>NW_027362770.1:49098288-50298288 GCF_046119375.1 Phyllobates terribilis | reverse complement strand
AATAACCACAGCGTGCTCTAGAGTGGTAGGTGGAGACCAGAAAAACTCAATTTATTACTGTCCAAGACCAATCACTGTTCCAATACTGTTAAGTAATAACAGGAGTAAAACTTTTGCTTTTACAAAACTGTGCCAAATTTGACCAGAAAATTTCACTTCTTAATACCACAGTATGTTGAAATATAAATAGGATTATGAGTTTTTATGATTGATTTCCTCAAGCATACAATACAGTGCTGATATTGTGCAAACACAAATCTTTACATCTGGGAAGGCCGTAGGAATTCAAGATGCCAAACAGCTGAAACATAAATACCATTTTTGTCAGCACAGCGCTGCTGCTTATCAGATGCATACCGACCATGTAAATATCAGTAACTGCAATGAACTTTGCATTTATGAGTTCATAGATTTTATTTTGTTTTCCTTAGTTATTGCTGTGAAGCAAACTGCAGACCTCTCTGGCCATGAGCAAACTCCATGCCAAAAAAGACACAGTTGCTGCTTTAAGTCTTATTAGTTGCGGCAAGTCATAAAACTCAAAGAGAGAGCAGAGCCAGAAGTTCTACGTTTGGCATCAGGAGCGAAGAACGAAAGCCAGCCAGAGAAAATACTGAATTACAAGAGCTGCATGAAGTGAACAAGATCTCGTTGGTGATACTTTGGTTGCTAGGTTCTCTAGACATTTAACGGCATTTTACTGTCAACTATTTTTTTCTCATTCTTTACTTCTATTGCTACTTTTCATTTAATTTTTTTGTAATGTAGTTTGTGCCAGTAGATTATATTTACTATTCAGCTTCCGTAGTCTGAAATCTCACAAGCGCTGTCAGTAGCTAAAAAATTAAAGTTGGTAAGTATGGTAAATGATGCCCTGGAAGTTCTAGAAAAGGTTGCTTTAAAGAGGACCTTACACCAGATGTTTCATGTTGAACATCTCCATCTTGTCGAGACTCCATGATGACTTTTTTCATCCACAGCTCATCTCTCCAGACTTCCATCTTCACTGGTCTTCTGCAGCACATCCGTACATGATGCCCTTAAACATAGCAGTGTCATTATAATGCTCCTGAATAAAATATCTGTCCTACTCTGAGCCCCTAAATAGATAATTGCCGCTCACTATATTCCCTGCTCAAAATATGACCTAATCACTGTCCCTCTTATGGTTCATGCTCTCCACACTGCCCCTCCTTTCCATACTGGTCCCCCTCTTCACACTATCCTATCACACTGTGTCCCCCCTATAGGGCCCAGTCTCTATACTGAGATCTCTCATCACACTCCCCATCCTTAGCATACTGTCCCCTCCTAGCTGTGCATTTACACTGTCCCCCCTGCTACCCCTCAGTCTTTATTCTGTGCCCACTCACACTTTTGTCCCCCCATACTGTCTCCTCGCACTTTTCTCTTCAATAGTCTCCTCACACATTTCCCCCTCCCTCCTCATGCTGTCTCCTCTCACATCTCCCCTGGTAACCATACTATCTCCTCACATATTTACCCCCTCGCTCTCCATACTTCCTCCTCACACATCCCATCACCCTCGCTCCCCATACTGTGTCCACACATACCCACCACCCTTGCTCCCCATACTGAGTCCGCACACATCCCATCACCCTTGCTCCCCATACTGTGTTCACACACATCCCATCACCCTTGCTCCCCATACTGTGTCCACACATACCCACCACCATTGCTCTCCATACTGAGTCTGCACACATCCCATCACCCTTGCTCCCCATACTGTGTCTGCACACATCCCATCACCCTTGCTCCCCATACTGTGTCCAGACACATTCCATCACCCTCGCTCCCCATACTGTGTCCACACATATCCCACCAGCCTTGCTCCCCATACTGAGTCTGCAAACATCCCATCACCTTCGCTCCCCATACTGTGTCCACACACATCCCATCACCCTCGCTCCCCATACAATGCCTGCATACTTTCTTTCCCTCACTACTCATACTGTGTCTGCACCCATCTCCCCACTCACCATACTATGTCTGCACCCTCCCTCCCCACACAGAATAAATCCCCCCCACACAGTATAAATACCCTCCACGCTGAATCTTCGGTGTCCAGCTCCACAACCACAGGAGCATTTACCACCGATGCTGCTCTTCTCTCTTCTGCGTGCCGGCGAGTGACATCAGCAGCGTGATCATGTGACCTGATCATGCTGCTGACGTCACTCTGACCCAGCTGTCAGAGCTTCAATTGTACTTGAGTCTGAATGACTCAAGTACAATTGAACGCTGGGAGTCGGCATGCTGCACATTCTGGAAGCCGGCTGTCAGCTTGAATCTCAGTGTGGGGAGCAGCAAAATGCCGGCGCCGGGGAAGACACTTCGGACTGCCCTCCGCGTTAGGCAGACCGACTGTGCCCCCTGCCAGCTGCACCTGGGGCAGATGCCCCACTTGCCCCACCTAGATACTCCTTTGCAGTGGTGCATCCTCTACATCTACACAGATGTCAAACTCAAATACACAGAGGGCAAAAATTAAAAACTTGGACAAAGGCACCCCCAAAGCCAACCTTGTTATTTATTATAAACAGTACAATTGAGGAAGTTTTTCCTTATAATCAAATATAATGATGAACCTTTTCATATGGAAACAAGCTTATTCCAAGCTTGTTCCAAAAACAAAGTACATTTTAATTTACAGATCTTAGAATAAAATAAACACATAATCGCAAATGGGGCATACTGGAATAGCATAATATGTTATGCAAGAGCAGTAAAAAGCATATGGCCCAAAAGCCTAATTTAAATATGTAATAACAAGGAATAAAAAAAATTGAATTATTATATAATACAGATAATAAAGTATGATACCAAACAAAGTGCCCTCCAAACACAGTATGATCCCCACAGAGAATTCATACACAACTCCCTCCACATGCATGGTAAAATGACCTAACTATACCCACCCCAGCAAAGTATGGTGACTCAACAGAGCATGATACTCCAACTATAGTTCTCTGAACATTAGAATTGGCCCACATAGTCCTCAATACAGTATAATGTGCCCCACATAGTCCTCCATACAGTATATTAGGCCCCATATAATGCTCCATACAGTATAATGGGTCCCATATAGTCCTCTATAAAGTATAATGTGCCCCTATAGTCCTCTATACAGTATAATGGGCCCGACATAGTCCTCCATACTGCATAAAGGGCACCACATAGTCCTCCATACAGTATAATGACCCAACATAGTTCTTCATACAGCAAAATGGGCCTCATGTAGTCCTCCATACCGAATAATGGCCCCCACTTAGTACTCAATACAGTATAATAGCTCCGCACAGTCCTCCATATGGTATAATGGCCCCACATATTACACCATCCAGTATAATGACCCCACATAGTCCTCCATACAGAATAATGGCCCCACATAGTCCTCCATACAGTATAATGGGCCCCAAATAGTCCTCAATACAGTATAATGGCAAACACATAGTCGTCCATACAGTATAATGGGTCCCACATAGTCCTCCATAAAGTAGAATGGGCCCCCCATAATCTTTCATACAGTATAATGGGCCCCTATAGTCCTCTATACTGTATAATGGGCCCCACATAGTCCTCCATACAGTATAATGGGCCTTGCATAGTCCTTCATACTGTATAATGGGCCCCACTTAGTCCTCCATACTGTATAAAGGGCACCACATAGTCCTCCATACTGTATAATGGCTCCACAAAGTCCTCCATACAGTATAATGGCCCCACATAGTCCTTCATACAGTAAAATGGGCCCCACATAGTCCTCCATACAGAATAATGGCCCCGACATAGTCCTCTATACAGTATAATGGTTCCACATAGTACTCCATATGGTATAATGGCCCACATATTACACCACACAGTATAATGGCCCCACATAGACCTCCATACAGAATAATGGCCCCACATAGTCCTCCATACAGTATAATGGCCCCACATAGTCCTCCATACAGTATAATGAACCCACATAGTTCCCCATACAGTATAATGGACCCAACTTTAAAAGAAAAAATGCTCCTTTCCTCGATCCCTCGCTGCTCTGCACAGTGGGTGCAAAATAAAGATGTCATCGTGTCCACTGCACTTAGATATCAGATGCAGAGGGAGAATTATGGTGGAGGGAGCATCAGCTGATGGCTGCCTTCTCCATAATGGCTTTCAATTTTATCGGTATCCGGGCCGGAGTGGTGCCAGCGTCGCAGACTAAATATATTCACTGTGCAAGCCAGATTTGGCCCGCGGGAAGAGTTTGATACAGTCATGGCCAAAAGTGTTGGCATCCTTGAAATTATTCCAGAAAATGAAGCATTTCTCCCAGAAAATTATTGCAATTACACATGTTTTGTTATACACATGTTTATTTCCTTTGTGTGTATTGGAACAACACAAACAAAAAAAAACAGAGAAAAAAAAGGCAAAAAATGCATAATTTCACACAAAACCCCAAAAATTGTTGGCACCCTCGACTTAATATTTGGTTGTATACCCTTTGGAATAAATACCTGCAATCAATCGCTTCCTATAACCATCAACAAACTTTTTACACCTGGAATTTTTGACCACTTTTCTTTTGCAATTTGAAGTGTACCTTCTCCCAACAGCAATTTTAAAATCTCTTCACAGATATTCAATGGGATTTAGATCTTGACTCATTGCTGGCCACTTTAGAACTCTCCAGCACTTTGTTTCCACCCATTTATGGGTGCTTCTTGAAATATGTTTGGTGTCATTGTCCTACTGGAAGACCCATGACCTAGGATGTAAACCCAGATTTCTGACACTGGGCACTACAATACAACCCAAAATCCTTTTGTAATCTTCAGATTTCATGATGCCTTGCACACAGTAAAGACACCCAGTGCCAGAGGCAGCAAAACAACCCCAAAACATTTTTGAACCTCCACCATATTTGACTGTAGATACTGTGTTCTTTTCTTTGTAGGCCTCATTATGTTTTCAGTAAACAGTAGAATGATGTGCTTTACCAAAAAGCTCTATCTTGGTTTCATCTGTCCACAAGGCGTTTTCCCAGAAGGATTTTGGCTTACTCACGTACATTTTAACAAACTGCAGTCTAGCTTTTTATGTCTCTGTGTCAGCAGTGGGATCCCCCTGTATCTCCTGCCATAGCGTTTTCATTTCATTTTCAAATGTCGACAGATAGTTCTCTTCTCCTCTTTCTGTTCTCCATGCTTAGATAATCAATGAACCATATAAAGTATTTAAAAGGATTACCCAATTCAGAATATCCATATGAAAATGTGCATAAAAACAGAAAAAAAAGTTTACGTTTTTAATAATTAAAAAAAATTATATATATATTTTTAATTGCAAATAATATACCAGTAAAAATAAAGATGGGATGAGTCATAGTCCTGGATCAATTTTCACTGTTCAAACAATCAGAAAAAAAATAATAGAAAATATATAAAAAAATGTAAAACTACTACACCAAAAAGAAAGAGGATTAACCCCAAACTGGACGGAAAAGGCGCAAGTGACATGTACTATATATTGGCTCACCATAAGTGGAGAAAAAGTTTTTTTGTTATCATTCATATTCTCTGAAACAAGTCCAAGAAAGGAAAAATTCTGCCTGAGTATCAAAACTTTTGAGCACAACTGTATATGTAACTTGCATACTAGCGGTCAAATGCTGACTAGAAGTGTTCGACTTTTCTCCATTGAAGCGAGTTGAGAGAAGCTAGACATGTCTAGTCTAAAGCACCTGCTCACAACAGCAATTCCGGTTGATTGTGTCATGATTTAGCAGTTTTCAGTCATATAGAGTAACTTCAGACTTTTGTACCAAGCCTGGAAACCTCTTTAGAATTATACTTGCCCTACACTGGGCCCGAATAAAATTGCCCACCAGGTGCCCTGTAAATATACAGTGGGGTAAATGAGTATTTGATATACTGCTGATTTTGCAAATTTTCTCACCTACAAAGATTGGAGAGGTCTGTAATTTTTATCGTAGGTACACTTCACCTTTGAGAGACAGAATCTGAAAAAAATACCAGAAAATCACATTGTATGATTTTTACATAATTAATTTGCATTTTATTGCATGAAATAAGTATTTGATATAATAGAAGAACAGAACTTAATATTTTGTTCAGAAACCTTTGTTTGCAAATACAGAGGTTAGACGTTTCCAGTAGTCATTGACCAAGTTTGCACACACTGCAGCAGGGGTTTTGGCCCACTCCTTCATACACATCTTCTCCCGATCTTTCAGGTTTCGGGTCTGTCAGGAAAACGACACCCACTTTTGGGTCAGACCTTGCAGCTCTCTGGCGCCCCCTTATCCTGCTGGTCAAACACAGTATTAACCGAGGATAAGCACGGGTGCAGCTGCTCTAATTTATGTCGACTATTGCGGCACGTGATGTGACAGGACGTTTATATACCTCCAGTTCCTTCCAGGAACGTATATATACCTCCGACACGCCACCCTCAAACCACAATATCACATAAATACTGGTATGCTGCCACCACCGATCGCTTAACAGGTGGATCGGGTACCTGGTAGGTAACGTGAATTAGCGGGTGAGGAACGTGTTTGCTCGACATAGGACAAGAAGGACGAAACTGGTAAATAATTAATGATTTACTCCCAAAAGGGGGGCAGTGTTTACAAAATATATGCAAGATATTATAAAGGAGACAATTTACATATATGCATAAACAGTTATTAAAATAAAAGGGATAAGTAATAGCAAAACCTGCTTCACAAGGTGATGGTCTCAGATTCTGTGGAGGGGACGGCTCCCCGGAAATTAGATTTGATTCCTCCACGCAGCGTGTAGTGCATGCGTCTGATGTCCCTGGTTGGAATGCCAGTTTTATGACCGTTTTGGTTTTTAGTATGGGACCAAAACACTAGGAGACACCCATTATTTACCTCACAAGGAGGGCTCGGCTTTGTGAGACCACCCAGCTGCAAGGAACATAAAAACCTTCAGATTTCATATCTTGGTGTGGGGGGGCCCACATCCAAGATGGAGACATCATGTTGGCCGTCACTAATTTTCATGCAGATGGATATTAAACAGGACCTCTCTATGATGCTCAGAAGCTAAGAAACCAATTCCTCGATTTCTGGGGGTATCCCAGTTATGAAAAATATATCATTGTAACCAGGAAAATGTGAGCATTCCAAAAATGTGGTCCCTGTGCTTGTGACCGTCATGTGCATTTTTAAATTCTACATTAACTGTACAAGCTTTTAAACAATGGGAATTTTGGAGGGAATAATCTAGTTTGAGCTAGAAGCTGCTCTACACTGAGGGTTTACGATGCTAATAAAAATTCTTAGGGTGGGGGCCAGCACTGCAGTTCTATGTCTTCTTACAAACGGATAGGGGGTGGGGGTTTTCTTTTTTAAAACATCTCTCATTTTTAAAACTCGGGCAAAAATACCTTTAGCCTGACAGGGTCTGTCACTGGGCAACATTGAGTTTCAGCTCCCTCCAAAGATTTTCTGTTGGGTTCAGGTCTGGAGACTGGCTAGGCCACTCCAGGACCTTGAAATCCTTTTTATGGAGCCACTTCTTAGTTGCCCTGGCTGTGTGTTTCTGGTCATTGTCATGGTGGAAGACCCAGCCATGACCCATCTTCAAGGATTTAACTGAGGGAAGGAGGCTGTTGGCCAAAATCAAACGAAACATGACCCCATCCATCCCCCCTTCAATACAGTGTAGTTTTCCTGTCCCCTTTTCAGAAGAGCACCCCCAAAGTATGATGTTTCCCCCACTATGCTTCACTGTTGGGACGATGTTCTTGGGGTTTTACTCATCCTTCTTCTTCCTCCAAACACGGCGAGTGGATTTGATACCAAAAAGTTATATTTTGGTCTCAACTGACCACATGCCCTTCTGCCATGCCTCCTCTGGATCATCCAGATGGTCATTGGCAAATTTCAAACAGACCTGGACATGTGCTGGCGTGAGCTGGGGGACATTGCATGCCCTGCAGGATTTTAATCCATGACGGATTAGTGTGTTACTAATGGTAATGTTTGAGACTGTGGTCCCAGCTCTCTTCAGATCATTGACCAGGTTCTCCCATGTAGTTCTGGACTGATTCTTGACCTTTCTCAGAATCATCATTACCCCAAGAAGCGAGATCTTGAATGGAGCCCCAGACAGAGTAAGATTGACAGTCATCTTGTGTTTCTTCCCGTTTCTAATAATTGTGTCAACAGCTATTGCCTTCTCACCAAGCTGCTTGCCTTTTGTCCTGCCCATGCCAGCCTTGGGCAGGTCAACAATTTTGTCCCTGTTGTCCTAAGACAGCTCTTTGGTTTTGGCCATGGTGGAGAGGTTGGAGTGTAATACATTGAGTGTGTGGTCAGGTGTCTTTTATACAGGTAATGAGTTCAAACAAGTGCAATTAATACAGGTAATGAGTGCAGAGTAGGAGGGTTCTTAAAGAAACACTACGGTAATTGGTCAGTGAGAGACAGAATTCTTGCTGGTTGTTAGATGATCAAATGCTTATTTCATGCAATAAAATGCAATTTAATTATTTAAAAATAATACAATGTGATTTTCTGTTTTTTCTTTTAAGATTATCTCTCTCACAGTTGAAGTGTACCTACAATAAAAATTACAGACCTCTCCATTCCTTGTAGGTGGGAAAGCCTGCAAAATCAGCAGTGTATCAAATACTTATTTTCCCCACTGTATGTATGGTATATATGGTTAGTAGTGTTGAGCCACCCCCGTAGTGTTCGAGTTCGGTTCGGTTCGTCGAACACCCGTGTGTTCGCCGAACTGTTCGTCGAACTGTTCGTCGAACACCTTCGAACACCGTTAAAACCAATGGCAGGCAAACAAAAACACATAGAAACACATAGAAAACACCTTCAAAGGTGTCCAAAAGCTGACAAACTGCTCAGAAGACACAACTAACACATGGAAAAGTGACAAGTACATATAGTCATGCGAAAAGAAAAGAGGTGGAGGAGTAAAAGGAGGGGGAGACACAGATATAGGCATGTCATGCCCTTCTAAAATCCAAAAAGTGAGAAGCCGAGACGGCCAGTCCGCTCCTGCCCGTGCCACCTCCGTGTCGCCGGGTTTGTGCCAGAGCCGCGGTGAACCCTGACGGCCAGCCCCCCTCTCCCAATACTGGTGCCTGTCCGCTGGTGGGTCGAGAGAGCCCCCCTGTGGTGGAGGCAGCTCTAAGCTTTTTAATTTAAATTGTCCCTCTAATTTGAATGAATACACTTTAAATCCATTTACAAGGATCTATTGGAGGGCAAGTCTCATGCCAGCAGCCGCGTAATTCCAGCTCCAGTAGCGTCCACTAAAGCTGCTGCAGTTAAAAAGCTTTTATAAGGATCGAGCTCGGCTGTCCACCGCAAGGCATCCTAGTGCCAGTCCCAGCCCCTATGCCTTGGGGTGCCTCCTGATGCTCTTCACTAAGTATCCCGTGGTCCCGAAGCATTTCCTTTGAAAAAATTAAGTGTCCAAACTACAGGTGGTGTAGCTTGCTTAACAGCCGGGATAATCCGCTGACTAGCAGACACTGCTACTAGGCACAAAGTATTTCCTGGGCTAGATGCAGTTAAAAATTTGTAAGTAGATACTCTCGTTGGATGCTGAGAAAGCATTCCATAGAGTCTCCTGGCACGCCATATATGATTCTCTTAAAAAGCTTGGGGTAGGGGTCTAGGGGACCCTTTTATAGCCAAAATCACGGACCTGTATCACAATACGTCACCTAGGCTGAAGATAAATGGAACTGTAGCACCGAGGGCTCGGTTGCTACAGACGTATTGCACCTCACCCAGAGTTGTGATATCTCACTCTCAGATAAGGATGGAGTGTGGATCAGGACCCGACACCTGCATGCATTACACCACATTGCCGTGGGGCAGGGCGACCAATATGCCCCTGAGATGGGCACGACAGTCCCTGTCCCTGGCTGGAGTGGGGGGAGGGAACACTGAGGAAGGGGAACCCTGCAGTGCAGGAGCAGGGAGGAAGCAGTTCCTGGGTGCATTGAGAAGGGAGTATAAAAGGTGGGCACCATCTTAGTTCAGTGCAGAGAAGTCTGAGCAGAAGTGGCAGGGAGCAGGGGCTCTGCATGAGCTCTGCTCCGGAGGCGGGCCTAGTAACAGAGGCCCAGGCCTGCAAGAGGGAGAAGGAAGGAAGAGGAGCGGAGAAGGCTCCAGGAACGAGGAATGAAGGGATCCCAGGGGTGCGGACGGGCGAGTCGCCACCGCACGCCCGAATCCACCTGCGTGGAGGGGTCAGGCCAAAGGGGGAGACCGGTCCCCGAACTAGTGGAGGCAGGAAACGACCCTCAGCTAGAAACCGGAGGCTCTGACATTTTATGTGGCGCAGCCCCTTGCTCCACCCGCTAGGAAGGCACCACATAGGGTCAGGGAAACTGGCGCCAAGTTTACCAAGAGGAGGCCCGAGGCAGCCGGACAGAAGTGTTGGTAAGAAAGGCCAGACAAAGGACACACAAAGGGGGTCCTGTGAAGCGCTCCAAAGTTATCTGGGAGTTGTCTGAGCCCCTCACCTGGTGAGCACAGTACGACGTGGGCAGCCGTTACCTGCAGACGTGGTCTGGATAATAAGAACTGTGAGTAAAGGCCCTGAACTGCATCACTGACTCCGTGTCGTTACTGCTGCTGCCCTGCACCATCACCCCCATCCTCCGCATACACTGCCCTGAGGCTAGACTCCTCCCGTGGGGAGTTATGCTACGCTCTGCTGCACCCACAACACCAGCCTTAGCAGTCTGCCCTGTAGCGGCGGTTCACTCTGACCGCAATCCACGGGTGGCGTAGTCGGACATTTAAACATCAAAACCACATAAATAGTTCCGCCACTGGTTTGACCGCCCTGAGCCACGGAACCGGATCGCCGCCACGAAGACTACAACCACCAGCATCCACCAAAAAGGGTCCGGCTCCGGGTGTCCCAAGGCCCAGGGGGTGCGTCAGAACATTTTCATCACCTTTCACAATCACCAATGGGACAAGGCAGGGATGTCCTCTGTCCCCTCTCTTATACATCCTAGTGACGGAGCACCTGCTCTCATCAATTCGCCATAACCCCAATATTAGGTGGATTGAGGTGGGAGGCACCGAGTACAAGTGCTCTCTATTTGCTGATGATGTCCTAGTATATATCACTCAATCACATATATCCATCCCTGCTGTTATGGCTGAAATAGATCACTTTGTTACATGGTAAAAATTTTAAAATCAATGCAGCGAAGTCTGAGGCCCTCGATGTCTTCCTCCCTAAATCCATATAGGATTCCATCCAGTCCAACTTTCCCTTTGCCTGGCCCTCACAGGGTATCAAATACTTAGGAATTCCTATTCATAGAGACCTCTCCCATCTATGTTATCTTAATTTTGGGCCCTTTATTGAACAATTCCATACAGACCACGGTTGGCAAGTTGGAACTGTGAGATTCACTACGTGCACCACTGGTATTTTGTGGAAAAGCACATGTAAGATTCTGCAACAGTCTCTGCTGATACTCCTGCATGCGTGCATCCCTTTCTATGGCAGGAATAATTTCTGCAAATTTACTTTTGTACCGGGGATCTAACAGTGTGGCAACCCAGTAGTCAGGATTATTTCTAATTCTCACAATTCGAGGGTCATGTTGCAGGTAGTGCAGCAAGAAGGCACTCATGTGTGTTGCGCATCCAGGAGCACCAAGTCCCTGTTGTGTTGCTGGCGAGGTAACAATCATGCTTCCTTCCTCTGTCCTCTCCCCCCAACCTCGCACAACAGAAATGTGATCAAGGTCTCCCTCATCTGATGAGTCTTCCATCAGTTCGTCCTCCACTTCTTCCTGGGCTCCTGCACCTTCCTCACTAGTTTGGCTGCTACCATGCGCCCTGGTAAAATCATCTCCCCCACCCTCACATGCCTGCCGCCCTGGTGCTGCCGACCGTCTGGACCTTGCAGATGTTAGCCCTTCCGCATACAACTCCTCCTCCTCTACTTCCTCCACCTCCTCTTGTGCCACCACCTGACTCCGAATTCTGTTTAACATGTGCTCCAGCATGTAAATCACCGGAATAGTCATGCTGATAATGGCATCGTCAGCACTAAACATCTTCGTCGCCATTTCAAAACTGTGCAGAAGGGTGCATAGGTCCCTGATCTGAGACCACTCCTCCAGCGTGATTTGCCCCACCTCTGAATCTCGTTGGCCCAGGCTATACGTCAGAACGTATTGCACCAGGGCTTGTCGGTGCTGCCACAGTCGCTGCAACATGTGCAGAGTTGAATTCCACCGGGTAGGCACATCGCATTTCAGCCGGTGAAGTGGCAGGCCCAACGACTTCTGTAGAGATGTAAGTCGCTGAGCTGCGGGATGCGAACGGCGGAAGTGAGCACACAGCGACCGTGCCCTCTGCAGAAGGCCATCTAGTCTGGGATAGTGGGCTAAAAATTGCTGGACAACCAGGTTCAACACGTGAGCCATGCAAGGCACGTGTGTGACATTGCCCCGGCGATGGGCCGCACCCAGGTTTGCAGCATTGTCGCACACGGCCTTCCCTGGTTTCAGGTCCAGTGGAGACAACCATTCATGAAATTGGTTCTCCAGAGCTGACCACAACTCCTCAGCTGTGTGACTCACATTTCCCAGACATTTCAATGTAAAAACCGCCTGATGACGTTGAGCCCTACTGCTAGCATAGTAAGGAGGTGTGCAGGATCCCTTCTGCGCAGTTAGAAAGCTTGTGGCATGACCAGACAGGCTTTGGGTGCAGGTGGAAGACCGAGAGGAGGTTGAGGAGGCAGAAGCAGTGGAGGAAAAATGACATAAAGAGGATTGACGCACAACTCGTGGGGACGGCAAGACTTGGACAGCAGCCCCTTGTCCTGCTGTCACCATAGTTACCCAGTGCCCAGTCAGCGACATGTAACGCCCCTGTCCATGCCTACTCGTCCAAGTGTCTGTGGTGAAATGCACCCTGTCACACACAGAGTTTCTCAAAGAAGCGGTGATGTTGTGTGCGACATGCTGGTGGAGCGCAGGCACACCTTTCTTTGAGAAGTAGTGCCGACTGGGCATCTGGTACTGGGGCACTGCGACGGACATAAGGTCTCGAAAATCCTCTGTGTCCACCAGGCGGAAAGGCAGCATTTCTGTAGCCAAGAGCTTGCAGATGGTGAAATTCAACCTCTTAGCTTTCTCATGGCTAGGAGGAAATGGTCTTTTACTTGTCCACATCTGAGGGACCGAGGGCTGGCTATTGTGCTTAGACGGGGTTGATAAGGGTGTCCCCGGCAAACTGCCGGTCTGTGAGGAAGATGCAGGCGGACATGTTAGGTTGCCTTGATCCAAAGGTGGTGCTATCGATGTCGGACAGCGCTCAAGACCAGCTGGTGTTACCACCTCCAAAGAAAATGATGACCTGCCAATCACGCTGGCTGTTGCGGGTAAAGAGGTGGCAGGTCTGCGCCCCAAAACAGGTGTGACTGCTGTCCCCCCAGTCACAGAGGATGAAGAGGCCGCGGATGCACAAGATATGGCAGACGGTGGTTGGCCCGGCCGGCTAGACCGCATTGTAGCACACTGAGCTTCCCACTGCAACTTATGCTTCATGTCCATGTGCCGGTTCATGCATGAAGTACTCAAACTATGTATTTTTTGGCCTCTACTTAGCTTTTGCTGACAAATGTTACAGATAACACGAGTTGGGTCATCTTTATCGATCTGAAAAAATGCCCAGGCTATGCAAGGCTTAGCACCCATGCGACCTGAAGAGCCACCACGACTTGTGGTGAGAGGCAGAGTTGTGTTTGAGGATGCAGTTGTTGACGTGCTTCCAGTACTACGTCTCTGTCCAGGAAGGCGCAACCTGACCTCGTCGTCACTAGCATCTTCCTCCACCTCCTCTGCTGACCTCATCTCTTGGCTGACTGTGGGTTGACAGTAAGTGGGATCTCCGACCTCATCATCATCACCCTGTGCGTTATCACACCCGTCGTCCTCAGAGCCAACCTGTTCCTGCCCTGACAAAAAACTAAAGTTGTCGCTCCAATCAGGTATTTGAGTCTTATCATCGTCTTCCTCATTGTCTCCACCAACAGGAGTTACAGTTTGGGAATGAGGGTCTACATTATGGTCAGAACCTTCTGCGTCTGGTCCTGGATCCGACTCATAAAGATTCTGGGCATCAGTGCAGATCATTTCCTCGTCTGGATTCACAGAAGCGCTGGAGTCGACCTCTGATTCCCAGGCTATAGTATGAGTAAACAGCTCTGCAGACTCAACCATCTGTTCTACCTCATACTCAGACGGGCAGCTGGAGATTTGGGAGCTGTGAGGAAGCAAGTGCGATTTGGGTGACACCTTTGAGGACTGGAGTATTTGTGATGTTGAAGTTGATGTGGAGGAGAGCCCACTTAAAGGAGCACTTGATATCCGTTGAAGCACCTGCTGTTTTTGTGCCTCATCTGGAATTTGTAGCGATTGGCGTGGCCGTAAGAAAGGGATCTTATCACATTGTCCGCTAAAAGAAGTAGACATTTTAGTTTGGCTGGAAGATGGTCTTTCTTCTGCACCTACCCCACGGACACAACCTTTTTTCCCCTTCCCAACACGCCTATTCCCCTTTCCACCAGCAGCAGGCCTTTTTCCACTCATTTTGGTGGTTAACTAATTCACAACTCTGGAGTTGTTTGCACAAAAAAACAATGGATGGTAACCGAGCAGAGCTGAGTGGCCAAACTGTGGTATTAGGCCAAAACTATTGGCTGGGTTAGATGCAGAAAAAAATTATTTTTAATTTGCAACCTGATGGAGGTCAGTATAGATGGACTAATAGACCAAGTCCCACACACCGCTAGAAGCCCAAATATTTTTTCAGAGCTAGATGCAGAAATTTTTTTTATTCAATTTGCAACCTGATGGAGGTCAGTATAGATGGACTAATAGACCAAGTCCCACACACTGCTAGAAGCCCAAATATTTTTTCAGAGCTAGATGCAGAAAAAAATTATTTTTAATTTGCAACCTGATGGAGGTCAGTATAGATGGACTAATAGACCAAGTCCCACACACCGCTAGAAGCCCAAATATTTTTTCAGATCTAGATGCAGAAAAAAATTATATTCAATTTGCAACCTGCTGGACGTCAGTATAGAAGGACTAATAGAACAAGTCCCACACACTGCTAGAAGCCCAAATATTTTTTCAGAGCTAAATGAAGAAAAAAATTATTTTTAATTTGCAACCTGATGGAGGTCAGTATAGATGGACTAATAGACCAAGTCCCACACACTGCTAGAAGCCCAAATATATTTTCAGAGCTAGATGCAGAAAAAAATTATTTTTAATTTGCAACCTGATGGAGGTCAGTATAGATGGACTAATAGAACAAGTCCCACACGCTGCTAGAAGCCCAAATATTTTTTCAGAGATAAATGAAGAAAAAAATTATTTTTAATTTGCAACCTGATGGAGGTCAGTATAGATGGACTAATAGACCAATTCCCACACACTGCTAGAAGCTCAAATATTTTTTCAGAGCTAGATGCAGAAAAAAATTATTTTTAATTTGCAACCTGATGGAGGTCAGTATAGATGGACTAATAGACCAAGTCCCACACACCGCTAGAAGCCCAAATATTTTTTCAGAGCTAGATGCAGAAAAAAATTATATTCAATTTGCAACCTGCTGGAGGTCAGTATAGAAGGACTAATAGAACAAGTCCCACACACTGCTAGAAGCCCAAATATTTTTTCAGAGCTAAATGAAGAAAAAAATTATTTTTAATTTGCAACCTGATGGAGGTCAGTATAGATGGACTAATAGACCAAGTCCCACACACTGCTCGAAGCCCAAATATTTTTTCAGAGCTAGATGCAGAAAAAAATTATATTCAGTTTGCAACCTGATGGAGGTCAGTATAGATGGACTAATAGAATGATGCTATGCCCAAAAGATTTTACTTCACTAGGTGCAGTAAAAAAATTGGTATTCTATACACAGGTGGTATATCTTGCAACACAGATAGGCTACTCCACTGACTAACACACTCTGCAATAGGCCAAAAAGGATTAGCTTTGCTAGATTCAGCCAAATGCTGTGAAAAAAACTTGCACAGCACTGGCACAGACCTGCCTGGCAAAAACTGATAGGAACTGATGTAACCTAGTCCTGAAAAGGACTCCAATTACAATTAGTCTTTACTCCCACAATCTATCTATTTAAGAGCACAGACCTGCCTGATAAAAGTCGTAGGAAATGCTGTAACCTAGTCCTTAAAAGGACTGCAATCACAACTATTCCCTACTCCCAAGCTATCTGTATATTTGTGCGAAAATTGGCTTGAAATTAACAAGGTATAGCGCACACAGCAACAGCGGTGCCGTCTAACACGCAGCTGCAGCAGTGAGAAAATGGTGGCGACGGGGAAAATGGCTTGGTCTTATAGGGCAAGGACATGTGACATACACTGCCAATCACACATGCCCTTGCTTGTGTGAAAAAAAGCACTTCGCTCCGTGTGTGCGCTGCTGATAGGCTGACAGATTGCACCTCCCCACTGCAAATGCGGGAAAGAGAAAAAAAAATGGAGATCTTCATTGTTCCTGCAGAGATCCATCCCCTGCCCCTCCCCCCGCCCCGCTGTACACTCAAACTGCGTATTAACATTAATTTTCATCATTACTGAGAAAAAATCCAGTTATGATTTTGGTGCACGAACAGTTATCGAACATAACCTCGAACAGCCGAATTTTTCTCAAATTGTTCGTGTTCGCCGACCGGCTCGAACACCGCCCAAAACAGCTCGAATTTGAGATTGGCGAACAGTTCGAGTAGAACAACGCTCATCTCTAATGGTTAGCCACTGTGCACCCTAAATATATATCATTAGCCACTGTGACCCTTTTACATATATCATAAATAAATATAATTAAGCCATTGTGCACCTTGAATATAAATAATTAGCCAATGTACCCTCCTAAATATATATCATTAGCTACTGTACCCCCTAAAATATAAATCACTAGTCACTGTGCTCTCTAAACATATATAATTAACCCATTGCGTCCCCCTAAATATATGACAGCTTTCTGTACTCCATTAAATATATATCAGCCCCCTTTGCCCCCTAAATATATGCTATTAGCCACATTGCCCCATAACATATATTATTAGCCCTTTGTGCCCCCTAAATACATATCATTAGCCACTCTGCCCCCCTAAATATGTATCATTAGTCACAGTACCCCCCTAAAATATGACATTAGACCACTGAACCTCCATAAATATTTATCCTTAGCTCACTGTGCCCCACTATATATATATATATCTTCTGCCATTATGCACCCGAAATATTTACTATTAGACACTGTGCACCTCTAAAGACATTGATATACTGGGCCCCTAAACTTGTATTATTATTAGCCTTTTTTGACCCTCTAAGTATATAGTAATAGTCCACTGTACCTCCATAAATATTTATCTTTAGCTAACCGTGCCCCCCTAAATATATTTCATTAGCCATTATGCCCCCTAAATATATACCATTAGACACTGTGGCCCCTTACACACATTTCATTAGACACTGTGCACCCTAAATATATATCATTACTCACTGAGCCCCTGTTTAAATATGGATAATTAGTCACTGTGCCACCGAAATTTCTCATTAGCCTTTGTGCCCCAAAATTGATATAATTAGCCACCATTCCCCTCACTGTGCCATCATGTATCCCAACACTTGCATCATACATGATGCAGAGCACAGAGGCAGGGAGCAGCAGGAAACCACTTCTTACAGCTCTACTTATATTGTGTACTAGCTATTGAACCCGTTCTACGCCCAGGTGGCGAGCATTTTTATTGGTATATGGTCTCCCATGCTGGTATGGTCTGCCCCCTCCTGCAATTTATGCTGCCCCCATCCTGGTATTTGTGCTGCCACCATCCTGTCCCCACCATCCTATCCTGGTATGCATGGAACCCCTCACTCCTGTTCTGGTATGCATGGCATCCCTCATCCCTATCCTGGTATGCATGCCACCCCTCATCCCCGTCCTAGAATGAATGCCACCCCTCATCCCCATCCTGGTATGCATGGCACCCCTCATCCCTATCCTGGTATGCATGGAACCCTTCACCCCCAATCCTGGTATGCATGGCACCCCTCACCCTCAATTGTGGTATGCATGGCACCCATCACCCCCAATCCTGGTATGCATGGCACCCCTCACCCCCAATATTGCTATGCATGGAACACCTCATCCCCAATCCTGCTATGCATGGCACCCATCATCCCCAATCCTGGTATGCATGACACCCCTCATCCCCAATCCTGGTATGCATGGCACCCCTCATCCCTAATCCTGGTATGCATGGCATTCCTCATCCCCAATCATGGTATGCATGGCACTCCTCATTCCCTATTCTGGTATGCATGGCACCCCTCATCCCCAATCCTGGTATGCATGGCACTCCTCATCCCCAACCCTGGTATGCATGGCATTCCTCATCCCCAATCATGGTATGCATGGCACTCCTCATTCCCTATTCTGGTATGCATGGCACCCCTCTCCCCAATCCTGGTATGCATGGCACTCCTCATCCCCAATCCTGGTATGCATGACACTCCTCATCCCCAAACCTGGTATGCATGACATTCCTCATCCCCAATCCTGGTATGCAGGGCACCCCTCATTCCCAATCCTGGTAGGCATGGCACCTATCATTTCCAATGCTGGTATGCATGGCACCCCTTATCCTGGTATGCATGGTATCCAGCATCCCTATTCTGGTATGTAGAGTACCCCTCATCCTGGTATATATGGCACCCCTCATCCCAATTCTGGTTTGTATGGCACGCCTCATCCCCCAATCCTGGTATGTATGGCCTCCTCATCCCCCAATCCTGGTATGCATGGCACCCCATCTCTCATCCTGGTATGCATAGTACTCCTCATCCCTATCCTGGTATGCATGGTACCCCTCATCTCTATTCTGGTATGTATGGTACCCCTCATCCCTATCCTGGTATGTATGATACCCCTCATACTGGTATGCATGGCACCCCATCCCTCATTCTGGTATCCATGGTACCCCGCATCCCTATTCTGCTATGTATGGTACCCCTTATCCTGGTATACATGGCACCCCTCATCCCAATTCTGCTATGTATGGCCTCCTCATCCCCCAATTCTGGTATGCATGGCACCCAATCCCTCATCCTGGTATGCATGGCTTCCTCATCCCCAACCCTGGTATGTATGGAACCCTCATCCCTATCCTGGTATGCATGGCACTAGTGTTGAGCGAGTATGTTCTATGAACCCTTTCGCCGAGTATGCTCGGGCCGAGCTCCGAGTATTTATAGCTGCTCGGTGATAAGGTTAAATCGCTCCCATGTGCATGATTTGCGACTGTTTGACAGTTTTATTACATGGGAGGAATGTCTATTTTTTACACATTCCTCCCATGTAATAAAGCGTGGGCCCGTCAACCCCCAATGCTGGTATGCATGGTCCCCTCACCCCCCCAATCCTGGTATGCATGGTCACGTCACCCCCCAATCCTGGTATGCAAGGTCCCCTCACCCCCCAATCATGGTATGCATGGTCCCCTCAACCCCTAATCCTGGTATGCATGGTCCCTTCATCCCCCCAATCCTGGTATGCATGGTCCCCCCCTCATCCCCCAATCCTGGTATGCATGGTCCCCTCACCCCCCAATCCTTGTATGCATGGTACCCCTCATCCCCCAATCCTGGTATGCATGGTACCCCTCATCCCCCAATTCTGGTATGCTTGGTACCCCTCATCCCCCAATCCTGGTATGCATGGCACCCCTCATCCCCCAATCCTGGTATGCTTGGTGCCTCTCACCCCCCCAAACCTGGTATGCATGGCACCCCTCATCCCCCAATCCTGGTACGTATGGTACCCCTCATCCTTCAATCCTGGTATGCATGGCACCCCTCATCCCCCAATCCTGGTATGCATGGTACCCCTCTTCCCCCAATTCTGGTATGCTTGGTACCCCTCATCCCCCAATCCTGGTATGCATGGCACCCCTCATCCCCCAATCCTGGTATGCTTGGTACCTCTCACCCCCCCAAACCTGGTATGCATGGCACCCCTCATCCCCCAATCCTGGTATGTATGGTACCCCTCATCCTTCAATCCTGGTATGCATGGCACCCCTCATCCAACAATCCTGGCATGTGTGGCCCCCTCAACCACCAATCCTGGTATGTATGGTACCCCTCATCCCTTTCACTCTGCACACATGCAAAAAAAACAAACATTTATACTCACTTTCTTCCCTGTGCTCCAGTGCTGCTGTGTCCTGTTGTGCCGGAGGCCAGGGGAGGAGTGGGGCGCCGGAGTACGTGCGTGTCCATACCGTGCTGACCGGCGCCATTTTTCTCAAGACACACTGAAAATGTGCCTTCAGTAAAATGGTGCTGGATAGCACTATGCACATGCTCTGATTCCGACGCCTCACTCCTGCCCTGGTCTCCGGAGAGAAGAGAGGTGCCGCGGCAACGCTCCTCCCGATCAGGTATGTATATAAGTATGGCACCGGAGATCGCGGTATGCGTTCAGTGTCTACGCATACAGCGATCTCCGGTGCCATACACACTCCTCTTACCTCTAACGGCTCCATGCGTTCTTCTGTCTGGAGTCAGACTGTGCAGGGGTGTCGCGCTTGTGCAGTCTATAAAGGCTTTAGACAGAGGGACGCATCTCTGGTTATAATATAGATATTCAACAGCGTCCATGTAAGAATGTGGATACAAAGCCATAGTCATAGCCCTGCCTCACCGCCCCACAGTCAAGAAAAATGGCCACTGATTGTCACTGTCACTGCTCACCTGCCTACGCTACAGTCGTCACTGTGCTGTGTGCACAGAGATGTAGTAGGGGTATAAGCGGCGTCAGTGATGCAACACTAATAAATATTTTGTTTTTAAATTGCAGTACACACTCACACAGGGTGGTATGAGCTAGTGCCCCAGGCGGTCCACTACTTCTGCCTAATCTTATACTGTGTTCCAAATTATTATGCAAATAATATTTTCTCAGATTTTCCCAAATTACCTATAAGATTTGCAGTCATTGTAATTTTCCAGTCAAATAACTATTAGAGTACAATTGAAAGGTTTTTGTACAAACTGCCTATGATAACAGTATATTTAAAAAAAAATAAAAAACTCAAACTGCACACAAAATGCATGTTCCAAATTATTATGCACAGCAGAGTTTTCAACCTTTTCATTTTAATAAAGAACAAAAAAATGGTCATTTTTGAAATTATAAGCATTAGCAGGTTATTACAAACTGAAATCAAACAGTTTTCAACTCAAAACTTTATTCTAGGTGATGTTACATTTGAATAGGACCCCTTGTTCGAAAGGAGCTTCTGAACTCTCTCATCCATTGAATTTGTCAGGTTTTGGATGGTTTCTGCTTTAATTGTTTTGCATGAGGACAGAATAACCTCCCAGAGATGTTGCTTAGATGTGAACTGCCTTCCGCCATCATAGACACTCCTTTTGATGATGCTCCAAAGGTTCTCAATGGGATTGAGGTCAGGGGAGCATGGGCGCCACACCATAAGTTTGTCCCCTTTTATGCCCATAGCAGCCAGAGATGCAGATGTGTTATGTGCAGCATGAGACGGTGCATTATCATGCATGAAAATGATCTTGCTGCGGAATGCACTGTTCTTCTTCTTGAACCATGGAAGAAAGTGCTGTTTGAGAAACTCAACATACATTATGGAGTTCATCTTTACCCCTTCAGGGATCCTAAAAGGGCCGACAATCTCTCTCCCCATGATTCCAGCCCAAAACATTACTCCACCTCCTCCTTGTTAGCGCCGTAGCTGTGTTTGCATGGGGTGTCCATCAACCAGCCATCCTCCACTCCATCCATCTGGACCATCGAGATCATTTCATGCATTTTAATGCCCCGTTTCATGCTGCACATAACACATCTGCATCCCTGGCTGCTATGGGCATAAAAGGGGACAAACTTATGGTGTGGCACCCATGCTCCCCTGACCTCAACCCCATTGAGAACCTCTGGAGCATCATCAAAAGGAGTGTCTGTGATGGCGGGAGGCAGTTCACATCTAAGCAACAGCTCTGGGAGGGTATTCTGTCCTCATGCAAAACAATTAAAGCAGAAACCATCCAAAACCTGACAAATTCAATGAATGAGAGAGTTCAGAAGCTCCTTTCGAACAAGGGGTCCTATGTGCAAATATAACATCACCTAGAATAAAGTTTTGAGTTGAAAACTGTTTGATTTCAGTTTGTAATAACCTGCTAATGCTTATAATTTCAAAAATGACCATTTTTTTGTGCTTTATTAAATTGAAAAGGTTGAAAACTCTGCTGTGCATAATAATTTGGAACATGCATTTTGAGTGCAGTTTGAGTTTTTTATTTTTTTAAAAATATACTGTTATCATAGGCAGTTTGTACAAAAACCTTTCAATTGTACTCTAATAGTTATTTGACTGGAAAATTACAATGACTGCAATTCATATAAGTAATTTGGGAAAATCTGAGAAAATATTATTTGCATAATAATTTGGAACACAGTGTAGTCCTGACCTAATTCTACACCATACAAAGAATACAGCTATCCAATGGAGTTTACAAGACTAGAACAAGAAGACACTTTAAACTCTTAGTATGTTTCCGTTCTTCTTTTTTTGTAGCTAAAGGGAAATGATAATTGCGCTTGTGCTGAATAGGTTAACCAGGAAAGGGAAATGTTTTATTCTGTAGACTGGCTTTGCATTTTATTTTTCATGATGCATTTCTTGGGAAAGTATTTGAGATCTTTTTCCATTTCCAGGCATCCTGATATAAAAATAAAATCCTGGAAGCTTGCCATAATGAATTTCTAAGAATCTATTTTTTATAATGAATCGCTGATGAGTGGGATGACTACAATGAGTTCTACATACTTTTTAAACCATTGTAAAATGCTGTATATGTATCAGTTGCCTGGTGATATTGCTGAAGCAGAGCCAAATTCCCATTTGTGTAGGGCCTGCAAAACCAATGAGTGTAGGCTACAAATTCTAGGATCAGTATTCCAGAGTCAGGAATCATATTGCTGCTCACATATTATCTCTCTTATTATAAATTATTAAATTTAGATGGAGCGACTGCTACTCATCATAAATGGTGAAAAATACAACAAGGGGCAGTGCAGTGAGGAGAAAGAGTATTACAATTATACTCATCCACGGCAAGTATGTGCCCTGTGAGGGACCACAAATTCTTTATGTCTAAGGTTTGGAACTACAGGAATCTTAAGGGTGTGTGCACATGACTTCATTTTCAGGCATATTCCTCCTGAAGCCGTCCTGAAAAAGAACTAAAAAAAGACGCCCATAAAGAATGAACATATTCAATGTAATGTCAAAAAGACAAGCTGTGCATATTGTAAGGAGGCAACTTTCATGTGCGGTAACGAGGCAGTGACCCAGGTTAGTCCAACTTAAATTTCTTTATTTTTGGCAGCTTACAAAAATAACAAACTTTATCCTATGGTTCGCAGCCGGATCATCAGTATCAAATCCATTGCCATGGGCGACTGCACTACCGTATCACTGGTACTCTCTCTGGCACTGACCAGTGTTCAGCCTCACACAGACCTGTCCTACACAAAGCCTCCTGTTCTGATGTGTGCAAACCAAAACTGACACACCCAAACGTTAACTGAAAGTTTAATTGGGAATTGTGGACATGAGCCATTCCCAAGACCCGGAGTGGAGGGAAAGATCCGCCCCACTACCGATCCTATAGATCTCTCCAAAAAAAAAGCCCATTTCAGGTTTTCCTAAATCTGACCTGGTCAAATAGCTTGACCAAGTCCACACTCTCTTTTACTTTGCATTGTGTAATGTAGCACCCTGAGGATTCGGCTGCTACAGGGGTATTGCACCTCAACCCAGAGGTGTGGTATTCCACTCCCGGGTAAGGATGGAGTGTGGAACTGAGCTCGGTAGGCTGCATGCACTACATACATCCCATTTCAGAGGAGCAGGCCGACGGTACTCCCACTTAGAAATGTGCAGGTACAACCGAGCCTGTTCCTGGCTGGAGTGGGAGGGGGGTGGTACATCCCATGTAGTGTAGGGGCAGATAGGGGGAGCAGCCTGGGTAAAGATAGGAGCTCATTGGGTGCTGGTCACCTGAGCTCACACATAGAGGGTGTATATAAGGTGGGCACCAACTAAGATCAGGGTCAGACGCAGAGAGTCAGTCAGCTGCAGAGGACAAGTTCAGACGCAGAAAGTGAGTTGGAGAGGAGAGAGAAGGAAACAGCAGCCCTGGAGAGAGAGAGTGGAGCAGAGAAAGACCCAGAGGGGGAAGACTGAAGGGACCCAAGAACCCAAATTAGAGCACCGGGTGAGGAGTCAGCATCAGGGTACCGGAACCCAAGCTGGTGGGGGCAAAAACAATCCCTAGCCAGAGACCGGAGATCGTGGGCAGCGTTTGCCACGGTCACCCACCACATTCACCCCGAAGGCACACCACATGAAGGGTCAGGGAACCCAGGGCCAAGGGTGTCCCAACAGAAGGCCCGAGGGAGCTGGACCTAGGTGAATCACTGGTGGGGGACGGCTGAAGAAAGGACAGAGGGAGAGCTCAGGGCCACGCTCCGGACTTGTTTGGGGGTTGGCTGGATCCAGGACCTGGTGGACGCAGCACGGCTCAGGTGGTCACTAGCAGCTGGAGTGACCAGTACAACATCTGCAGTAAGTAAACACCCTTAACTGCACAACCCGAGTCTGTCTTCATTGCCGGCTGCACCGCACCATCACAACCCCCATCCTCTGCGCCTGTCCCCTCTGAGGCTATACCCCTCCCGTTGGGGGTTATCCCACCAAGCTGCGCACCCACCATCAGCCTCAGCGGACCCTGCTGCAGCGGCGGCCACAGTGACCGCATTACAACGGGTGGCGTAGTCGACACAAAAGAACTTTAGTAACATCTGTAAAGCTGCCACATAACACTGAGCTTGACGCCCTGGGCACGGGACCGGGTCACAGCCGCTCGGAGACTACAACCCCCCCCCATCTGATCCGGTGCCGGGTATTCCCCTCAAAAAGGAATATGTCCCAGGGGGCGCGTCAACTTTGGCGTAGTCGGCAGGATTACGTGCCCACAACAACCGGGTACTGCGTGCCTGAAGAAAAGTGCAAGTTTACCTCAGAAAGAAGTCTCCCGCCGGTTCCGGAGGGTCCACGCCATCGGACTCCATCACCAGTCGTTTCCCGCCGATTGTCCGCCATTTCCAGCTTGTTCCCGCCATCTGCAGAGTTTCCCGCCACTGGGCGACGCTTCCCGCCAAAACCGCAGATTTCCCGCCTTGGAAGAGCAGCGGACGCCATTATGGGCGTGCCAAAGGAGGGCAAGAGGCCACCTCCCATCGTGGGCCAGGACAGAAAATGGCGCCAAAAGTGGAAACCGCCCCCACCAACAGAGACTGTGATGCTGGAGGTGTCGGTCAGCGTGAAAGAACTACCCATGGAGCTGACAGTCACCGAGTTGCCCCGGGACCGCCCTCTAAGTGGGAGGAGACGAAAGAGAAGAGAAAAGATGGGTGTCGCTTGGAGCAGTCTAGAGCGAGCGCACCCGGAGGCAAGAGGTCTAACGAGGAGTAGCGGAGGAGCTTACCCGGAGATGGAGGGAAAGCAGAACAGCACCGGCCCGCTGGCCAGGAGTCTGCTAGAGACCGAGGAAGGAGGGCAGAGCAGCACCGGCCCGCTGGCCAGGAGCCTGCCGGAAGGAGAGCAGAGCAGCACCGACCCGATGGTCAGGAGCCTGCTAGAGTCTACAACCCCGCTAGGTCTAGCGGAGATATTAGCGCAGCTCCCCCGAGACCGGGAGTGTGCACAAACTGCCCTGGAGGGCCTCGCACGGAGGATGGCCCGGGTACAGCGTGAGATACTGGCGGAGTGGAGCCGGGAGATGGCCCAGCAAGCAGAGACCAGTCAACGGAGCACGCTACCCTGGAAGAGGAAGCAGACCGCCTCTGAGGATGGCGCGGGAGGACCCAAGGCCGGAGACGGCGCCGAGGAGGGAGCCGAACGCATGGAGGCAGGTAAAGGGGACGCCTATACCCCAAGCCGTGACACCGCTCACCTGCCCCAGCTCCCCGTCGCAGAGCCCGAAAGTCCCCCTGCTGTGCCCGTAGCCGCCATGTCACCGCTATGGACTAGGCCCCGACCGGAAGCCGCCGCAGCGACCCCTGTGACGTCACGCGCCTCGACCCGGAGCGTGACAAAGCAGGAAATACCACCAGCCTGGTCGCAAGGCCTAGTACCCCCGGGCGCCGCATCACCAACAGCGCCCCCTACCTCCGCGGAGCCTCCGGCCTGGCCGCAAGGCCAGGTAGCCCAGGGCGCCGCCGTCCTAACGGTGCCCTTCACCTTCCAGGTGCCCCAGGCCTGGCCGCAAGGCCTGGGCAACCCGGGCGCCACCACCACCGCGCCCGCAATACCAAGGGTGCCACACCTGGGGGAGGACTTGTTCAGCCAGCTCACATGGCCGGACGGGCGGCCCTTCATCTGGCCCGAAGGATACCATGAGCTGGAACGGCAGCAGAGACTAAGACCCCTGGATGAACCCCTGATTCCGGCTCCGAAGCCCGTGGCACGGATCTCGCCCCCGCTAGCGGAAGCGCAGTTTGAGTGGGACCCCACTGGAGAAGATCTAATGGGGTTCACTCAGGAAACTAGGGCAGCTGCAGCAGACCGCGCCGAGTGTTGCCGACAGCAGCTCGAGGAGTTCGCGAGGGAGCGGAGAGAGAGGCGGGTCCGGGAACAACAGGCCCAAATAAGGAGCGCCGAGCAAAAGAGCCGGACCAGGAGGGACCCCCGTGCAGCGCACAGTCCCCGTACCACCGGGACTGTAATAAAGTTCAACCAGCAGCACGGGTGGGGCTTCATTCGAGACAACAACACCCACGGCGACGTCTTTGTCACGCGCAGAGACGTGGAGTCCCATCTGCCGGAGGGGCACAGAGGTCGTGACCTCTACATCGGAGATGAGGTCACCTTTACCCGGCACAAGTGTGCCAAAGGACCTTACGCCCTCCACGTACACCGCCTGACGGAGGAGGAGTTGCGGTGCGAGGAGGAGGAGCAAGAGGACCCGGACGGGTCTGAAGTTCAAAGAGCAGGAGGAAGACGCCGTTGAGTGCGGCAGAGCAGGTGCTGTAAATAAGTTACCCAATGGGGGGTATAAAGAAACTGAAACTGTTGCTGCTAAAATAGTCCCCGTTGGGACCAGTGAACTGTTACCCGTTAACCCCTTCATCCTACAGGCTGAGGACTGTGAGCAGCCATTCCCATCCCTCTACCTGGCCGAGGACTGAGAGCGGCCAACTTCCCCTGTATATAGTTGCGCTTCCTAAAGCGCCCCCTACCGGTTTTATAGGAAAACCAGTTTTCCAGTTTTACTAAGAAACTGTCGCACTTTTCCCGGACACACGTTGCACAGTGTCCGGAGGAGGAACCTGAAACAAGAAACGACTACGAGAATGTTTATATAAAAAAGTTTTATATATATAATGTTTTATATGTTTATATGAAAAAAAAAAAAAAATTTTTTGTATGTTTTGGTGTTTTATGTCTTTACAGCCCGAGGACGTGCTGTGGTTTACCAGGGGGGAATGTAGCACCCTGAGGATTCGGCTGCTACAGGGGTATTGCACCTCAACCCAGAGGTGTGGTATTCCACTCCCGGGTAAGGATGGAGTGTGGAACTGAGCTCGGTAGGCTGCATGCACTACATACATCCCATTTCAGAGGAGCAGGCCGACGGTACTCCCACTTAGAAATGTGCAGGTACAACCGAGCCTGTTCCTGGCTGGAGTGGGAGGGGGGTGGTACATCCCATGTAGTGTAGGGGCAGATAGGGGGAGCAGCCTGGGTAAAGATAGGAGCTCATTGGGTGCTGGTCACCTGAGCTCACACATAGAGGGTGTATATAAGGTGGGCACCAACTAAGATCAGGGTCAGACGCAGAGAGTCAGTCAGCTGCAGAGGACAAGTTCAGACGCAGAAAGTGAGTTGGAGAGGAGAGAGAAGGAAACAGCAGCCCTGGAGAGAGAGAGTGGAGCAGAGAAAGACCCAGAGGGGGAAGACTGAAGGGACCCAAGAACCCAAATTAGAGCACCGGGTGAGGAGTCAGCATCAGGGTACCGGAACCCAAGCTGGTGGGGGCAAAAACAATCCCTAGCCAGAGACCGGAGATCGTGGGCAGCGTTTGCCATGGTCACCCACCACATTCACCCCGAAGGCACACCACATGAAGGGTCAGGGAACCCAGGGCCAAGGGTGTCCCAACAGAAGGCCCGAGGGAGCTGGACCTAGGTGAATCACTGGTGGGGGACGGCTGAAGAAAGGACAGAGGGAGAGCTCAGGGCCACGCTCCGGACTTGTTTGGGGGTTGGCTGGATCCAGGACCTGGTGGACGCAGCACGGCTCGGGTGGTCACTAGCAGCTGGAGTGACCAGTACAACATCTGCAGTAAGTAAACACCCTTAACTGCACAACCCGAGTCTGTCTTCATTGCCGGCTGCACCGCACCATCACAACCCCCATCCTCTGCGCCTGTCCCCTCTGAGGCTATACCCCTCCCGTTGGGGGTTATCCCACCAAGCTGCGCACCCACCATCAGCCTCAGCGGACCCTGCTGCAGCGGCGGCCACAGTGACCGCATTACAACGGGTGGCGTAGTCGACACAAAAGAACTTTAGTAACATCTGTAAAGCTGCCACATAACACTGAGCTTGACGCCCTGGGCACGGGACCGGGTCACAGCCGCTCGGAGACTACAACCCCCCCCCATCTGATCCGGTGCCGGGTATTCCCCTCAAAAAGGAATATGTCCCAGGGGGCGCGTCATGTAACATACCTGGTGGTGGGCTTGCATGGTGCACCATCTCTCACCATGCAAGATCGCAAACTTGATCTTCAGTCCAGTCTGCTAGCCTGGCTTCTATTCATGCTGTCTGTTTGTCTCTGTTCTGACTGCTTAGGGCGGCGGCCCGGTTACTTCCTGTTTCTTGCAGCTGCTGTGGGCACACCCCTAATGCGTCCTCAGCCTATTGCTGTCTGTCACTGGATATTTAAACCAGCTTTACCTGGAAGCTGATGCCTGAGCAACGCTATCATTCAGTGTACTCTTTGACTCTGAATGTGCCAGGTCCTGTTCTGTTCTTGTCTGTTTCTGCCACTCTGGGGACTGTATTCCCAGACTGGCTCCTGTATCTCTTTCAGTAGCAGTTCCTGTCTGAACTGTACCCTAGCCTGTTCGTCCCGCCTTCTAGGGGCTGCATACCTAGATCTGTTATCTGTGTTTTCTTGCCTGTCTGCCCGCCTTCCTGGAGGCTGTATTTCCAGGCCAGTCTGAACATGCTCCTAGCCTGTTCGTTCCGCCTTTTCTGGGGGCCGCATACCCAGACACGCTCCTGTATCTTGCTGCAGTGTCAGTTCCTCTCTGAACACTCAGTTCCTGTCTGAACACTCTCCTAGCCTGTTACCTGTCTTTCTCTATGTCCGTACCTTCCTTTTTTCTGCAGAGTCTGAACCTGCACCTAACTCCTACTCGTTGTCGCTGTACTTCCGTTTGTGAGTTTAGAGTCCTCTCGCTACTACATTGCAAGTATCTTGTGTGTATCTGGTTCTGCTTTTCCCTTCCAGTCTGTTCCGTGTGAACAGAGCCCTGTCCCCTCTGCTCTTCCTTTGCTCACCGCTCCGGTGGTTTCTGCCCGCTCTGCCTTGCTCACCGCTCCAGGCGGTCTCGCTCTGCTCTGCCTTTGCTCACTGCTCCAGGCGGTCTCCCTCTGCTCTGCCTTGGCTTGCCGCTCCAGGCGGTCTTGCTCTGCTCTGCCTTTGCTCACCGCTCCAAGCGGTCTCGCTCTGCTCTGCCTTTGCTCACCGCTCCAGGTGGTCTCCCTCCGCTCTGCCTTTTCTCACCGCTCCAGGCGGTCTCGTTCTGCCCTGCCTTTGCTCACTGCTCCAGGCGGTCTCCCTCTGCTCTGCCTTGGCTTGCCGCTCCAGGCGGTCTTGCTCTGCTCTGCCCTTGCTCGCCGCTCCAGGCGGTCTCGCTCTGCTCTGCCTTTGCTCACCGCTCTAGGCGGCCTCACTCTGCCTTTGCTCTCCGCTCCAGGCAGCCTCGCTGTGCCCTGCCTTTGCTCACCGCTCCAAGCGATCTCGCTCTGCTCTGCCTTTTCTCACCGCTCCAGGCGGTCTCGTTCTGCCCTGCCTTTGCTCACCGCTCCAGGCGGTCTCGCTCTGCTCTGCCTTTGCTCACCGCTCCAGGCGGTCTCGCTCTGCTCTGCCTTTGCTCACTGCTCCAGGTGGTCTCCCTCTGCTCTGCCTTGGCTCGCCGCTCCAGGCGGTCTTGCTCTGCTCTGCCTTTGCTCACCGCTCAAAGCGGTCTCGCTCTGCCCTGCCTTTGCTCACCGCTCCAAGCGATCTCGCTCTGCCCTGCCTTTGCTCACCGCTCCGGCGGTCTCGCCCTGCTCTGCTCTTGCTCACCACTCCGGCGGGCTCGCCCTGCTCTGCTCTTGCTCACCGCTCCGGCGGTCTCGCTCTGCTCTGCTTGTCTACCGCATCTGCGGTTCTGTTCCTGAGTCCCAGTCTGTACTGGACCTTATCCAGTCTGTGCTCCAACCTGCTAGTGCCTCCCTGTCGGCACTCCAGCCATGCTTGCCAGTACTCTCTGTCTGCATACCAGTCGTGCTTACCAGTGCCCGCCTGTCTGCATACCTGCCGTGCCTGCCTAAACCCACCAGTCAGTGTGCCAGCCTAACCTGCCTGTTCCTGTATTCTCCGGTGTGGGTCAACAGCCGTGTCCGGGGTCTGACTTGGAGTAGCACCTGGTCCCTCTGCTCGGTTGCTCCCTGGTGCACTGGCGTCGTTAGCCGTCGTGCAACCTTGGTCGGATCGGGTAGATACTTAGTTACGCCCCTCCAGGCACTCTCCGGTTCATGGTCCAGTGGAATCACTAAATCACGCACATGCCAGTCAGCCCGGGCATGTGCATAACACATTGTAACTACAGCTGTGGCTGTAATTACAATGCTCTCCAGTGGGTTCAGTATTTTTCTATGCACTACCTGGGGGACACATAACGACCTTCGATGTGATTCCCCTAACTGCCTCACAATATGTTCCACATTTTTTAACTTCTAAAAGTGACCACTTGATTCTTCAGGCAGCTTCAACTATCTTATATGTAAAATAAATAAAAACAAAAAAAGAGAGGTGATAGCAAAGTCACAAAAGACGTGAAAGAAAGTCCTTCAGGAAAAGCACAGATGGTGTTTCCTGATGTGTCTTCTGCTTCAGAAACAATTTAAGTACATCCGGAGCACATACCCTAAAAGAGTTTTCTGGGCTCAGGAAAAAAGTTTGCAGTCACTTGTGACTGTCAAATGCAGGCGATCTGTGCAGTGTGTCAAATCCCCTGAATTTCCCATGCGAGTGGGCGGTTTTAATAATTGCGATTTTCACAGTTGCAGATTATCTTCCACTTCTCTGAAAGGGATAAATGAAAACTAATGGAATATGGAGAGATGTACAGGAGAATCTAGCCATCTTGTGTCCAGAAGATAATATTAAAAAAATAGCCCAATTTATAATAAAATAAATGATCAACTATACTTTTGCCTTTTTATCCCAATGAAAGTCTTTGTTTTAAAGTGGCTAGCATGTTACCTCTGCAGGTATCAGAGGCCTCAGTAGTCACATGCCATACTACTGGTCGCATGGTTCCCATTGCTATGCACTAATTGCTGTAGTGGTTAGATCCCAGACTGCTGCTGGAGCTTCTGCACTGAATTGCCAAAGGAAAGATAATATAGGGCTATGTACACACTTCCTTGGAATTCAGTATATGTCACAAGCTTTTCCAGATGTGTACTGTAAATTGCTATCACCGACCATTCACCAACAGGAGGACAAAAATGTGTTCTTTTGCCCACTGTCTGGTCAGTATGCACCTGCATAGCATTTGTTAACTGTATAGGTGCAACATACCTGGCGGCGTCCTTGCATAGTGGTCCATCTCCCACTGTGCAAGAGCGCGCACTTGAACTCCAATCAAGAATGTCTCTCTGGCTTCCCTCCATGCTGTCTGTTTGCTTCTGTTTCTGCTGCTTAAGGGCGGCGCCCGATCACTTCCTGCTTTTTGTACCTGCTGCAGGCACACCCCTTGTGTGTCCTCAGCCTATTGCTGTCTGTCACCTGGTATTTAACCCAGCTGCTCCAATGAATCCCTGCCTGAGCATTGTGTTTCATTCATTGTGCTCTTTCACTCTGAATGTGCCAGGTCCCCTTCTGTGTTTGCTTGCCTGCCCTTCCTGGAGGCTGTATTTCCAGGCCTGTCTGAACTCGCTCCTAGCCTGTTCCTCCCGCCTTCTAGGGGCTGCATACCTAGACCCGCTCCTGTCTCTTGCTACTGTGTCTGTTCTTGTCTGTATACTCTTCTAGCCTGTTTCCTGTGTTTCTCTATGTTCGTACCTTTCCTTTTTCTGCAGAGTCTGAATTCGTACCTAACTCCTGCTCGTTGTCACTGTACTTCCGTTTGTGAGTTTGTGGTCCACTCGCTACTTCACTGTAAGTACCCTGTGGGTATCTGGTTCTGCCTTTCCCTTCCTGCCTGTTCCGTGTGTACAGAGCCCTGTCCCCCCTGTTCTGCCTTGCTCACCGCTCCGGCGGTTCTAGCCTGCTCTGCCTTGCTCACCGCTCTGGCGGTTCTAGTCTGCTCTGCTTTGCTCACCGCTCCAGCGGTTCTAGCCTGCTCTGCCTTTGCTGACCGCTCCGGCGGTTCTGGCCTGCTCTGACCCTTTGCTCACTGCTCTGGCAGTCTTGCTCCGCTCTGACCCTTTGCTCACTGCTCCGGCAGTCTTGCTCCGCTCTGACCCTTTGCTCACTGCTCCGGCAGTCTTGCTCCGCTCTGATCCTTTGCTCACTGCTCCTGCAGTCTTGCTCCGCTCTGATCCTTTGCTCACTGCTCCGGCAGTCTTGCTCCGCTCTGACCCTTAGCTCACTGCTTCGGCAGTCTCGCTCCGCTCTGACCCTTTGCTCACTGCTCCGGCAGTCTCGCTCCGCTCTAACCCTTTGCTCACTGCTCCAGCAGTCTCGCTCCGCTCTGACCCTTTGCTCACTGCTCCGGCAGTCTCGCTCCGCTCTGAATCTTTGCTCACTGCTCCGGCAGTCTCGCTCCGCTCTGACCCTTTGCTCACTGCTCCGGCAGTCTCGCTCTGCTCTGACTACTCTTGCTCACGGCTCCAGGCGGCCTCGTCCTGCTCTACTCTTGCTCACCGCTCCAGGCAGCCTCGTCTTGCCCTGCTCTCCCTCACCACTCTGGGCAGCCTTACTCTGCTGTGTTTGTCCGCCACATCTGTGGTTCTGTTCCCGAGTCCCAGTGTGTACTGGGTCCTATCCCGCCTGTGTTCCTACCTGCTAGTGCCTCCCTGTCTGCACTCTAGTCGTGCTTGCCTGTACCCCCCTGCCTGCATACCTGCCTGCCTACATACCAGTCGTGCCTGCCTATACCCACCAGTCTGTGTGCCAGCCTAACCAGTCTGTTCCTGTATTCCTCTGTGTGGGTCAACAGCCATGTCCGGGGTCTGTCCTGGAGTAGCACCTGGTCCCTCTGCTCGGTTCCTCCTTGGTGCACTGGCGTCGTATGCCGTCGTGCGACCCTGGTCGGATCGGGTGAATACCTAGTTACGCCCCTCCAGGCATTCACTCTCCGGCACGGTCCAGTGGAATCACACGCACACGCCGCTCAGCCCGGGCGTGCGCATTACAATAGGAAGGCTATGTGCACACGGTGCGTGTTTGAAGCAGAAATTTCCTGAGTGTTTCTGCATCTCCTTGGCAGAAAAAACGCATGCGTTTTTTGGTGTGGTTTTTTTACGCGTTTTGACACGTGTTTGACGCGTTTTTGATGCGTTTTTTACATGCATTTTTTGAAGCTTTTTTTTAAAGCTTTTTGTACATAAATGAATGCTTTTTGGAGCTAAATAAGGTTATTTGGTGGGGCATTGCTTAAACCTTAGATTACCATCAGAACTTGGGTGAGTATATTGATTAATTTGAATGATTAAAGAAAGTGTTTGTTGTATTTCAAATAAAGTGTTTACTCTGTGTCTGTGTGTTTATTTAACTCTTTACTTTACTTTAATTAGGTTTGGTCATGAAAAGGTCTGATTGACACATGTCATCACCAAGCAAAAGAGCTGGGTGTCAGTTAGTCCCATTCTCCCAATCTTCATTAGCATTTATATTCATGTAATTTATGCGGCTGCTGTGAGCTGGTATTTTTAGCCTGGGAAGGTGCCAAATGCAAACATTTTTCCCTGGCCATAATTAACATCTCATAGCTGGTTCGTTAGCCGCTATGTCCCCACGAATAGCAACAAGCAGCTCTTTGTACGCAGAATATTTTTGTTGCGTCCAAAACGCTGTGTTCTAATAACTTTTGTTGTCAGTACATGTGAATCCACAGCATATAATGACACTTCAATCAGTCAAAATCTGCAGCGGAGACTAGCGTGTCCGCTATGGAAATTGACATGCTGTGAGTGAGTTTGGGTATGTGACCACAGTCATGAGCCGCTGCAGGTTTGACTCTGCGTGTTTATACAGCATCAAACCCCTAGCATCTAGGTGTTACAGCATAGTGGATGGGATCTCTATAAATCCCATGTCCTCTATGCATGCATCAGAGGCTACGAATCACCCGCGGACACTGACATGCAGCGTGTCTTTCAGGACCGCTGCAAGTCAAATTCTCTTGCGGAGTCGCTAGTTGCTAGAAATTTGACCACTAGAATGTATTGAATGTGATAAATCAGCATGGTTCAGTGAACACATGTGAATTTACCTGCATTCAATAGAATTCAACGTTTTGGACGCAGCAAAAATTATGCGTCCAAAGCGCTGCTACGTCAGGATCGTGGGCACAGAGCCTAAAAAAAAATGGCGTGGGCTCCCGCGTCATTTTTATAACCAGCAGAGGGAAAGCCGACCTCTGGGGGCTGATATTAGTAGCCGGGGAAAGGGTCATTAGCTAACAATGTTCTCTGGCTATTAATATCAGCCCACAGCTGTTTGTTTAGCCTTTACTGGCTAGATTACAGGGAGGCCCCAGAAAAAAAGCATGTCTGGTCCCCCTATAAAATCTAACCAGCAAAGGCTAAACTAAACAGCTGCGGGCTGATATTAATAGCCTGGGAAGGGGCCATGTATACTAGCCCCCTCTGCGGCTATTAATATCACCCCTCAGCAGTCCTAGAAATGGTGCATCCATAAGATGTGCCAAATCTAGCGCTTAGCCTCCGCTCTTCTCACTGCCCTGTAGCGGTGGCGAGTGGGGTAATGGGGTTGGGGTTCTTGTCAGCCTTTTATTGGCGGCTGACGTGAATCCCAGGTTAGTAATGGAGGGCGTCTATAAGACACCCCCATTACTAACCGCGTAGTAAAATGGTCGCCGATTTTTCAATAAAAGACACGGCCAGAATAAAGTATTTTAATGAAAGAAAAAGCACACACGGTTCTACAATTTTTTTTATTACCTCCCACGACGATCAGTGTCACTTCTACAGCAGTGACATCAGCCATCACTGATGTCACTGCTGTAGAAGACAGAATTGTATACTGACAGGGGTGTAAAATCAACCCTCTCTGAATGCATGTTGCAGGAGGTCACTGGGGTTGATGGGCTGAAGATCAGCTGATCAGCCCCGGTGAGCTTACGATCAGCTGATGGTCACGTGACCGTTCAGCTGATTGGTCACGTCAGTGATCAGCAGATGTTAAAGGGACCATCAGCTGATCGGTGATGTCAGCGATCATCTGAGCGGTCTCGTGACCATCAGCTGATCGCTGACATCACCGATCAGCTAAGCGGTCACGTGACCATCAGCTGATCGCTGACGTAACCGATCAGCTGATGGCCAAGAGTTCGCTCAGATGATCTGTGATGCCAGCGCAGGTCCTGGAAGAACAGTATACTGCGGGGAGTGAGCCCGCACCCCGCAGTATACCGCCGGCTGCCGGGAGGAGAAGATCGCTGCCGGGGGCCACCGGACAGGTGAGTAAAGAGGTTTATTTTCTAATTTATACTTTTTTTTTCTTTTTTTACAGTGTGTAGTAGCCGGCTTGGCTGGAAAGACTACTGCTCCTCCCATCCACGCCGCTCCCACTGTTATCAGAAGGAGTGGTGGTCGGGATGAGAGGAGCAGTAGTCCTCCCCTCCAACCTGGGTACCACCCGCACCACGTTTCTGCTGCGAATTCGCGGCCATTGACTTTAATTGAAACACAGCAAATCCACTTATACATGCGGGTTTGCTGAGTTTCAATGGACCTCAATGGGTACGAATTAACTGCGGGATCGCGGTAGAAATTGTTTTTTAACGCAATGCGAATCCGGAGCGGAAATTTCCGCATCATGTGCACAGCACATCCAGATTAGCATTGCTATGCATGGCAGACCTATTAACAAGCATTTTCGCAGTGTTTCCACAGCGGGAAAACCGCCGAGAAAATGCATCGTGTGAACTTAACCGAAATTTCAATAACTCAACTTGACTATACAGGGGGCCAAGCTGTGTACCCTTCTTTCAATGCATCCCTATAGTGAATAGATGCCTTAGCATTAGTGTTGATTGAGTACTAAAATGCTCGGGTGCTCGAAGCTCGGGCCTTGCTCGCCGTGATACTCGGGTGCTCGACCAGAGCAACGAGCCCAATGTTAGTCTATGGGAGACCCGAGCATTTTTGCGGTGGCACCCCCGGCAATCTTTTAAAAGACTAACAAGTGCCCAAAACGATAGTGACAGTGCTCAAATGACATGGGGACAGCATGTGGATCGCCCCAGGAAGCATTTCTGACCCCCAGGTCACTGCTGTCAACAACGTGGTCAGAGGTATTAAGCCACTTTTACGGGCTCACAATAAATCGTTCAAAAACGAAACTGAAACTTTTTTCCCGTGAAATATGTTAAGGAATTTCTTTTCCAGGGTAAAGACTTGTGTATAAGGTAAAATAAATAACCAAAAACAAAAATATGCCTCCACACCTTGGGCTATGTTCACAAGTAGCATTTTTTATGCGTTTTTGCACTTTTGTATTGCTTTCAACCGTGACAAATGCATTCACTGAGAAATGTCATTTTAACATTTTACAACCTTATCTGGCCATGTGCTGTGTGACACATGCTTAAAATGCTGAAAAGACATGGGAACAGCATGGGGAAGACCCCTGGAAATATCTCTGACACCCAGGTCACTGTCTAAAAGTGTGCCCATCATAAGTGATCCTTGCCGCATCAGAAGATGCAGACTTGCAACTATCCCCGTGCAAGTTCTAGTCCCAGGGCAGTGTTCAATTGTACCTCCCCCATTCCTTAAAATACAAGCGCAAGTATGCAGCCTGCCACCCACCCACCCCCAGGCTGCAATACTATACTGCTTGCTTGCACTTGAAATTGGGCCTTTTAGGCATGTGGAGGCGGAATCTGGCCACCACGTCATGGCTGCTTTGGCGGCCTGGAATCCATACTCAGTCCACAGCCGCCCGGCGGCCGGGTGTCCATGCTCGGTCCCCAGCCACCCCGCGGCTGGGTGTCCACACACGGTATAGCAACTGGGTCTCCTGTGCGCTGTTGGCCTAAGCAGTCAATGGAAGGCTTTCCAAAAATTATGAGGAACTGCAATGCCCCTTACAAGAGCCATGCAGTACAGCATATTACAAACATAAGTCCCATTATTGGGGAGTGGGTCTCCCATAGGATTTGCTTATGCCTTCCAAGCAAAAGCTTCCAAAAATTAGGACAGAGCAACTTGCAATGCCCCTTACAAGAGCCATGCAGTACAGCATATTACAAACATAAGTCCCATTATTGGGGAGTGGGTCTCCCATAGGATTTGCTTATGCCTTCCAAGCAAAAGCTTCCAAAAATTAGGATGGAGCAGCTTGCAATGCCCCTTACAAGAATCATGCAGTACAGCATATTACAAACATAAGTCCCATTATTGGGGAGTGGGTCTCCCATAGGATTTGCTTATGCCTTCCAAGCAAAAGCTTCCAAAAATTAGGACGGAGCAACTTGCAATGCCCCTTACAAGAGCCATGCAGTACAGCATATTACAAACATAAGTCCCATTATTGGGGAGTGGGTCTCCCATAGGATTTGCTTATGCCTTCCAAGCAAAAGCTGACAAAAAATAGGACGGAGCAACTTGCAATGCCCCTTACAAGAGCCATGCAGTACAGCATATTACAAACATAAGTCCCATTATTGGGGAGTGGGTCTCCCATAGGATTTGCTTATGCCTTCCAAGCAAAAGCTTCCAAAAATTAGGATGGAGCAACTTGCAATGCCCCTTTCAAGAGCCATGCAGTACAGCATATTACAAACATAAGTCCCATTATTGGGGAGTGGGTCTTTCATATGATTTGCTTATGCCTTCCAAGCAAAAGCTTCCAAAAATTAGGACGGAGCAACTTGCAATGCCCCTTACAAGAGCCATGCAGTACAGCATATTACAAACATAAGTCCCATTATTAGGGAGTGGGTTTCCCATAGGATTTGCTTCTGCCTTCCAAGCAAAAGCTTCCAAAAATTAGGACGGAGCAACTTGCAATGCCCCTTACAAGAGCCATGCAGTACAGCATATTACAAACATAAGTCCCATTATTGGGGAGTGGGTCTCCCATAGGATTTGCTTATGCCTTCCAAGCAAAAGCTTCCAAAAATTAGGACAGAGCAACTTGCAATGCCCCTTACAAGAGCCATGCAGTACAGCATATTACAAACATAAGTCGCATTATTGGGGAGTGGGTCTCCCATAGGATTTGCTTATGCCTTCCAAGCAAAAGCTTCCAAAAATTAGGATGGAGCAGCTTGCAATGCCCCTTACAAGAGCCATGCAGTACAGCATATTACAAACATAAGTCCCATTATTGGGGAGTGGGTCTCCCATAGGATTTGCTTATGCCTTCCAAGCAAAAGCTGACAAAAAATAGGACGGAGCAACTTGCAATGCCCCTTACAAGAGCCATGCAGTACAGCATATTACAAACATTATTCCCATTATTGGGGAGTGGGTCTCCCATAGGATTTGCTTATGCCTTCCAAGCAAAAGCTTCCAAAAATTAGGATGGAGCAACTTGCAATGCCCCTTTCAAGAGCCATGCAGTACAGCATATTACAAACATAAGTCCCATTATTGGGGAGTGGGTCTTTCATATGATTTGCTTATGCCTTCCAAGCAAAAGCTTCCAAAAATTAGGACGGAGCAACTTGCAATGCCCCTTACAAGAGCCATGCAGTACAGCATATTACAAACATAAGTCCCATTATTGGGGAGTGGGTCTCCCATAGGATTTGCTTCTGCCTTCCAAGCAAAAGCTTCCAAAAATTAGGACGGAGCAACTTGCAATGCCCCTTACAAGAGCCATGGTCCTAATGGTCCTAATGGTCCAAGAATGATTTGCACATGAGCAGTTAGTTCATTACTTCTAAGGTTTCTAAGTACCTGCCCAAACTACTGTTCCAAAAGGAAAGTATTTAATTCATACCAGCTGTGAAACATTATATCTCTGCTCTTTTATTGTTCAATGTGGTCAACATGTCATTTGGCAGCCATTTTATTACAAGAAGAAAAAAATAAATATTTTTTAAAAGTTAGAGTTAAATATTTAGAACAAAAAACAAAGACCACATATAGTATAACAATGCTAATATAATGAGGATGTAACATAGGGCCAAGTATGACACCCTATAAAATGGTGGTTGCCTAAATGATGAGCCTATTGCAGTCAGTGCTGTCTTTTGTAATAACCACTCTGTAACTATTGTTGTTGCTACAAAATGCGCCTGAGCAGTCAATTAGCCCCAAGGGTTGAAACTTAAAAGTCAGTTATAACTAGACACATGGATACAAGCAGCTTTTAAAGAGAATGTGTCATAAAAAATGTTTTTCAACAATTAAAGAAATGTAAAGTATTAATGTTTTAATTAAAAAACATATATACATTTTTAATGGTATAAAATATGATTTTTTTTTTTCAAAAGTCTTGATATTTTCTATTTTTAAACACCAGGTGCAGCAGCTGCTGAAATTTGCCAGTGAAACCTAGGGTACTGTTACTTTGTATTACGACTGCAGTAAATGTGGTCTGGACCTGATCACATGTGTGTGATGTCTCTACTAAAGATGAGCGAACTTTTTCGGAAAACGATTGCCAATCTCAAACTTGGCACGAACATTGCACATTCGGATTTGAGTTCGGATCCTCGAGCATTTTCCTCAAAATTGGCAAAATTCGGCAAAAGTTCAGTACATGATCGAGTTTCCACTAATGCTTTTACTAGGACTTTGGTTAGGATAGTGGTGCTCTATGATGAGTGAGGGAGACATGTTTGATGAAGGGAGGGGCTGGGGAGAGGTCAGAGGAGCTGCAGACTGTTATTTTTTTAATTTTTTTAACTTAATGTGTGGAGATTCCGGGAGCCAATCAGGACGCAGAAACCATCCACAACGTCCAGACACAAGGGCTTGTGTCATTGGCTGCCGAAGTCACATGTCTCCCTTCATATAAAAAATGGACATGTTGTATTTGGCTCCATTTTGTCATTGTAACAGCGCAAAGAGGCTGGTCCTGCTGCTGCTGCAAGTAGTCAGAGTTTTAGGCGGTTTATTTTCAGCTAGTTAAGATAAATGGGATCCTCTGTGAAATCGACATTCCAGCATATAAATCCTTTGTGCTAATTGTGTGGTCCAGATACCACTCCACAATTCAGAATCTAAATCCATTCTGCTAATAGTGTGGTCCAGACACCAGTCCACATTTAAGCATCTAAATCTTTTGTGCTAATGGTGTGGTCCAGACACCAGGCCACATTTTAGCATACAAATCTTTTTTGCTAATAGTGTGGTCCAGACACCAGTCCACATTTCAGAATATCAATATTTTGTGCTAATTGTGTCATCCAGGCACAAGTCCACATTTCAGCCTATAAATCTTTTGTGCTCATTCTCTGGTCCAGCCACACTATCTCAGCAAATAAATACTGATTGTTAATTTAGTGACAGGTGACTGACGGGTGTGGGTCTAGAGTCTCATCCTATCCAAAGACAACTGACAACTTCTGTTACTGGATGGGCTGACCGACTCCCTTTTTTTGGCAGCCACAAAGCGGTATGCCTTGTAGATGATGGCCAGAAAGAGCATGTGCTCCAGTGGATGGCAAGCACTGCATCAAGTGGCCTCTCCTCCTCTTCCTCCACCTTAACATCACACACAGTACAGTCCTCAGAGGTGGCACCCCAATTACCCTTGTTTCCCCCTGCGTCACAACTCTCCAACCGCCCAACTGACTTTTGGGAACCACAGAAGGCTAGTCTGCAGAGCTGTGTACATGTTCTATTCCATGGGCATCAGAAGACTTCTCCAAAGATTCACAGACTAAAGAGGAATAAAACATCTGCAACGATGCCCAAATTTTTTTTCAGTTGGATCCGGGGCTAGAGCAGAATCCAGACCCTCATCACAAGATGTTAACACAGAGGGGTGGAGGTAATCCTGATGAGAATTGGATACTTGAGGTGCACGCAGACTGTACTGTTCTGTCAGGACTAGAGATGAGCGTTGTTCGACTCGAACTGTTCGCCAATCTCAAATTCGAGCTGTTTTGGGCGGTGTTCGAGCCGTTCGGCGAACACGAACGATTTGAGAAAAATTCGGCTGTTCGAGGTTATGTTCGATAACTGTTCGTGCACCAAAATCATAACTGGATTTTTTCTCAGTAATGATGAAAATTAATGTTAATACGCAGTTTGAGTGTACAGCGGGGTGGGGGGAAGGGCAGGGGATGGATCTCTGCAGGAATAATGAAGATCTCCATTTTTTTTTCTCTTTCCCGCATTTACAGTGGGGAGGTGCAATCTGTCAGCCTATCAGCAGCGCACACACGGAGCGAAGTGCTTTATTTCATGCAAGCAAGGGCATGTGTCATTGGCAGTGTATGTCACATGTCCTTGCCCTATAAGACCAAGCCATTTTCCCCGTCGCCACCATTTTCTCACTGCTGCAGCTGCGTGTTAGACGGCACCGCTGTTGCTGTGTGCGCTATACCTTGTTATAATCCTTTTTGGCCTATTGCAGAGTGTGTTAGTCAGTGGAGTAGCCTATCTGTGTTGCAAGATATACCACCTGTGTATAGAATACCAATTTTTTTACTGCACCTAGTAAAGTAAAATCTTTTGGGCATAGCATCATTCTATTAGTCCATCTATACTGACCTCAATCAGGTTGCAAATTGAATATAATTTTTTTCTGCATCTAGCTCTGAAAAAATATTTGGCCTTCTAGCAGTGTGTGGGACTTTCTCTATTAGTCCATCTATACTGACCTCCATCAGGTTGCAAATTAAAAATAATTTTTTGTCTGCATCTAGCTCTGAAAAAATATTTGGCCTTCTAGCAGTGTGTGGGACTTTCTCTATTAGTCCATCTATACTGACCTCCATCAGGTTGCAAATTCAAAATAATTTTTTGTCTGCATCTAGCTCTGAAAAAATATTTGGCCTTCTAGCAGTGTGTGGGACTTTCTCTATTAGTCCATCTATACTGACCTCCATCAGGCTGCAAATTAAAAATAATTTTTATCTGCATCTACCTCTGAAAAAATATTTGGCCTTCTAGCTGTGTGTGGGACTTGTTCTATTAGTCCATCTATACTGACCTCCATCAGGTTGCAAACTGAATATAATTTTTTTCTGCATCTAGCTCTGAAAAAATATTTGGCCTTCTAGCAGTGTGTGGGACTTTCTCTATTAGTCCATCTATACTGACCTCCATCAGGTTGCAAATTAAAAATAATTTATATCTGCATCTAGCTCTGAAAAAATATTTGGGCTTCTAGCAGTGTGTGGGACTTTCTCTATTAGTCCATCTATACTGACCTCCATCAGGTTGCAAATTAAAAATAATTTTTTGTCTGCATCTACCGTATATTCCGGCGTATAAGACGACTTTTGAAGACTGAAAAATCTTCTGTCTAGTCTGGGGTCGTCTTATACGCCGGTAATGTTTTTGAACTTTCAGAAATTGACATGCGGGGATACTCTGGGGGTGTTAATAAGCTGCCGTGGCCATATCCCTGCCATGTGGGAGTTAATATAAGGTGGAGGGAGTTAAAATACGGCGGCGGTAGGTCCAGACAGTCAGCGCTTCTGTGCTGAAACTGACACATCGCTGCGCTGTGTCTTCTCAGGCCTGGGACACAGCGCAGCGTATTCCCAGCAGCGGAGACAGACAGAACCTAGCGAACTTTTCTGACACATCGCAGTGTCTTCCCAGCTCCGGACACAGCGCAGGGCTTCTGTGCCGACAGCTTTCACTTGTCACAGAAGCGCTGCACTGTGTCCGGAGCTGGGAAGTTTTAAACAATCACACAGCCCCATACTGCTTCCCCGCAGCCTCCCACCCCGATCCTCCGCTCCCCTCGCCACCTCCCATCCCGATCGTAAGTTAGGACCGGGCGGGGAGCGCAGCACAAAGGAGCGGGGAGCGAAGGACCCGGGCGGGGAAGCCGGCAGTGAAAAGACTTCACCGCCGGCTTTCCCGTTCTGTGCTGCGCTTTCCCGCCGGTTATTTCAAATTAACAGCTGAGGTATCAGCTGATGCCGATCAGCTGTTCATTTGAAGTCGCCGCGGTGCCCTCAGAGGGTTCATGTGAGTTCATGCTTGACTGCATTGCATGAACTCACATGAACTTTCCCACGGTCTCACAGGTCAGCCTCACCTCCCAGACCCGTCATGATTGGTGTGTGCGGGTGTCTGTGCGTGTGTCTGCGAGTGTGTGTTTGGTGTCTGTGCGATGTCTGCGGGTGTGTGCGGTGTCTGTGAGATGTCTGCGAGTGTGTGCGGGTGTGCGCGGTGTCTGTGCGATGTGTCTGTGCGATGTCTGCGAGTGTGTGCGGGTGTGCGCGGTGTCTGTGCGATGTCTGGGGGTGTGTGCGGTGTCTGTGCGATGTGTGCGGTGTCTGTGCGATGTGTGCGGGTGTGTGCGTGCAGGCAGACATAGGCCGATGTGACACTACTACTCCCATCGGCCTATGTCTGTCCCCCGTCCACTCCTGCCAGCAGGATCAGCTCGATGGGAGCAGTAGTTCCCATCAGCCTGATCCTGCTATATAAATTGCCCTACTGTGTCCCCAATAAATGTTAAATACATGTCATTGGTGGCCAGTGGTTACCTACAATAAATTAGTTCATACATTACCTGTCCCCGCCGATCGCCACCTAAAATAAAGTAAAAAATAAAAAACTACACCTATACTCACCTAGACACCTAATTCCCCGAAGCCATCGATCTCCTGTAATAAAATATAAAATAATAAACCACAACCTTATCCTTACCCCTCCGTAGTAGTCCACAAGTGTCCCACGAAGATCTCCAGTTCAGAGCAGCCACATAGAATGTGACCGCTCTGAACCGCTGCCGCCGCTAGAATGACGGGGCCGTAAAGCAGCCCCGTCATTGCATAAGCGGGTTCGCCGGAGTTCAGGCAGCACTGCTCCGGTTAGCTGCTTTACGGCCCTGCTGTATCGTGAGAAATTCCCACGGTACAGCAGTGCCGTAAAGGAGGTCTCCGGAGCTGCGCTGACTGAATGCACTCCGGTGACCTCAGTCAGTGGCTCCCGCTGCCGGGAGCGGACGTGTTCCCGGCAGCGTGAGCTTACAGCAGCCATGCACAGCTGTCACCATCTCCAGATGTGACAGCTGTGCATGGGAGATCAGCGCAGGAACGTGGACAGGTAACTATTTTTTTTTTAGTAAACTAAGAATTAAATAAAATGGTGTGGTTTATTTCAAATAAATTATTTTTTTCTTGGTGTAGTGTGTTTTTTCTTTTTAACACTTTGTAGGTTAGTAATGGGGGTGTCTTATAGACGCCCATCATTACTAACCTGGGCTTCATGGCAGCTGGCGCTGACATGAACCCCAGCCCTATTACCCCCTGCCACCGCACCAGGGCAGCGTGGAAGAGCGAGGCTAAGTGCCAGAATTGCCGCATCCTATGGATGCGCCATTTCTGGGGCGGCTGACGGCTGGTGTTTCTAGCCTGGGAGGGGGCCAATATTCATGGCACCCTTCCTGGGCTATTAATATCAGCCCCCAGCTGTCTGCCTAGCCTTTGCTAGCTATTAAAATAGGGGGGACCCCACGTCATTTTTTTGGGGGGGTCCCCCATTTTAATAGATAGTAAAGGCTAGGTATTCAGCTGGGGGCTGATATTAGCAGCCTGGGAAGCTCCGTGGGTATTACCCCCTTCCCAGGCTTCAAACATCTGCCCCAGCTGTCTGCTTAACCTCCGCTAGAGACTAAAATTAAGGGGAACCCCACGCCAATTTTTTTTTAAATAAATCCTTTATTTTAACACTAAATGACAAGTACAGTAATCAACACTGTCACTGTACTTCATATATATGTGACTGACATGTTTCTATCTATCTAATCTATGTATGATTCTCTATTCCTTCTATTCTAAATTGTCGGGTACAGATGCTGAATTGCCCGCCGGCTTTTTTAAAGAGACGGTGCATGAAAACACTATTATTTTTTTAAATAAATCCTTTACACTAAATGACAAGTACAGTAAGCAACAATGTCACTGTACTTCATATATATGTGACTGACATATTTCTATCTATCTAATCTATGTGTGAAGCTCTATTCTTTCTGTTGTAAATTGTCGGGTACCGGTGTATGCCGCTGATGAAAATGGATGATAGTAATGTTGTTGGTGTATGCCTTATGTTTATGAGTGACAGTTTTCCTGCTATATACCTGCATGTCATAAGAATTTAAATTAAAAAAGGACCATGTTAAATTCAAATCTGTTTTTTTTTAATTTTTACCGGTGTTTGGTATGCGTTGGAAAAGGGGTAGTCTTATACGGTGAATATATCCTAAACTCTATATTTTAACAGGAAAGTAGGGGGGTCATCTTATACACCAGGTCGTCTTATACGCCGGAATATACGGTAGCTCTGAAAAAATATTTGGCCTTCTAGCAGTGTGTGGGACTTTCTCTATTAGTCCATCTATACTGACCTCCATCAGGTTGCAAATTAAAAATAATTTATATCTGCATCTATAACTGAAAAAATATTTGGCCTTCTAGCAGTGTGTGGGACTTTCTCTATTAGTCCATCTATACTGACCTCCATCAGGTTGCAAATTAAAAATAATTTTTTGTCTGCATCTAGCTCTGAAAAAATATTTGGCCTTCTAGAAGTGTGTGGGACTTTCTCTATTAGTCCATCTATACTGACCTCCATCAGGTTGCAAACTGAATATATTTTTTTTCTGCATCTACCTCTGAAAAAATATTGGGCTTCTAGCTGTGTGTGGGACTTGTTCTATTAATCCATCTATACAGACCTCCATCAGGTTGCAAACTGAATATAATTTTTTTCTGCATCTACCTCTGAAAAAATATTTGGGCTTCTAGCTGTGTGTGTGACTTGTTCTATTAATCCATCTATACAGACCTCCATCAGGTTGCAAACTGAATATAATTTTTTTCTGCATCTACCTCTGAAAAAATATTTGGGCTTCTAGCTGTGTGTGGGACTTGTTCTATTAGTCCATCTATACTGACCTCCATCAGGTTGCAAACTGAATATAATTTTTTTCTGCATCTAGCTCTGAAAAAATATTTGGCCTTCTAGCGGTGTGTGGGACTTTCTCTATTAGTCCATCTATACTGACCTCCATCAGGTTGCAAATTAAAAATAATTTTTATCTGCATCTAGCTCTGAAAAAATATTTGGCCTTCTAGCAGTGTGTGGGACTTTCTCTATTAGTCCATCTATACTGACCTCCATCAGGTTGCAAATTAAAAATAATTTTTTGTCTGCATCTAGCTCTGAAAAAATATTTGGCCTTCTAGCAGTGTGTGGGACTTTCTCTATTAGTCCATCTATACTGACCTTCATCAGGTTGCAAATTAAAAATAATTTATATCTGCATCTAGCTCTGAAAAAATATTTGGCCTTCTAGCAATGTGTGGGACTTTCTCTATTAGTCCATCTATACTGACCTCCATCAGGTTGCAAATTAAAAATATTTTTTTGTCTGCATCTAGCTCTGAAAAAATATTTGGCCTTCTAGCAGTGTGTGGGACTTTATCTAATAGTCCATCTATACTGACCTCCATCAGGTTGCAAACTGAATATATTTTTTTTCTGCATCTACCTCTGAAAAAATATTGGGCTTCTAGCTGTGTGTGGGACTTGTTCTATTAATCCATCTATACAGACCTCCATCAGGTTGCAAACTGAATAAAAATTTTTTCTGCATCTACCTCTGAAAAAATATTGGGCTTCTAGCTGTGTGTGGGACTTGTTATATTAATCCATCTATACAGACCTCCATCAGGTTGCAAACTGAATATAATTTTTTTCTGCATCTACCTCTGAAAAAATATTTGGGCTTCTAGCTGCGTGTGGGACTTGTTCTATTAGTCCATCTATACTGACTTCCATCAGGTTGCAAACTGAATATAATTTTTTTCTGCATCTAGCTCTGAAAAAATATTTGGCCTTCTAGCAGTGTGTGGGACTTTCTCTATTAGTCCATCTATACTGACCTCCATCAGGTTGCAAATTAAAAATAATTTTTATCTGCATCTAGCTCTGAAAAAATATTTGGCCTTCTAGCAGTGTGTGGGACTTTCTCTATTAGTCCATCTATACTGACCTCCATCAGGTTGCAAATTCAAAATAATTTTTTGTCTGCATCTAGCTCTGAAAAAATATTTGGCCTTCTAGCAGTGTGTGGGACTTTCTCTATTAGTCCATCTATACTGACCTCCATCAGGCTGCAAATTAAAAATAATTTTTATCTGCATCTACCTCTGAAAAAATATTTGGCCTTCTAGCTGTGTGTGGGACTTGTTCTATTAGTCCATCTATACTGACCTCCATCAGGTTGCAAACTGAATATATTTTTTTTCTGCATCTACCTCTGAAAAAATATTTGGGCTTCTAGCTGTGTGTAGGACTTGTTCTATTAGTCCATCTATACTGACCTCCATCAGGTTGCAAACTGAATACAATTTTTTTCTGCATCTACCTCTGAAAAAATATTTGGGCTTCTAGCTGTGTGTGGGACTTGTTCTATTAGTCCATCTATACTGACCTCCATCAGGTTGCAAATTGAATATCATTTTTTTCTGCATCTAACCCAGCCAATAGTTTTGGCCTAATACCACAGTTTGGCCACTCAGCTCTGCTCGGTTCCCATCCATTGTTTTTTTGTGCAAACAACTCCAGAGTTGTGAATTAGTTAACCACCAAAATGAGTGGAAAAAGGCCTGCTGCTGGTGGAAAGGGGAATAGGCGTGTTGGGAAGGGGAAAAAAGGTTGTGTCCGTGGGGTAGGTGTTAAAGCAACAGTAACATCTGCAGAAGAAAGACCATCGTCCAGCCAAACTAAAATGTCTACTTCTTTTAGTGGACAATATGATAAGATCCCTTTCTTACGGCCACGCCAATCGCTACAAATTCCAGATGAGGCACAAAAACAGCAGGTGCTTCAACGGATATCAAGTGCTCCTTTAAGTGGGCTCTCCTCCACATCAACTTCAACATCACAAATACTCCAGTCCTCAAAGGTGTCACCCCAATCGCACTTGCTTCCTCACAGCTCCCAAATCTCCAGCTGCCCGTCTGAGTATGAGGTAGAACAGATGGTTGAGTCTGCAGAGCTGTTTACTCATACTATAACCTGGGAATCAGAGGTCGACTCCAGCGCTTCTGTGAATCCAGACAAGGAAATGATCTGCACTGATGCCCAGAATCTTTATGAGTCGGATCCAGGACCAGACGCAGAAGGTTCTGACCATAATGTAGACCCTCATTCCCAAACTGTAACTCCTGTTGGTGGAGACAATGAGGAAGACGATGATGAGACTCAAATACCTGATTGGAGCGACAACTTTAGTTTTTTGTCAGGGCAGGAACAGGTTGGCTCTGAGGACGACGGGTGTGATAACGCACAGGGTGATGATGATGAGGTTGGAGATCCCACTTACTGTCAACCCACAGTCAGCCAAGAGATGAGGTCAGCAGAGGAGGTGGAGGAAGATGCTAGTGACGACGAGGTCAGGTTGCGCCTTCCTGGACAGAGACGTAGTACTGGAAGCACGTCAACAACTGCATCCTCAAACACAACTCTGCCTCTCACCACAAGTCGTTTTGGCTCTTCAGGTCGCATGGGTCCTAAGCCTTGCATAGCCTGGGCATTTTTTCAGATCGATAAAGATGACCCAACTCGTGTTATCTGTAACATTTGTCAGCAAAAGCTAAGTAGAGGCCAAAAAATACATAGTTTGAGTACTTCATACATGAACCGGCACATGGACATGAAGCATAAGTTGCAGTGGGAAGCTCAGTGTGCTACAATGCGGCCTAGCCGGCCGGGCCAACCACCGTCTGCCATATCTTGTGCATCCGTGGCATCTTCATCCTCTGTGACTGGGGGGACAGCAGTCACACCTGTTTTGGGGCGCAGACCTGCCACCTCTTTACCCGCAACAGCCAGCGTGATTGGCAGGTCATCATTTTCTTTATAGGTGGTAACACCAGCTGGTGTTGAGCGCTGTCCGACATCGATAGCACCACCTTTGGATCAAGGCAACCTAACATGTCCGCCTGCATCTTCCTCACAGACCGGCAGTTTGCCGGGGACACCCTTATCAACCCCGTCTAAGCACAATAGCCAGCCCTCGGTCCCTCAGATGTGGACAAGTAAAAGACCATTTCCTCCTAGCCATGAGAAAGCTAAGAGGTTGAATTTCACCATCTGCAAGCTCTTGGCTACAGAAATGCTGCCTTTCCGCCTGGTGGACACAGAGGATTTTCGAGACCTTATGTCCGTCGCAGTGCCCCAGTACCAGATGCCCAGTCGGCACTACTTCTCAAAGAAAGGTGTGCCTGCGCTCCACCAGCATGTCGCACACAACATCACCGCTTCTTTGAGAAACTCTGTGTGTGACAGGGTACATTTCACCACAGACACTTGGACGAGTAGGCATGGACAGGGGCGTTTCATGTCGCTGACTGGGCACTGGGTAACTATGGTGACAGCAGGACAAGGGGCTGCTGTCCAAGTCTTGCCGTCCCCACGAGTTGTGCGTCAATCCTCTTTATGTCAAAGTTCCTCCACTGCTTCTGCCTCCTCAACCTCCTCTCGGTCTTCCACCTGCACCCAAAGCCTGTCTGGTCATGCCACAAGCTTTCTAACTGCGCAGAAGGGATCCTGCACACCTCCTTACTATGCTGGCAGTAGGGCTCAACGTCATCAGGCAGTTTTTACTTTGAAATGTCTGGGAAATGTGAGTCACACAGCTGAGGAGTTGTGGTCAGCTCTGGAGAACCAATTTCATGAATGGTTGTCTTCACTGGACCTGAAACCAGGGAAGGCCGTGTGCGACAATGCTGCAAACCTGGGTGCGGCCCTTCGACGGGGCAATGTCACACACGTGCCTTGTATGGCTCACGTGTTGAACCTGGTTGTCCAGCAATTATTAGCCCACTATCCCAGACTAGATGGCCTTCAGCAGAGGGCATGGTCGCTGTGTGCTCACTTCCGCCGTTCGCATCCCGCAGCTCAGCGACTTACATCTCTTCAGAAGTCGTTGGGCCTGCCACTTCACCGGCTAAAATGCGATGTGCCTACCCGGTGGAATTCAACTCTGCACATGTTGCAGCGACTGTGGCAGCACCGACAAGCCCTGGTGCAATACGTTCTGACGTATAGCCTGGGCCAACGAGATCCAGAGGTGGGGCAAATCACGCTGGAGGAGTGGTCTCAGATCAGGGACCTATGCACCCTTCTGCACAGTTTTGAAATGGTGACGAAGATGTTTAGTGCTGACGATGCCATTATCAGCATGACTATTCCGGTGATTTACATGCTGGAGCACATGTTAAACAGAATTCGGAGTCAGGTGGTGGCACAAGAGGAGGTGGAGGAAGTAGAGGAGGAGGAGTTGTATGCGGAAGGGCTAACATCTGCAACATCCAGACGGTCGGCAGCACCAAGGCGGCAGGCATGTGAGGGTGGGGGAGATGGTTTTACCAGGGCGCATGGTAGCAGCCAAACTAGTGAGGAAGGTGCAGGAGCCCAGGAAGAAGTGGAGGACGAACTGATGGAAGACTCATCAGATGAGGGAGACCTTGATCACATTTTTGTTGTGCGAGGTTGGAGGGAGAGGACAGAGGAAGGAAGCATGATTGTTTCCTCGCCACCAACACAACAGGGACTTGGTGCTCCTGGATGAGCAACACACATGAGTGCACTACCTGCAACATGACCCTCGAATTGTGAGAATTAGAAATAATCCTGACTACTGGGTTGCCACACTGTTAGATCCCCGGTACAAAAGTAAATTTGCAGAAATTATTCCTGCCATAGAAAGGGATGCACGCATGCAGGAGTATCAGCAGAGACTGTTGCAGAATCTTACATGTGCTTTTCCACAAAACACCAGTGGTGCACGTAGTGAATCTCACAGTTCCAACTTGCCAACCGTGGGACCGTCAAGTGTTCAGCACTCAAACCATAACAGAACCACAGTATCTGCTGGTAACATCAATTTTCCGGAATCATTTCACCACTTTTTTAGCCCATCCTTTGCAAGGCCACAGGAGACAAGAAGTCGGACACATAGTCAACGCCTAGAGACGATGGTACAGGAGTATCTCCAAGTAAACATTGAAGCCATGACTGTGTCACTGGACCCTTGCTCTTTTTGGGCTTCCAATCTGGATAAATGGCCGGAGCTAGCCACTTACGCCTTGGAGATCTTGTCATGCCCCGCAGCCAGCGTTCTGTCTGAACGTGTGTTCAGCGCTGCTGGTGGTGTGCTGACAGATAAGCGCACGCGGCTCTCCACTGATAATGTAGACAGACTCACGTTCATAAACATGAACAAATCATGGATCCGAAACGACTTTTCTACCCCTGTGTCATCCTGGGGAGAGTAAAAGCTTGATGATTGGTTAAAATCACCCTACCAACCGTTTTAAGCTTTCAAATTACTAATCATGTTTATCTGTATCTTGGCTGGAAAATAATTTGGGCTTTGTAGCAGTGTGCAGCACTGATTCTATAAGGCCATCTATAATAAGCTCCACCAGATTTAAAATTACTAATCATGTTTATCTGTATCTTGACTGGAAAATAATTTGGGCTTTGTAGCAGTGTGCAGCACTGATCCTATTAGGCCATCTATACTAAGCTCCACCAGATTTAAAATTAATAATAATTTTTAGCTGCATCTAGCCCGGAAAATAATTTTGGAGCTCCGAGATGCGCAAGACACATAAGTGCCTTCTTGCTGCACTACCTGCAACATGACCCTCATATTGTCAGAATTCGAAGTAATCATGACTACTGGGTTGCCACACTCTTAGATCCCCCAAACTTTTCGATCAACCTTTTCATTGTAATAAAGACCAAAAAAATGGTCATTTTTGAAATTATAAGCATTAGCAGGTTATTAGAAACTGAAATCAAACAGTTTTCAACTCAAAACTTTATTATAGGTGATGTTACATTTGCACATAGGACCCCTTCTTTGAAAGGAGCTTCTGAACTCTCTCGTCCATTGAATTTGTCAGGTTTTGGATGGTTTCTGCTTCAATTGTTTTGCATGAGGACAGAATACCCTCCCAGAGCTGTTGCTTAGATGTGAACTGCCTCCCGCCATCATAGACACTCCTTTTGATGATGCTCCAGAGGTTCTGAATGGGGTAGAGGTCAGGGGAGCATGGGGGTCACACCATAAGTTTGTCCCCTTTTATGCCCATATCAGCCAGAGATGCAGATGTTTTATGTGCAGCATGAGATGGTGCATTATCATGCAAAAAAATGATCTTGCTGTGAAATACACGGTTCTTGTTCTTGAACTATGGCAGGAAGTGCTGTTTGAGAAAATCCACATACATTATGGAGTTCATCTTTAGCGCCTTCAGTGATCCTAAAGGGGCCGACAATCTCTCTCCCCATGATTCCAGCCCAAAATATTACTCCACCTCCTCCTTGTTGGCGCTGTAGCCGTGTTTGCGTGGGGTGTCCATCAACCAGCCATCCTCCACTCCATCCATCTGGACCATCGAGCGCTGCACGGCACTCATCCGTTAACAAAACAGTTTTGAAATCAGTCTTCATGTAATGTTTGGCCCACTGGAGCCGTTTCTGCTTGTGTGAAGTGGATAGAAGAGGTCGACAGGATGGCGTATGCACAGCTGCAAACCTCTGAAGGACCCTGCATCTTGTTGTTCGGGGGACGTTGGAGGCACCAGCAGCTTCAAAAACTTGTCTGCTGCTATGACAAGGCTTTTTTGCCGCTGCACTTTTAACCTCACGTAATTGCCTGTAGGAAAGAGTCCTCAATTTGCCCTTATCAGCACGCACACGTGTGTACTGTGAATCAGCTACATACTTCTTGATTGCCAAGACACTTCATCCTGATCATCGCACAATGTTGATTGTAGTCATGCCTTGACCTAAACACTCCACAATTTGATGCTTCTCAGCAGCCGACACATCCTTTTTCTTTCCCATTTTGGCAGAAAATGTAGGCTGCTTAATAATGTGAGACAGCCTTCTTAAGTAGTCTTGCCTTTCATTGGACACACCTGCCAAACTAATTAGCACAGGTGTCTGCAATTGCTTACAGTGATATAAAGAGCCCTGACACACATCACCATCAATGAGTTTAACTGACAAACAAACAAATTCTTCCCTTATTACTCCTAAACACTTTTTGCATAATAATTTGGAACACAGTGTACATGTGCTTTTCCACAAAACACCAGTGGTTCACGTAGTGAATCTTACAGTTCTAACTTGCCAACCGTGGTCTGTATGGAGTTGTTCAATAAAGGGCCCAAAATTAAGATAACATAGATGGGAGAGGTCTCTATGAATAGGAATTCCTAAGTATTTGATACCCTGTGAGGGCCAGGCAAAGGGTAAGTTGGACTGGATGGAATCCTATATGGATTTGGGGAGGGAGACATCGAGGGCCTCAGACTTCGCTGCATTGATTTTGAAATTTGACCATGTAACAAAGTGATCTATTTCAGCCATAACAGCATGGATGGATATATGTGATTGAGTGATATATACTAGGACATCATCAGCAAATAGAGAGCACTTGTGCTCGGTGCCTCCCACCTCAATCCACCTAATATTGGGGTTATGGCGAATTGATGAGAGCAGGTGCTTCGTCACTAGGATGTATAAGAGAGGGGACAGAGGACATCCCTGCCTTGTGCCATTGGTGATTGTGAAAGGTGATGAAAATGTTCTGACGCACCCCCTGGGCCTTGGGACACCCGGAGCCGGACCCTTTTTAGTTGATGCTGGTGGTTGTATTCTTCATGGCGGCGACCCGGTTCCGTGGCTCAGGGTGGTCAAACCAGTGGCGGAACTATTTATGTGGTTTTGATGTTTAAATGTCCGACTACGCCACCCGTGGATTGCGGTCAGAGTGAACCGCCGCTGCAGGGCAGACTGCTGAGGCTGGTGTTGTGGGTGCAGCAGAGCGTAGCATAACTCCCCACGGGAGGAGTATAGCCTCAGGGCAGTGTATGCGGAGGATGGGGGTGATGGTGCAGGGCAGCAGCAGTAACGACACGGAGTCAGTGATGCAGTCCAGGGCCTTTACTCACAGTTCTTATTATCCAGACCACGTCTGCAGGTAACGGCTGCCCACGTCGTACTGTGCTCACCAGGTGAGGGGCTCAAACAACTCCCAGATAACTTTGGAGCGCTTCACAGGACCCCCTTTGTGTGTCCTTTGTCTGGCCTTTCTTACCAACGCTTCTGTCCGGCTGCCTCGGGCCTCCTCTTGGTAAGCTTGGCACCAGTTTCCCTGACCCTATGTGGTGCCTTCCTAGCGGGTGTAGCGAGGGGCTGCGCCACATAAAATGTCACAGCCTCCGGTTTCTAGCTGAGGGTCGTTTCCCGTCTCCACTAGTTTCAGGGACCGGTCTCCCCCTTTGGCCTAACCCCTCTACGCAGGTGGATTCGGGCGTGCGGTGGCGACTCGCCCGTCCGCAACCCTGGGATCCCTTCGTTCCTCGTTCCTGGAGCCTTCTCCGCTCCTCTTCCTTCCTTCTCCCTCTTCCAGGCCTGGGCCTGTGTTACTAGGCCCGCCTCCGGAGCAGAGCCCATGCAGAGCCCCTGCTCCCTGTCACTTCTGCTCAGACTTCTCTGCACTGAACTAATATGGTGCCCACCTTTTATACTCCCTTATCAATGCACCCAGGAACTGCTTCCTCCCTGCTCCTTCCCTACAGGGTTCACCTTCCTCAGTGTTCCCTCCCCCCACTCCAGCCAGGGTCAGTGACTGTCGTGCCCATCTCAGGGGCATATTGGTCGCCCTGCCCCACGGCAATGTGGTGTAATGCATGCAGGTGTCGGGGTCCTGATCCACACTCCATCCTTACCTGAGAGTGAGATATCACACCTCTGGGTGAGGTGCAATACCTCTGTAGCAACCGAGCCCTCAGGGTGCTACAGTTCCATTTATCTTCAGCCTAGGTGACGTATTGTGATACAGGGCCATGATTTTGACTATAAAAGGGTCCCCTAGACCCCTACCCCAAGCTTTTTAAGAGAATCATATATGGCGTGCCAGGAGACTCTATGGAATGCTTTCTCAGCATCCAACGAGAGTATCTAATTACAAATTTGTAACTGCATCTAGCCCAGGAAATACTTTGTGCCTAGTAGCAGTGTCTGCTAGTCAGCGGATTATCCCGGCTGTTAAGCAAGCTACACCACCTGTAGTTTGGACACTTAATTTTTTCAAAGGAAATGCTTCGGGACCACGGGATACTCAGTGAAGAGCATCAGGAAGCACCCCAAGGCATAGGGGCTGGGACTGGCAGTAGGATGCCTTGCGGTGGACAGCCGAGCTCGATCCTTATAAAAGCTTTTTAACTGCAGCAGCTTTAGTGGACGCTACTGGAGCTGGAATTACGCGGCTGCTGGCATGAGACCTGCCCTCCAATAGATCCTTGTAAATGGATTTAAAGTGTATTCATTCAAATTAGAGAGACAATTTAAATTAAAAAGCTTAGAGCTGCCTCCACCACAGGGGGGCTCGCTCGACCCACCAGCGGACAGGCACCAGTATTGGGAGAGGGGGGCTGGCCGTCAGGGTTCACCGCGGCTCTGGCACAAACCCGGCGACACGGAGGTGGCACGAGCAGGAGCGGACTGAACGTGTCGGCTTCTCACTTTTTGGATTTTAGAAGGGCATGACATGCCTATATCTGTGTCTCCCCCTCCTTTTACTCCTCCACCTCTTTTCTTTTCGCATGACTATATGTACTTGTCACTTTTCCATGTGTTAGTTGTGTCTTCTGAGCAGTTTGTCAGCTTTTGGACACCTTTGAAGGTGTTTTCTATGTGTTTCTATGTGTTTTTGTTTGCCTGCCATTGGTTTTAACGGTGTTCGAAGGTGTTCGACGAACAGTTCGACGAACAGTTCGGCGAACACACGGGTGTTTGACGAACCGAACCGAACTCGAACACTACAGGGGTGGCTCAACACTAGTCAGGACAGGAAGAGGAGGAGGGTGACTCTCAGGGCAGGGAATAGGAGAACAGAGAGGATGACAATGAGGTTATAGATTCCAAATGGTGTGAACCTAGAGGCACGCAGCTGAGTAGCTCAGCAGAGAAGGTGGAGGAGGAGAAAGACGAGGAGGCTACGTTGCGGCTTCCCTCACATACATGGAGTGAAGCAACCCCGACAAGCACTGCATCCTCAGTCACAACTCTGGCTGTGACCAGCAGCAGTTGCAGCTTGGGCATTTTTGAGACCGCAAAAGATGACCCAACTCACGTTATCTAACAACTTATTTAAAAACGACTCAGTAGAGGCAAAAATTACAATAATTTGACTACTACATGCATGAATCGGCACATGCGCGATCAACATGCGTTACTCTGGGAATCTCATTGTGCTAAAATGCGAACTAGTGGTCCTCGCCAACCACTGGCCGCCCCTTCAACCGCATCTTCTCCTTCTTCCTCCTCCGTCACTGTGGCAAGTGTTCTCACACAAGTCTCCAGCAGCAGAAACTCCACTTGTTTACCTGCTACAGTCGGGGTGTATGAGAGCCAGTCAGCTGTTACAGAAGTGGACATGCCTGTTGGTTTGTTTCACCGAGCACACCACATGCTTCTCAATCCACTATAACATCTCTGCCTGCACCTCACTCACAGTCTAGCAGTTTGTCATGTATACCATACTCCCCCCTCTCTCAGCACAGCAGCTAACCCTCAGTCCCGCAGTTGTGGTCATGTAAAAGATTGCTTCCTCATACACATGCCAAAGTTAAGAGCTTGAACATCACCATCTCCAATCTATTGGCCACGGAAATGGTGCCTTTCCACTTTGTGCATACAGATGGTTTCCGAAAGCTGATGGCCATCGCAGTCCCCCAGTACCAGTTACCTAGTCACCATTACGTCTCTAAGAAAGCTGTGCCTCTGGTACACCAGCATGCTGCAGACAATATCACCCATTCCTTGAAAAAATCTATGTCTGACAGGGTGCATTTCACCACTGACATCTGGATAAGCAAGCATGGCTGGGTGACTCTGGTGGCTGTGGGGGCAGACGGGGAAGGGGCTTCTCTACAAGTCTTGGAATCCCCAAGGCTTGCAGGACAAACCTCTGTATCTAACACTTCCTCCACTGCTTCTACCTCCTCTAGGGCCTCCACCTGCACCCTCAACCTCTACCTTAATGAGACACGCATTCCAACAGGGCAGAGCTAATCCCCCCCACCTCTGTACTGCGAAGCCAGGGCTCACCGCAATGATGCAGTGTTTAAATTATTAAGCCTTGGAAATTGCAGTCACACAGCTCAAGTGTTGTGGATAGTTCTCCAGGCCGAGTTAGAGCAATGTCTGTCTCCACTGAACCTGGAGCCAGGGAAGGCCGTGTGCGATAATGGTGCGAACCTGATGGCGGCCTTATGCCGGGGCAACTTCACACATGCACCTTGCATGGCTCACGTCCTCAACCTGGTGATGCAGCAATTTCTCCACCACTATCCTGGCCTGGATGTGCTGCTGCAGAAAGCACAGTCTCTGTGTGCTCACTTCTGTCGTTCACACCCTGTGGGTCATCGACACTGGCTAACAGGTTGAAATACAATGCGCCGACATGGTGGAATTCCATTCTACACATGTTGCAGCGACTGCGCCAAGCCCTGGTGTAGTATGTAATTTTGCATAGCCTGGGCCAATGCAGTATGGACGTGGTGCAAATCACGCTTGCGGACTGGGCACAAATTAAGGACCTCTGCACCCTTCTGCACAGTTTCAAAACGGCTACTAAGATGGTTAGCACTGACGATGCCGTCATTAGCATCACTATTCCGGTCATCAACATGCTGGAGCACACTTTGAATATTTGTAACATGCTTGTACACAATCTTAAGAGTCGTTTTCCCCAAGACAACAGTGAGGCACACAGTTTGCACTGCAGTTCTATACTTCCAACCCCGGGAACGTTGAGTCGTCAATGCAAAAACACTATCAGCGGCAGCAGCAGTGCAAGTGATAGAAGCAATTTCTGTCAGTCGTTTCACACATTTTTTAGACCAGCCCGTGCACCAGTACAACAGAGTACAAGTCTGACACATTGAATGACTGGAGAGGATGGTGCATGAGTATATCAAGCTCAATATCAATGCCAGCACGGGGGGTTTGGGCCCTTTTGAATTTTGGTCTTCAAAAATGGAAGAGTGGCCTAAGCTCGCCTGCCACACCTTGGAGGTTTTGTCATGCCCGGCAGCCAGCGCTCTCTCAGAACATGTCTTTAGCGCTGCTGGTGGTGTCCTGATGGATATGTGCATCTGGCTGTTCCCTGAAAGTGTAGAACACCTACTGTAACTTTCAATAAGATGAACAGGTCATGGATCTCCAATGACTTTTGCACCTCTAATCGCAGACTGGGCAGACTAGGTGATGGTGTAGTGTTTAGTGTGCTGCATTGATCTCGCGTTATTGCAGTCTGTGACACCTTTGTCATAGCTTCTGTGCCTGCTGCTGCTACTGCTGCTTATGTTACTAACAATTTTATGAAATGTGAAGACTCCAAGTTGGGTCTTCATCTGGTAAGTTGCCTGTAGTGGAAGGCGTGTCAAAGCCCCATTATACTATTTGTATTCTGGGGAAATTGATGCCACTTTAGTGGTGTGTGGCAATCATTTTTTGAAATGTGGAGACTCCAAGTTGGGTCTCCACCCGGTGAATTGCGTGTAGTGTAAGAGGTGTCAGAGCCCCATTATTCTATTTCCACTCTGGGGAAATTAATGCCCCTTTAATGGTGTGTGGCAATAATGTTTTGAAATGAGGAGACTCCAAGTTGGGTCTCCATCTGCTGGGTTGCCTGTAGTGGAAAGGGTGTCAGTGCTCCATTATACTATTTCTACTCTCATGAAATTGATGCACTTTAGTGGTGTCTACCCCTAATTTTTGGAAATGTTTGGACTCCAAGTTGGGTCTTCTTCATGTCTGTTGCCTATCGCAGTAGGGATCCCAGACCAGCAGCCCTGCACTTACTACATGTGTTACTATCCTTAAATTTTTCCAACATTAGTAATCTATGAAACTGATATTTGTGCCACCTGAGTGTAGCTGTGCAGAAAACATTTTGAGCTGTTGCATGAGGTATCAGGGCTCCCAGCACAGCAGGTCTACACTGGTCCCTCACCCACTTCGACTTCATTTAAGGTTAAATTCAAAACTGGAAATGTTGGTCCAGACCATGATACCTCATGCATGGCCCATGACTGACTGCTGCTGTGCCATTATAACATTTCTACAGTTGGTCAATTGATGCCACTTTTCCTGGTATCTGCCCCTAATTTTTGGAAAAGTTGGGTCTCCTTCATGTGTGTTGCCTGAATTTGGAAGGGCTCTCAGAGCAGCAGGCCTGCACATGTCACTCATCCACCTGTTACTGATAAATGTTTAAGCTGGAAATGCTGCTCCAAGGCCTGTCCCATGCCCTCACACAGGCATCCATGCTGCGCAATTATACTATTTGTACTCTGGGTCAATTGATGCCACTTTTTCTGGTGTCTGCCCCTAATATGAGCTGTTTATGCATTTGGTTTTGCCTCCCATTGAATTCAATGGGGTTTGGATATGTTCGACGATCTGTTCGGCAAACATTGGGATGTTCGCCAATCTGAACCAAACCTTGAAAGGTTCGCTCATCTCTAGTCACTAATCTCCTTCTGGGTGTTTGCAAAAGGATAAGGGAGAATGACATTAAGGATCACAGTGTGGAACCATTTTGTTGATGACTGCAAAGTGATACTAAGATATGGACACTGTTACCGAGGCGTCTTTTCTGTTAATTGGTGCTGCTTGCCACATCATGTGCTGCCATTAGATACACGGCTTGTATCACAAGCTGGGATTGGATACACGGTGTGTATCACACTTTGGAATTGTATGTATTATGCATTTGGATTGGATACACAAAGTGTAATATGCACTTGGATTGGCTACACAAAGTGTATTATGCACTTGGATTGGATACATGATGTGTACCATGCGCTGGGATTGGATACACAGTGTGTATCACACTTTGGAATTGAATGCACGGAGGGTATCATGCACTTGGATTGGATACACAAAGTTTATTACGCACTTGGATTGGATACACGGTGTATATCATGAGCTGGGATTGGATACACGCTGTGTATCACACATTGGAAATGGATGCGCGGCGTGTATCATGCATTAGGATTGGATACACAGAGTGTATTATGCAGTGGGATTGGATATACGGAATATATTATGTACTTGGATTGGATGTGCGGCTTGTATCACATGCTGGAATTGTATATGTGGTGTGTATGATGCACTAGGATTGGATACACAGAGGTGTATTATGCACTAAGATCGGATACACGGTGTGTATCACACATTGAAATTGGATGCGTGGCGTGTAGTGATGGGCGAGCACTAAAATGCTCGGGTGCTCGATGCACGGGTCGAGCACATTGGAATACTCGGGTGCTCGACCCGAGCAACGAGCTGAATGTAAATCTATGGGAAACTCGAGCATTTTTCAGGCGGCTCCCCCCAGCAGTCTGCAGAGGGCCTAAAAATTGCCCAAATCGATGGGAACAGTGTTCAAATGACATGGGGACAGCATGGGGAAGACCCCTGGAAGCATTTCTGACTCCCAGGTCACTTATGTCAACAACGTTGTCAGAGTATTACGCCACTTTTACAGACTCACAATAAAACATACAAAAATTAAACCAAAATGGATTTTCCTGGGAAATATGTTAAGGAACATCCTTTCCAGGGTAATGACTTGTATATAAGGCAAAATAAATAGCCAAAAACAAAAATACTCCTCCACACCTTGGACTATGTTCACACTTAGCGTTTTTGAGGCGTTTTTGCACTTTTTGCATTGCTTTCAACCGTGACAAATGCATTCACTAGGAAATGTCATTTTAACATTTTACAACCTTATGTGGCCATGTGGTGTGTGAGATATCATCAGACACATCGTGTTTCATTTATGAAGGAGGGACTCTTAAAGTCATGAAACCTATTTTTATAGGACCATCAGGCGGCCTTTACTATTCTTAAAGGGCCAGCAGTCGGCTCTCACTATTCTTAGAGAGCCATCAGCCGGCTATGTTGTTTTGTTCCCATTACTAAAGAGTGGGTCTCCTATACTGTTATTGTGTATGCAGTGAGTAGCAGGGCTGCCCAAAATTTAGACACACCCCAATACCACTGTGAAAATTTGGACGCACCCCAATACCCCTTTGAAGAGACTTAGAGGAGGGCCTCCTGAAAACAATGTTCCCACTATTAGGAAGTGGGTCTCCCATTGTGTTTGCCTATGCAGTGAAAGCAAGGGTTGCCAAAAAATTGGAGGCACTCCAATGCCCCTTGGAAGAGACGTGGAGGTCAGAAGGCCTCCTGGAAACAATGTTCTCTCGATTAGGAAGTGGGTCTCCCATTGTGTTTGCCTATGCAGTGAATGCAAGGGTTGCCAAAAATGTGGAGGCACTCCAATGCCCCTTGGAAGAGACGTAGAGGGCCTCATGAAAAAAGGTTCCCATTATTAGGAAGTGGGTCTCCCATAATGTTGGCCTATGCAGTGAATGCAAGGGCTGCCAAAAATTGGGAGGCATTCCAATGCCCCTTGGAAGAGACGTGGAGGAGGGCCTCATAAAAAATGTTCCCATTAGAAAGGAGAAGGTCTCCTATACTTGTAATGCCCTTGTAAAATAATTTTTGACGGGCATCATAAACACCCTTTAAAAAAATTATGTGGGTGTTGCATCATGGACCACGGTCACCCTGGTGATTTAGTGGTGGAGGATGAGGAGAATGAGGAGGACAAGAACAAATAGCCAAAATCAGGAATCGTATAGATATGTGTGGGTGTGAAGAGGTGCATGGGAATACACCTCCCAAAAAAAGACACTGGATTTGAGTTTATGTTCCCCTGCTATCATTCGGTGGTATTGAGAAGTCTGGCCCAATCCAGCCCTTGTTTATTTTTATAAGAGTCAGCCTGTCAGCATTTTCAGTTGATAGGCAGATACGCTTATCAGTTATAATTCCACCAGCGGCACTAAAAACCGGCTCAGATAAAACGCTAGCGGTAGGACAGGCCAGGACATCCAAGGCGTAGAGAGCCAATTCATTCCACGTATCCAGCTTGGATGCCCAATAATTATAAAGCACAGAGGAATCACGGAGGACGTTGGTACAGTCAGCAAGGTACTCCCTCAGCATCTTCCCAAACTTTTCACTCTTGTGAGAGTACAGCGCGCCTCAGGCCAGTGCGATGGGAGGGGCTGAGAAAATTCTCTCAGAACTTTGACAGTGTTCCCTTGCCTCTGCTGGATTGAAGTTGTGTCTCTCTTGCCTGTACTCCTTAGTTGTCCAACAAACTGTGACCTCTGCCGCCAGTGTTTTCAGATGGGAATTTTTTTAATAGTTCTGCAACAAGGGCCTTCTGGTACTGCCCCATTTTTGTAGACCTGTCCACCTCAAGAATAAGAGAGTGATAGTTCTCCTTGTAGCGGGGTTCTAGAAGTGTCACCAACCAGGAATGACTGTCGCCCAAAATTTTGAGAATGCGAGAGTCATGGGAAAGGCAGCGTAACATAAACTCAGTCATGCATGCCAGACTGCTAAGAGGCAAGACTTCCTTGTCCTCACGAAGAGGACGACTAACCGTGCTCTCCTCCTCCCCCTCCTCTCTGTCCTCAGGCCATCCACACTGAACAGACGGTATGACAGTTGTGCAGGTATTACTGTGTATAGCGCTTGAAAATAGCTCCTATTCTTCCTCCTTCTCCTGTTCTTCCTCATTGTCACCCAATTCACGTTGGGATGAGATGAGGATGGGCTGTGTGTAATCACCCTGTATGGCTCCTTGCTCCACCTCATTGTGCTCCGCCTGCAATGCATCCTCTTTGATTGTGAGCAGAGAGCGTTTCAGAAGACAGAGAAGCGGGATGGTGACTCTAATTATGGCGTCATCGCCGCTCACCATCTTGGTGTAGTCCTCAAAGTTTTGGAGGATGGTACATATGTCTGACATCCATGTCCACTCCCGAGGTTTTATGTGTGGAGTCTGAACTGAATACCGACGGCCTTGTTGATGCTTGTACTCAACAACTGCCCTCTTCTGCTCAAAAATCCTTCCCAACATCTGCAGTGTAGAGTTCCAACGCGTGGGGACATCACACACCAGTCTGTGAGCTGGACACTGCAAATGCTGCTGAAACATGGCAAGGGTGGCGAAAGCTGTAGGTGACTTTCTAAAATAGGCACACAGGCGGCGTACTTTAACAAGCAGATCCGGCAGCTCCGGGTAGGATTTGAGAAACCGCTGAACCACGAGGTTAAGCACATAGGCCAGGCATTGTACATGTGTGAGCTCGCCTCGCCTCAGAGCCACCACCAGGTTCCGGCCATTGTCACACACGACCATGCCTGGCAGTACATTCAGTGGTGTGAGCTACAGATCTACCTGCTCTTTCAGAGCTGTCCACAGCTCTTCAGCATTGTGCGGTTTGTCACCTAAGCATATTAGCTTCAGCACAGCCTGTAGCCGCTTGGCCAAGGCAGTGATGCAGTCCTTCCAGCTTGTGACTGATGTGGTCATTTCGGAGATGGAGGCTGAAGAGGAAGAGAAGGCTGAGGAGAATGAGGTGCAGGAGCTGTAGACTGTTGGGGCAACCCTGATTGACCTAGGGCTCGCAATCCTTGGCGTTGGGAGAACGTGTTCCGTCCCAAGGTCCAACTGGGTCCCGGCTTCCACTATCTTAACCCAGTGTGCTGTCAGCGAGATGTACCCTCCTTGCCCACAAACATTTGTCCATGTGTCCAGGGTTTGGTGGACTTTCCCGGTAACTGAGTTGTTGAGGGCATGGCTGTTTTGGGACACATTCTTGTGTAATGCGGGGACGGCACACCCGGAGAAATAGTGGCGGCTGGGGACCGAGTACCGAGGGATGGCTGCCGCCATCAGGTTGTGGAATGCTTCTGTCTCTATGAGCCTAAAAGGCAACATTTCAAGCGCAAGCAGTCGTGAAATGTGTGAATTTAGTAGTGTAGCCTGTGGGGCATTGGCTGCATATTTGCGCTTGCGTTCCAAGGACTGGGGTATGGACAACTGAATGCTGCACTTGGACAAGGATGTGGATGTGCTTCCTGATGCTGCTACTCGAGAGTGTGCAACGACAGGTGCAGGGCAGGAGGCATCTTCGCATGCACCATGGACAGGGGATTGGCTTTCATGCACAACAGTGGAAGAAGCAGTGGAAGGTCCACAGACACTGTTCCTGGACCCTGGGGTTTGGTCCACAAAGTAGGGTGCTTTGCTGCCATGTGCCTGATCATGCTGGTGGTGGTCAGGCTGTTAGTTTTGCCACCCCTGCTGATGCTGTCCTGGCAGGTGGTGCAAATGGCGTTTTTGGGGTTATCGGCAGAGTCTTTAAAAAACAACCAGACTCGGGAAGACCTAACAGTTGTACTGGCAACTTCCTTCATGTTGGTGTTATGGGGAACGGTTGCTTGCCTTCTGTCTGCGACCACCACACTGCTTCTTCCTGCATGTTGGGGTGCTCTGCCTCCCTCCCCCTGTGTGCTGCTGTCCTTGCTCTGCATGTCCTCCTGCCAGGTTGAGTCAATTACTATATCATCCACGACCTCGTCTTCCACTTCCACACCCTGGTCCTCCTCCTGACTTTCTGGCGATTGTGTCTCATCATCGTCCAACTCTTGTGACACTTTCCCACCGTTGCCTTTGTGTGACCATGGCTGCTCAAATATTTGAGCATTGCTACATGCGATCTCCTTGTGCCCCGCTTCAAATGGACCGGGCGAGAGTCCCAAATCTATAAATGAAAAAGTGAACAGCTCTTTGGAGTGTCCAAGTGTGGGATCAGTTGTCTCTGGGCACTCGGCATGGTGGGAGGAAGGAAGAACAGGGTGAGGAATATGCAGCCCAGACTCACGGCTACTGAGACTTGACCGTGTGGAAGACAGGGTGGTGGTGGCAAAGTGACTAGAAGCATTATCCACTATCCAACCAACAACCTTTTGACACTGCTCTGGGTTCAATAGTGGTGTTGTTATGTTCTGCTACCAGAGCTAAGGAAAGAGAGGAGATCTGTCCCTACAATAGAACTCAGCTGAATCCCTACGATGTAACAGGGAACCTGATCCTGCGATCAGACCTGCTAAAGTCCTAAGCTAGTCTGTACGGAGACCTATAGATGTGGGGAAGGAATCCCTACAAGTACTAAGGACTGGGAGGAAAAATGGGACACCTCCTAACAGAAATAGTAGCAGACAGACGAACAAACAAAATATAAAGAACACAGAGGTCCGTAGACCAAGCAAACGAACAGAGTAGATACAGAGCACAGGCTAGCTAGAAAGTAGTTATACAATGAAGTCCAGCAAAGCCAGAAGGGCGGAGCAGGATTAAATAGGCCAACAAGGTCATGTGACCAGCAAAGGAAAAAACCTAAGAGCAAGGTTCTAACAGTACCCCCCCTTCTAAGAGGATCCTCCGGATCCCCTAGGACCAGGCTTATCAGGAAATCTCCTGTGAAACGCTCTGATAAGTCTGGACACGGAAACATCATCCGACCTCACCCAAGAGTTATCCTCGGGTCCGAAACCTTTCCAGGCCACAAGATACTGCAAACTACCTCTATACCGTCTAGAGTTAAGGATGCGAGAAATTTCATATTCCCCGTCCTCCACCACCGGAGGAACAGAGGCAGAGGCATCACAATCCGATACAACCGCTTTTTTCAACAGAGAGACATGAAATACCGGATTAATTCTCCAGGAGGTAGGAACCTCCAACCTAACAGCAGATTGGTTGACAACCTGAAGCACCTTAAAGGGCCCTACAAACTTGGGACCCAATTTCTTAGAAGGAATCCTCAACCGCAGATTCCTAGAGGACAACCAAACCATGTCACCAACAGCGAACAAAACCTCCTGTCGTTTCCTATCAAAGTAGTCTTTATATTTTCTGTTGGCCTCCTGAAGATTACCACGCACATCCGTCCAAACTCTCTCTAAATCACCGGAAAAATTCTCCTCCTCAGGCACGGCAGATCCCAACTTGGAGAACGACCCAAACGACGGATGTCTCCCAGAACAACAAAAAAAAGGCGAACAACCAGCAGAAGAAGATGTATGGTTGTTAAGAGCAAATTCAGCAAGTGGCAGAAACTCAGACCACCCCTCTTGATTGTCTGCCACAAAACAACGCAAGAACTGCTCAACATCCTGGTTTTTCCTTTCTGTCTGGCCATTAGATTCAGGATGATATCCGGACGAGAACGACAAATGAACTCCCAACCTGTCACAAAAGGCACGCCAAAAACGAGCCACGAACTGAGGACCCCTATCAGAAACAATGTCAGTAGGAACGCCATGAAGTCTGACAATTTCCTTGACAAAGGCCTTAGCGAGAGTTTTAGCGCAGGGCAGTTTGACGAAGGGAACCAAGTGACACATCTTGCTAAAACGGTCCACGACCACCCAGATGACAGTAAAACCCTCAGAGGGGGGAAGGTCAGTTATAAAGTCCATAGCCAAATGTGTCCAAGGAGCACTGGGAACCTCCAAAGGACAAAGCAACCCCGCAGCAGGAGTATGTGAGGACTTAGATCTAGCACATATAGTACATTGACGCACCCACTTAATGACTTCCTTCTGCCATCCAGGCCACCAAAAACTGCGACCCACCAGTCTCATGGTCTCAGAGATTCCGGGATGACCTGCCAACCGAGATTCGTGACACTCAACAAACAAATCTCTCCTAAAGGTCCCAGGCACAAACAACCTCCCATGAGGAGTGTTAGATGGGGCATTCTCCTGTGCTTTAAGAATCTCATCTTCCAAAACGGAGTCCAAAGCAGCTATCACAACACCTTCTTGTAAAATGTTCTCCTCTTTCTCAGCACCGACTATGGGAGAAAAACTGCGAGACAAGGCATCCGCCTTAACATTCTTAGTACCAGGGATGTAAGTAACGGAGAAATTAAACCGCGAGAAAAACAGTGCCCACCTAGCCTGACGGGCATTCAGGCGCTTGGCAGCATCAAGATATATCAGATTTTTATGATCCGTAAGAACCTGAACGGGAAATTCCGCACCTTCCAAGAAGTGGCGCCAGTGTTCAAATGCGAGTTTAATAGCTAATAATTCCCGATTACCAATATCGTAATTCAGTTCAGACTCCGAAAATTTTTTTGAAAAAAAGGCACAGGGATGTAATCCATCCCCGTTATCCTGAGACAATACTGCGCCAACCCCCACAGAGGAAGCATCAACCTCAACCAAAAACGGCTTAGTCACATCAGGCTGCATAAGGATGGGAGCAGAGGTGAACCTCTTCTTGAGATACACAAAAGCTTCAATAGCCTCAGAAGACCACTGAACCGCATTAGCACCTTTCCTGGTGAGATCGGTCAGAGGTTTGACAATACTAGAAATTTTTTTTATGAATTTGCTGTAATAATTGGCGAAACCTAAAAACCTCTGTATCGATTTCAAACCAATAGGCCTAGGCCATTCCTGTACAGCTTGAACTTTAACCGGGTCCATCTCAAAACCTTCGCTGGAGATAATGTAACCCAAAAAACTAATTCTCTGTACAGCGAACTCACATTTCTCCAGCTTAGCAAAAAGCGAATTGTCCATTAATAACTGTAATACCTCACGTACGCTCCGCCAATGAGACTCCAGATCCGGCGAATAAATCAAAATGTCATCCAAATACACAACCACATTTTTGCCGATCAAAGGTCTAAGGATGTCATTAATAAGATTCTGAAAAAATGCAGGAGCATTAGTAAGACCAAAAGGCATAACCAGATTCTCAAAATGACCCACAGGAGTGTTAAAAGCAGTCTTCCATTCGTCACCCTCCTTCATGCGCAACAGATTGTATGCCCCCTTAAGGTCAATTTTAGAGAACCACTTGGCCCCCATTAACTGGTTAAACAGATCAGGAATCAATGGCAGTGGGTAAGGATTGCGTACAGTAATTTTGTTAATCTCACGAAAATCCAGACAAGGACGTAAACCGCCGTCCTTTTTTTTTACAAAAAAAAATCCAACCGCCACAGGAGACTTAGAGGGCCTAATGTGACCGGCGGCCAAACTTGTCTGTATGTATTCCTCCAAAGCCTTCCTCTCAGGAATAGTAAGGTTAAATAAACGACTTTTAGGAAGAGTCGCTCCAGGGACAAATTCAATAGAACAATCATAGTCTCTATGGGGAGGCAAAACCTGCGATTCCTTCTCAGAAAAAACTCTCCAAAAATCCTGAATAGGATCAGGCAATTCTCCCCTATCCAAAGCTGCAATACGCCCGTTACAACACTTGTCATAACATTTATGGCTCCAGGATTTAATTTCACTGGTAGACCAATCCAGTACAGGATTGTGAAATTTTAACCAGGGCAATCCCAATATTACTGGAGAAGGCAAGTTATTCAAAACTACCAAATCCAATTTCTCATGGTGAACACCATTAATAGTGAGAGGAAATTCACAGACCTTGAGAGTAATATTCTTCAAAGGGGAACCATCCACAGAAACCACAGCAATGGGGGATGATAAAGGTTCGGGTTTTAAATTGAGTCTTTCCAAGAATCCCCCATCAATTACATTCAGAGTAGACCCACAATCAACAAACACCCGAAATTCCATTAATTTTTCCTGAGCAATCGTGGAAGCAGCTAAAAATATACCCTTGGAATTTAAACAGGCAATACGGGCATGACTGACCATTTTTTTTTCTTTCTTCATACGAAGCTCACAGCCTTTAATCAAATGACCAGATTTTCCGCAATAGAAACACAAGCCTTCAGAAAATCTACGGTCTTTTTCTTGAGAGCGAGGTGCCACCGATCCAATCTCCATTGGTTCACCACTGTTAGTACACACATTCTCATAACCAGAAACTGACATAGGCGAGGATTTGCTCTCATTAACCCTTGCACGCAGTCTCCTATCCACCCGTATAGCTAATTGCATAGCCTGTTGCAAATCTTCAGGTGTAGGATAAGCAATTAGCAGGTCTTTAACCCTTTCATTGAGCCCAGCAAGAAATAGACTTTTCAGAGCAGAATCGTTCCACCCTGTTTGAGTAGACCAACGACGGAAATGAGTACAATATTTTTCCACATTACCTGATCCCTGTCTCAAACGTCTTAACTCAGTCTCAGCTGATGCGACACGGTCAGGATCATCATATAATAGCCCCAAAGCAGAAAAAAAACTATCCACTGATCTGAAGCATGTATCACTAGGTTGCAAAAAAAAGGCCCACTCCTGAGGCTCTTTGCGCAAAAGTGACATTATGAACCCTATGCGCTGGGATTCATCCCCAGAGGACTTGGGTCTCAACTGAAAATACAATAAGCAAGCATTTTTAAATGAAAAAAATTCTCGGTGTTCACCAAAAAATAAATCCGGCAAACATACCTTAGGCTCCAAGAAATGTGCTCCAGGACAGTTACTCACGTGCTGACGGAGCTCGGCCACCTCCAGAGAGAGTCCCTGCAGGCGATGAGCCAAATCCTGAACCGACACCATGATGGAACAGAAAAATCTTTCCTTAGAGAATTTGCAGGCTGGACTTACTGTTATGTTCTGCTACCAGAGCTAAGGAAAGAGAGGAGATCTGTCCCTACAATAGAACTCAGCTGAATCCCTACGATGTAACAGGGAACCTGATCCTGCGATCAGACCTGCTAAAGTCCTAAGCTAGTCTGTACGGAGACCTATAGATGTGGGGAAGGAATCCCTACAAGTACTAAGGACTGGGAGGAAAAATTGGACACCTCCTAACAGAAATAGTAGCAGACAGACAAACAAACAAAATATAAAGAACACAGAGGTCCGTAGACCAAGGAAACGAACAGAGTAGATACAGAGCACAGGCTAGCTAGAAAGTAGTTATACAATGAAGTCCAGCAAAGCCAGAAGGGCGGAGCAGGATTAAATAGGCCAACAAGGTCATGTGACCAGCAAAGGAAAAAACCTAAGAGCAAGGTTCTAACAGGTGTGCTGTGGTCCCCTAGGAATTGGGACAGGAAGGTCGGGCGAGAAGATGTGGGTGTTTGTTGTGGCACAATTTCAGCTTGCCCACGGCCTCGGCTTTGGCCTCTGCAGGCACCATCAGCATCACCATCACATCCAGTTCCCCGTCCCTTGCCACGTGCCTTGCCCATTTTAAATGGAGGACAATATGTTCCACGCTCACTACAAATGGCTGAATTTGGAGTGAAGTTATATGTGACGGAGAAACCACAGTTTTAAATACCTGGCCTGTAGGTAACTATTTTGAACAGCAAACCGGTGTCAGAAACTTTGCTGACACACTGAAAAAAAATTAGAATGGAGGCCAAAAATGGCAGTATTTTCAGCGCAATTATATGTGATCCATGTGACGGACAAACCACAGTTTTAAATAGCTGGATTTTTAGCGCTGTAATATGGAAAGGACCTGGCTGTATTCTGCAGTGCCAAAAGCAAATGGCGCAGAAAAATGGTGTTCTCTGGATTGCTTTTAAAACAAATAATGATGTTTAAGATCCCAAAAAAATTATTCCTGGCCCCTGAGACCTGGGCCTTTGTCTTGAAATGTCTAACAGCAGCAGAAGACAGAACTGGAATGGAGCCTCTTGTGCTATATGCACTTCAGTCTGCTATATACACTGTCTGCCTGCCTATATACACTGTCTGCCTGATATCTCTGCTGATGGATTAGTCCTCAGAAGGACTGTTTGTTGAAATGGATATGTGTAATGTACTTGTTTTCTCCCTACACTACCTAATACACAACCAAATCTCTCCCTAGCTCAGCAGAACTTCTCCCTACACTACCTGATTGCGGAGTAGACTGACGAGCACTGCGGCACCAGGTCTGATATAGACCTGATGACGCTGTGCAGCCAGCCAATCACTGTAATGCCACAACCAACATGGCTCCGGCATTACAGTGAGTGGCAGGCAATCCCTGCATGTTGATTGGCACTCTAAAGAGCGTCAAACATGCAGGGAGGGGACTCAAGCATCCGCCCAAGCATCTTGCAAGTACTCGGCGAGCTCTGAGCATCTGGAGTACTGAGATGCTTGTGCAAGTACCGAGTACTTGCGAGTATGCTCGCTCATCACTAGCAGAGTGTATCATGCACTTGAATTGGCTACACGGAGGGTATTATGCACTTGGATTGGATACACGGCATTTATCATGCACTCGGAATGGATGTACGGTGTTTATTATGCACTAGGATTAGATACACGGTGTGTATCATACATTGGAATTGGGTGCGTGGCGTGTATCATGCACTAGGATAAAATACACGGAGTGTATTATGCGCTGTGATTGGATATGCGGCATGTATCACATGCTGGAATTGGATATGTGGCATACCTCATGTACTAGGATTGGATACATGGTGTGTATCACACATTGGAAGTGGATGTACTGAGATGCTCGGGCGAGTACTGAGTACTTGCGAGTATGCTCGCTCATCACTAGCGGCGTGTATCATGCACTAGGATTGGATTCACTGAGTGTATCATGCACTGGTATTGGATATGTGGCATTTATCATGCACTAGGATTGGATACGCAGAATGTATTATGCACTGGGATTGGATATGCAGCCTGTATCATGCACTAGGATTGAATACACGGAGTGTATTATGCACTGGGATCGGATACACGGTGTGTATCACACGTTGGAATTGGATGCGTGGCATGCAACATGCACTAAGATTGGATACACTGAGTGTATTCTGCACTGGGATTGGATACACAACGTGTATCATGCACTAGGATTGGATTCACTGAGTATATTCTGCACTGGGATTGGATACACGACGTGTATCATGCACTAGGATTAGATACACGGACTGTATTATGCACTGGGCTTGGATATGTGGCATGTATCATGCACTAGGATTGGAAATGCGGAATGTATTATTCACTGGAATTGGATATGTGGCTTGTATCATGCACTAGGATTGGATACACGGAGTGTACACGGATACACGGAGTGTATTATGCACTGGGATCGGATACACGATGTGTATCACACGTTGGAATTGGATCCAAAAACATTGGAACCAAAAACAAAAATGCTCCTACACACCTTGGGCTATGTTCTCGTTTTTGATGCTCTTTTCCACTTTTGCATTGCTTTCAACTGTGAAAAATACATTCACCAGTAAATGTCATTTTAACAATGTACTACCTTATCTGGCCATGTGGTGTGTGAGACATGATCAGACACATCCTGTTTTATTTATGAAGGAGGGACTCTGAAAGTCACAAAGCTTACTTTTGTAGGGCCATCAGGCGGCCATTAGTATTGTTAAAGGGCCAGCAGTCGGCCCTCACTATTGTTAAAGGGCCATCTGCTGGCTATACTTTGTTGTTCCCATTATTAAGGAGCAGGTCTCCTATACTGTTATAGCGAATGCAATGACCTCAAGGTCTGCCCAACATTTGTAAAAATCCCAATACCCCTTTGAAGAGACATAGAGGGACTGATTTAAAAAAAATATTTCCCATTATTAAGGAGCGGGTCTCCTATAGTGTTATAGCATATGCAGTAACTCTAAGATCTGTCCAAAATTTGGAAAAACCCCAATACACCTTTGAAGACATATAGAGGGCCTGATTTAAAAAAAAATCACATTATTAAGGAGCGGGTCTCATATACTGTTATTGCGTATGCAGTGACTGAAAGGGCTGTCCAAATTTTGTTCAATTGTTTTTATTGGTATTTTAAAACATTTTAAAGGGAGAAACATACATTATAAGCCTAAAGGGTGAGGGGAGAGAAAAAGGGAAATGGAGGAGGTAGGAAAGTTAACAAGGTTTTTATAGGGGGGAATGGAAGAAAGGGAAGGAAATGGTAATCCCCATTAAAATGGGGGAAAAGAGTAGCAACTTTACAAAAAGATGTCTTTGAATTTTACATGTAACTTACACTTATTAAAATTATAGCTTAGTCCTTATTATGAATTAAATGCTGAAAAAGAAAGACAGATTTTTTTTAGTAAGACACATATGGTACATTTAAAGTAGCTAAATTATATATGTGGACACTTGCTGGGATCGAGATGTACCCCATCGACCCGGGGGGGGGGGAGTTAATTCAGTCAGAATGAAGTATGAATATAACTTTGCGGACCTAATGCATTCTTGAAGAAGGAAGATGAAGAAAAAAAGAAAGATTATGATCTTTTTGTAATCTGGTTCTTGAAGATAGATTGTAATCCAATGGTAATAGTTCAAGCTGGAAAATTGTATTATAATCCAGATGAAATCCAAGGCAGAGACCCAAATTGACCCATATTGTAATTCAATTTACTGTGAATTGTAATCTAAGTGGTTATAATGTCATAATCCGAAGATATTAGCTAAAATGTATTCTTTGATGACTTGAGTAAATTATTGAGAAAGTCACTAGAATTTTTTTTCCCGGATGGTGTTAATTAGCATTAGAATTAGACTTGTTGGCGATATTTTGCAGTTTTAATGTTCTTAGGAGATTTATTTAGTCCTTCTTCTGGAGCAGAAATGAAATGAGTCTTGCTTCCTAAATTGATCTGCAAAGTTGCTGATTCGAACCAACGGTAGCTTATTCCCACGCAAAGTAGTTATTTTGTAGTTTGTTGGAGAGATTTCCTGGCTTGTACAGTGGCTCTTGATAGATCTTTAAATAAAGAGGTCGACAGTTTTTTGAGTTCCTTGTCAGTGCTAATAGGTCATTTCTTGTTTGAATGGAGATGAAGGTGACTATAACGTCTCTTGGAATGTCAGGAGAGATATAATGAGGCTTTGAGATCCTATAGGCCTTGGTGACTGTCTTATCATTGGGTATGTTTGAAATTAGTTGAACTACGATTTTGGTGATATAGCTATCTAATTGAATCGATTGGACTGATTCAGTAATGCCTCTTATTTTCAAATTGTTCCTTCTAGAAATGTCTTCAAAATTGGACATCCGAGATTTAAAAGATGAGACCTCTTTGTAAAGAATTTATTGAGTTCACCATCTCCACATGATTTTTTGTTGTGTCTTTTAAGATATTCTCCACCTTATCAATTCTTACTTTCGTTTTTGTAATTTCAGAGGATGTAAGTAAATTATGTGAATCGGGACGTTTTTGAAGAGATACCTTGATCTCTATTATTATATCCTTAATGAATGTCTCTGATTGAGTTGCTTTAACCCCTTTACAACCCAAGGTGGTTTGCACGTTAATGACCAGGCCAATTTTTACAATTCTGACCACTGTCACTTTATGAGGTAATTACTCTGGAACGCTTCAATGGATCCCCCTGATTCTGAGATTGTTTTTTTGTGACATATTGTACTTCATGATTGTGGCAAAATTTCTTCGATATCACTTGCGTTTATTTGTGAAAAAAATGGAAACTTGGCGGAGCACATCTTCTATACTTTATCTATATATATAATCGTCTTATCCCGTCTGTCTGTCTTTCTGTCTGTCTGTCTGTCTGCCTGCCTGTCCTGGAAATCCCGCGTCGCTCATTGGTCCGGCAGCAGCCAATCAGCGCCGCGGAATTTCTGAAAAAAGATGGCGGCCTTTAGCGGCTCGTCTGCGGGACGGAGCTCAGCGGCGATGCAGCCGGGAGATGACCGGCGCGAGGCGCTCATCTCCCGACCGCCGGCGACGCTGACCTCCATGCAGCTAGGGTGTCAAGGGAGGAACGGGGAGCAGCGCTGCGGGTCAGGATACTTCTGCTGCGAGCGCTCGCTCATGTCGCAGGTACTCGCAGTGGAAGTAGCCGTACAGGCAGCGGCACTGACATCCATGCGGCTAGGGTGTCAAGGGAGGACCGGGGAGCGGCGCTGCGGGGCGGGATACTTCTGCTGCGAACGCCCCTTCATGTCCCGGGTTCTCGCAGCGGAAGAAGCCGCACAGGCAGCGGCGCTCCCCGGTCCTCACCAATACGATTCCGCTCCCCGGTCCTCACCAATACGATTCGATGATTGGTCGCGATCTCTCGCCGCGACCAATCAGTGATCTTGGCCCAAAAGTTAACCACCGCTGTGCTGATTGGTCGCGGCCGCTGCCCGCGACCAATAAACGATTTGGGCGCCGCATTTAAATAGCGCCCGCGACCAATTACCAATCTTGCAGACACATTTAAACACCGCTGTGCTCATTGGTCGCGGACGCTATTTAAATGTGGCGCCCAAATTGGTGATTGGTTGCGGGCAGCATCGGCGACCAATCAGCACAGCGGTGTTTAAATGTCTCTGCAAGATCGGTGATTGGTCGCGGCCGCTATTTAAATGTGGTGCAAATCGGTGATTGGTCGCGATCTTCGGCCGCGACCAATCACTGATCTTGCCGCAAAAGTTAAACACCGCTGTGCTGATTGGTCGCGGACGCTGCACGCGACCAATCACCGATTTGGGCGCCACATTTAAACACTGCTGTGCTGATTGGTCGCGGGCGCTGCACGCGACCAATCACCGATTTGGGCGCCACATTTAAACACTGCTGTGCTGATTGGTCGCGGACGCTGCCCGCCACCAATCACCGATTTGGGCGCCACATTTAAACACTGCAGTGATGATTGGTCGCGGACGTTGCCCGCGACCAATCACCGATTTGGAGGCCACATTTAAACACTGCTGTGCTGATTGGTCGCGGACGCTGCCCGCCACCAATCACCGATTTGGGCGCCACATTTAAACACTGCAGTGATGATTGGTCACGGACGCTGCCCGCGACCAATCACCGATTTGGGTGCCACATTTAAATAGCGCCCGCGACGAATCATCGATCTTGCAGACACATTTAAACACCGCTGTGCTGATTGGTCGCGGACGCTATTTAAATGTGGCGTCCAAATCGGTGATTGGTCGCGGGCAGCGTCGGCAAGCAATCAGCACAGCGGTGTTTAAATGTCTCTGCAAGATCGGTGATTGGTCGCGGACGCTATTTAAATGTGGCACACAAATCGGTGATTGGTCGCGATCTTCGGCCGCGACCAATCACTGATCTTGCCGCAAAAGTTAAACACCGCTGTGCTGATTGGTCGCGGACGCTGCCCGCGACCAATCACCGATTTGGGCGCCACATTTAAATAGTGGATGCGACCAATCACCGATCATGCAGTCACATTTAAACACCGCTGTGCTGATTGGTCGTGGACGCTATTTAAATGTGGCGCCCAAATCGGTGATTGGTCGCGGGCAGCGTCCGCGACCAATCAGCACAGCGGTGTTTAAATGTTGCGTCAAGATCGGTGATTGGTCGCGGCCGATATTTAAATGTGGCGCCCAAATCGGTGATTGGTCGCGGGCAGTGCCCGCGACAAATCAGCGATTTTGAACACAAATGTCCGGACCTTAGTAACACCATGCAGCTACTGTCGGGAGATCAGCGGCTAGGGTGTCAAGGGAGGACCGGGGAGCGGTGCTGCGGGTCGGGATACTTCTGCTGTGAGCAGTCGCTCATGTACCGGCTTCTCGCAGCGGTAGTAGCCACACAGGCAGCGGCGCTCCCCGGTCCTCACCAATACGATTCGCTGATTGGTCGCAGTCTCCGCACCCGACCAATCAGTGATCTTGGCGCAAAATTTAAACACCGCTGTGCTGATTGGTTGCGGCTGCCAGCCGTGACCAATCAGCGAGATTGGCGCCAAATTTAAACAACGCTCTGCTGATTGGTCGCGGCTACCAGCCGTGACCAATCAGCGAGATTGGCGCCAAATTTAAACAGCGCTCTGCTGATTGGTCGCGGTTGCCAGCCGCGACCAATCAGCGAGATTGGAGCCAAATTTAAACAACGCTCTGCTGATTGGTCGCGGCTGCCGGCCGCGACCAATCAGCATTATTGGTGCCAAATTTAAACCCCGCTCTGCTGATTGGTCGCGGTCGCCGGCCGTGACCAATCAGCAGTATTGGCGCCAAATTTAAACACTGCTCTGCTGATTAGTCGCGGTCGCCGGCCGAGACCAATCAGCAGTATTGGCGCCAAATTTAAACACCGCTCTGCTGATTGGTCGTGGTCGCCGGCCGCGACCAATCAACAGTATTGGCGCCAAATTTAAACCTCGCTCTGCTGATTAGTTGCAACCACCAGCTGTGACCAATCAGCGATATTGACGACAAATTTACACACCGCTTCGCAGGTCCATTCATTTGTTTCTGTGCTGCAGCTAATGGTATGAAGACAGGACTTGTGGCCTTCAGCTGCTTCCCAGCCAGCTTAGAAAAAGTTTGTTTCTTCATTAATCCAGGCAATTTCCTCCCATATTGTTGCTCTGCCATAATTCTGGGAATCTTCAGAAAATTAGGTGCTAAAATAATCCAAAAAATAATGCTTGATGTTGCTTATTTTGAAGGCTGTTCAGGAGCTCAGCAGAAACACAGCAGCTCCTGGCCCTCAGCAAACCACGCCCCACTGCCCATATTTTGAAGGAACCCCAGTACTTATTTGAAGACACATAGAGGAGAGCCTCAGTGAAAAAAAATGTTCCCATTATTAAGGAGCGGTTCTGCTATACAGTTATTGCGTATGCAGTGACTGAAAGGACTGCCTACATTTTTGAAAAACTCCAATACCAATTTGAAGACATATAGAGGAGGACCTCAGTTAAAAAATGTTTCCCATTGTAAAGGAGCAGTTTTGCTATACAGTTATTGCGCATGTAGTGACTGAAAGGGCTGCAAAAATTTTGGAAAAACCCCAATACCAATTTAAAGACACATAGAGTAGGGCCTCAGTTTAAAAAAATGTTCCCATTATAAAGGAGTGGGTCTTCTATACTGTTATTAAGCATGCAGCGACTGCAAGGGCTGCCAAAAATTTGAACGCACTCCAATACCCCTTTGAAGAGACATAGAGGAGAGCCTCAGTAAAAAAAATGTTCCCATTATAAAGGAGCAGGTCTCCTATACTGTTATTGCTTATGCAGTGACTGCAAGGGCTGCCAAAAATTAGGACGCACTCCAATATACCTTTGAAGAGACATAGAGGAGGGCCTCAGTAAAAAATATTTTCCCATTATAAAGGAGTGGGTCTCCTATACTGGTAATGCCAAGGCAGTAACTGCAAGGGCTGGCCAAAAATTGGACACACTCCAATACCCCTTTGAAGAGACGTAGAGGAGGTCCTCATTAAAAAAATTCTTACCATTGTTAAGGAATGGATCTCTTATACTGGTAATGCCCATGCAGTAAGTGCATGGGCTGAAAACACTTACCCCTGGGGGGGTATACAAGAACAGAACATAATGTATAACATACAGAATGTTAGAGGTAGGCATCTAAAAAAATTTCCTATGGGCATCATAAATACCATTACAAAAAAATTATGTGACTGTTGCATCACGGTCACCCTGGTGATATGGTGGTGGAGGATGAGGAGAAGGAGAGGGCAACAGGAAAAAGCTGCGTATACCTATGTGTGGGTGTGAAGAGGTGCATGGGAATACACCTCCCAAAAAAACACTGGATTTGACTTTATGTTCTGCTGCTATTATCCGGTGGTGTTGAGAAGTCTAGCCCAATCCAGCCCTTGTTCATTTTAATAATGAGTGAACCTGTCAGCATTTCTAGTTGACAGGCAGGTGCGCCTATCATTTATAATGCCCCCAGCGGCACTAAAAACCCACTTTGACAAAACGCTAGCGGCAGGACAGGCTAGGACCTCCAAGAAGTACACTGTGTTCCAAATTATTATGCAAATAATATTTTCTCAGAATTTCCCAAATTACCTATATGAATTGCAGTCATTGTAATTTTCCAGTCAAATAACTATTAGAGTACAATTGAAAGGTTTTTGTACAAACTGCCTATGATAACAGAATATTTTTTAAAAAATAAAAAACTCAAACTGCACTCAAAATGCATGTTCCAAATTATTATGCAAAGCAGAGTTTTCAACCTTTTCATTTTAATAAAGAACAAAAAAATTGTCATTTTTGAAATTATAAGCATTAGCAGGTTATTACAAACTGAAATCAAACAGTTTTCAACTCAAAACTTTATTCTAGGTGATGTTACATTTGCACATAGGACCCCGTGTTCGAAAGGAGCTTCTGAACTCTGTCGTCCATTGAATTTGTCAGGTTTTGGATGGTTTCTGCTTCAATTGTTTTGCATGAGGACAGAATACCCTCCCAGAGCTGTTGCTTAGATGTGAACTGCTTCCCGCCATCATAGACACTCCTTTTGATGATGCTCCAGAGGTTCTCAAGGGGGTGGAGGTCAGGGAAGCATGGGGACCACACCATAAGTTTGTCCCCTTTTATGCCCATAGCAGCCAGAGATGCAGATGTGTTATGTGCAGCATGAGACGGGGCATTATCATGCATGAAAATGATCTTGCTGCGGAATACACGGTTCTTCTTCTTGAACCATGGAAGGAAGTGCTGTTTGAGAAACTCAGCATACATTATGGAATTCATCTTTACCCTTTCAGGGATCCTAAAAGGGCCAACAATCTCTCTCCCCATGATTCCAGCCCAAAACATTACTCCACCTCCTCCTTGTTAGCGCCGTAGCCATGTTTGCATGGGGTGTCCATCAACCAGCCATCCTCCACTCCATCCATCTGGACCATCGAGATCATTTCATGCATGATAATGCCCCGTCTCATGCTGCACATAACACATCTGCATCTCTGGCTGATATGGGCATAAAAGGGGACAAACTTATGGTGTGGCACCCATGCTCCCCTGACCTCAACCCCATTGAGAACCTCTGGAGCATCATCAAAAGGAGTGTCTATGATGGCGGGAGGCAGTTCACATCTAAGCAACAGCTCTGGGAGGGTATTCTGTCCTCATGCAAAACAATTAAAGCAGAAACCATCCAAAACCTGACAAATTCAATGGACGAGAGAGTTCAGAAGCTCCTTTCGAACAAGGGGTTCTATGTGCAAATGTAACATCACCTAGAATAAAGTTTTGAGTTGAAAACTGTTTGATTTCAGTTTGTAATAACCTGCTAATGCTTATAATTTCAAAAATGACCATTTTCTTGTTCTTTATTAAAATGAAAAGGTTGAAAACTCTGCTGTGCATAATAATTTGGAACATGCATTTTGAGTGCAGTTTGAGTTTTTTATTTTTTTAAAAATATACTGTTATCATAGGCAGTTTGTACAAAAACCTTTCAATTGTACTCTAATAGTTATTTGACTGGAAAATTACAATAACTGCAATTCATATATGTAATTTGGGAAATTCTGAGAAAATATTATTTGCATAATAATTTGGAACACAGTGTAGAGAGACAGTTCTTTCCACGTGTCCAGCTTGGATACCCAATAATTATAAGGCACAGAGGAATCACAGAGGATGTTGGTACGGTCTGCAAGGTAGTCCTTCAGCATCTTCCAAAACTTTTCCCTCCTTGTCAGAATACCCTACGCATCAGGGCCTGGGCGCTGGGAGAGTCTGAGAAAACTGTCCCACACCTTTGACAGTGTTCCCCTGACTCTGCTGCATTGTATTTGTGTCTCCCTCGCCTGTACTCCTTGGTTGTCCAAGGAACTATGACCTCTGCCACCAGAGTTTTCAGATGGGGAATTTTTTTAATAATTCTGCAACAAGGGCCTTCTTGTACTGCAACATTTTACTAGACCTCTCCGTCACTGGAATGAGATATAGAATGTTCTCCTTGTAGTGTGGGTCTAGAAGTGTGAAAAAACAGTAATTACTGTCGGCCAAAATGAGTACAACGCGAGGGTCATGGGAAAGGCAGTGAAACATAAAATCAGCCATGTGTGCCAGACTGACACCAGCCAAGTCTTCCCTGTCCTGACCATGAGGACAACTGTCCATGCTCTCCTCCTCATCCTCATTCTCCCTTTCCTCCACGCTGAACAGACGGTATGAATGTGGTATGGGTAGTACCATCTGTAGCGCAGGAAATCAACTCCTTTCCCTCCTCATCCTCTTCCTCCTCCTCCCCTTTAGCACCCAATCCGCATTGGGATGAGATGAGGCTGGGCTGTGTGGTATCACCCTGTATGGTTCCTTGCTCCATCTCATCGTGCTACACCTTCAATTCCTCCTTTTTAACTGTGAGCAGCGAGCATTTCAGGAGAAATCAACAACTATGTTCTCAATCAACCCAAAAGACTCATAAATATCCAAGCTTAATATTTTTGGAAGTTGGAGTGTTTTTTTTTTAGATTTGGCTATCTTAGGAGGATATCTGTTTGTGCAGGTAACTATTACTGTGCCAAATTATTAGGCAACTTAATAAAAACAAAATATAATCCCATCTCACTTGTTTATTTTCACCAGGTAAACCAATATCAGTACACAAAACTTAGAAATAAACATTTCTGACATTCAAAAACAAAAACCCAAAAAATTAGTGATCAATATAGCCACCTTTCTTCATGATGACACTCAACAGCCTTCCATCGATAGATTCTGTCAGTTGCTTGATCTGTTTTCGATCAACATTGCGTGCAGCAGCCACCACAGCCTCCCAGACACTGTTCCGAGAGGTGTACTGTTTTCCCTCCCTGTAGATCTCACATGTTATGATGGACCACAGGTTCTCTATGGGGTTCAGATCAGGTGAACAAGGGGGCCATGTCATTATTTTTTCTTCTTTTAGACCTTTACTAGCCAGCCATGCTGTGGAGTAGTTGGATGCATGTGATGGAGCATTGTCCTGCATGAAAATCATCTTTTTCTTGAACGATACCGACTTCTTCCTGTACCACTGCTTGAAGAAGTTGTCTTCCAGAAACTGGCAGTAGGTCTGGGAGTTGAGCTTCACTCCATCCTCAACCCGAAAAGGTCCCACAAGTTCATCTTTGATGATACCAGCCCATACCAGTACCCCACCTCCACCTTGCTGGCATCTGAGTTGGAGTGGAGCTCTGCCTTTTACTGATCCAGCCTCTGGTCCATCCATCTGGCCCATCAAGAGTCACTCTCATTTCATCAGTCCATAAAACCTTTGAAAAATCAGTCTTAAGATATTTCTTGGCCCATTCTTGATGTTTTATCTTATGTTTCTTGTTCAAAGGTGGTCGTTTTTCAGCCTTCCTTAACTTGGCCATGTCCCTGAGTATCGCACACCTTGTGCTTTTTAATACTCCAGTAATGTTGCAACTCTGAAATATGGCAAAACTGGTGGCGAATGGCATGTTGACAGCTTCACGCTTGATTTTCCTCAATTAATGGGCAGTTATTTTGCGCCTTTTTTAGCCAACACACTTCTTGCGACCCTGTTGGCTATTTGCCATGAAACGCTTGATTGTTCAGTGAACACGCTTCAAAAGTTTGGAAATTTCAAGACTGCTGCATCCCTCTGCAAGGCATCTCACAATTTTGGACTTTTCAGAGCCTGTCAAATCTCTCTTCTGACCATTTTGCCAAAGGAAAGGAAGTTGCCTAATAATTAAGCACACCTTATATAGGGTGCTGATGTTATTAGTCAACACCCCTCCTCATTACAGAGATGCACATCACCAGATTTACTTAATTGGTAGTTGGCTCTCATGTTATGATCTGCTACAAGCACTAAGGAAAGACAGGAGATCTGTCCCTACAATAGAACTAAACTGGATCCCTACGATGTAACGGGGAACCTGATCCTGCGATCAGACCCGTTAAAGTCCTCGGCTAGTCTGTACGAAGACCTATAGATGCAAGGGAGGGATCCCTACAAGAACTAGGGACTGGGATAAAGTTGGACACCTCCTAGCAGAAATTGTAGCAGTCAAAGACAAACACACAACAAAGAACAAAGAGGTCCGAAGACCTAGCACAACTAACAGAGAACGGTAGCAGAGCACCAAGCTAGCTCAAGAGTAGTAAATACAATGAAGTCCAGCAAGGCCAGGAGGGCGGAGCCAGATTTAATAGGCAAAAATGGTCATGTGACCAGCAAACTAGAAAAAACCTAACAGGAGAGTTTTAACATCTCAAGCCTATGCAGCTTGGAGCTGGACAACATGTATAAAAAGTATCATGTGATCAAAATACTCATTTGCCTAATAATTCTGCACACAGTGTAGGTTCAGCAGTGACAGCCACAGATCTGCCTGCTCTGTTACAACTGTCAACAACTCTTCAGAGGTGTGCAGTTCGTCCCTAAGCATATTGGCTTCAGTAGTGCCTGTTGCCGCTTGGCTGAGGCAGTGCTGCAGTGCTTCCAGCTTCTGAATGAAGTGGTCATTTTGGAGATGGAGGCTGCGGAGGCTAAGAAGGAGTAGGAGGAGATGCTGGATCTGAAGAATGTGGGGTACAACCCTGATTGACCCAGGGAGGATGTGTTCCATCCCAAGGTCCGTCTGGGTCCCGGCTTATACTATAATAACTCAGTGTGCCGTCAGCGAGACGTACCATCCCTGCTCACAAGCACTTATTCATGTGTCCGTGGTTAGGTGGACATTCCCAGTAACTGCGTTTTTGAGGGCACAGCTAATGTTCTGGGACACATGCTTGTTTAATACGGGGACGGCACACAAGGAGAAATAATGGCGGCTGGGGACCGGATACCAAGGGACGGCAGCCACCATGGGGTTGTGGAAAGCTTCCATCTCCACAAGCCTAAACATAAACATTTCAAGCCAAGCATTCAAGAAATGTGTGAGTTTAGTACTGTGGCCTGTGGGGCGTTGGCTGTGTATTTGAACTTGCATTTCAAGGACTTTTGTAGGGACAACTAAACGCTGCACTGGGACAAGAACATGGACATGGTTACTGATGGTGGTAATTGCGAGTGTGCAATGACAGGTGCAGGGTGGGAGGCATCTTTGCATGCGCCATGGACAGGGGATTGGCGTGCACGCACAACAGGGGAACAAGCAGTGGTGTCACCTGCAGACACTGTTTCTGGACCCTGGCGTTTGGCCCACTTAGTCGGGTGCTTTGCTGCCATGTGCCTGAGCATGCTGGTGGTGGTCAGGTTGGTAGTTTTGCTGCCCCTGTTGATGCTGGCCTTGCAGATGTTGCAAATGGCCTTTTTTGGGGTTAACTGGACAGTCTTTTAAAAGAAGCAGACTCGGGAAGACCTAACAGTTGGATGGGTAACTTCCGTCGTGTTTGTGTTCGGGGAACAGTTTCCTGCCTTGTGTCTTTGGCCACCACACTGCTTGTACCTGCCTGTTGTGGTGCTATGCCTCCCTCCCCTGCAAGTGTGCAATGACAGGTGCAGGGTGGGAGGTATCTTTACCTGCGTCATGGCCAGGGGATTGGCGTGCATGCACAACAGTGGAACAAGCAGTGGTGTCACCCGCAGATACCATCTCTCGACCCTGGCGTTTGGCCCAAATAGTCAGGTGCTTTGCTGTCATGTGCCTAAGAATGCTGGTGGTGGTCAGGCTGGTAGTTTTGCTGCCCCTGCTGATGCTGGCATGACAGATGTTGCAAATGGTGTTTTTTGGGTTAACTGAACAGTCTTTAAAAAAGAGCCAAACTCGGGAAGACCTAGCAGTTGGACTGGCAACTTCCCTCGTATTGATGTTTTTGGGAACAGTTTCCTGCCTTGTGTGTTTGACCACCCCACTGCTTCTTCCTGCCTGTTGTGGTGCTATGCCTCCCTCCCCCTCTGTGCTGCTGTCCTCGCTCTGCATGTCACCTTGCCAGGTTGGGTCAGTGACTTCATCGTCCACCACCTGGTCTTCCACGTATGCACCCTGGTCCTCCTCCTGACTTTCTGGCAATTGTGTCTCATCATCATCCACCTCTTGCGACAGTAATTGCACTTTCCCACCATCGCTTTCGTATGACCGTGGCTGCTCAAATATTTGGGCATTGCTACATGTGATCTCCTCTTGCCCCGCTTAAAGCTGGCAGGTGAGAGGCCTGAATCTATAAATGGAAAAGTAAACAGCTATTGAGGGTATCCAAGTGTGGGATCAGTTGTCTCAGCATGGTGGGAGGAAGGAGGATCAGGGTGAGGAATATGTGATTCAGACTCACGGCTACTGAGACTGCACTGTTTAGACTGTGGTTGTGGCAAAGTGACTGGAAGCATTATCTGCTATCCAACCAACAACCTTTTCACACTGCTCTGACTTCAAAAGTGGTGTTCCTCGGCCCTCTAGTAATTGGAACAGGAAGGTATGTCAACATGATGTGGGTGTTTGTTGTGCTCCCTCAGCAGGCACAGTTTCATCTTGCCCACGGTCTCGACCTCTGCATTCACCATCATGTCCACTTCCTCGTCCCTTGCCACGTGTCTTTTTAAATGAAGTGTAATATTTGGCACGCTCCACATAATGTCTGAATTATTACCACAGTAATATGCGATCATGTGTGACGATCATGGTTTTAGGCTGTGGCTTTTGTAAGGCAGCACTAGTCATCATAATGGGGGATACTCGCTGCACCGGGTAAATAAGGCACATGTGCAATGTCCTTCCGGTATTTTCTCAATACAGCAGTTTATTATCTTATCATAAACCGCATATCACACAGTCCTTCTTAGTATTTCACCGGCATGTTTACATACTTCATATCCGGGAGTCTCTCAAGTAGCAGACAGGCCCAATTGGCCCAAGTTACAGCCTTCAGCAAGGTAACACTATAGTAATGTCTATATGAGTGTCCATATAACAAAGTGTATTACCTTTGCCGGGTTTAGTTGCTGCAGTCCATTTAATCCGCCACCACTGTGGCTTTAAGGCTTTCCCAGGTGGGGGTCTCTAGCCGTCATCCCGTCTAAGGCTACTGGAATGTTTCACTCACACCCATCCAGTCTGCACCTTTCCGGATTCTTCACCAAGCCGCTGCCTTCCAAGGCCACTGGCATCTACATAAGATCCAGGCTCGACCTTTCAGGCTGCCAGGCTTCACGGTATCACGGTGTCCCGCATACATGGGGAACAGGCCTCATGCCTCTCACAGAACACACCTGTCTTCCATCAAGCAGGGTTTATATATGCATCCCGTGCACACACACACACATACTGACAGGACCTTGCTGATGTCACAGTCATGTGATCAGACAGACATTCTGTGCGTGCAGGACCTGTGCTATGTCACAGTCATGTGACCAGTCACCTGAGAGGGAAGGTACATGGTCAGGTAAAACACATCTTGGACCATTACCGTAATGCCAGCAAGTCGCTGCATTACATATCCCCCCCCTCTGTTCAAACTTGTGGGGTTGAACACATAATATACACAATCACTATAACCCCCAGCTCACATAGAGACCATGTACTTTACAATTGTGCTACTCAGCCCCTGGAACATTAGTCAACGACATTAGCCCATTCCTTATGGACCTACCATTTGTCACTGTCACTGACTTCGTCAGGTCACCTTTCCGGGTCGTAACCTTCTCAGAGCTCCCCCGCTCCCAGCGGTCAGTCATAATCTTGTCAGACCTCCCCCGCTCCCAGCGTTCAGTCATACAGCGGTGTGACTCACATGCCCTGGTATCTAAGGTCCGGTTCGATTCCGTAATGTCCCGTCCTCTATTGGGTCATTTGTATGGGCTGCTCAAACCTGAGTTACTGGAGGTTTCACTACCTCTAAACCCACGCCCACTACTCTCAGGACATCTTGAAAGGTCCCTAACTCCAGCTATAGCTGTTCTGTTATTTAGGGGGCCCTTTCTCTGTCTGGTCTCATAATTTCTAGACGGCTGCCGTCTTCTGTTACTCAGATGATGCTGTCTATCCACTCGCAGTCTAGCGAGATTCAACTGTTCTACCTTTCGCAGGTAGGTCACTCGGTACTCCAACAGCATGCGCATATATTCCAGGCTTTCTTCTGTTCCTACAGCGGAGAAAGATACCATGCCGTCTTCGTCTGGTACCCAGTCCTGACGATCACGTGGACTGCTTACTTTCCCCACACCAGACTTTTTGACCATCATCTGCATGGCTCGACCATTTCTCCCAACGAGCTTCCTCACCAGAACATGAGGCACCCGGATGACCTCTTCACGCATACAGTGAGCTTTCCTCAACAACTCCGTCTTCAACCGGAGAAACTGCTTCGTGCGAATACATCGCCAGTGCATGTCACTTAGGATAGCCACCCTCTTCACTGTGACTTCGGTCGTGGACAGGACCACCAGCTGTTTAGCTTCTGAGGTCAAGTACACCTTACAGGCTCCCACGGCCTTCTTAAACTCCTCATGCACGGACTCACTGGTGCATTCTTCCCTCAAATCCTCGGGTACATCTACAAGGCACTTGTACCGAGACGTTTCGGTCTCACCAGTGGTTTCCAGACGATCAACCAGCTCAGGTTTCAGGGGCAACTGACCTCCAGCTTCTTCACCCTGTGCGCTTCCCCTGAGCTGACTCACAGCTACAAATTCACGAATTTTCGTCTTGACCACTTCCATCTCATATTTATCTGTGGTTAACACTCTCTTAGCTCTCCTCAGGTCCACCTTCTCATGGTATAAGGGAGTGAGTGCAATGTGTTCGCCCTTTTCCTTCTCCAAGAAGGCCTCGTCCACTGAGTGATACTTTGTCAGGCGACTTTTGAGCCCGGAAACTTCTTCCTCTAGCTCCGCCACTCACCTCTCAGCGGCCCATCTCTGAAGCTCTTCCTGCTTCAACTGCTCTTCCAGCAGCAGAGCTCTCTCAGACCTCTCCGTCTCCAATGCGCCCACTCGGCTCTCAATAGCCAGTCTCTCACGCTTCACTTGCGTCGTCCACTGGGTTTGTAGCAACTCCTTGAGCTGCTTGATCTCGGCTCCGACATCCACCGAACCCTCCGAGCCCACATCACTCGAGGAGGTATCTGCTTCATACCTCCCATCACCAGCGGTCAACTCCTGGCCCTGGTCTGTGGCTTTTCCGATGGACTCCTCCATCTTCTCTCGCTCAGCTTCCATCTTGCTGACTGTTTCCTTAAGGTACGTCTCCGCCTTCTGGAGAGTATCACAGGACATCTGTAGCTCCTTCACCTGAGCTTCCAGATCTAGGGTCTTTCCCCGGAGATCATCATTCTCCTCACGGGTGTCTTGCAGAGTGGTCTCAACCACTTGGCGCACTTGCTCTGCACCAGCCTTATCCTCCTCTAGTTTTTCCTTCACCTTGAGGAGATCCTCATAATCTCTCTTACTCTGTTGCAGTTCCCTACTGCGTTCACCACACTCCTTCTTGGAGTCACACAGCTCCTGGTTGAGCTGTTTGCGCAGTCGTTCTAGATTTTGTTCACGTCCAGAAACACCATCCTGCCGCGCCTCCTTCTCAAGCTTCAACTGCAAAACCTCTTCCTTGATTTTGCGGCGGTCCTTCTTAATTGCGTAGAACATTTCCTTCCACTGGTTAATTTCCGCGTGGCTTTGCTCTACGTCTCGCTGCCAGTTCCTCATAAGCTGGTGTATTTTCTGCTGTTCAGACTCCAGGATCAACTGGTCTGAGGACACCTTCCCCAGGTTTTCACATAATTGCTGCACATCACTCTGACCCTGCTGGCCGATAGGCTCCAGCTCTTGGTCACGACTGGCCGCCTCCTCTTTCAGGGCTGTCAGATCCTTCTGACTCGGTACCGTACCGGAGGTTGCTACTGGCAACGTCACCTCCTCTTCTACCTCTAATGGAGGATCCACACTTGAAGCAAAGTCACACAGTACTACATTCTCTTTATTTTCATTTTCAGCCAAGTCTACAGGAGCAACCTTTTTGTGGCCCTTGCGCCGTCTACGAGATGGGGACTTTCTCACCTCGTCTAGCCCCTCTTGACTGATCTCTCCTTCTACTTTCGTAGTGTCACCGTCAGCTACGGGGTCTGTGTCACTCCCCATGGTGTTGTGGACTAACAGGTCACCTCCCACTTTGACGTCAACCCCTTCTACTGGAGCTACCCCGTTATCAATGGTCACATTGTTATTTTCAGGAGGTACCAACCCACCACCAGTAATTTTTTTTGATTTTCTATCCTCCACGCTGTTTTGAACAACCGCCCCTTTTTTAGACTCCGCCCCCTTATTAACAACCACACTGGCAGGGAAATTTTTACAAGAAAAATCAATAATAGTCGTAGGACTCAGTTTACAACAGCTCTTACCACCTCCCCGGGCACTCTGGGACAACACTGGCGCCCCCGGAGAGTTCACAGAATGGTCCATTCCATATGGTGCCCACAGCTCCTGTGGTTCCTGCACCATGTCCAGTTTCATGTCCAGTAGACGTTTCTCAAATACCTGCTCCGGTTTTAACAGGCACTTTAATCGCTCTAATCGCTCAATAGCTTCAGACTCAGTTGCTGCTACTTTCGCAGCCATTTTTATCTGCTCCTGCAGGCAAGGGAGACACAAACCAGATGCAGCAGAGGCAGGGGACACACTGTCAAAGGTCTGGGACGGTGTTCTCAGACCATCCCAGAGCCCAGGCCGTGATCCATGGGGTACTCTGACAAGGAGAGAAAAGTTTTGGAAGATGCTGATGGAGTACTTTGCTGACCATACCAGTTTCCTCTGTGATTCCTCTGTGCCTTACAACTATTGGGTATCCAAGCTGGACACATGGCATGAACTGTCTCTCTATGACCTTGGATGTCCGGGCCTGCCCTGCCACTAGTGTTTTGTCAGAGCGGGTTTTTAGTGCCGCCGGGAGTATTGTAACTGATAGGCGCATCCCCCTGTCAACTGAAAATGCTGACAGGCTGACTCTTATCAAAATGAACAAGGGCTGGATTGGGCCAGACTTCTCATCACCACCGGATGATAGCAGCGGAACATAAGCTAAAATACAGTGTTTTTTATGGAGGGTCGATTCCCTTACTCCCCTTCACAGCCAAACATGGGTATACGCTCCAGGAGTTTGTCTCTTTTATTTCTTCCTCCTCCTTCTCCTTCTCCTTCTCCTTTTCCTCCACCACCATATCACCAAGGTGACCATCATGCAACACCCACATTCGTTTTTTAAGGGTGTTTATGATGCCCGTAAGAAATACTTTTAGAGGACTACTTCTAACATTCTATAAAATGCATATGTATACCCCCCAGGGGTAAATGTTTTTCAGCCCATGCACTTAGTGAATGGGCATTACCAGTCTATGAGACCCACTCCTTAATAATGGGAAAAAAATGTTTGACCGACGCCCTCCAGTACGTCTCTTCAAAAGGGGATTGTAGAACGTCCTAATTTTTAGCAGCCCTTAAACTTACTGCATATGCAATAACAGTATAGGAGACCCACTCCTTAATAATTGAAAATACATTTTTTACTGAGGCCCTCCACTACGTCTCTTGAAATTGGTATTGGAGTGCATCCTAATTTCTGGCAGCCGTTGCACTTACTGCATACGCAATACAGTATAGGAGACCCACTCCTTAATAATGGAAAATACGTTTTTTTACTGAGGCCCTCAACTACGTCTCTTCAAATTGGTATTGGAGTGCATCCTAATTTTTGCCATTGCACTTACTGCATACGCAATAACAGTATAGGAGACCCACTCCTTAATAATTTTTAATACGATTTTTCTAAGGCCCTTTACTACGTCTCTTCAAATTGATATTGGAGCGCATCCTAATTTTTGGCAGCCCTTGCACTTACTGCATATGCAATAACAGCATAGGAGACCCACTCCTTAATAATGGAAAATATTTTTTTTACTGAGGCCCTCCACTACATCTCTTCAAATTGGTATTGGAGTGCATCCTAATTTTTGGCAGCCCTTGCACTTACTGCATACTCAATAACAGTATAGGAGACCCACTCCTTATTAATGGAAGCCAATTCAAATTGATTCTATATTCTACAATATTAACTCTTATCTGAAATTCATGTACGAGTGAGCTATGGCACTATGGATAGCATATTACAAGCATCCAGACAGGGATTATTGCCTCATACTCCTGCTGTAAGCAAACAAAAAAAAATTATATTGCTTATTGATTATAGCACCTGTCCCGATTCTAAATGCAGCTATCATCAGCTGTAAATGAATGTTCATTCTGGTCGCATATATCTTGTAATGCACATGCCCGGGCTGAGCGGCGTGTGCGTGTGATTCCACTGGACCGTGCCGGAGAGTGAATGCCTGGAGGGGCATAACTAAGTATTCACCCGATCCGACCAGGGTCACATGACGGCATACGACGCCAGTGCACCAAGGAGGAACCGAGCAGAGGGACCAGGTGCTACTCCAGGACAGACCCTGGACACGGCTGTTGACCCACACAGGGGAATACAGGAACAGACTGGTTAGGCTGGCACACAGACTGGTGGGTATAGGCAGGCACGACTGGTATGCAGGCAGGCGGGTATGCAGGCAGGGGGGTACAGGCAAGCACGGCTAGAGTGCAGACAGGGAGGCACTAGCAAGTAGGAACACAGGCGGGATAGGACCCAGTACACACTGGGAATCAGGAACAGAACCACAGATGTGGCGGACAAACACAGCAGAGTAAGGCCACCCAGAGTGGTGAGCGAGAGTAGGGCAAGATGAGACCGCCTAGAGCGGTGAGCAAGAGTAGAGCAGGACGAGGCCGCCTGGAGCGGTGAGCAAGAGTAGAGCAGGACGATGCCGTCTGGAGCGGTGAGCAAGAGTAGAGCAGGAGGAGGCCGCCTGGAGCGGTGAGCAAGAGTAGTCAGAGCAGAGCGAGACTGCCAGAGCAGTGAGCAAAGGGTCAGAGCGGAGCAAGACTGCCGGAGCAGTGAGCAAAGGGCCAGAGCGGAGCGAGACTGCCAGAGTGGTGAGCAAGAGTAGTCAGAGCAGAGCGAGACTGCCGGAGCAGTGAGCAAAGGGTCAGAGCAGAGCGAGACTGCCGGAGCAGTGAGCAAGAGTAGTCAGAGCAGAGCGAGACTGCCGGAGCAGTGAGCAAGAGTAGTCAGAGCAGAGCGAGACTGCCGAAGCAGTGAGCAAGAGTAGTCAGAGCAGAGCGAGACTGCCAGAGCAGTGAGCAAAGGGTCAGAGCGGAGTGAGACTGCCGGAGCAGTGAGAAAAGGGTCAGAGCGGAGCAAGACTGCCGGAGCAGTGAGCAAAGGGTCAGAGCGGAGCAAGACTGCCGGAGCAGTGAGCAAAGGGTCAGAGCGAAGCAAGACTGCCAGAGCAGTGAGCAAAGGGTCAGAGTGGAGCAAGACTGCCGGAGCAGTGAGCAAAGGGTCAGAGCGGAGCAAGACTGCCGGAGCAGTGAGCAAAGCGTCAGAGCGGAGCGAGACTGACGGAGCAGTGAGCAAGAGTAGTCAGAGCAGAGCGAGACTGCCGGAGCAGTGAGCAAGAGTAGTCAGAGCAGAGCGAGACTGCCGAAGCAGTGAGCAAGAGTAGTCAGAGCAGAGCGAGACTGCCAGAGCAGTGAGCAAAGGGTCAGAGCGGAGTGAGACTGCCGGAGCAGTGAGAAAAGGGTCAGAGCGGAGCAAGACTGCCGGAGCAGTGAGCAAAGGGTCAGAGCGGAGCAAGACTGCCGGAGCAGTGAGCAAAGGGTCAGAGCGGAGCGAGACTGCCAGAGCAGTGAGCAAAGGGTCAGAGCGGAGTGAGACTGCCGGAGCAGTGAGAAAAGGGTCAGAGCGGAGAAAGACTGCCGGAGCAGTGAGCAAAGGGTCAGAGCGGAGCAAGACTGTCGGAGCAGTGAGCAAAGGGTCAGAGCGGAGCAAGACTGCCAGAGCAGTGAGCAAAGGTTCAGAGCGGAGCAAGACTGCCGGAGCAGTGAGCAAAGGGTCAGAGCGGAGCAAGACTGCCAGAGCAGTGAGCAAAGGGTCAGAGCGGAGCAAGACTGCCGGAGCAGTGAGCAAAGGGTCAGAGCGGAGCAAGACTGCCGGAGCAGTGAGCAAAGGGTCAGAGCGGAGCAAGACTGCCGGAGCAGTGAGCAAAGGGTCAGAGCAGGCCAGAACCGCCAGAGCGGTGAGCAAAGGCAGAGCAGGGGGGACAGGGCTCTGTACACACGGAACAGGCAGGAAGGGAAAGGCAGAACCAGATACCCACAGGGTACTTACAGTGAAGTAGCGAGTGGACCACAAACTCACAAACGGAAGTACAATGACAACGAGCAGGAGTTAGGTACAAGTTCAGACTCTGCAGAAAAAGGAAAGGTACGGACATAGAGAAACACAGAAAACAAGCTAGAAGAGTATACAGACAAGAACGGACACAGTAGCAAGATTCAGGAGTGGGTCTAGGTAAGCAGCCCCTAGAAGGCGGGAAGAACAGGCTAGGAGCGTGTTCAGACAGGACAGACAAGATACAGGAGCGGGTCTAGGTATGCGGCCCCTAGAAGGTGGAATGAACAGGCAAGGAGCGTGTTCAGACAGGCCTGGAAATACAGCCTCCAGGAAGGGCAGGCAAGCAAACATAGAAGGGGACCTGACACATTCAAAGTGAAAGAGCACACTGAATGAAACACAATGCTCAGGCAGGGATTCATTGGAGCAGCTGGGTTAAATGCCAGGTGACAGACAGCAATAGGCTGAGGACGCACAAGGGGTGTGCCTGCAGCAGGTACAAAAAGCAGGAAGTGATCGGGCGCCGCCCGCCCTTAAGCAGCAGAAACAGAAGCAAACAGACAGCATGGAGGGAAGCCAGAGAAACATTCTGGATTGGAGATCAAGTGCGCGGTCTTGCACAGTGGGAGATGGAACACTATGCAAGGACGCCGGCAGGTATGTTACATATCTCTTACACTGTCTATAACTTGATTGCTTTTTTCCAAAAATCATTGACAGATTCATGTTTTTTAATACAATCTACACTCAAAATTCATCAAAGCAGTCAGGGTTGCTTGCGTTCCTCCACAGATTGGTGCTTACTAAAAAAACCTTTTCGAAGCCGGTTAAAATCTGTTTTTTATTCTATAATATTACCTCTCTTATCTATTGATATTGTTGTTAGCAAATTTAGAATAGGGACAGGTGCTAGGTATCATCAGCTGGAAATGAGTGTTCATATTCTGTTCACAAACATATCTTACACAGTGCATAACTTGTTACATTTTTTTCCATGCAGTCGTTGACTGATTCATAATTTTTAATGGTGATCTGTAATTATAAATTCATCAAAGCATGCAGGGTTGCTTGCATCCCTCCACAGTTTGGTGCTGCAATGTACCAAAAAAACCCTCTACAGAGCCAGTTAAATTCTATTTTTTATTGTACAATATTATCTCTCTTATCTGAGATTCGTGTACGGGTGAGCTATAGCAGTGAAGATAGCGTCTTACAGGCATCTAGTTAGGGATTATAGTATTATACTCTGTGCTGCAAAAAAAAATCCTAATTCTATTCCCTATTGATACCACTGTTAGCTGCTTTTACAATAGGAACATGTGCTAGGTATCATTAGCTGGAAATGAGTGTTCATTTTGGTCACATACATATCTTCCACAGTCCATAACTTGATTGATTTTTTCCATGCACTCATTGACAGATTCATCATTTTTAATAGTGATTCTAAATCACAACTTCATGAAATCAGGCAGGGTTGCTTGCGTTGCTCCACAGTTTGGTGCTGCAGCGTACCATAAAAACCTCTTTGGAGCCGGTTAAAATCTATTTTTTATTCTATAATATTACCTCTCTTATCTGTGATTCGTGTACGGGTGAGAAGTAGCAGTAGAGATAGCGTCTTATAGGCATCTAGTCAGGGATTATTGTATTATACTCTGTGATGCAAAAAAAAAAATTCTATTCTCTATTAATACTGCTGTTAGCTGCTTTTACAATAGGGACAGGTGTTAGGTATCATCATCTGGAAATGTGTGTTCATTCTGGTCACATATATATCTTCCACAGTGCATAACTTGATTGATTTTTTCTATGCATTCATTGACTGATTCATAATATTTAACGGTGATCAGTACTCGAAAATTAATAAAAGTTGACAGAAATTTATCATAGTTGACAGAAATTCATCGAAGTTGGCAGAAAATTTTCAAATTTGACAGAAATTAGTCAAAGTTAAAAAAAATTACTGATTTAATGTGTCTACTCACAGTTTCTCTGTAGTTTCTGAATGTAAGAGGCTGTGGTGGGTGACTTGACGGTACTGTAACTGAAACTACCACTTCAGAACTCTCTAGTCCTTTCTTTCCATCCATTTCTGGGTGCTTCTTGAAGTATGTTTAGGGTCATTGTCTGGCTGGAAGACCCATGACCTAGGATGCAAACCCAGCTTTATGACACTGAGCACTACATTGCGACCCAAAATCCTTTTGGAATCTTCAGATTCCATGATGCTTTGCACACAGTCAAGGCACCCTGTGCCAAAGGGAGCAAAGCAACCCCTAAATATCTTTGAACCACCACCATATATGACTGTAAGTACTGTGTTCTTTTATTTGTGGGCCTCATTCCATTTACAGTAAACAGTTGAATGATGTGCGTTTCCAAAAAGCTCTATCTTGGTCTCATCTATCTCCAAGATGCCTGCTGGCCTTCTAAAAGTAGTGGAGGCTGCCTGGTGGCACTCTATAAATTGTGAGGGCCACCTGCTGGACATCCAAGTTTCAAACTTTACAGAATATATCCGAAAAAGAAAATTTGACCACTACAGATGGATACGTTATATTTTAGTAGCAATATACGGCTATGCAAAGCATAGCTGGCTGTTGGCCTTCAAACAATAGTGAGGGCTGACTGCTGGTCCTTTAACAATAGTAAGGGACACCTGATGGCCCTGTAAAAATAGCCTTTGTGACTTTCAGAGTCCCTCCCTCATAAATGAAAAAGGATGTGTCTGATCATATGACTCGCCCCCTAGGCCGTGGGGCACTCGGATCCGGGCAATAGGAAACGATGGGGGGTAGTAGTGGCAACCCGGTTCCGTGGCTCAGGGTGGTCAGGCCAGTGGTAGTCTGCTATGCGCTATTGATAATGTCCGACTACGCCACCCGTGGATTGCGGTTATTAGGAACCGCCGCTGCATGCAGACCGCTGGGGCTGATGAGGTGTGCAGCTAGGGATGGTGTGACTCCCCACGGGAAGAGTGCGGCCCCAGGGCAGTGTGGTGGATGGTGGGAGTGATGGTAGTGAGAGTCCCGGTGCCGATAGTGCTGGAGGAGCAAGGAGCACACAGACAATAGGTTGCAGTCCAGGGTCTTTACTGAAACAGGTAAACTGACCCATAAACAGTCCCAGCTAGGAGGGGACCTGGATGTCTGAGAGCAACGGGGAAATTGGCCCTGGTCAGGGTGAGGGTGTAGGCCTACCGTGCTTTCTGCACTCCTTCTGGCTATCTCCTCGTTATAGGGTAACAGCCCACGTTTCCAAGCTTTCCGTGTAATTCTCGCCTGTATGGCCTGCGACGTGGGTTCCTTTCTGCTCCCAGCCTTGTATGGCTTTACTGGTCCCTTCGGTTGTGGCAGGGCCTCCAGGCTTCTTAGGCCAAGGAATATACAGTCCCTTGCGGACTGGTTCTCTGCTGGAGGATGTAGAATCCTCTCAGCCTCAGACACCAAAGTCTGGTAAAGTCAGTCTCTTATCTGCCAAGACAGGCTTGCTTCGCCTCTTGTCTCTGGCTTGTGGCTCTCCTCCTGCCACACTTCCTCTTAGGTGCAGTGCAACTGTCTGTCCCTGCTCTGCTCTGGGACAAGTCTCAGTGCTGAGACAGGCCATCAAGTTCTCCCTAACCCTGCCCCCAGCACCAGCTTTTATAGGGGCAGCCTGCTCCCCCTACTGGCCTGAGACAGGAGGCATTGCATGCTAATGTTCCCCTGACCAGAGAACCTCCCCCTTGCTCTCAGACACAGCTTTAATTACACTTGTGGCATCCAGGCCAGGGTGACACATTCCCCCCTAGTGAAATTTAGTACTCCGGGACTAAACAATAAACAAAGACAATATGCATAACTATAAAACATTAATAGACAAACGACGCACAGATTGAGTTCTTAAGGTCACAGTGTGGTCTGTGACCGGGTGTCCATATCACCAGCACAACGGGGAGCCTTAACCAGGTGGGGGTCTGTCCTACCCCAAGTCCTTTACAGTCTTAGTTCGTTCCTGGGTTAGGCCCCGAATGCAGTCCATACAAGGTCCCGGTTATAAAAAGTCCATAACCTTTGAGTCCTTACGGTAGCTGCAATAAACTGAAACACAGAATTACCAAACATGCATGTAACTTTGCAAACAATTCAACATTTGGCAACAGGGTTATTTACAATTTTTGCGCGCTCTATATTTTCCAGCGAGCGGGTATCTGCCCCTTTGTGCTCCTGGTTGATCTCCTTAACCCACTGTCTGGTGGTGGACCAACCTGGCTTTCCCCACTAGCGTTAGGGGTACAGCTACCAGCTGGGTGTACAGGTAGGGCAGGCAGCTGTCTGCGGGTCCTTTGGCTTACCGCAGGCATGGCAAGCTCACTGTCAGCAGAGGGTTGACTCTCCTGGGCTGCTGGTACAGGCTCTTCCGCCTCTGTAACTGCTTGCTCCTCTTCACCTTCCGGCTCTGGTGTTGGTTGTTGCTGTGCCGGTTGCAGGAAATGCAGGACAGGTACCACTATGGCATCATTTATGCGAGTCCAGGACTGAGGGAACTCTCCGAGAACGGTGCTGATCATTTCTTCCTTGTTCTCTGCGGGTTCAAGGTCACTCTGATCCTCTTCTGCACTACGGAGTTGCTCGGGGCATCTTTTGAGGTGGTCTCTGGAGACGACACTAGTGATTTCTCCTCCGTCCTTGGTGATTACGCACACCTTTGGGTTGTCGTGGTCAGACTGCAGTACGGTGTAGGGTTCCCTTTCCCACTGGTCGTCCAACTTATGTAGCCTTCTTTTTCACTTTAGGACTTGCTCACCAGGTTCTAGGGGACCAGCAGGGGCGTGTTGATTAAAGAGTTTTTCTTGCCTCTCTCTCACCTGGGCCAGGCTCTTCTCCACACTCTCCTGTACCTTCTTGTACTGCAGTTGCCTTTCCGTATCCCAGTCCGCATCTGGGGAGGTGTCCTCAGGTATTAGGACTCCCATCTCCAGGTCTACGGGCAGCTTATCTGGTCTAGCTCGCATCAGGTAAGCCGGGGTGCAGTTTGTAGCATTCACCGGGATATTGTTGTATAGGTCTATCAGGTCCGGCAGTTTTTCTGGCCACAGGCTGCGTTCCTCCAGGGGCAACGTCTTTAGGAGATCAATGACAATATTGTTCATCTTCTCACACATCCCGTTGGTTTGGGGGTGGTAAGGCGTTGTACGAATCTTCTTACAGCCATAGAGGTTGCAGAACTCCTGGAAGATTTCAGCCTCGAACGCTGGACCCTGGTCTGTCAGGACCTGTTCCGGATACCCGTATGGACGGCAGAAATATTGCTGGAAGGCTCTGGCCGCTGTTTGGGCTGTCAAGTCCTTTACCGGGACCACCACTAGAAAATGGGAATAGTGGTCCACGATTGTCAGGGCATAGATGTATCCAGACCGGCTTGGAGCCAATTTGACGTGGTCCAGAGCTACCAGCTCAAGAGGCTGCATGGTGACGATGGGCCTCAAGGGTGTCTTCTGGCTGGTGCGGTCCTTCCTCCTCAGGTGACAAGGGCCACAGTCTCTGCACCAATTTTCTACAGCTCCTCTCATGCCGACCCAAAAGAACCTTCATCTTAGCAGGAACTCCAGTTTCTTCCAACCGAAGTGTCCCGCTCGGTCATGGTAAGCCCCCAGGACCATAGCTGCATCCCGCCTTGGGACCACGACTTGCCAGGTCAGCTCGTGCGTCCGGTGGTTGACAATCCTTCTGCACAACTTGCCTTCGTAGAGGAACAGCTTGCTCTTCTCCTTCCATAGCTGCTTGGCTTCCTCTGGGGCATCTGGATCTAAGCGGGTGTCTTCCCGGGTCAGCAGATCTTTCACCAGGTGGACTGCAGGGTCACTATCTTGGGTCTCGGCCCAGCTGTGGTGAGGTAGGGGATTGATCATCACAGTTGTTAGATCCTCCTCCTTCACGCGGTGAGAGTATTGAGCGGCTCCATACCGGTGAAACGCGGGGAGTTCTACCTCCTCCAGCTCTTCTGGGTCTTCGTCACCTTCCGGTAAGTGAGGCATCCTCGATAGGGCATCCGCGTTGGCATTGGTTTTGCCTGCCCGGTACTTGATCACGAAGTCATAGTTGGAGAGACGGGCCATCCACCGCTGTTCCAGGGCACCCAGTCTTGCATTGTCCAGGTGTGTCAACGGGTTGTTGTCCGTGTACACGGTGAACTTTGCGGAGGCCAGGTAATGCTTGAAGCGTTCCGTCACTGCCCACACCACCGCCAAGAATTCTAGCTTGAAGGAGCTGTAATTCTCCGGGTCCCTCTCAGTGGGCCTCAGCTTCCGGCTGGCGTATGCGATCACCCGTTCTCTGCCCTGTTGGTTTTGGGACAGTACGGCCCCCAGTCCCACATTACTGGCGTCTGTGTGGAGAATGAAAGGCTGGCCATAATCAGGGTAGGCCAGGATCTCATCCCCCGTGAGGGCAATCTTTAGCTGGCGGAAGGACTCCTCTTCCGGTTTATCCCACTTGAAGGGTGGCTTCTGACTCCTGGACTTAGACTGTCCGATCAGGAGGTCCTGCATAGGAGCTGCCATCTTGGTGAACCCGGGGATGAATCTTCGGTAGTAGCCTACCAACCCGAGAAACTGTCTCACCTCTTTGATGTTCGAGGGGCTTGGCCAGTTCTTGATTGCCGTGACCTTGTCAGGGTCGGAGGCCACTCCTTCCGCGCTTACCACGTGCCCTAGGTACTGGACCTTTGGTTTCAGCAGGTGACACTTCGATGGTTTCACCTTCAGGCCGTAGCCTGCCAGGGCTTCGAACACCTCAGCCAGGTGCTTTAGATGGTCCTCGTAGGTTTTCGAATAGACGATCACGTCGTCCAGGTAAAGGAGGACCGTCTCGAAGTTTCGGTGCCCTAGACAGCATTCCATCAGCCGCTGGAAGGTCCCTGGTGCGTTGCAGAACCCGAAAGGCATACAGTTGAATTCGCTCAGTCCCATCGGGGTGGTGAAGGCGGTCTTCTCCTTGTCAGCCTCTGCCACAGGAACCTGCCAGTACCCGCTAGTAAGGTCCAAAGTAGAAAAGAAGTTGGCAGATTTTAGTGCGGCTAAAGACTCCTCTATTCTAGGCAGCGGATATGCGTCTTTGTGGGTGATACGGTTGATTTGTCTATAGTCGACGCACATTCTCATGGTGCCGTCTTTCTTTTTGACCAGAACCAAGGGGGCTGCCCAGGGGCTACAGCTGTCTCTAATGACCCCAGCTTCTTTCATCTCTCTTAGCATGCCCTTTGCGTTCTGATAATGTGCAGGGGGTACAGGCCTGTGTCTCTCTTTTATTGGTGGGTGGCTCCCTGTGGGGATGTGGTGTTCTATCCCTTTTACTCTGCCGAAGTCCAGCGGGTGCTTACTAAAAACTCTCTCGTACTCCTGTACCACCCGGTAGACTCCTTGTTTTTGGTGCAGGGGAGTGGAGTCAGCACCCACGTGGAGTTTCTGGCACCAGTCCTCCTTTTGTTTCTGGGAGCCATTACCCTCCACCTGTGGAGATGGAGGCAAGGGTTCCACGGCCCTGATAGCTTTGTGTTCGACGACAAACAGTTTGGCGAGGGTAGCGTACCTGGGTAAGTGTACTTCCCTCTCCCCAATGTTGAGGATGCGGACGGGCACCCTCCCATGACGGACATCAACCACCCCCCGGGCTGTCAAAATGGTGGGCCTGCTGTCTGAGTACACGGGTTCTACCATGGCTTGGTAGTCTCTACCTCTCAACCGGATTGCAGTCCAACACCAGATCATCATTTCACTTTTGGGAGGCATGGAAATGGGGAATGGGTCACTCAGTCTTACGCTACCGATCTCACCACCAGACAGTTCTACCTGCTGCCGTCTCATCAGGGCTTTTATCTCCTTGTTGAGGACTCTCTGTTGGCTGGAACTAGCATTCACCGCCACCTGTTGTAAGATTACAATTACCTCTAAAAGACAATTTTCAATTACGTTAGTACCCACAGTTATTTTAGGGTGACTTTCACGATGGTCAATGTCTACAATAATCACTCCCTGTGCCGGTAGTTCAACTTTACCAATTTTAATGGTCATCTCCTTGAACCTCATCTGCGGCACGGGTAAGCCATTACTGGCGATGATGCTCAAGTTACTGTCTGGATACCGTGTGATATCAGCATCAGTCCAATACTGCTTAAAAAGTACATAAGGGATAGTGGTTACTTGTGACCCAGTATCCAGCAAGGCGCTCATGGGGATACTGTCCAGCACCACGGGTAAAACCGGGCACCCCCCAACGTACTTATTATGCCAATTGTAAGGGCCTGGTGATCTTATGCCTGGGGGTTGGCCCTCTGCCCCAGGTTGGACCCGTTTAAATTACAGTACCTGGAAATGTGTCCGGGCTGGTTGCATCAACGGTAAATGGGCTGTCCATCCTCTGCGTAGCGGTCTGTGGGCCTCCCTCGGAACGACGGGATCCTCCTCTGTCGACGCCATGGGACATCCTCCGGACTTGAAGCCACCTCGATGGGTCTTGACGGGTCCACTTGCAACGCCTGGACGGTCCTGGTCAACGCCGCGACGCTCTTGGTCAGCTCCTGGACTTGGTGGTGCAGGTCTTTCGACGGGGCTTGGTTCAGGGCCTGTGCATCAGCCCCCACGGGGTCCATAGAGGAGAGCGCCGCCTCCTGGTGGTAGGTGAGAGCAGGGCGCCGGGGGTTTATAGCGCCACTGGTTGCAGATTCACGGAGCACCCGTATGGCCCTGTCCTTAAATTGGGCAAAGGTCAGGTCGGGTTTCTGAAAGAACATGAGGCGCAGCTGGGCCCTGTGGGCGCTGGACAGCAGACCTTCTATGAATTGTTCTGTTAGCAGTTTGTCCGTTTCCTGCACACTGCCAGGGTCAGTTTGTTGGATAGCCCTCAAGGCTTCCTGCAGATTTAGGGCATAGTCTCTGATGCTGTCCTGTGCCCGCTGCTTACACCCATAGAACCTCATTTTAATTTCAGCAGAGGTACGTGTGTCAAAGGTACCCCGCAGCCGGGCCAGAATACCCTTCACAGTTCTTTTCTCCTCAGTGGGCCATGATTTTACCTCCCTCTGGGCTGCGCCAGTTAACTGCCCTGTTAATATGCTGACCTTCTGTTCCTCTGTCAGGGGGTAAACGTGGAACAAACTGTATAGCCTTTCCTTGAAGTCAGTTAGGGCATGGGGCTCCCCTGAGTATTTGGGCAGCCAGGCCGCTCCAGGGATGTAGGGCAGGGAAAAGGGCATCACCGCTGCTGTGTTGGTGGTAGTAGGCGCCTCTGTGTCCGACATCTTCCTCCCCCCTAGTTAAGCGTGGCCTACCTTCCAACGATCCTCTTCTGTAGGCCGCGGCTCCGCTGCTGCTGCTATGGACGAGGACCTGGCGTCGCGTCCTGATGACGTCAGCGTCACTCTCTCTCCCTTCCAGGACCTTGCGCAGCGTCGGTGCGTGGGGCGGAGCTTCGGATCTCGCGCGGTTTTGACGTCCACGCCCCTCTTCTTCCCGCGCGGCGTCCTGAAGATGGCGTCCGATGGCGGGAAACAGCTGCGGATGGCGGGAAGACGGCAGAAGACGGCGGGAAACGGTCCAAGATGGCGTCTGATGGCGGGAATCGGCTCCAGATGGCGCGAAACGACTCCGGACGGCGGGAAACTTCGCCACAGGTAAGTTACAAAAGTCTTTTTCAGGCACGCAGTACCCGGTGGTTGCGGGCATGAGATCCTGCCAACTACGCCAAAGCTGACTCGCCCCCTGGGGCCGTGGGGCACTCGGATCCAGGCAATAGGAAACGATTTGGGTAGTAGTGGAAACCCGGTTCCGTGGCTCAGGGTGGTCAGGCCAGTGGTAGTCTGCTATGCGCTATTGATAATGTCCGACTACGCCACCCATGGATTGCGGTTATTAGGAACCGCCGCTGCATGCAGACCGCTGGGGCTGATGAGGTGTGCAGCTAGGGATGGTGTGACTCCCCACGGGAACAGTGCGGCCCCAGGGCAGTGTGGTGGATGGTGGGAGTGATGGTAGTGAGAGTCCCGGTGCCGATAGTGCTGGAGGAGCAAGGAGCACACAGACAATAGGTTGCAGTCCAGGGTCTTTACTGAAACAGGTAAACTGACCCATAAACAGTCCCAGCTAGGAGGGGACCTGGATGTCTGAGAGCAACGGGGAAATTGGCCCTGGTCAGGGTGAGGGTGTAGGCCTACCGTGCTTTCTGCGCTCCTTCTGGGTATCTCCTCATTATAGGGTAACAGCCCACGTTTCCAAGCTTTCCGTGTAATTCTCGCCTGTATGGCCTGTGACGTGGGTTCCTTTCTGCTCCCAGCCTTGTATGGCTTTACTGGTCCCTTCGGTTGTGGCAGGGCCTCCAGGCTTCTTAGGCCAAGGAATATACAGTCCCTTGCGAACTGGTTCTCTGCTGGAGGATGTAGAATCCTCTCAGCCTCAGACACCAAAGTCTGGTAAAGTCAGTCTCTTATCTGCCAAGACAGGCTTGCTTCGCCTCTTGTCTCTGGCTTGTGGCTCTCCTCCTGCCACACTTCCTCTTAGGTGCAGTGCAACTGTCTGTCCCTGCTCTGCTCTGGGACAAGTCTCAGTGCTGAGACAGGCCATCAAGTTCTCCCTAACCCTGCCCCCAGCACCAGCTTTTATAGGGGCAGCCTGCTCCCCCTACTGGCCTGAGACAGGAGGCATTGCATGCTAATGTTCCCCTGACCAGAGAACCTTCCCTTTGCTCTCAGACACAGCTTTAATTACACTTGTGGCATCCAGGCCAGGGTGACACACATATCTCACACACAACATGGCCAGATAAGGTGGTAAAATTACATTTACTGGTGAATGTATTTTTCACAGTTGAAAGCAATGCAAAAGTACATAAACGCATCAAAAACACTACATGTGAACATAGTCCAAGATATGGAGGAATATTTCTGTTTTTGGTTATTTATTTTGCCTTTTATACAAGTCATTACCCTGGAAAGTATGTTTCTTAACATTTTTTCAAGGAAAATCCATTTTAGCTTAGTTTTTGTATGCTTTATTGTCAGTCCGTAAAAGTGATGTAATACTCTGACATTGTTCACAGCAGTGACCTGGGATTCAGAGATACTTCCAGTGGTCTTCCCCTTGCTGCTCCCATGTAATTTCAGCACAGTTTCCATTGATTTGACCAATTTTTAGACCCTCTCCAGACCTTTGGTGTGGGGGGGGGGGCACCGGAAAAATGCTCGAATTTCCCATTGAATGACATTCTACTTGTTTCTAGGGTCGAGCACCTGAGCATTATGATTTACTCGACCCGAGTAACAAGTACCCAAGCATTTTAGTGCTCACTCATCACCAATTTCTTACCCATCTGCATATAGCTTGCCCTAGTCCTTGTCTCTGGAGCTTCAATATAAGGCTGTTATATGGTACTGTGTCAAATGCCTTTGCAAAGTCCAGATAAATCACATCAGCTACATTGCCAACATCCCGATTTGCACTTACCTCCTCATAGAAACCCAACATGTTGATGAGATTTGACTTATATTTCATGAATTCGTGCTGGCTGTCAGTTATTTTATTATTCTTTGCAATGCGGTGGATCAGTTGTTGGCACTGTTGCTTTGTATCTCTGGAGTCCTGCAGACCACTGGTGTCAGACTTAACAAATGGTAGTTCCCTGGATCCACCCTCTTATGTTTTTTATATACCAGTATCACGTCAGCCATCCTCCAATCCTGTTGCATCAACCTTGTTACAAGAGAGTCTAAGAAGATGAGATACTGAGCTCAACTCCCTCAATGTCATCCAGCCCTGGGGCTTTGGCAATATTTAATTTTCTCAGACTCAGCTGTAATTCTTCTTCTTTTAACTTAGTTAAATTGGGTGGTGAATTTTGATTTCTGAGTTGCTAAATGATACCTGCAGAGGCAGTTCATTTGTGAAGATGTAAAAAAAATTGCATGTTTTTATGTCAGCCTTTTCTTTGTCCTCTATAACTAATTTGTTCTGATCATCTATTAACAGGCTCATCCTATCACATTTGTCCCCTTTGAAATGTTTTATGGAATATTACCATGAAACTTACCATATTATAGTCACTGCTGCCCAAATGCTCCCGAACCTGTAGATCTGATATTTTATCTATTAGACAGGACAAGATCCAGCAAATTATCTCCTCTGGTCGGATCATCTACCAGCTGAGAGAGGTAACTGTCTTGGATTGTGTATAAGAATTTTTAAGCTTTTAGCACAACCAGAAAATTCTATGTCCCATTGGCTGTCTGGATAGTTAAAATCCCCCATAATAAGGACCCTATTATTATTGTTGCCTTCTCCATGTGTTGGAGCATTTCATCTTCTACCAGTCTAGATATATTAGGAGATATATTGGAAACTCCAATTAGCAACTTACTATATTTCACCTCAACTGCTGCAAAACCTCATAGTAAACACCTCAGCTGCTGCAGAACCTCATAATACATACCTCGTGTGCTGCAGAGCCTCATAATATCCTGTAGCCAAGAGTTTACTACAAAATGATGTCACTGAATAAATGTTGCTCATATCCTCCTGCCATCAGTACACTCTGTTCTGTTCCCCTCTTTTTATTTCTACCAATCACTTTTGTGCAGAGCACTGTATAGACTTTAATATCCACCAATGCTACAATTTTGATCTTTGAATATATAGTTTATAGCTCCACAGTTCTGTGCTGTGTAATGTATGGTGAGGGCTTACAGTATTTAGACTGAACACTCTAAGAAAAGGACCTGTGGACTGTGATCACTCTGCACTTCATGGAGACTGCACAGATAATGCAGTGCTGGTATTATCAGTGCAGTCTGTACTTTATGTGCTCAGGTGGTTATTGACCCAGGAATGCCGTGCAGGACCCCTCCCCTCTCTCTAGTGTTGACTAGGCAACTGACAGGGAAGACAATAAACAAGATGTTTGGGCGGGCGGAGTTGTGCCAACCCCAAGCTTTAAGCTACAGTGGGGAGTGTACTCTTTCTCTAGTATGTCGCTGCCTGCTTGTGATTGGCCAGCTTCATACTGGGAGAAGTAAACACCTCCAGTGAAAACTATTATGATAACGCCCAGTTGGACTTTAAAAAGTTAACTCCTTAGGTGTCAAATACTTTGATAATATCTCCACAATGAAGAGGCAAAATTGAAAAAGAAAACTAAAAAACTTTTTTTCTGCTGTGCAGCCACTATTTTGTCTTATGTCCAGGTCAACATGAAAAATTTGGTGAAAGGTGCTCTCAAAATCTGATAGCTTATTCTGAATACAACTATATCCCCAATTATAAAAGGGTGTTTACACCTATGCAGCCACACTATTTTTGTTTTGTTAATTTTACCCCCTTTTCTTAAATGATTTCAGTATGTTTCTCAATGGATTTGTACAGATTATGAGTAACCTTAAAGGTAAAAAATTCTGTAATGATTCTTATGATTTTTTTACACAGCAAAAACCTGGTATTTTAATAGGGATGTGTAGACTTTACATATGCACTATATGTTAATTATTATGTGATCACTAGTCATCAGAACTCTTGGATATTGTTTGACCTTGATCACTGTTCTACAGCCAAATTGGTTCAGAGACAAAAACATTTGAACCTAACTAATGTTATGGTGCTGAAAACGAACATGATGCTTAGTTTCTTATCATATTGACATGTTTTTATAGGTTTTTTCACACATGCCTCATTTTTGCATTAACAAAGCGGACAGTTTTCTCTACATATGTGGAGAAATTGCTTTTGCGTCACAAAAGCGAAACTTGACTACCATGATAAGGAAAGTCTACAACCTGTAGTTTGTATGCAGAATACAAGATCAGCACAAGAGTCGGGCTCCACACATATACTGCAATAAATGTACATCACATCTTACCCAGTGGTTGCATGGGAAGAGGCAATGTATGCTTTTTGCAGTCCCAATGATCTGGAGAGAGCCAACTGATCACACTACCAATTGCTTATTCTGCATGGCGACCCCCATTAGGAAAGGAGTTTCAAGGAAGAAGTGGACTTACAGTATCCAAACATTCCATCTGTAGTGATGAGCGACCACTAAAATGCTCGGGTGCTCGTTGCTCGGGTTAAGAAAATCGTAATGCTTGGGTGCTCGACCCGAGCAACAAGCCCAATGTAAGTCTATGGGAAACTCAAGCATTTTTCCGGAGGTCTACAGGGGGCCTAAAAAGTGACCAAATCGATGGGAACAGTGCTGAAATGACATAGGAACAGAATGGGGAAGAACCCTGGAAGCATCTCTGACTCCCAGGTCACTGCTGTGAACAATGTTGTCAGAGCATTGCGCCACTTTTACGGACTCACAATAAAACATACAAAAACGAAACCAAAATGGATTTTCCTGTAAAAAATGTTAAGGAACATTCTATCCAGGGTAATGATATTTTTGCATATAAGGCAAAAATAATCACCCCCCCCAAAAAAATGCTTCTCCACACCTTGGGCTATGTTCACACATAGCGTTTTTGATGCGTTTTTGCACTTTTGCATTGCTTTCAACGGTAAAAAAATACATTCACCGGTAAATGTCATTTTAACATTTTACTACCTTATCTGGCCATGTAGTGTGTGAGACATGATCAGACATGTCTAAACAGTGCTGAAAAGACATGGAAACAGCATGGGGAAGACCCCTGGAAGCATCTCTGACTCCTAGGTCACTGCCTAAAACCGTGGTCATCAGACGTGCTCCTATATTACTGCGGTAATAATATAGACATTTTTGGCAACGTGACAAATATTAAACTCCATTTAAAATGGGCAAGGTGCGTGGCAAGGGACGGGGAAGTGGACGCAATGGTGATAGTGATGGTGCACGCAGAGGCTGAGGCCGTGGGCAAGATGAAACTGTGCCTTCTGAGTGAGCACAACAAGCACCCACATCATGTAGACCTAGCTTCCTGTCCCATTTTCTAGGGGGCCGCTCTTTAAGTCAGACCAGTGTGAATAGTTTATTAGTTGGATAGCAGATAAATAAATAATGCTTTCGGTCATTTTGCAACCACCAACACTGGATGTCTGGACCACATTATTATTATTATTTATTATTAGAGTGCCTTAAATGTGAAAAAGGGGTATACATAGCAAAAATAATTACAATAATATTGAACAAAAACTTGACGGCGTACAAGAAGGAGAGAGGACCCTTCCGGCTTGGGCTCATAGTCTACAAGGGATGGGTGAGGATACAGTAGGTGAGGGTGCAGCTGGTCTTGCAGCAGTATGGTAGAGCAAGGGTTACTGCAGGTTGTATGCTTTTCGGAAGAGGTGGGTCTTCAGTAGAGATGAGCGTTGTTCGACTCGAACTGTTCGCCAATCTCAAATTCGAGCTGTTTTGGGCGGTGTTCGAGCCGTTCGGCGAACACGAACGATTTGAAAAAAATTCGGCTGTTCGAGGTTATGTTCAATAACTGTTCGTGCACCAAAATCATAACTGGATTTTTTCTCAGTAATGATGAAAATTAATGTTAATACGCAGTTTGAGTGTACAGCGGGGCGGGGGGAGGGGCGGGGGATGGATCTCTGCAGGAATAATGAAGATCTCCATTTTTTTTTTCTCTTTCCCGCATTTTCAGTGGGGAGGTGCAATCTGTCAGCCTATCAGCAGCGCACACACGGAGCGAAGTGCTTTTTTTCACACAAGCAAGGGCATGTGTCATTGGCAGTGTATGTCACATGTCCTTGCCCTATAAGACCCAGCCATTTTCCCCGTCGCCACCATTTTCTCACTGCTGCAGCTGCGTGTTAGACGGCACCGCTGTTGCTGTGTGTGCTATACCTTGTTAATTTCAAGCCAATTTTCGCACAAATCTACAGATAGCTTGGGAGTAGGGAATAGTTGTGATTGCAGTCCTTTTAAGGACTAGGTTACAGCATTTCCTACGACTTTTATCAGGCAGGTCTGTGCTCTTAAATAGATAGGTTGTGGGAGTAAAGACTAATTGTAATTGCAGTCCTTTTCAGGACTAAGTTACATCAGTTCCTATCAGTTTTTGCCAGGCAGGTCTGTGCCAGTGCTGTGCAAGTTTTTTTCACAGCATTTGGCTAAATCTAGCAAAGCTAATCCTTTTTGGAATATTGCATAGTGTGTTAGTCAGTGGAGTAGCCTATCTGTGTTGCAAGCTATACCACCTGTGTATAGAATACCAATTTTTTTACTGCACCTAGTGAAGTAAAACATTTTGAGCATAGCATCATTCTATTAGTCCATCTATACTGACCTCCATAAGGTTGCAAATTGAATATAATTTTTTTCTGCATCTAGCTCTGAAAAAATATTTGGCCTTCTAGCAGTGTGTGGGACTTGTTCTATTAGTCCATCTATACTGACCTCCATCAGGTTGCAAATTGAATATAATTTTTTTCTGCATCTAGCTCTGAAAAAATATTTGGCCTTCTAGCAGTGTGTGGGACTTGTTCTATTAGTCCATCTATACTGACCTCCATCAGGTTGCAAATTGAATATAATATTTTTCTGCATCTACCTCTGAAAAAATATTTGGCCTTCTAGCAGTGTGTGGGACTTGTTCTATTAGTCCATCTATACTGACCTGCATCAGGTTGCAAACTGAATATAATTTTTTTCTGCATCTACCTCTGAAAAAATATTTGGGCTTCTAGCAGTGTGTGGGACTTGTTCTATTAGTCCATCTATACTGACCTCCATCAGGTTGCAAATTGAATATAATTTTTTTCTGCATCTAGCTCTGAAAAAATATTTGGCCTTCTAGCAGTGTGTGGGACTTGTTCTATTAGTCCATCTAAACTGACCTCCATCAGGTTGCAAATTGAATATAAATTTTTTCTGCATCTAGCTCTGAAAAAATATTTGGCCTTCTAGCAATGTGTGGGACTTGTTCTATTAGTCCATCTATGCTGACCTCCATCAGGTTGCAAATTGAATATAATTTTTTTCTGCATCTAGCTCTGAAAAAATATTTGGCCTTCTAGCTGTGTGTGGGACTTGTTCTATTAGTCCATCTATACTGACCTCCATCAGGTTGCAAACTGAATATAATTTTTTTCTGCATCTAACCCAGACAATAGTTTTGGCCTAATACCACAGTTTGGCCACTCAGCTCTGCTCGGTTCCCATCCATTGTTTTTTTGTGCAAACAACTCCAGAGTTGTGAATTAGTTAACCATCAAAATGAGTGGAAAAAGGCCTGCTGCTGGTGGAAAGGGGAATAGGCGTGTTGGGAAGGGGAAAAAAGGTGTGTCCGTGGAGTAGGTGTTAAAGCAACAGTAACATCTGCAGAAGAAAGACCATCTTCCAGCAAAACTAAAATGTCTACTTCTTTTAGCGGACAATGTGATAAGATCCCTTTCTTACGGCAACGCCAATCGCTACAAATTCCAGATGAGGCACAAAAACAGCAGGTGCTTCAACGGATATCAAGTTCTCCTTTAAGTGGGCTCTCCTCCACATCAACTTCAACATCACAAATACTCCAGTCCTCAGAGGTGTCACCCCAATCGCACTTGCTTCCTCACTGCTCCCAAATCTCCAGCTGCCCGTCTGAGTATGAGGTAGAATAGATGGTTGAGTCTGCAGAGCTGTTTACTCTTACTATAGCCAGGGAATCAGAGGTCGGCTCCAGCGCTTCTGTGAATCCAGATGAGGAAATGATCTGCACTGATGCCCAGAATCTTTATGAGTCAGATCCAGGACCAGACGCAGAAGGTTCTGACCATAATTTAGACCCTCATTCCCAAACTGTAACTCCTGTTGGTGGAGACTATGAGGAAGACGATGATGAGGCTCAAATACCTGATTGGAGCGACAACTTTAGTTTTTTGTCAGGACAGGAACAGGTTGGCTCTGAGGACGATGGGTGTGATAACACACAGGGTGATGATGATGAGGTTGGAGATCCCACTTACTGTCAACCCACAGTCAGCCAAGAGATGAGGTCAGCAGAGGAGGTGGAGGAGGATGCTAGTGACGACGAGGTCAGGTTGCGCCTTCCTGGACAGAGACGTAGTACTGGAAGCACGTCAACAACTGCATCCTCAAACACAACTCTGCCTCTGACCACAAGTCGTGGTGGCTCTTCAGGTCGCATGGGTGCTAAGCCTTGCATAGCCTGGGCATTTTTTCAGATCGATAAAGATGACCCAACTCGTGTTATCTGTAACATTTGTCAACAAAAGCTAAGTAGAGGCCAAAAAATACATAGTTTGAGTACTTCATGCATGAACCGGCACATGGACATGAAGCATAAGTTGCAGTGGGAAGCTCACTGTGCTACAATGTGGCCTAGCCAGCCGGGCCTACCACCGTCTGCCCCATCTTGGGCATCTGCGGCCTCTTCATCCTCTGTGACTGGGGGTGACAGCAGTCACACCTGTTTTGGGACGCAGACCAGCCACCTCTTTACCCGCATCAGCCAGCGTGATTGGCAGGTTATCATTTCTTTGGAGGTGGTAACACCAGCTGGTGTTGAGCGCTGTCCGACATCGATAGCACCACCTTTGGATCAAGGCAACCTAACATGTCCGCCTGCATCTTCCTCACAGTCCGGCAGTTTGCCGGAGACACCCTTATCAACCCCGTCTAAGCACAACAGCCAGCCGTCAGTCCCTCAGATGTGGACAAGTAAAAGACCATTTCCTCCTAGCCATGAGAAAGCTAAGAGGTTGAATTTCACCATCTGCAAGCTCTTGGCTACAGAAATGCTGCCTTTCCGCCTGGTGGACACAGAGGATTTTCGAGACCTTATGTCCGTCGCAGTGCTCCGGTACCAGATGCCCAGTCGGCACTACTTCTCAAAGAAAGGTGTGCCTGCGCTCCACCAGCATGTCGCACACAACATCACCGCTTCTTTGAGAAACTCTGTGTGTGACAGGGTGCATTTCACCACAGACACTTGGACGAGTAGGCATGGACAGGGGCGTGACATGTCGCTGACTGGGCACTGGGTAACTATGGTGACAGCAGGACAAGGGGCTGCTGTCCAAGTCTTGCCGTCCCCACGAGTTGTGCTTCAATCCTCTTTATGTCAAAGTTCCTCCACTGCTTCTGCCTCCTCAACCTCCTCTCGGTCCTCCACCTGCACCCAAAGCCTGTCTGGTCATGACACAAGCTTTCTAACTGCGCAGAAGGGATCCTGCACACCTCCTTACTATGCTTGCAGTAGGGCTCAACGTCATCAGGCGGTTTTTACTTTGAAATGTCAGGGAAATGTGAGTCACACAGCTGAGGAGTTGTGGTCAGCTCTGGAGAACCAATTTCATGAATGGTTGTCTCCACTGGACCTGCAACCAGGGAAGGCCGTGTGCGACAATGCTGCAAACCTGGGTGCGGCCCTTCGCCGGGGCAATGTCACACACGTGCCTTGTATGGCTCATGTGTTGAACCTGGTTGTCTAGCAATTTTTAGCCCACTATCCCGGACTAGATGGCCTTCTGCAGTGGGCACGGTCGCTGTGCGCTCACTTCCGCCATTCGCATCCCTCAGCTCAGCGACTTACATCTCTACAGAAGTCGTTGGGCCTGCCACTTCACCGGCTAAAATGCGATGTGCCTACCCGGTGGAATTCAACTCTGCACATGTTGCAGCGACTGTGGCAGCACCGACAAGCCCTGGTGCAATACGTTCTGACGTATAGCCTGGGCCAACGGGATCCAGAGGTGGGGCAAATCACGCTGGAGGAGTGGTCTCAGATCAGGGACCTATGCACCCTTCTGCACAGTTTTGAAATGGCGATGAAGATGTTTAGTGCTGACGATGCCATTATCAGCATGACTATTCCGGTGATTTACATGCTGGAGCACATGTTAAACAGAATTCGGAGTCAGGTGGTGGCACAAGAGGAGGTGGAGGAAGTACAGGAGGAGGAGTTGTATGCGGAAGGGCTAACATCTGCAAGGTCCAGACGGTCGGCAGCACCAAGGCGGCAGGCATGTGAGGGTGGGGAAGATGGTTTTACCATGGCGCATGGTAGCAGCCAAACTAGTGAGGAAGGTGCAGGAGCCCAGGAAGAAGTGGAGGACGAACTGATGGAAGACTCATCAGATGAGGGAGACCTTGATCACATTTCTGTTGTGCGAGGTTGGGGGGAGAGGACAGAGGAAGGAAGCATGATTGTTACCTCGCCACCAACACAACAGGGACTTGGTGCTCCTGGATGCGCAAGACACATGAGTGCCTTCTTGCTGCACTACCTGCAACATGACCCTCGAATTGGGAGAATTAGAAATAATCCTGACTACTGGGTTGCCACACTGTTAGATCCCCGGTAGAAAAGTAAATTTGCAGAAATAATTTCTGCCATAGAAAGGGATGCACGCATGCAGGAGTATCAGCAGAGACTGTTGCAAAATCTTACATGTGCTTTTCCACAAAACACCAGTGGCGCACGTAGTGAATCTCACAGTTCCAACTTGCCAACTGTGGGACCGTCGAGTGTTCAGCACTCAAACCATAACAGAAACACAGTATCTGCTGGTAACATCAATTTTGCGGAATCATTTCACCACTTTTTTAGCTCATCCTTTGCAAGGCCACAGGAGACAAGAAGTCTGACACATAGTCAACGCCTAGAGACGATGGTACAGGAGTATCTCCAAGTAAACATTGAAGCCATGACTGTGTCACTGGACCCTTGCTCTTTTTGGGCTTCCAATCTGGATAAATGGCCGGAGCTCGCCACTTACGCCTTGGAGATCTTGTCATGCCCCGCAGCCAGCGTTCTGTTTGAACGTGTGTTCAGCGCTGCTGGTGGTCTGCTGACAGATAAGCGCACGCGGCTCTCCACTGATAATGTAGACAGACTCACGTTCATAAAGATGAACAAATCATGGATCCGAAACGACTTTTCTACCCCTGTGTCATCCTGGGGAGAGTAAAAGCTTGATGATTGGTTAAAATCACCTCACCAACCGTTTTAAGCTTTCAAATTACTAATCATGTTTATCTGTATCTTGGCTGGAAAATTATTTGGGCTTTATAGCAGTGTGCAGTACTGATTCTATTAGGCCATCTATACTAAGCTCCACCAGATTTAAAATTACTAATCAAGTTTATCTGTATCTTGGCTGGAAAATAATTTGGGCTTTGTAGCAGTGTGCAGTACTGATTCTATTAGGCCATCTATACTAAGCTCAACCAGATTTAAAATTAATAATAGCCCGGAACATAATTTTGGGGCTCCGAGATGCGCAAGACACATAAGTGCCTTCTTGCTGCACTACCTGCAACATGACCCTCAGATTGTCAGAATTCGAAGTAATCCTGACTACTGGGTTGCCACACTCTTAGATCCCCCACACTCTTCGATCAACCTTTTCGTTTTAGTAAAGACCAAAAAAATGGTCATTTTTGAAATTATAAGCATTAGCAGGTTATTAGAAACTGAAATCAAACAGTTTTCAACTCAAAACTTTATTCTAGGTGATGTTACATTTGCACATAGGACCCCTTGTTCGAAAGGAGCTTCTGAACTCTCTCGTCCATTGAATTTGTCAGGTTTTGGATGGTTTCTGCTTCAATTGTTTTGCATGAGGACAGAATACCCTCCCAGAGCTGTTGCTTAGATGTGAACTGCCTCCCGCCATCATAGACACTCCTTTTGATGATGCTCCAGAGGTTCTGAATGGGGTAGAGGTCAGGGGAGCATGGGGGTCACACCATAAGTTTGTCCCCTTTTATGCCCATATCAGCCAGAGATGCAGACGTGTTATGTGCAGCATGAGACGGTGCATTATCATGCATGAAAATGATCTTGCTGTGGAATGCACGGTTCTTCTTCTTGAACCATGGCAGGAAGTGCTGTTTGAGAAACTCCACATACATTATGGAGTTCATCTTTACCCCTTCAGGGATCCTAAAGGGGCTGACAATCTCTCTCCCCATGATTCCAGCCCAAAACATTACTCCACCTCCTCCTTGTTGGCGCTGTAGCCGTGTTTGCGTGGGGTGTCCATCAACCAGCCATCCTTCACTCCATCCATCTGGACCATCGAGCGTTGCACGGCACTCATCCGTGAATAAAACAGTTTTAAAATCAGTCTTCATGTAATGTTTGGCCTACTGGAGCCGTTTCTGCTTGTGTGCAGTGGATAGAGGAGGTCGACAGGATAGCGTACGCACAACTGCAAACCTCTGAAGGACCCTGCATCTTGTTGTTCGGGGGACGTTGGAGGCACCAGCAGCTTCAAAAACTTGTCTGCTGCTATGACAAGGCTTTTTTGCCGCTGCTCTTTTAACCTGACGTAATTGCCTGTAGGAAAGAGTCCTCAATTTGCCCTTATCAGCACGCACACGTGTGTACTGTGAATCAGCTACATACTTCTTGATTGCCAAGACACTTCATCCTGATCATTGCACAATGTTGATTGTAGTCATGCCTTGACCTAAACACTCCACAATTTGTTGCTTCTCAGCAGCTGACACATCCTTTTTCTTTCCCATTTTGGCAGAAAATGTAGGCTGCTTAATAATGTGGGACAGCCTTCTTAAGTATTCTTGCTGTTCATTGGACACACCTGCCAAACTAATTAGCACAGGTGTCTGCAATTGCTTACAGTGATATAAAGAGCCCTGACACACCTCACCATCAATGAGTTAAACTGACAAACAAACAAATTCTTCCCTTATCACTCCTAAACACTTTTTGCATAATAATTTGGAACACAGTGGACATGTGCTTTTCCACAAAACACCAGTGGTTCACGTAGTGAATCTTACAGTTCTAACTTGCCAACCGTGGTCTGTATGAAGTTGTTCAATAAAGGGCCCAAAATTAAGATAACATAGACGGGAGAGGTCTCTATGAATAGGAATTCCTAAGAATTTGATACCCTGTGAGGGCCAGGCAAAGGGAAAGTTGGACTGGATGGAATCCTGTATGGATTTGGGGAGGGAGACATCGAGGGCCTCAGACTTCGCTGTATTGATTTTAAAATTAGACCATGTAACAAAGTGATCTATTTCAGCCATAACAGCCTGCTGATGGATATATGTGATTGACATCATCAGCAAATGCAGAGCACTTGTACTCGGTGCCTCCCACCTCAATCCACCTAATATTGGGGTTATGGCGAATTGATGAGAGCAGGTGCTCCATCACTATGATGTATAAGAGAGGGGACAGAGGACATCCCTGCCTTGTCCCATTGGTGATTATGAAAGGTGATGAAAATGTTCTGACGCGCCCCCTGGGCCTTGGGACATCCGGAGCCGGACCCTTTTTGGTGGATGCTGGTGGTTGTAGTCTCCGTGGCAGCGACCCGGTTCCGTGGCTCAGGGCGGTCAAACCAGTGGCGGAACTATTTATGTGGTTTTGATGTTTAAATGTCCGACTACGCCACCCGTGGATTGCGGTCAGAGTGAACCGCCGCTCCAGGGCAGACCGCTGAGGCTGGTGTTGTGGGTGCAGCAGAGCGTAGCATAACTCCCCACGGGAGGAGTATAGCCTCAGGGCAGTGTATGCGGAGGATGGGGGTGATGGTGCAGGGCAGCAACAGTAACGACACGGAGTCAGTGATGCAGTCCAGGGCCTTTACTCACAGTTCTTATTATCCAGACCACGTCTGCAGGTAACGGCTGCCCACGTCGTACTGTGCTCACCAGGTGAAGGGCTCAGACAACTCCCAGATAACTTTGGAGCGCTTCACAGGACCCCCTTTGTGTGTCCTTTGTCTGGCCTTTCTTACCAACCCTTCTGTCTGGCTGCCTCGGGCCTCCTCTTGGTAAACTTGGCGCCAGTTTCCCTGACCCTATGTGCTGCCCTCCTAGAGGGTCAAAAAACACTGAATCTCGAAGCGCAGGACACAGACCATACTATCACCCGTACGCTGGCCCGGTCTAACTTATACCACGTGCTTTAGTATATGGACCAATAGGAATGGCAGACCATTCGGTAACACACATGAAGAAAAAGAGAACCACCGAATGATAGGTCCAATGAGGCAAAGGATCAAATAAATCACTTTTACTATGGTAAAGGTAACAAGTGGCACTACATGCAAAAGGAAAGCCGCATTATAGAGTCCAAACACAAACAAAACATCACTGTGTAGAATTTACATGATGAGCTGCATTATACAATACATGATAGAAATGCAACAGGTACAAATATCAAACCGTATTGCTGAGAATCTAATTCACGTATGGTAACAAACTCCTGAGAATCCAGGATAGAAAAGCAAGTATATGGCCAATCAGTGTATATAAGGGTACTATGTGCACCATAATTATGGCCATATCTATGTCCAATATATCTGGACTGCCAATACTAACAATAAGGGTAGCAACATACAGTCAATCAGATAATGAATCGCATACATAAAACTATTTTATCAGATAATGAATCGCATTATCCTAGAGGGTGTAGCGAGGGGCTGCGCCACATAAAATGTCACAGCCTCCGGTTTCTAGCTGAGGGTCATTTCCCGCCTCCACTTGTTTCGGGGACTGGTCTCCCCCTTTGGCCTGACCCCTCCACGCAGGTGGATTCGGGCGTGCGGTGGCGACTCGCCCGTCCACACCCCTGGGATCCCTTCGTTCCTCGTTCCTGGAGCCTTCTCCGCTCCTCTTCCTTCCTTCTCCCTCTTCCAGGCCTGGGCCTCTGTTACTAGGCCCACCTCTGGAGCAGAGCTCATGCAGAGCCCCTGCTCCCTGTCACATCTGCTCAGACTTCTCTGCACTGAACTAAGATGGTGCCCACCTTTTATACTCCCTTCTCAATGCACCCAGGAACTGCTTCCTCCCTGCTCCTGCACTACAGGGTTCCCCTTCCTCAGTGTTCCCTCCCCCCACTCCAGCCAGGGACAGGGACTGTCGTGCCCATCTCAGGGGCATATTGGTCGCCCTGCCCCATGGCAATGTGGTGTAATGCATGCAGGTGTCGGGGTCCTGATCCACACTCCATCCTTACCTGAGAGTAAGATATCACACCTCTGGGTGAGGTGCAATACCTCTGCAGCAACCGAGCCCTCGGGGTGCTACAGTTCCATTTATCTTCAGCCTAGGTGACGCATTGCGATACAGGGCCGTGATTTTGGCTATAAAAGGGTCCCCTAGACCCCTACCCCAAGCTTTTTAAGAGAATAATATATGGCGTGCCAGGAGACTCTATGGAATGCTTTCTCAGCATCCAACGAGAGTATCTAATTACAAATTTTTAACTGCATCTAGCCCAGGAAATACTTTGTGCCTAGTAGCAGTGTCTGCTAGTCAGCGGATTATCCCGGCTGTTAAGCAAGCTACACCACCTGTAGTTTGGACACTTAATTTTTTCAAAGGAAATGCTTCGGGGCCACGGGATACTCAGTGAAGAGCATCAGGAGGCACCCCAAGGCATAGGGGCTGGGACTGGCGGTAGGACGCCTTGCGGTGGACAGCCGAGCTCGATCCTTATAAAAGCATTTTAACTGCAGCAGCTTTAGTGGACGCTACTGGAGCTGGAATTACACGGCTGCTGGCATGAGACTTGCCCTTCAATAGATCCTTGTAAAAGGATTTAAAGTGTATTCATTCAAATTAGAGAGACAATTTAAATTAAAAAGCTTAGAGCTGCCTCCACCACAGGGGGGCTCGCTCGACCCATCAGTGGACAGGCACCAGTATTGGGAGAGGGGGGCAGGCCATCAGGGTCCACCGCGGCTCTGGCACAAACGGAGGTGGCACGGGCAGGAACGGACTGGCCGTGTCGGCTTCTCACTTTTTGGATTTTAGAAGGGCATGACATGCCTATATCTGTGTCTCCCCCTCCTTTTACTCCTCCACCTCTTTTCTTTTCACATGACTATATGCACTTGTCACTTTTCCATGTGTTAGTTATGTCTTCTGAGCAGTTTGTCAGCTTTTGGACACCTTTGAAGGTGTTTTCTATGTGTTTCTATGTGTTTTTGTTTGCCTGCCATTGGTTTTAACGGTGTTCGAAGGTGTTCGACGAACAGTTCGACGAACAGTTCGGCGAACACAAGGGTGTTCGACGAACCGAACCGAACTCGAACACTACGGGGGTGGCTCAACACTAGTCTTCAGGTTCCTTTTGAAGGTTTCAACGTTACGCGAGAGTCTGATATTTTGGGGTAGAGAGTTCCAGAGTAGGGGGATCCACGAGAAAAATCTTGTATGCGATTGTGGGAAGAGGAGATAAGAGGGGAGGAGAGAAGGTGATCTTGTGAGGATTGAAGGTTGCGTGCTGGTAAGTACCGGTAGACTAGGTCACAGATGGATGGAGGAGACAGGCTGTGGATGTCTTTTCATGCCAAGATAAGGGTTTTGAACTGGAGTCTCTGGACAATGGGGAGCCAGTGAAGGGATTGACAGAGAGGAGAGGCCGGGGAATAGCGGGGGGACGGGTGGATTAGTCGGGCAGCAGAGTTTAGGATAGATTGGAGGGGTGCAAGAATGTTAGAATGGAGGCCACAGAGCAGGAGGTTGCAGTAGTCGAGGCGGGAGATGATAAGGGCATGCACTAGTGTTTTTGTAGTTTCTTGTTTGAGGAATGTGCGGATCTGGAAGATTTTATTTACTTGGAGCCAGCAAATTCCTCACCCTGATCTTCCTTCCTCCCACTATGCCGGGTACCCTGAGACAACTCATCCCACACTTGGACACTCCGAAGAGCTGTTCTGTTTATCTTTCCATTTATAGATTCTGGCCTCTGGCTTGGTCAAATATTTGAGCAGCCATGGTCACCCGAAGGTGATGGTGGGAAAGTGAATCACTGTCGCAAGAGGTGGATGATGATTAGACACAATAGACAGAAAGTCAGGAGGTTGAAAAGGGTGCGGAAGTGTAAGATGTGGTGGTGGACGATGAAGTCGATAGGCCGAAGGCCAGGGTCCAGAAACAGTGAATGCGGGTGAAACCTCTGCCTCTTCCCCTGTTGTACTTGCACACCAAGTCTTCATCCATGCATGGTGCAGATGCAGGCGAAAATGCTTCTCACCCTGCACCTGTGGTTGCACACATTGAAACCATCACCGTCAGCAACCACGTCCATGTCCTTGTACCAGCACAGCGTTCAGTTGTCCCTACACCAGTCCTTGGAATGCAAACGTAAATATGCAGCCAGCGCCCCACCCACATGCCACAATACTAAACTGCCACATATCTCGACTGCTTGCACTACAAATTTTGCCTATTAGGCTTGTGGAGGTGGAAGCTTTCCTCAACCTCATGGCGATGGCTTTCCCTCGACACTCGGTCCCCAGCCGCCACTATTTCTCCCGGTGTGCTGTACCCACCTTATACAAGCACGTGTCCCAAAACATTACCTGTACTTTCACCAACGCAGGTTATCGGAAGGACCACCTAACAGCAGACACGTAAACAAGTGCTTATGGCCAGGGATGGTACGTCTCACTGACGGCACACTTGGTTAATATTGTGGAAGTCAGGACCCAGTCGGACCCAGGAACGGAACATGTCTTCCCAACACCACAGAGAATTGCGGGCACTGGGTCAATCAAGCTTCAACACAATGTTCACAAGGTATACAGCATCCGTGGTCGGTCTCCTATACAACGAGCCAATTGTTCATGATGATAGAGGCCACCATCTTCTTTGCTTGCTGCTGGTATTTTTTCTGTGGGAATGAGCTTGGCTCCAACCAGCCTGGAATATCTCAAGTGAATTAAGGCACACCGTGGTTTGGTATTAGCACCCAGTACCAGAAGCAAAGCCATCCACAATTTCCTTCTCAGGAATTTTATTTGGTAGACTGAGTGGCTGCCAAACTTTAGATTCTCATAAAGGAGCTGAAGACACTGAGTGGCAGTAGGTGCAAGTTTCTCCAGCATGACCTCTAGATATCAGAGGGAGAACAGAAGAGGTGCCAGATTGCATATTCTTAAGTCTCGTAGATTGCTGGAGCCTGTCCGCAGTAAAAACGCAGCCATATAGTGTACGGGAACCTTCAAACAGACTTTTCTTAGCCAGGGCTGCTTCTTGGTGAGAGTTGTATGTCACCACAGCCATATTCTTTAGGTCAGATGAAAGGACTGGCATAGAGGGAAACCATATCTACTTTGGCTGTCATTTCTCCACTACCAGGTTCCGGCTATTGTCACACATGACCATGTTTGGCTGTGTGCTCATCGGTGAGAGCCACAGATCTGCCTGCTGTGTTACAGCTTTCAACAAATCAGCGGTGTGCGGTTTGTTACCTAAGCATAAGCATATTATCTTAAGAACAGCCTGTTGCCGCTTGGCCGAGGCAGTGCTTCAGTGCTTCCAGCTTTTGATTGATGTGGTCATTTCGGAGATGAAAGCCGAAGAGGAGCAGGAGGTGCAGGAGCTGTAGAATGTGATTACATTGAGGTTACATTGGCGAGTCAGTTTTTTATACTAAAGATCCTGCTGTGTTTTTATATTTTATTTATTTATTTTTTTATGTCTCTTCAAATGTGTATTGGAGTGCATCCTAATTTTTGGTAGCCTTTGAAATTTCTGCATATACGCAGTAACAGTATAGGAGACCCACTCTTTAATAATAGGGAGGACATTTCAAATAGAATCTATATTCTACAATATTACCTGTCTTATCTGAAATTCATTTACGGGTGAGGTATCGCAGTTTGGATAGCGTATTACACCGATCCAGCCAGGTATTATTGCCTTATACTGTGTGCTGCTGACGCTGCCAAAAAAAATAAAAACCTATTCTATTCCAATCAATACTGCTGTTAGATGAATTTACAATAGGGACAGGTGCTGCTAAGTGGTATCATCAGATCGAGATGAGTGTTTATTCTGGTCGCATAAATCTCTTTCACAGTCCTTAACTTTTTTTTAAATTTCTTTTGCCTTATATACAAATCATTACCCTGGAAAGAATGTTTCTTAACATTTTTTCCAGGAAAATCCATTTTAGCTTTTTTTTTATGTTTTATTGTCAGTCCGTAAAAGTGGCATAATACTCTGACAACATTGTTCACAGAAATGCTATTAGTCAGCAACCAACTGTGAATAGGTTTGAACACCCAACTGCCATACTTTAAATGGAGTGTAATATTTGACACAATCCCAAAAATTTCAGGAGTATTACTGCAGCAATATGGGATAACATCTGATGAACAGTTTCAGGCAGTCGCCTAATAGTATGGTATTTGTCAGCGACCAAGTGTGAATAGTTTGGAACAACATACACCTGCCAGACTTTAAATGGAGTTTATCATTTGACACACTCCCAAAAATTTCTGTATTATTATGGCAGTAATATGGGATCATATCTGATGACCACAGTTTCAGGCAGTCACCTATTAGTATGGTATTTGTCAGCGACCAAGTGTCAATAGTTTGGAACAACATACACCTGCCAGACTTTAAATGGAGTGTAATATCTGACACACTCCCCAAAATTTCTGTATTATTATTGCAGTAATATGGGATCATGTCTGATGACCACGGTTTCAGGCAGTCACCTAATAGTATGGTATTTATCATCGACCAAGTGTGAATAGGTTCAACAAGGTTCATGGAGGGTGATCTTGTGGCATGCAACGACATCAACAGTTTAATGGAAGCTTTGAAGATAAGTCATAATCCAGAGGAATGGAGGCTGTTCATCGATTCATCCAAAACAAGTCTAAAAGCCTTCTTGCTGCATAATAGCTAAGTACTACCTTCAACTCCAGTTGGTTATGTAGTCCACATGAAAGAAACCTATGACAACATGAAACAGCTGTTCAGGTGCCCAAACTATGACCAACATTTGTGGCCCCTCTGTGGTGACCTGAAGGTGGTTGCCGTCTTACTTTATTCTCCAGGGTGGATACACAAAGTACTACTGCTTTCTGTGTGAGTGGGAAAGTCGTGCAAGAGAATATCACTACAATAAAAGAGATTGGCCTCTCCAACATTCACTTCAGCCAGGAAGTAAAAATGTCCTGCATCCAGCACTTGTTGACCCACATAAGAGTTTGCTACCACCATTGCATAACAAGTTGGGCCTAATGAAGAACTTTGGAAAGGCAATGGATAAAAATGTAAAAGCATTCAAGTATCTCATTGATAAATTTCCAGGGTTGAGAGAAGCAAAGATAAAGGAAGGAGTCTTTATTGGACCCCAGCTTCATAAGCTTCTTCAAGATGAGGAGTTTTTCCGTCTGTTGCAGGATAAGGAAAAGGCAGCATGGGTAGCATTCGCATTAGTGGTAACTTATTTTTTGGGAAACTCAAGATCAGATAACTATAAAGAGCTGGTGGAAAATCTCCTCAAAACATATAATGATCTTGGTTATAATAAATAAAAGGACACAACCAGGACATCAACATAGTTAAGGAAGGGCCTTCTACTCCATATACAAATTTAAACCAAAAAATAATGAGTACATAATGGCCCAAATAAGAACACCAAGAATGTCCATGCTAGTACTAAAAATGCAATTCCATTTATTAATCGGTTACATTGTGGACAGCTTATACAAATCTTGGAGGCAATAACGGGATAAACAAAGGACTGAGCAGGGAGGCAAGGTAGGGGAAAAGAATAACACGAAGGCAACAGAGGGAAGATAAAGTGCATCTGGTACAGTTAAGGGTCCTTGTGCAAAGTAACAAAATTGGGTCCCAGTATTATGACAAGGGATATAACAAGGGTAAAAGAATCCATCACTCTATCGCTCTCTAAAGTGCTAACAGGTCCCCAAATGTAAATTATTGCTCACCCATACTCTATCCAGGAGTCGTGCGTCCCTCCGTGTCAACGTGTCAAAGTGCAGCCCATAATGATCTTGTCTTTAACATGTCCTTAAAGATCTATTTCTTACTTTCGTGTCTAGACCTTTTTTCCACCAAACCGGAGCAGTAAGAAACAAGCACAGCAAGAGATTTCATCAAGATATTGCAGTTATGGAGAAAAGATATCAATTAAAATGGAATCCATCAATGCTTGCAGATTACTGTTGGACAATTGTAAGAGATGATCCGATGCAGGAGTACAAAAGACAAGCAAAAAAGAGCTGTCACTTAATGAGGACCAAATTTTGCAGTGCTGTTTCTGTAACTGTTTATAATTCGCAATAGTGTTTAGATATGTTTTAGTTAAATGAATTGTTGCTAAGTTTCCTCTAAATAAATATAAGAAAATTGGCATAAAAAATATTCTGCATCTCTATATTTACAAAAATAATAATGTTTCAAACTACTGAAACTTTTATGCATTAATTATATGTAGCAGTAAAAGGAAAACTATTTGATATAGAAACAGGAGCCAACTAAAAATTTTCATTGTCAGATTTTAATTCAGGAGGTCAAAATCATTAAAAAATGGTTCATTTCATAACTGAACCTGGGAACTTTTGAAAAAATGTAGAACAATTATTAAACTAGTGTTCTCACCCTGACCTAGGTAGGGCAGGCTGTGTAAAGTACAGCAGGCTATGAGTACAGAATGTGGTTGTTTGTGGAAAAATATGGTGACATCTTCTGCTCAGATAGGTGTAGTAGGAACTATGAGATTGAAAGGACGATCAGTCTGGATAAAGCTTCATATTGAATTTTTATTTAACTATTGCTCTTGAGAAAATCCTTTGTATGTTCCTGGCTATGCAGAGAAGAGGGAAAGCAGTAAACTTTGTAACAATACTTGACATCTCTAGTAATGTCTTTAAAACTTTTTACAAAGTAGGCTTTAAAGGTTATGCTTAGATATCAATCACATGACATTCATACTGGCTATTGTGTTTTACTAAATAGTCATGAGAGAACTGCAACAATATTGAAAATTATTTTTTAGGTTTCTCCATGTAACTTTAATTGGTCATCAATTAGAATAGAGTGGCAGTGTAAGGCCTGACCACCCCTCCATTCCCTCTGGGGCTGTTGAGTGCTGTGCTCAGCATAGAAAGACTGAATGGATCGGCAATCGGGCATGCACACTGCTGCTCCATTTCATTATAGAGATAAAAGTCCCTAATTGTGGCAATCAGTGCAGGTTCGAGCTGTCTGAGTCCCACCAGCGCAGATATCTGATAACTAATTTTCATTGTGCAACCCTCTAAATATATACCCCACCAGGCATTGATCTATAGCAGGCATAGTTAAAGCTAATCTGTCAGCAGGTTTTCACATCCTGAGCTACTTATATGCGCATTTAGCTCTTTAAAAGAAATGTCCAGCAATACCTTTACATGGCCAGTCCATTTTTCCATTGCTGAGAAATCAGTGTTTAAATTGATACACAAATGAGGCTGTAGAACTGAAGAGTCTCTCCCCCGACAGAGATGCCGACTCCCTTACCTCTGTGTCCCCCGGCCGGGATGTTCCGCTCCTCCATCCTCCCTCCACGCCGATTCTGCCCGGGTTAGGCGCATTGCGCGAAGATCCCCGGGCACTGTGGTTAGTGCGCATGTTCCCTGCCTCTTAAAGGGGCCGCGCGTGCCATTCTTAAGTATCCTTGGCCAATGGCCAGAGGACACTAGCTACTTAAGATACCTCCTCCAACATGGAGCTACCTGTGCAATGTTGAAAGTTTGTTGCTTAAACACTGTTGTCAGTTCTCAGGTCCCAGTTCATGTATCGCCATTCACTTGCCTATCTACCAGCCATGCCCACCTGCCTGTCTACCAGCCATGCCCACCTGCCTGTCTACCAGCCGTGCCCGCCTGCCTGTCTACCAGCTGTGCTTGCCTGCCTCCTGTAATCCACCCAAGGTCAGTCCTGGAGTAGCACCTGGTCACACCTTCCTTGGGTCACGAAGTCGTCAAGCCGCCATACAGCCGAGGTTGGATTTGGTGGGATCCCTAGTCACACCCCTCTAGGCTCTCCTTGCACCATGGCACTATTTATTTTGCTTGTTTTTCACTTATGTGTCACCCTTTTCACGTGTGTCCACATCACTAGGACTTGTTTGGGGTGCATTTCCCTTTTGGGTTCCCTCTTGATCGGTATGGAGAGGAGGTGTTTGGCCATCAGTTTCCTTTTCCCCCTTGCAAACCCCAGGCTCTCCCCTCTCAGGAGGGAAGCCAATCTAGACTGGCTCCTAGTTCATCTTGGGTGGCAGCCTGAGTGGATGCCAAGATTGGGTCTCCCTTAGCTTCCCTAACCCTCGCTGTGGCTTTATGATTTGGAGGGTTGGGGATGGTTTATTGGGGACCCTTCTCCTGTCAGAGATGACTGCTATGGACGGCATCCTAGTGCATCCTATTTGTAGTACTTAGTCACGTTTTTAATGGCACTTAAGTAATAGAGCAAAGTACTTGCCTAAAAAATGAAATGTCTGCTATGACTCATAACTAACTAAAAATTTGACAATCGTTATCCCGCCCTGACTTTTCCACCAATAAGAAGTATTTTTCTCTTATAGATTATGAATATTAAACAATTTTGTGGCAGGAGGAAATATTAATAATTTAGAAGAAAAAATGCAGTACTCATTTATTGTGCCTCAACTGTCCATTTATATGGATTCTACCTCTATTAAATATGAAACTTTTTGGAACAATTTAAGATGAATGACTGGAACTGTTGGTAGTAAACTGCTCTTCATATTGATATTTGCATTGGACGAGTAATTAATTATTTAATTGTGAAATAACTACAATTCCCTTTTACATACAACTCTTGTATTGAAAAATGAATTCATAATAAAAGTACACAGAGTTTAGTCTTAATCTCAGTTCAGCTTAATTTCTGCGTTAATATTTTATGGAAGATTAGCATGTATAGGAAGATGAAATAGAATTACACCAGAAAAATATCCTCTCTGCAGTGCCACCCATAGCTGGCTACTCTGATAAGAGATATCAAAACCTGGCAGCAGTTTAAAGGCATAACCTAAAAAGTGCCTAACATGAAACCCACATGCAGATCCCTCAAAAGTTTACAACAAGATATCTGTTTAGTTGTGTGAGATTAACTCGTTATGTAAGGCAGTTCCCCTTTAAAAGGAATCCGTCACCAGATTTTTGCTACGTCATCAGAGAGCAGCATGATGTAGGGGAAGAGGCCTTGATTCCAGTGATCTATCACTTACTGGGCTGATTGCTGTTATTTTATAAAAACTACTCTAAGTATCCCAGTAAGTGGCCCATCGCGGAATTCGGCATCTATGCCTCCACATCATGCTGCTCTCAGAATAGGTGGTTCCCTTTAAGGATGTGATAACTGTGTAAATTGAGGTCATAAAAACACAATTACAATTTTAGACACAAATTTGTCACAAATAGTTAGCCGTACAGGTTATTTACTTTGCAAATAGAATAAAATAATATTTTCTTCCCTGTAACATAAATTCCTGCAGTGGTTTAACGTCTGATGAGACTAATTTAGCTATGACAGTGATTAGAGAGGGTACGTACATAGCCTTCATTGATCATGTAGTCATTCCCAGTGAGTCACTGAACATAATTGAACTGCTATTTAGGGTGAGAGAAGTGGAAAGTCAAATCAATTTGTAAATGTAAGTACTTTTACAGTTCACCGTTCAACATTTTGTACAGGTATGCGTCCAATATATGCAAAGTCTTAGAGACAATCATTGAAAACCATTACACTAAGCAGAACATGATCTATAGTAAATTTCTCTTGGATCCATTCTCCATTTTCCTCAGTCTGGTAATGACCTTAACATTCCGCTCACAGATCTGTGTCCAATTACTTTGTGCTGGTGAGTGCAAAGAACTTCCTTGAAACGGGCTGTGATGATATAATTAGAGACATTACACGTAATTGAATGTGATTGCCAGTTTTTCCAAAACAGACTAAGAGGTTTTGGCAGCATGTTACCAGCGTTCACTGCACACGGCTACATTCATTTTGTTCTTTTCTTAGTAAAATGTCCCCACTCACATCTATACTGTGGATTAGAGAAGTAGAAATATTGAAGGTTTCATATGAATGTTAAACTAAGAACTTCAGAAATGTCAGAGGCTAATTCTTCCCTACGTCTGATTCTCTGTCTCTCTCTGAAAGTGCCAAGAGACAGGTTCACAAGAGTTAATCTACACTTCCCCCACCATCTTTACATAGATTAAGGTTATGTTCCCACAATGAGAATTTGGGGAGTTTTTGATGTTGCAGATTTTCTGCAGCATTTCTGCACTAATTATGTAAATTGGGTTACTTCCGTTTTTTTCATTGATCTTTTGAGTACCTTTTTACATTCATTATTATTGTATTTTTTATGCTGCGCTTTTTGTCTCCAGCTTCTTCACAGGTATATATTTCTCCACATTATATCTTTGCACTTAGTTTTACATACAGATATTATGGACTGCATATACACCTGAATTCATTGCTATAGACATGCTACTTTTGGTGGAAATCAATTGCTTTTTTGGTGGTTCTCATCTTTGCACATTCAATTCATTGGTATTCAGTCTGTCCATTATATTGATTCAATGACTATTATATTGATTCATGCTGTGCTGTGTTACTTGGCAGAGTCTATCATTTTCTACATTTTCTCTGTAATGCCTTAATAAGATCTATATACAAAAGAGGCTTGGATGGCTGCTATGAAAAATAAGGCATATAGAAGGAATTCACAGGGAAGGGTGTATAAATGCATACTTGGAACAAAAAGGCAAAGTAGATACACCTACAAAAATCCTGGCATATCCGAAAATTTTACATTTATTATACAATCAAAGAAAATTGAACAACAAGGATAAAGCTCATTAAAATATTTAAAATAGGAAAATAAATCCAAGAAATTTCCATTTTAGCATGTGATTAAGCTAAAAACTGGAAATGAACCCCCTATTTTATGTTCAAAACTGTGGACTATCAAGCAAGTGAATACCACACTAATATAACACATGCAATAAATATAACATCAGAAATGGAATAATTGGGTTAATTCTGCGCTGCCGGTATTCAAAGATGGAAAGAAGATCGGTGTCCAGGAATGCAGTTTATAAACCACATTCTGATACATGGAAAATATATATTTTTGTACCGTGTTAGCCAGTAGATAGAAAAATATTTAGATTTGAGAGTCCTCAGTGGTTGATACCTCTAATGGCTAACTGAAAAGATGGTAACAAATTGCAAGCTTTCGAGACTACGCAGTCTGAGTAGCTTCGAAAGCTTGCAATTTGTTACCATCTTTTCAGTTAGCCATTAAAAGGTACCAACCACTGAGGACTCTCAAATCTAAATATTTTTCTAAACCACATTCTGTTGTTATCTTAGCCGTGGTTCTGCAGCAGCCTTGAGCTTTTTAGTGGTTGTGGTCAAACAACCATACCAGGTGGGTATCATTTCCTTTAGTCTCCCCATTGTCACTCAGATAAGACCCTATTGGACTTGTTGTTATTCCAGCTTTTTCTACATAGTAAATATAACATGAGATAAATACAGAATACATATAAATACCTATAAGCTCTGTGGAGTACAGGTAAACATCATACTGTATAAAAGGGGGGAAACAAAGATCAAAGGACTAATAAGATCTAAAAGTCCTCCTCTTTCTCCTTTTTATTGTATTTATTCAATGATTTATTAAATTTGATATTAATAAAGTACTAATGCCTGTGATAAGATTCAGTATTTTGGCATTTATTTCCCGATTTAGGATAAAAGCCAAATCAGAATTTCAATTTGCAAACATGATATTTCGGGGTGTTGCTTTGCGCATCAGTGCAAAGTAGGAGAGCTAATTTGGCTAGGTGAGAGGCTCTGGATTGAGGTCTAAGGGGCAATGTTTAAAGGCTTGTTAAAGAGTCGATTTTGACTTTTAGGATTGCTACTTCCTTCAAATAGGTGGAGCAGGAGTTCTAGTCCTCTTCCTCTCTGAAGAGACAATTTGCATATTCAGTTCCCGAGAGGAGCATGTGACTTGCCCAATGTGACGCTACCAACGGTCACGGCTCTCTGGTTCCCGAGGTTACGCCCCTCTTCTTCCCATGCGGCGACGCTGTAATGGCGGCGATGTTCACCACAGTTCAAACACAGTTCAAATACGGCACACAGTACCCGGTGGCAACGGGCACGAAATCCTGTTCGTGACGCCAGGAAGAGATGACTCGCCCAGGGGGACATGGGGGAAACTCGGTACCCAGGCCGTTACCTTCTATGGGATGTCACGGCAGTCGGCTCCCGGACCCGTACCTTGGGGTCACTCTTTAAAAGGGGTTTTGTTACTTGAAGGGATCAATATTAGTTTTGTCTCGTGACGCCACCTGTGGTTTCTGGTAATGGGTACCAGCGCTGCTGCAGACCGGGTGTTCGGTTTGTGTTCAGGGGTGAGCCTAAGATGCTCCTCTGCGCCCAAACTCCTCTCACTCTTCTCCTTGCCTTCGGCCACGCTCTAGGCCCTGAGGCTTCTGCACATGCTTTAGGCCCTGGCTGGCCCTCAGCACAGCAGCTCACATGCTGCTTCTTCACTGATCTCCAGTGCCAAGCACACTCTGCCTACCTAACTCCACCCTCCAGTATATATATCCCTAACAGGGCTCCCTCTGGTGATATGAGGTGGAGGTGTCTGTTATGTAGTGAGGGCTTCTTGTGTTTTATTACTTAAAATTGGCAAAATTCTGTAAAAGTCCAGCAAATTGCGTTTCCACTACAGTATTTTCAGCACTTTGGCTAGGATAGTGGTGCTGTCTGATGAGAGGGGGGGATGTGCTTGATGAGGGGAGGGGTTGGGGAGAGGTCAAAGGAGCAGCGTGTTAGTAATCTAATTTTTTTTCCCTAACTTAATGTGTGCAAATTGCGGCTAACCAATCAGTTCGCAGTAACCATCCACAATGTTCAGACACAAGGGCTTGTGCCATTGGCTGCTGAAATCATATGTCCCTCTCTTTATAAAGAGCGGACATGTTGTTTTAGCACCATTTTGACTGTAAAACAGCTCAGAGAGGATGTTCCTGATGTTGCATCCAACAGATAGTTAGCTAGGCCGATGCCTCTAAGTCAGATAGTTTAGATAGATAGGGTCCTGTGTGGCTGTGAAATTGACCTTCCAACAGATTTTTTTGTGTGCTATTAGTGTGGTCCAGAAAAAGACACCAGGGCACATTTCAACATAGAACTCTGTTGTGCACTGCTTCTATTGTGCTACATGCATGAGTACACATGGTAGTTTCCAGAATTACATGATAAGTTCCTCTATTATGCTATATTTATTTATCTATGTAGCTATCAGCATAGCATACAAATTGTACAGTATTAGATTAGGCAGTCACTCATTACTTGTTTATAGCTCACTTCATCAGGGCTATACAGGGATATTGAGGGACAGCCACCGATGAACGGGGGTGCCAAATTCGTTTTATAGGGTGCTAACCCCCATGACAGGCAGTATCAGTCGAGGATCTAGGTAGGGCAAGCTAAGAAACTATTGTGTATAAGATTTTTGCCTATATCTTGCTATTATTCCTCTATCTCTCTGGTCTATAATAAATCCCCTAGGGATATTGGTTTTCTTGTGTGACTATAATATAGTTAAGTACTTTTAAACTTCTCATCACATGGTTTTTGGTATTTTTAAAAAAGAATCTTAATCAACATTGTTAGTTTTTAGAGGATTTATATGTTTACACACTTTGTCTTAGTCACCTCTATTTGGACAGATTTTTTGGTACTTCATCCCTATTTATGCCATTAACTCAATGCCCCTTTCTCAGAGATGTCTGATACAGATTGTACATGATATAAGACTTAGGGTGGGGCCTTTTCATTATGAAGTAATTCGTTGTTATGTCCTGGAGGGCCTTCCCGCTCCTGTTGTACTGGGTCTACCCAGGTTAGTGAAACATTATCCGGTAGTGGATTGGCAATCCAGGGAAATCGTGGAATGGAGAGATTACTGTCATGAAAACTGCTTAAGCATTTCCCTTTCTGCCGTCTCTATGGAGCTCTTGCCTGCATTTTTCTCTGGTTTTGAGGATGTATTTTTTGAGAAGGGGTGTCAGGATTTGCCTCCTCATCGTGCATATAACTGTCCTATTAACCTGATTCCTGGAGATAAACTACCCAAGTCTAGACTGTATAATCTTTCTGGCCCTGAGAGACAAGTCATGAAGGATTTTGATGCTGAGAGTCTGGAGAAGAGACATTTCAGACCCTCAACTTCACCTGTTGTGGCAGGGTTCTTCTTCATTAAGAAGAAAGATGGGGTCTCCGTCCCTGTTTAGATTTCCGGGAATTGAATCAAATCACCGTCCGAGATCCTTATCCTCTTCCTCTGATTCTGGATTTATTCAATCAGGTTGTGGGAGCTAAAGTGTTCTCAAAGTTGGATTTTAGGGGAGTCTATAATCTGGTTAGAATCAGAGAGGAGGATGAATGGAAAACGGCTTTCAATACCCATGAAGGGCATTTCGAGAGTCTGGTTATGCCTTTTGGTCTCACATATGCACATGTGGTTTTCCATAATCTCATAAACTATATTTTCCACCATTTAGTGGGCAGGTTTGTGGTGGTCTATCTGGATAATATTTTGGTTTACTCACCTGATTTAGAGACACATCAGGGTCATGTTAAACAGGTACGACAGATTTTAAGAGATAACAAACTATATGCCAAATTAGAGAAATGCGTTTTCGCTGCTGCTTAGGGGTCTCCACTCCCCCTTTCCCTACTTGTAGGGCATCCTTCCCTTGTCCTATCGTTATATGCTGGGTTCTCCCCATACCCAGCGTGACATAATCACCAGCCTTATTAAAAAAAAACATCAATAACTGACTTTCGGTTTATTTTTGTTTTTCTTTTTGTGTGTGTCTTTTTTCCCCTGTTGCTATGGATTCCATTTCGGTGCTGGCAGAGCTGGCACATCAGGGTCATGTTAAACAGGTACTACAGATTTTAAGAGATAACAAACTATATGCTAAACTAGAGTAATGTGTTTTCGCTGTCCATGAGATGCAATTTTTGTGGTATCTGTTGTCACCTTAGGGTTTTCAGATGGGTCCAGAGAAGATTCGTGCTGTACTTGATTAGGACCATCCCGAGAACCTGAAGGCATTACAGTGCTTTCTGGGTTTTACTAATTTTTACCGGAAATGTATCCCAAATTTTTTGGTAATTGTGAAACCCCTTCGCTGACATGACAAGAAAGGGGTCAGATGTCTCTAAATAGTCATACACAGCCCAGAAGGCTTTCTCCTCTTTAAAGAGATGTTTTTCCACAGCACCTATACTCAGTCAACCCGATGTTTCTCAACCTTTCAGCGTAGAAGTTGATGCATCGGAGGTGGGGGTTGGGGTTGTGTTGACTCAGGGTCCGTTCACTGGTAAATGGCATAAATGGCGTCCATGCGCTTTCTTTTCCAAAAATTTGTCTTTGGCCGAGAGAAATTATGACGTGGGTAATAGGGCGCTTTTGCTGATTAAATTGGCTTTCGAGGAATGGCGACATTGGTTGGCAGTCCATCCTATTACTGTTAACATGGATCATAAGAACCTGTCATATCTTCAGTCTGCTAAATGTCTCAGAACTAGGCAGGCTAGAAGGTCTTGTAATGCAGCGGCTTGTGGCATTATGGTAATGGTCCAGGATGTGTTTTGGCTGACCATATACCTCCCCCTCAGGTGACTGGTCACATGACTGTGACATAGCACAGGTCCTGTGCACACAGAATGTCTGATCACATGACTGTGACATTAGCACAGGTCCTGTGTGCGTTGGAAGATATATAAAACCTGGTAGTTTTGAGATGGGGTGTGCAAGGCGTGAGGCCTGTTCCCGTGTGGGACACCGCTAGAGTGTGAGGCCTAGTGAGGCCTATTGAAGCCTGAAAGGCGGAGGCTGGATCCTTAGGTGTAAGCGATCCCAGTAGCCTAGGAGGGCCAGAGGCTTGGAAGGCAAGAGTCCTGGAAGGCAAAGGCTAGATGGTAGGTGAGACCACATACCAGTAGCCTTTGAAGGAACGAGGGCTGGAGACCCCCATCTGGGAAGCTGTAAAGCCACAGTGGTGGCAGAACAAGTCTGAAGCAGCTAAAACCCGGCAAAGGTAAAACACTGCTTGATGTGGACATTTCTATAAGTGACTTTGCTGGAGGCTGTAACTGGAGTCAAGTGAGCCTGTCTGCCACTTGAAAGGCTCCTGGACATTATATGTAATATGTCGGCGAGCCACTGAGTTGGACTCGGTTATAGCAGTTATGATTTATAATAAACTGCTGGTTTGTGAAATACTGGAAAACGTGGCTGGTGTGCTTTAATTGACCCGGTTCAGCGAGTATCCCCCAGTATGATGACTAGCGCTGCCTTACAGTCTCTTTTTTTCCTTTTTTAATTTTGTTGTCACTTTCTGTCCAGGGGTTAAAAACATCAAGGCTGATGCTTTATTCCGGAGCGTCCCTGGTGGTAGTGACCATGAGAACCCTGCCCCTATTTTGCAGAAGGGGGTAGTCATTTCGGCCTTGTGCCCTGACCTGGAGGGGGAGGTGTTAGAAGCTCAGGGGGATGCCCCTGTCTCCTACCCTTTGGGAGATTATTTGTACCATTTAATCTGCGCCATAAAGTAAAAAGGGAACATCACAACTCTGTGCTTGCTGGTCATCCAGGTAGTAAGGCAACTGCGGACCTCCTTTGTCGTCGTTTTTGGTGGCCGGGGTTGCATCAGGATGTAGTTGAACATGTGTCTGCTTGCAGTATTTGTGCACGTTCTAAAGTATTGCATACTCACCCGTCTGGTTCTCTTCTGCCGCTGCCTATTCATAGTAGACCATGGACACACTTGTCCATGGATTTTATTACTGACCTACTGGTATCTGCAGGCAAGACTGGTTCTGGTGGTTGTAGATAGGTTCAGTAAGATAGTACATTTCATTGCATTTGCATTGCGGTTGTCTCTTTCTTTTGCCTTCCATCCTCAGTCGAATGGACAGACTGAGCACATAAATCAGAATTTGGAGACTTACCTCAGGCGTTTTGTCTCCGAAAACCATCTTACTTACCATTGGCTGAGTTTTCTATAAACAATCATCGCCAAAAGTCTAATGGCAGGTCACCTTGCATACGGTTTTCATCCACAGTTTGGTACCTTTAGTGGTGGATGGGCTTCGGGAGTTCCTGAGGAGGAGCGTTTTGCTTCGCTGCTCTCTTTTGTGTGGCAGGGGGTTCAGTGTAATTTGAAAATCATAGGAGACAGATACAAACATATGGCTGACAAGAAACGCTCACCAGGTCCGGACCTAGGTGTGAATGATTTTGTGTGGTTGTCTACCAGGAATATCAAGTTTTAGGTTCCTTCCTGGAAGCTGGGACCTAAATTTATTGGTCCCTATAAACTAACCGATGTCATTAACCCAGCAATGTTTCATCTGGAGTTGCCTCAGACTCTTAGGATTCCCAATGTGCTTCATAGGTCTCTGCTCAAGAAGTATGTGGTACCTCTTGAGTCCTCCCCCTTGCCGCTGCCCCCAATTATGGTTGATTGCAATTTAGAGTTCCAAATATCGAAGATTGTGGATTCTCGGCCTCAGCGTCATTCCCTTCAGTACTTGGTGCATAGGAGGGGTTACGGCCCTGAGGAAAGAATGTAGGTTTCAGCATCGGAGGTGAATACCCCTAGGTTGGTTCCTTCATTTCATAACTCTCATACAGAGAAACCTGGTCCTGAGTGTCCGGAGACCCCTTGTAGAGGATGGGGGGGAGGGACTGTCACGGGTGTGTCAGGTTTGACAGACAGTCATACGGGGTCCGGCTTTAGAAGGTCACTGTGCTTGGCCTTGCAAGCATCTTCCTGATCATTTCATTATCCCTCTCTCTCTAGGACCCAGTGGTGATCCTCACCTTGCTTAGGGATTATACCTTTAGGACCCAGCAGTGATCTTCACCTTCTGCTGCTAATTACCACACCCTTGCTGTATCCTTAAATACACTCAGTTTTTCTAGAGAGTTGCTGGTGATAGAGAATTCTTATCTATTCAGGCCAGAAATTCTAGCAAGAATTTTCTTGGAGTTCCTTCGTGGATTGTTGCCTTGTTTTCCCTGGTGTCATCTTTAAGCTAAGTGTATTCCCTTATTTGTTAGCCTTGTGTGTACTTTAGTTTGCAGTGGGGCTGACTAGTGCTCACCCCTCCCTCTCCCTACCTAGGGCCTAGCTCTAGGGTCAGCTAGGGCCAGATTTCCTGCTTGGTGATAGGTGCAGAACCTATTTAGGGTCCATAGGGGAGTCAGGGTTTGTCATTTGAGCTGTTTAGGGGTCTCCATTCCCCCTTTCCCCACTTGTAGGGCACCCTTCCTTTTTCCTATCGTTATAGTCTGGGCTCTCCCCATACCCAGTGTGACAGTTTGGGAAGAAAATGAGTACCCGGTGGAAACCAAAGCAAACACGAAAAGAACATACAAACTCCTTCCAGATGTTTCCCTTGGTGGGGTTGGAATGCAGGACCCCAGCTCTGCAAGGATGGTAATGTTTTTGCATTGAGCATTCATCGTTCCCGAGGTAGGAAGTCTATAACTGCAATGCACACTGTGTGCCTTATTGCTGTATTGGGGATAACCACTCTCAAGATTGTCTGCAAGTGTTTTTTGATACTCCAGTATAGGCGCATCCCTTTCCAGGAGTGCAAGCATCTGCCAAAATTTACTCTTGTACCGTGGATTGAATAAAGTGGCAACCCAGTAGTCAGCACTATGTCTAATCCTAACAATACGGGTAACAATAATGTTGCAGTTAGTGCTGCAAGACGGCTTCCTTGGGTCAGTGTCTTTCATGAGGTCCAAGGACATATTGTGTTGGTGGCAGGATAATACTCAAGCTTTCTTCCTCAGTCCACTCCTGTCAACCACGGACAACAGAGAGGATCATTATCCTCTTCATCTTGCGTCAATCAACTCTTGCTCCTAATCCTCCTCCATTTGTTCCTTGGCTCTTGCACCTTCACTAACAGTTTGTCTGGTAACATGAGACTCCCCTTGATCACCATAATCCACCCTCTCATGGCAACTGCCTGTGCGATGACAGTCCGTAACTTAGAGATATTGTTTGCCCTTCTGCATCCTCCTCTGCTTCCTGCTCTTCCCCTGGGACCACCACCTCCTCCCGCAGACTATTCAAAGTGTGCTTCATGTAGATGCCCAGAATAGTGAATCTGATGACTGCATCATCAGCAATAACCATCTTAGCAGCCATTTTGAAAATATGCGGAAGGGTGGAGAGGTCCTTCATCTGTGTCCATTCCGCATGTGTGATTTGCACCACATCCGTACTGCATTTGCCAAGGTTATACGGCATGAGATACTGCATCTGGGCTCATCGCTGATGCTACAGTCACTGCAACATGTGCAGAGTTGAATTATATCATGTCTATATATGGCATATCAACGGGTAGGCTGAAAGATCTCTATAGCGATGCAAGTCAATGACCTGCAGGTTGAGAATGGCGGAAGTGAGCTCACAGCGACTGTGGTTTGTGCAGCAGCGCGTCCAGGCCGGGATAGTGGTAGAAAAATGGCTGTACCATCAGGTTGAGGATGTGAGCCATGCAAGGCAAGTGTGTGAGGTCGCCCCAGCGTAGAGCTACCACCAGGTTTTAACCGTTATCGCACACGGCCTTCCCTGGCTCCAGGTTCAGTGGATGGGTAGTAGTTTAGTTCTCTATCTCCAAACGTCCTGCAAGCCTTGGGGATTCCAAGATTTGTGAAGGAGCCCATTCACCACCGGCCCCCACAGCCACCAGAGTCACCCAGTGCCCAGTCAGTGAGATGTAACGGCCATGGCCATGCTTGCTTGTCGAGGTGTCAGTGGTAAAATGCACCCTAGTAGACATAGAATTTTTCAAGGAATGGGTGATGTCTGCAACATGCTAGTGTAGTGCAGGCACATCTTTCTTAGTGAAGTAATAGAGACTGGGCAACTGATACTGGGGGACTGCGAAGGCCATCAGCTTTCAGAAACTGTCATTATCCACCAGGTGGAAAGGCAGCATTTCCGTGGCCAATAGATTGGAGAGGTGAAGTTCAAGCTCTTTGCATTGGCATGTGTAGGAGGAAATAATCTTTTACGTGGCCACAACTGTGGGATTGAGGGTTGGTTGCTGTTCTGAGAGAGTGTGGAGTAGGGTGAACACGACAAACTGCTGGACTGTGAGAGAGGTGCAGATGGAAGTGTTACGATGGATTGAGAAAGATGGGGTGTGTTTGGTGTCTGAGATCAGTCAAAAACAGCAGGTATGTCCACTTCCGTAACAGCTGATGGGCTCTCACTCAACCCAACTACAGCGGGTAAACAAGTGGAGGTTCTGCCGCCAGAGACCTGTGTGAGAACACTTGCCACATTGACAAAGGAGGAAGAAGCAGAAGATGGGATTGATGGGGCAGCCGGTGTTTGGCGAGGCCCGCTAGTCTGCATTTTAGCACAGTGAGATTCCCAGATTAATGCATGTTGATCACGCATGTGCCAGTTCATGCATGTAGTAATCAATTTATTGCATTTTTTTACTGTACTGTGTTGTTTTTAACAAAGTTGGCAGATAACATAAGTTGTCCCATTTTTTGCAGTCTCAAAAAAGTCCCAGGCTAGGCAACCCTTTCCCACCCCTGCGAACTGCAGACAGACCCATGAATGCTGCTGGCCACTTCCAGAGTTGGGGCTGAGGATGCAGTGCTTGTCGTGGTTGCATAACTCTGTGCCTGTGCGGGAAGCCACAACGTAACCTCCTCATCTTCCTCCACCTCCTCTGCTGAGCTACTCAGCTACATGCCTCTGGGATCACACCAAGTGGGATCTACAACCTCCCACTCCTCGCCCTGAGAGTCACCCTCCTCCTCTTCTTGCCCTGACAGCACTGTACAGTCCACGTGCACCTCCGGTATCTGAGTTTCATCAGGATCACCTCCACCCCCAGTGGTTAACAACTGGTGACTAGGGTTTGGATTCTGCTCGGACCCTACTTCATCCGGCCCCGAATCAAACTGAAAATATTTTGGCCATCGCTGCACATGCTTTCCTCTTATTTAGTCTGTGAATCTTTAGATCAGACCTATGATGCCCCAGAATAGAATGTGTGAACAGCTCTGCAGACTTGTCTATTCCCCAGAGTCAGTTTGTCGGTTGGATCGTTGTGATGCGGGGGAAACAAGGGTAATTGGGGTGCCACCTCTGAGGATTGTACTGTGTGTGATGTTAAGGTGGAGAAAGAGGAGGAGAGGCCACTTGACGCAGTGCTTGCCATCTACTGGAGCACTTGATCTTTCTGGCCCTCATCTACATGGTGTACCTCTGTGTGGCTGCCAAAGAAAGGGAGTGGAGTAGCCCATCCTGTAACAGAAGTTGTCAAAATTCTGTTCAATAGCTCACTGCAGCAAAACAAACCTACTTCTCATCTCAAGTTCACCTGTGAACTTGACCCAATCCCATCCCACCTCATTCCAAACCTTACCATAGTCTTCATCCCAACCCTAACCCACCTCTTCAACCTGTCACTAACAACTGGTGTCTTCCCCTCCTGCTTCAAACATACCTTGATCACACCCATCCTCAAAAATCTCTCCCTTGACCCATCCTCTGTGCCTAGCTATCGCCCCATATCTCTTCTCCAATATACCTCCAAACTACTGGAAGAACCCATCCATTTTGAACTGTCCTCCCATCTCTACTCCTGCTCCCTTTTGACCACTTACAATCTGGCTTTCGACTGCACCATTCCACTGAAACTGCCCTGACCAATGACCTACTAACCACTAAATCCAAGCGACACTAATTTGTCCTCCTCCTCCTGGAACTGGCATCTGCCCTTGGCACAGTGAACCATTCCCTCTTTCTACAGACTTTATCTCTTGGCATTACAGAATTGGCCCTTTCTTGGATCTCCTCATACCTAACAGACAGGACATTCAGTGTCTCCCACTCACACACCAACTCCTCACCTCGCCCCGTATATGTTGGTGTCCCCTAAGGTTCAGTTCTAGGACCACTGCTCTTCTCCATCTACACCTTCGACCTGGGACAGCTCATAGAGTCTCACGGCTTTCAGTATCACCTCTATGCTGGTGATGACACACAGATCTACCTCTCTGGACCTGATATCACCTCCTTACTAACCAGAATTCCACAATTTGTGTTTGCTATTTCATCTTTCTTCTCTGCTAGATTTCTAAAACTTAACATGGATAAAACCAAATTCATCTTTCCACCATCTCCTTCACCCCCCCAACTGACCTATGCATCAAAGTCAATGGCTGCCCACTCTCCCCAGTCCCGTAAGCTTGACTCTGAACTCTCCTTCAAACATCAGATCCAAGCCCTTTCCACTTCCTCCCGACTGCAACTCCGCACATTCCTCAACCATGAATCTACAAAACCGCCAGTGAACGCCATCATTATCTTACACCACAACTACTGCAGCCTCCTGCTCTGTGGCCTTTCTTCTAACACCAATCTGTCCTAAAATGTGATGGCCAATTAATCCACCTGTCATCCCGCTATTCCTCCGGCTTCTCCCCTCTGACAATCCCTGTACTGGCTCCCTGTTGCCCAGAGGCTCCAGTTGAAAACCCTATCTTTGCTATACAAAGCCATCCACAACCTGTCTCCTCCATACATCTGTGACCTAGTCTCATGGTACTTACCTGCGCGCAACCTCCCATCCTCACAAGATCTCCTTCTCTACTTCTCTCTTATCTCTTCTTACCACAATCGCTTAAAGATTTGTCCCATGCATCTCCCCTGCTCTGGAACTCTCTACTCCAACACATCAGACTCTCGCCTTCCATGGAAACTTTCAAAAGGAACCTGAAGACCCACCTCTTCCGACAAGCATAGAGCCTGCAGTATGCTCTACCATACCGCTGCATGACCAGCTGTACCCTCACCTACTGTATCCTCACCCTTGTAGATTGTTTGTGAACCCTCATGGACAGGGTCCTCTCTCCTCCTGTACTAGTCGGTGGACTCCTTTTCACATGTAAGGCGCCATGGAATAAATGGCACTATAATAATAAAAAATAATAAAAATAATAATAATAATACTTGTACTCTGGGTCATTTGATGCCATTTTTGGCCCCTTTGAAGGTCTATGCATTTGGTTTTGCCTTCCGTTGATTTCAATGAGGTTCTGTTTGTTCATCAAACCATTCGATGACTTATTCGGCAGACATCGGGAAGTTCGCCGAGCTGGGACGAACCAAACATTTAAAAGTTCACTCACCCCTAGTCACTAGTTCCGCCCATCGTCAGCCTGTCACATGAACTGGGGCGCTGATGGTTTGGCATGACAACCTGGGGTCTGCAGGAGACCCCTGTTATTGTCAATGCCGATCTGCTATAAGCGCCACCCAGTGGCTAGCGTTCATAGCAGATGAGCATTTCTGCTGCACATAGCAGGGCTGGAGCCTGGCTGACTAAACTAATATGCTTAGGTTACAAACCGCACAACGCTAAAGAGTTGTGGACAGCTCTGAAAGAGCAGACAGTTCTGTGTCTGACACTGCTAATCCTAAAGCCAGGCATGGTCATGTTTGACAATGGGCCGAACCTGTGGCATCTCTGAGGCGAGACGAACTCACACACGTACCATGTCTGGGCCATGTCCTTAATCTCATGGTTCAGTGGTTTCTCAAAACCTACCCAGATATATCGGATCTGCTTGTTAAAATACGCCGCCTGTGTGCCCATTTTAGAAAGTCAGCTACAGCTTCCGCCGCCCTTGCCGTGCTTCAGCAGCGTTTGCAGCTTCCAGCTCACCGACTGTTGTGTGATGTCCCCACGCTTTGGAACTTGACATTGCATATGTTGGGAAGCATTTGTGAGCAGAAGAAGGCACTTGTTGACTACCAGCATCAACAAGGCCATCGGTATTCAGGTCAGACTCCACACATAAGACCTCAGGGGTGACATGGATGTCAGACATCTGTACCATCCTCCAAAACTTTGAAGACTCCACCAAGATGGTGAGCGGCGATGACACCATAATTAGAGTCACCATCCCACTTCTCTGTCTTCTGAAACGCTCTCTGCTCACAATTAAAGAGGATGAATTGCAGGTGGAGCATGAAGAGATAGAGCAAGGAACCATACAGGGTGATTTCACATAGCCCAACCTCATCTCATCCCAACGTAGATTGGGTGACAATGAGGAAGAGGAGGAGGAGGAAGAACAGGAGCTAGTCTCCTGTGCTATAGACGGTACTACCTGCAAAACTGTCATATCGTCTGTTCAGCGTGCATGGGCTGAGGACAGGGAGGAGGAGGATGAAAAGGAGAGCATGGTCAGTCATCCTCTTGGTGAGGACACAGAAGTCTCACCTGTTAGCAGTCTATCAAACATGGCTGAATTTATGTCACGCTGCTTTTCCCGTGACCCTCGCATCCAAATTTTGGGTGACAGTCATAGCTGGTTGGTGACACTTCTAGATCCATGCTGCAAGGAGAACTTTCTGTCTCTTATTCCCACACCAGACAGGCCTATTAAAATGGGGCAGTACCAGAATGCCCTTGTTGCGGAATAATTAAAAAAAATGCCCATCTGAAACCAATGACGGCAGAGGTCACAGTTCATTGTACAACCAAGGAGTACAGGCGAGAGAGACACAAATGCAATCCAGCAGAGGCAGGGGAACACTGTCAAAGTTCTGGGACAGTTTTCCCAGACCCTCCCATCGCACAAGCCCTGATGCGCGGGGTACTCTCACAAGGAGGGAAACATTTGGAAGATGCTGATGGAGTTCCTTGCTGGCCGTACCAACATCCTCCATGATTCCTCTGTGCCTTATAATTATTGGGTATCCAAGCTGGACACGTCAAATAAACTGTCTCTCTATGCCTTGGAGGTCCTGGCCTCTCCTGCCTCTAGCATTTTGTCAGAGCGGGTTTTTAGTGCCGCTGGTGGAATTATAACTGATAGGCACATCCTTCTGTCAACTGAAAATGCTGACAGGCTGACTTTTAAAAAAAAATGAACAAGGGCTGGACTGGACCAGACTTCTCAACACCACCGAATGATAGCAGAGTAACACAAACTCAAATACAGTGTCTTTTTTTTGGGAGGTCTAACTCTATTCCCATTCACCTCTGTCTTCACACCCAGACATGGGTATGCGCTTCCTGATTTTGTCTATTTGATCTTGTCCTCCTCCTTCTCCTGATCCTCTACCATTATATCACCACCAGCATATCTACCATATCTAGGTCTCTTGCAAGGGGCATTGGAGTTTCACTGCATAGGCAAACAGTATTGGAGACCCACTTCCTAATATTGGAAACATTGTTTTCAGGAGGCCCTCCGACCTCTACTTCTCTTGCAAGGGACATTGGAGTTCTTCCAAATTTTTGGCAGCCGTTGCATTCACTGCATAGGGAAACACTATGGGAGACTCACTTTCCTAATAATGGGAACATTTTTTTTCAGGAAGCCCTCCGACCTCTACGTCTCTTGCAAGGGGCATTGAAGTTCCACCATATTTTTGGCAGCCGTTGCATTCACTGCATAGGCAAACAGTATGGGAGTCCCACTTTCCTAATAATGGGAGCATTTTTTTCAGGAGGCCCTCTGACCTCTACGTCTCTTGAAAGAGGCATTGGAGTTCCTCCAAATTTTTGGCAACCGTTGCATTCACTGCATAGGCAAACAGTATGGGAAACCCACTTCCTAATAATGGGAGCATTGTTTTCAGGAGGCCCTCCAACCTCTATGTCTCTTGCAAGGGGCATTGGAGTTCCTCAAAATTTTTGGCAGCCGTTTCAGTCACTGCATATGCAAGAACAGTATGGGAGATCCACTCCTTTCTAATGGGAACATTGTCTTTAAATTGTTAGTAGGGTTTTTCCTAGATTTTGGCAGCCGTTGGACTCACTGCGTACCCTATAACTGTATAGCAGACCCTCTCCTTTCTCATGGGAACATGTCGTCACTGTGTCCCAGCTCTATGTGCCTTTAAAATGTTATTGGGGTTTTTCCCAAATTTTGGCAGCCTTTGCAGTCACTGCATGGCATTGCCACTATAGGAGACCCACTCCTTTATAATGGGAACATTTTTTTTACTGAGACCCTCCTCTATGTCTCTTAAAAGAGGTATTGGGGTGCGTCCAAATTTTTGGCAGCTCTTGCAGTCACTGCATATGCAATAACAGTATAGGAGACCCACTCTTTAATAATGGGAAAAACAAATCATAGCCAACTGCTGGCCATTTAGGTATAGTAAGGCTATAAAAATAGTGTTTGTGACTTTCAGAGTCCCTCCTTCATAAATGAACCAGGATGTGTCTGATAATGTCTCACACACCACATGGCCAGATAAGGTAGTAAAATGTTAAAATGACATTTCCCGGTGAATGCATTTGTCACCATTGACAGCAATGCAAAAGTGCAAAAAACGCATAAAAAACGTAATGTGTGAACATAGCCCAAGGTGTGGAGGAGCATTTTTGTTTTTGATTTTTTTTTTGCCCTATATACAAGTTATTACCCTGGAAAGGATGTTCCTTGACATATTTTCCAGGAAAATCTATTTTGGTTTCGTTTTTGTTTCATTTTGAGTCCGTAAAAGTGGCATAATACCTCTGACAACATTGTTGACAGCAGTGACCTGGGAGTCAGAGATGCTTCCAGTGATCTTCCCCATGCTGTTCCCATGTAATTTGAGCAGTGTTCCCATCGATTTGGGGAATTTTTAGGCCCTCTGAAGACCGGCGGGGAGGATAGGGGAGTTGCGGTGCACCGGAAAAATGCTCGAGTTTCTCATAGACTTACATTGGGCTCGTTACTTGGACCAAGCACTCGAGCATTCCAATTTGCTCGACCCGAGCAACGAGTACCCGAGCATTTTAGTTCTCGCTCATCACTAGTCACTTCAAAATGAAGGCCTTAATGTACAGGGCAAATTTTGTAAAAAATATCTCTTATATTTTGATATTATTATTAATAGTGAAATTAGCCATTATTCTTTTAGAAACATATACTTTATATAGTAACATAGTGACATCGTAACATAGGTTTTAAGGTTGAAGGAAGACTAAGTCCATCTAGTTCAACCCATAGCCTAACATGTTGATCCAGAGGAAGGCAAAAAAAAAACATGTGGCAAACACTAAGCTTCACATTGGTGAAAAAAATTCCTGACTCCATATGACAATCAGACTAGTTCCCTGGATCAATGCCCTATCAAGGAATCTATTATATATAACCTGTAATAATATACTTTTCAAGAAAGGCATCCATGCCCTTCATAAATTTTAGTAGTGAATCACTCATTGCAACATCATGTGGCAAAGAGTTCCATAGTCTCACTGCTCTTAAATAGTGTTGAGCCACCCCCGTAGTGTTCGAGTTCGGTTCGGTTCGTCGAACACCCGTGTGTTCGCCGAACTGTTCGTCGAACTGTTCGTCGAACACCTTCGAACACCGTTATAACCAATGGCAGGCAAACAAAAACACATAGAAACACATAGAAAACACCTTCAAAGGTGTCCAAAAGCTGACAAACTGCTCAGAAGACACAACTAACACATGGAAAAGTGACAAGTACATATAGTCATGCGAAAAGAAAAGAGGTGGAGGAGTAAAAGGAGGGGGAGACACAGATATAGGCATGTCATGCCCTTCTAAAATCCAAAAAGTGAGAAGCCGAGACGGCCAGTCCGCTCCTGCCCGTGCCACCTCCGTGTCGCCGGGTTTGTGCCAGAGCCGCGGTGAACCCTGACGGCCAGCCCCCCTCTCCCAATACTGGTGCCTGTCCGCTGGTGGGTCGATAGAGCCCCCCTGTGGTGGAGGCAGCTCTAAGCTTTTTAATTTAAATTGTCCCTCTAATTTGAATGAATACACTTTAAATCCATTTACAAGGATCTATTGGAGGGCAAGTCTCATGCCAGCAGCCGCGTAATTCCAGCTCCAGTAGCGTCCACTAAAGCTGCTGCAGTTAAAAAGCTTTTATAAGGATCGAGCTCGGCTGTCCACCGCAAGGCATCCTAGTGCCAGTCCCAGCCCCTATGCCTTGGGGTGCCTCCTGATGCTCTTCACTAAGTATCCCGTGGTCCCGAAGCATTTCCTTTGAAAAAATTAAGTGTCCAAACTACAGGTGGTGTAGCTTGCTTAACAGCCGGGATAATCCGCTGACTAGCAGACACTGCTACTAGGCACAAAGTATTTCCTGGGCTAGATGCAGTTAAAAATTTGTAAGTAGATACTCTCGTTGGATGCTGAGAAAGCATTCCATAGAGTCTCCTGGCACGCCATATATGATTCTCTTAAAAAGCTTGGGGTAGGGGTCTAGGGGACCCTTTTATAGCCAAAATCACGGCCCTGTATCACAATACGTCACCTAGGCTGAAGATAAATGGAACTGTAGCACCGAGGGCTCGGTTGCTACAGACGTATTGCACCTCACCCAGAGGTGTGATATCTCACTCTCAGATAAGGATGGAGTGTGGATCAGGACCCGACACCTGCATGCATTACACCACATTGCCGTGGGGCAGGGCGACCAATATGCCCCTGAGATGGGCACGACAGTCCCTGTCCCTGGCTGGAGTGGGGGGAGGGAACACTGAGGAAGGGGAACCCTGCAGTGCAGGAGCAGGGAGGAAGCAGTTCCTGGGTGCATTGAGAAGGGAGTATAAAAGGTGGGCACCATCTTAGTTCAGTGCAGAGAAGTCTGAGCAGAAGTGGCAGGGAGCAGGGGCTCTGCATGAGCTCTGCTCCGGAGGCGGGCCTAGTAACAGAGGCCCAGGCCTGCAAGAGGGAGAAGGAAGGAAGAGGAGCGGAGAAGGCTCCAGGAACGAGGAATGAAGGGATCCCAGGGGTGCGGACGGGCGAGTCGCCACCGCACGCCCGAATCCACCTGCGTGGAGGGGTCAGGCCAAAGGGGGAGACCGGTCCCCGAACTAGTGGAGGCAGGAAACGACCCTCAGCTAGAAACCGGAGGCTCTGACATTTTATGTGGCGCAGCCCCTTGCTCCACCCGCTAGGAAGGCACCACATAGGGTCAGGGAAACTGGCGCCAAGTTTACCAAGAGGAGGCCCGAGGCAGCCGGACAGAAGTGTTGGTAAGAAAGGCCAGACAAAGGACACACAAAGGGGGTCCTGTGAAGCGCTCCAAAGTTATCTGGGAGTTGTCTGAGCCCCTCACCTGGTGAGCACAGTACGACGTGGGCAGCCGTTACCTGCAGACGTGGTCTGGATAATAAGAACTGTGAGTAAAGGCCCTGAACTGCATCACTGACTCCGTGTCGTTACTGCTGCTGCCCTGCACCATCACCCCCATCCTCCGCATACACTGCCCTGAGGCTATACTCCTCCTGTGGGGAGTTATGCTACGCTCTGCTGCACCCACAACACCAGCCTTAGCGGTCTGCCCTGTAGCGGCGGTTCACTCTGACCGCAATCCACGGGTGGCGTAGTCGGACATTTAAACATCAAAACCACATAAATAGTTCCGCCACTGGTTTGACCGCCCTGAGCCACGGAACCGGATCGCCGCCACGAAGACTACAACCACCAGCATCCACCAAAAAGGGTCCGGCTCCGGGTGTCCCAAGGCCCAGGGGGTGTGTCAGAACATTTTCATCACCTTTCACAATCACCAATGGGACAAGGCAGGGATGTCCTCTGTCCCCTCTCTTATACATCCTAGTGACGGAGCACCTGCTCTCATCAATTCGCCATAACCCCAATATTAGGTGGATTGAGGTGGGAGGCACCGAGAACAAGTGCTCTCTATTTGCTGATGATGTCCTAGTATATATCACTCAATCACATATATCCATCCCTGCTGTTATGGCTGAAATAGATCACTTTGTTACATGGTAAAATTTTAAAATCAATGCAGCGAAGTCTGAGGCCCTCGATGTCTCCCTCCCTAAATCCATATAGGATTCCATCCAGTCCAACTTTCCCTTTGCCTGGCCCTCACAGGGTATCAAATACTTAGGAATTCCTATTCATAGAGACCTCTCCCATCTATGTTATCTTAATTTTGGGCCCTTTATTGAACAATTCCATACAGACCACGGTTGGCAAGTTGGAACTGTGAGATTCACTACGTGCACCACTGGTATTTTGTGGAAAAGCACATGTAAGATTCTGCAACAGTCTCTGCTGATACTCCTGCATGCGTGCATCCCTTTCTATGGCAGGAATAATTTCTGCAAATTTACTTTTGTACCGGGGATCTAACAGTGTGGCAACCCAGTAGTCAGGATTATTTCTAATTCTCACAATTCGAGGGTCATGTTGCAGGTAGTGCAGCAAGAAGGCACTCATGTGTGTTGCGCATCCAGGAGCACCAAGTCCCTGTTGTGTTGGTGGCGAGGTAACAATCATGCTTCCTTCCTCTGTCCTCTCCCCCCAACCTCGCACAACAGAAATGTGATCAAGGTCTCCCTCATCTGATGAGTCTTCCATCAGTTCGTCCTCCACTTCTTCCTGGGCTCCTGCACCTTCCTCACTAGTTTGGCTGCTACCATGCGCCCTGGTAAAATCATCTCCCCCACCCTCACATGCCTGCCGCCCTGGTGCTGCCGACCGTCTGGACCTTGCAGATGTTAGCCCTTCCGCATACAACTCCTCCTCCTCTACTTCCTCCACCTCCTCTTGTGCCACCACCTGACTCCGAATTCTGTTTAACATGTGCTCCAGCATGTAAATCACCGGAATAGTCATGCTGATAATGGCATCGTCAGCACTAAACATCTTCGTCGCCATTTCAAAACTGTGCAGAAGGGTGCATAGGTCCCTGATCTGAGACCACTCCTCCAGCGTGATTTGCCCCACCTCTGAATCTCGTTGGCCCAGGCTATACGTCAGAACGTATTGCACCAGGGCTTGTCGGTGCTGCCACAGTCGCTGCAACATGTGCAGAGTTGAATTCCACCGGGTAGGCACATCGCATTTTAGCCGGTGAAGTGGCAGGCCCAACGACTTCTGTAGAGATGTAAGTCGCTGAGCTGCGGGATGCGAACGGCGGAAGTGAGCACACAGCGACCGTGCCCTCTGCAGAAGGCCATCTAGTCTGGGATAGTGGGCTAAAAATTGCTGGACAACCAGGTTCAACACGTGAGCCATACAAGGCACGTGTGTGACATTGCCCCGGCGAAGGGCCGCACCCAGGTTTGCAGCATTGTCGCACATTGCCTTCCCTGGTTTCAGGTCCAGTGGAGACAACCATTCATGAAATTGGTTCTCCAGAGCTGACCACAACTCCTCAGCTGTGTGACTCACATTTCCCAGACATTTCAATGTAAAAACCGCCTGATGACATTGAGCCCTACTGCCAGCATAGTAAGGAGGTGTGCAGGATCCCTTCTGCGCAGTTAGAAAGCTTGTGGCATGACCAGACAGGCTTTGGGTGCAGGTGGAAGACCGAGAGGAGGTTGAGGAGGCAGAAGCAGTGGAGGAAAAATGACATAAAGAGGATTGACGCACAACTCGTGGGGACGGCAAGACTTGGACAGCAGCCCCTTGTCCTGCTGTCACCATAGTTACCCAGTGCCCAGTCAGCGACATGTAACGCCCCTGTCCATGCCTACTCGTCCAAGTGTCTGTGGTGAAATGCACCCTGTCACACACAGAGTTTCTCAAAGAAGCGGTGATGTTGTGTGCGACATGCTGGTGGAGCGCAGGCACACCTTTCTTTGAGAAGTAGTGCCGACTGGGCATCTGGTACTGGGGCACTGCGACGGACATAAGGTCTCGAAAATCCTCTGTGTCCACCAGGCGGAAAGGCAGCATTTCTGTAGCCAAGAGCTTGCAGATGGTGAAATTCAACCTCTTAGCTTTCTCATGGCTAGGAGGAAATGGTCTTTTACTTGTCCACATCTGAGGGACCGAGGGCTGGCTATTGTGCTTAGACGGGGTTGATAAGGGTGTCCCCGGCAAACTGCCGGTCTGTGAGGAAGATGCAGGCGGACATGTTAGGTTGCCTTGATCCAAAGGTGGTGCTATCGATGTCGGACAGCGCTCAAGACCAGCTGGTGTTACCACCTCCAAAGAAAATGATGACCTGCCAATCACGCTGGCTGTTGCGGGTAAAGAGGTGGCAGGTCTGCGCCCCAAAACAGGTGTGACTGCTGTCCCCCCAGTCACAGAGGATGAAGAGGCCGCGGATGCACAAGATATGGCAGACGGTGGTTGGCCCGGCCGGCTAGACCGCATTGTAGCACACTGAGCTTCCCACTGCAACTTATGCTTCATGTCCATGTGCCGGTTCATGCATGAAGTACTCAAACTATGTATTTTTTGGCCTCTACTTAGCTTTTGCTGACAAATGTTACAGATAACACGAGTTGGGTCATCTTTATCGATCTGAAAAAATGCCCAGGCTATGCAAGGCTTAGCACCCATGCGACCTGAAGAGCCACCACGACTTGTGGTGAGAGGCAGAGTTGTGTTTGAGGATGCAGTTGTTGACGTGCTTCCAGTACTACGTCTCTGTCCAGGAAGGCGCAACCTGACCTCGTCATCACTAGCATCTTCCTCCACCTCCTCTGCTGACCTCATCTCTTGGCTGACTGTGGGTTGACAGTAAGTGGGATCTCCGACCTCATCATCATCACCCTGTGCGTTATCACACCCGTCGTCCTCAGAGCCAACCTGTTCCTGCCCTGACAAAAAACTAAAGTTGTCGCTCCAATCAGGTATTTGAGTCTTATCATCGTCTTCCTCATTGTCTCCACCAACAGGAGTTACAGTTTGGGAATGAGGGTCTACATTATGGTCAGAACCTTCTGCGTCTGGTCCTGGATCCGACTCATAAAGATTCTGGGCATCAGTGCAGATCATTTCCTCGTCTGGATTCACAGAAGCGCTGGAGTCGACCTCTGATTCCCAGGCTATAGTATGAGTAAACAGCTCTGCAGACTCAACCATCTGTTCTACCTCATACTCAGACGGGCAGCTGGAGATTTGGGAGCTGTGAGGAAGCAAGTGCGATTTGGGTGACACCTTTGAGGACTGGAGTATTTGTGATGTTGAAGTTGATGTGGAGGAGAGCCCACTTAAAGGAGCACTTGATATCCGTTGAAGCACCTGCTGTTTTTGTGCCTCATCTGGAATTTGTAGCGATTGGCGTGGCCGTAAGAAAGGGATCTTATCACATTGTCCGCTAAAAGAAGTAGACATTTTAGTTTGGCTGGAAGATGGTCTTTCTTCTGCACCTACCCCACGGACACAACCTTTTTTCCCCTTCCCAACACGCCTATTCCCCTTTCCACCAGCAGCAGGCCTTTTTCCACTCATTTTGGTGGTTAACTAATTCACAACTCTGGAGTTGTTTGCACAAAAAAACAATGGATGGTAACCGAGCAGAGCTGAGTGGCCAAACTGTGGTATTAGGCCAAAACTATTGGCTGGGTTAGATGCAGAAAAAAATTATTTTTAATTTGCAACCTGATGGAGGTCAGTATAGATGGACTAATAGACCAAGTCCCACACACCGCTAGAAGCCCAAATATTTTTTCAGAGCTAGATGCAGAAATTTTTTTTATTCAATTTGCAACCTGATGGAGGTCAGTATAGATGGACTAATAGACCAAGTCCCACACACTGCTAGAAGCCCAAATATTTTTTCAGAGCTAGATGCAGAAAAAAATTATTTTTAATTTGCAACCTGATGGAGGTCAGTATAGATGGACTAATAGACCAAGTCCCACACACTGCTAGAAGCCCAAATATTTTTTCAGAGCTAGATGCAGAAAAAAATTATTTTTAATTTGCAACCTGATGGAGGTCAGTATAGATGGACTAATAGAACAAGTCCCACACGCTGCTAGAAGCCCAAATATTTTTTCAGAGATAAATGAAGAAAAAAATTATTTTTAATTTGCAACCTGATGGAGGTCAGTATAGATGGACTAATAGACCAAGTCCCACACACTGCTAGAAGCCCAAATATTTTTTCAGAGCTAGATGCAGAAAAAAATTATTTTTAATTTGCAACCTGATGGAGGTCAGTATAGATGGACTAATAGACCAAGTCCCACACACCGCTAGAAGCCCAAATATTTTTTCAGAGCTAGATGCAGAAAAAAATTATATTCAATTTGCAACCTGCTGGAGGTCAGTATAGAAGGACTAATAGAACAAGTCCCACACACTGCTAGAAGCCCAAATATTTTTTCAGAGCTAAATGAAGAAAAAAATTATTTTTAATTTGCAACCTGATGGAGGTCAGTATAGATGGACTAATAGACCAAGTCCCACACACTGCTAGAAGCCCAAATATTTTTTCAGAGCTAGATGCAGAAAAAAATTATATTCAGTTTGCAACCTGATGGAGGTCAGTATAGATGGACTAATAGAATGATGCTATGCCCAAAAGATTTTACTTCACTAGGTGCAGTAAAAAAATTGGTATTCTATACACAGGTGGTATATCTTGCAACACAGATAGGCTACTCCACTGACTAACACACTCTGCAATAGGCCAAAAAGGATTAGCTTTGCTAGATTCAGCCAAATGCTGTGAAAAAAACTTGCACAGCACTGGCACAGACCTGCCTGGCAAAAACTGATAGGAACTCATGTAACCTAGTCCTGAAAAGGACTCCAATTACAATTAGTCTTTACTCCCACAATCTATCTATTTAAGAGCACAGACCTGCCTGATAAAAGTCGTAGGAAATGCTGTAACCTAGTCCTTAAAAGGACTGCAATCACAACTATTCCCTACTCCCAAGCTATCTGTATATTTGTGCGAAAATTGGCTTGAAATTAACAAGGTATAGCGCACACAGCAACAGCGGTGCCGTCTAACACGCAGCTGCAGCAGTGAGAAAATGGTGGCGACGGGGAAAATGGCTTGGTCTTATAGGGCAAGGACATGTGACATACGCTGCCAATCACACATGCCCTTGCTTGTGTGAAAAAAAGCACTTCGCTCCGTGTGTGCGCTGCTGATAGGCTGACAGATTGCACCTCCCCACTGCAAATGCGGGAAAGAGAAAAAAAAATGGAGATCTTCATTGTTCCTGCAGAGATCCATCCCCTGCCCCTCCCCCCGCCCCGCTGTACACTCAAACTGCGTATTAACATTAATTTTCATCATTACTGAGAAAAAATCCAGTTATGATTTTGGTGCACGAACAGTTATCGAACATAACCTCGAACAGCCGAATTTTTCTCAAATTGTTCGTGTTCGCCGACCGGCTCGAACACCGCCCAAAACAGCTCGAATTTGAGATTGGCGAACAGTTCGAGTAGAACAACGCTCATCTCTACTCTTAAAGTAAAGAATCCGCGTCTGTGATTATGATTAAACCTTCTTTCCTCCAGACGTAGAAGATGCTCCCTTGTCCCTGTCTCGGGCCTCAGAGTAAAAAGATCAGTAGAAAGGTCTTTGTACTGTCCCCTTAAATACTTATACATAGCAATAAGATCACCCCTAAGCCTTGGTTATTCCAAACTAAATAACCCCAAGTGTAATAACCTGTCTTGGTATTGCAGACCTCTCAGTCCTCTAATAACCTTGGTCGCTCTTCTCTGCACCCGCTCTAGTTCAGCTATGTCTTTCTTATACACCGGAGACCAAAACTGTACACAGTATTCTAAGTGTGGTCGCACTAATGACTTGTATAGAGGTAAAATTATGTTCTCCTCATGAGCATCTATGCCTCTTTTAATGCATCCCATTATTTTATTTGCCTTTGCAGCAGCTGCCTGACACTGGCCACCAAACGTGAGCTTGTCGTCCACCAATACACCCAGGTCTTTTTCAGTGACAGTTTTGCCCAGTGATTTACAATTAAGCATATAATTATATATTTTAATTCCTCTGCCCAGGTGCATTACCTTACATTTATCTCCTTTAAAGCTCATTTGCCATTTATCAGCCCAAGCTTCTGGTTTACATAGATCCTCCTGTAATATAAAATTGTCCTCCTCTGTATTGATTACCCTGCAGAGTTTAGTGTCAGACGCAAATATTGAAATACTACTCTGTATGCCCCATACAAGGTCATTAATAAATATGTTAAAAAGAAGTGGGCCCAATACTGACCCCAGTGGTACCCCACTGTTAACTGAGACCCAGTCTAAGTGTGTTCCATTAATAACCACCCTTTGTTTCCTATCACTGAACCAGTTCTTAACCCACATACATATATTTTCCCCTATCCCCATTGTTCTCATTTTATGTATCAACCTTTTGTGTGGAACCGTATCAAAAGCTTTTGAAAAGTCCATATACACAACATCCACTGCATTTCCTTGGTCCAGTCCAGAACGTACCTCTTTATAAAAGCTGATCAGATTAGTCTGACAGGAACGGTCCCTCATAAACCCATGTTGATATTGGGTCATGAGGTTATTTTTCTTCAGATAATCTGGTATAGCATCTCTTAGGAAACCCTACAGGATTTTACCCACAGTAGAGGTTAAGCTTACTGGCTTATAATTTCCAAGTTCGGTTTTTGTCCCCTTTTTGAATATTGGCACCACATTTGCTATATGCCAGTCCTGAGGTACAGACCCTGTATATTCTGTAAAGAACATTAACCCCTTCCCGACCCATGTCACAGTGTCTGTGACATGGCGGGATCGCGCCCCTGCAGAGCGTGCGAGCGCGGTCACTCAGGTGTCACAGTTGCTGCTGCAACTGGACAACCTGTAGTTGACCCGACGGGGGGGTGGATTAACCCCCCCATGCCTAGGACCCCTCCGATTGGCAGTTTCGTTAAAGTGAAAGTGAAACTGCCAATCGGAATGAATTAAATATTTCACCAATGGAAATTGGTGAAATATTTACGATCTGGGCATGGCCTGATGCATATAGCATCAGCCATTGGCTGGGAGGAGTGTCAGCTCTGTCCCCCCCCAGATCTGATTGGGGCTAGTGTCCATGTGATGCTAGCCCTCCAATCAGATGTGGAGGGGGTTGTTACAATGGCTGACCGAGCTCCCCAGCTTCATCCCGCCCGTGGAAGCTGAGGAGCTTGGTCACCCCGCCGATCTGCTGCCGCCGCTGCCACTGATCCGCCGCCCCCACCAATCTGCCGCCGCCAGTAATATTTCCCCCCTTGTCTGATTCCAGCCCCCACTTCCCCGTCCAACCCCCCTTCAGCCCCCCTTCCACCCCAGTCCAATTTCATACCTCCACCCCGACCTCCGCTCCCTCCGCTCCATCTCCCACGTCTGCATCCACTGGCTAGTGCTCTCCTTCTGCCAGCCGGTGTACGGTGATCACAGGCAGCAGCAGGGCGGGCTCACTGTAAATCCCCTGCACCTGTGATAACCCACCATCCCTCCCAGTGATCATCACCCCTCCCAGTGATCATCCCCCACATCCCAGTGATTACCCCCCCGTCCCAATGATCACCCCCCCAACCCAGTGATCACCCCCCCGCTGCTGCCGGCTACTGCCGGCCTCCTACCCACCTTGCTGATGCTGGCTCCTGCCCCCCTTTCTGCCCCAGGGTTCACCCCTCTTGCTGCTGCTACTGCTGGCTCCTGCCCCCCTTTCTGCCCCCTTCTGCCCCAGTGATCACCACCACTGCTGCTGCTACTGCTGGCTCCTGCCCCCCTTTCTGCCCCAGTGATCACCCCCCTGCTGCTGCCAGCTACTGCTGGCTCCTACCCCCCCTAGCTGCTGATGGCTCCTGCCCCCCTTTCTGCCCCCTTCTGCCCCAGTGATCACCCCCCTGCTGCTGCTACTGCAGACTCCTGCCCCTATTTCTGCCCCGGTGATCACCCCCTTGCTGCTGCTGGCTCCTACATCTCCTCAGCCCCCTCCTATGCCTGACCGCCCCCTCCTGCAACCCGTGTGCCTGAGCGTGCCCTGTGTGCCTGAGTGCACCCCCTCCTGCGCCCCCTCTGCCTGAGCGCACCCCCTCTGCCTGACCGTCCCCTCTGCCTGACCGTCCCCTACACCTGACCGTCCCCTACATCTGACCATCCCCTACACCTGACCGCCCCCACATGTGACTGCAGAAGGTTACACCAAGCACTCACACACACACGTACACTCACACTATAATAAAGTTTAATCCGTAAAAATGAAAAAAGAAAATTTTTGTGGAAATTTTTTTTTTCATTTTCACGAATCAATTTGTGAAGCACCTGGGGGTTCAAAATGCTCACCACCCATCTAGATAAGATCCCTGGGGGGTCTAGTTTCCAAAATGGGGTCACTTGTGGGGGAGCTCCAATGTTAAGCACACAGCGGCTCTCCAAACGTGACATGGTGTCCGCTAACAAATTGAATGGAAAATCGGCTCAAATTGTAGGTGGACACCATGTTGCGTTTGGAGAGCCACTGTGTGCCTAAACATTGGAGCTCCCCCACAAGTGACCCTATTTTGTAAACTAGACCCCCCCAGGGAACTTATCTAGATGCATAGTTAGCACTTTAAACCCCCAGGTGCTTCACAAATTGATCTGTGAAAACGAAAAGGTACTTTTTTTTTTCACAAAAATTTTCTTTTAGCCTAATTTTTTTAATTTTCACATGGGTAACAGGATAAAATGCATCCTAATATTTGTTTGGCAATTTCTCCTGATTACACCGATACCTCATATGTGGTCATAAACCACTGTTTGGGCGCACGGCAGGGCTCAGAAGGGAAGGAGCGCCATTTCACTTTTTGAATGGAAAATTAGCTTCAAAAGTCAAATTGCGCTCCTTCCCTTCTGAGCCCGGCCATGTGCCCAAACAGTGGTTTATGACCACATATGAGATAGCAATGTACTCAGGAGAAATTGCCCAACAAATATTAGGATCCATTTTATCCTGTTGCCCATGTGAAAATGAAAGAATTTAGGTTAAAAGAAAATTTTTGTTAGAAAAATTAAATGTTCATTTTTTCCTTCCACGTTGCTTTAGTTCCTGTGATGCACCTGAAGGGTTAATAATCTTCTTGAATGTAGTTTTGAGTATCTTGAGGGGTGTAGTTTTAGGAATGGTGTCACTTTTGGGTGTTTTCTCTCTTGTACACGCCTCAAAGGAACTTCACATGTGATGTGGTCACTAAAAAAAATTGTTTTGTAAATTTTGCTGGAAAAAAGAAAAATTGCTGATGAACTTTTAACCCTTCAAACTTCCTACCCTCAAATTTTTTTTTTCCAAAATTGTGCTGATGTAAAGTAGACCTGTGGGAAAAGTTATTTATTAACTATTTTGTGGCACATAACTCTCTGGTTTAGCAGAATAAAAAATCAAAATTTGAAAATTGCAAAATTTTCAAAATTGTTGCCAAATTTTTGATTTTTTCACAAATAAACGCAAATATTATTGACCTAAATTTGATGCTAACATGAAGCCCAATATGTCACAAAAAAACTGACTCAGAATCGCTAGGATCCGTTGAAGTGTTCCAGAATTTTTACCTCATAAAGGGACACTGGTCAGAATTGACAAAAATGCAAAGGTCTTTATGGTCAAACTAGGCTGGGTCCTGAAGGGGTTAAAAGGACTATATTAACATAGTGCATTCAAGATAATTCCACAAGCAAAATGCAGTAGCCCAAAAACATTTATATTTTGGATCTTTATTGAGTTTCTATGGTCAGGAAAATTTTTGCAAACCTAGCAAGAAGACAGCAGTTTGGTCAAGAGTAAGGGTAGAAACTACAAGTATGTCATATAACTGTTCATGAGCCAGGAGCATTGGACGAATTGCGTGGAATTTTATCTGCACCTCGCCACAAATCCTACTCCATCAAACGCTGCTGCTCATCATTAATTTATAACTGTAGACACAGGATGTGATACGTGGGAGTCTTACCTTATAGGTTTCCTCCTTTAATGAGCTGAACATTGAAAAATTGATGTAAACAGATAAGAGAAATAACAGAAGATCACTTGTCTAAAGAAACATAGTTACTAGTGTTGAGCGAACATGCTCGACACTGCTCGGTACTCGTCAAGCATCTCACTACTCGGGATGTACGGCGAGCTCCGAGCATTTCCGGGTTACTCGGGCGGGAGCTCGGGTCTCTGCCCTGCATGTTTGGCGTTCTTTACAGAGCCAATAAACATGCAGGGATTGCCAGCCAGTCACTGTAATGCCGCAGCCATGTTGGTTGTGGGCATTACAGTGATTGGCTGGCCGCACAGCGTCACCTCGAGTATTTAAAACCGGGCGCCGCCATCTTGGACACAGTCCGCGTACGGAGAGTGCTGCTGAGCAGGGAGAGATTTATACTGCAAAATAGGTAGTGTGGGGTCTCGGAAGCTTGCAAAATCAAACAAACAGTCCGTCTCAGGACTAATATCCATCCCAGATATCAGGCAGGCAGGCAGGCAGGCTGTATAAGACACACAGTGGTTATACCAACAAACACTGCATTACAGTCCTTTGTGCTGCGTCTCAAATTGCTAGACTTAGCCCCAGGTCTCAGGGGCCAAGAAAAATCCTTTTTTTTTTTCCATCTAAATCCTCTTTTTTTTTTTCCTCAGTCAGACTGTACAAATAGCCATCTTATTAACCTTTTGGTATTTTTTCTCCTCCCCAAAAAAATTGAGTGTGTCTGTGAGTGTTCAGTCACAAATATATCTGTTTAAAAGAGTCTGGTTTCGGCCAGATAACTAGAACTGTGGTTTTGCAGTTCCACGGTTCAAATCTCTGTATTATTCACTTTTTGCCTTTTTTCCATAAGAAAAAACAGTTTGAGTGTCTCGCTGACTATTCAGACACAAATATATCTGTTTAAAAGATTCTGCTGTAGGCCAGAGAAATATAACTGTGGTTTTCCTCTTCCACGGTTCAAATCTGGGTGTAATCCACCTTTTTGCCTTTTTTACATAAAAAAAAAACAGTTTGAGTGTCTCGCTGACTGTTCAGACACAAATATATCTGTTTAAAAGATTTTGGTGTAGTCCAGAGAAATAGAACCATGGTTTTCCTCTTCCACGGTTCTAATCTACCCTTTTGCCATTGATAGTGCGAGTGTAAGCTATTTTACTTCATTTACAATGGGCAAGGCGCGTGGCAAGGGACATGGAACTGGACGTTCTGGTGATGGTGCGTGCAGAGGACGGGGCCGTGGCCAAGGTGAAAATGTGCTACAACCAACAGCTACATCTTCTCGCTCCCAGTTCTTGACCGAATTACTAGGGAAGCACACAACAACACCACTATTGCGAACTGATCAATGTGAACAGGTTATTAATTGGATAGCAGATAATACTTCCAGTCACCTGGGCACCACCACCTCCGGTCTGTCTTCCACACGGTCAAGTCTTAGTAGCTGTGAGTCTCAACCGCACACTTCTCCTCACCCTGATGCTCCTTCCTTCCAACATGCCGAGTGTCGTCAGACAGCTACTGATCCCACAGTTGGACACTCTGAAGAGATGTTCACTGGTCCATTTCCATATTGGGGCCCCACACCTGCTCCTCTTGAAGTGGTGGAAGAGGAGATCCCATGTAGCGATGGCCAAATATTTGAACAGCCACAGCCACAGGAAGGCGACGCTGGCAATTTGTCACAAGAGGAGGACGATGACGAGACACAATTGCCACGAAGTGAGGAGGAGGACCGTGGTGCGGAAGTGGAAGAGGAGGAGGTGGTGGATGATCTAGTAACTGACCCAACGTGGCAAAAGGACACGCAGAGTGAGGCCAGCAGCACACAGGGGGAGGGAGGCAGAGTACCCCAACTGACAGGAAGAAGCAGTGTGGTGGCCACAGACAGAAGGCGGGCAACCGTTCCCCGTAACACCAACACGAGGGACGTTGCCAGTACAACCGGTAGGTCTTCCAGAGTCTGGAATTTTTTTTAAAGACTCTACTGATAACCCCAAAAAGGCCATTTGTACCACCTGCCAGGCCAGCATCAGCAGGGGTGACAAAACTACCAGCCTGACCACCACCAGCATGATCAGGCACATGTCAGCAAAGCACCCGACTTTGTGGGGTGAACCCCAGGGTCCACAACCAGTGTCAGCGAGTGTCACCACTGCTTCTTCCACTGTTGTGCGTGTAAGAGAACCCCCTGTTGTGCGTGCAAGGCAATCCCCTGTCCATACTGCATGCAAAGATGCCCCCTCCTCTCAATCTTCACTTGTTATGGCAGTTTCTCAAGAAACAGCATCAACGTCCACGTCCCACCGCAACGTTCAATTGTCCATATCCCAGACCTTTGAACAAAAGCGCAAATTGCAGTCAACGCCCCACAGGCCACAGTCCTAAATTCGCACATTTCACGACTTCTTGCGTTGGAAATGCTGCCTTTTAGGCTGGTGGAGACGGAATCCTTCTGCAACCTTATGGCGGTGACAGTCCCTCGGTCCCCAGCCGACACTATTTTGCCCGGTGTGCCATCCCCGCACTACACAAGCATGCGTCCCAAAACATCTGCCGTGCCCTCAACAATGCAGTTACTGGGAGAGTCTACCTGACAACGGACACGTGGACAAGTGCTTGTGGCCAGGGATGGTACATCTCCCTGATGGCACACTGGGTAAACATAGTGGAAGCCGGGACCCAGTCGGACCTTGGAACGTAACACCTCCTCCCCACACCGAGGATTGCGGGCCCTATGACAGTCAGAGTTGCCCCCACAGTGTACAGCTCCTGCGCATCATCCTCCTCCTACTCCTCATGTTCAGCCTCCATCTCAGATATCATCACATCAGTTACAAGCTGGAAGCACTGCAGTACTGCCTCCGCCAAGTGGCAACAGGCTGTGCTGAAACTCATAAGCTTAGGTGATAAACCTCACACTGCTTGTGAGTTGTGGACAGCTGTGAAAGAGTAGGCAGATCTGTGGCTGAGACTGCTGAACCTACATCCAGGCGTGATCGTGTGTGACAATGGCCGTAACCTGGTGGCGGCTCTGAGGCGAGGCGAGATCACACACGTACCATGCCTGGCTCATGTGCTTAACCTCGTGGTTCAGCGGTTTCTTAAATCGTACCCCGAGTTGTCAGAACTGCTCGTCAAAGTACGCCGCCTGTCAGCTCATTTTCGGAAGTTGGCTACAGCTCCCGCCGCCCTTGCTGTGTTGCAGCAGCGTTTGAAGCTTCCGACACACCAACTGTTGTGTGATGTCCGCACACGTTGGAACTCTACCCTCCACATGTTGCAAAGGATTTGTGAGCAGAAGAGAACAGTTTTGTAGTACCAGCTGCAACAAGGCCGTCAATATTCAGGTCAGACTCGACACATAAGACCTCAGGAGTGGACCTGGATGTCTGACATATGTACCATCCTGACAAACTTTGAGGAGTCCACCAAGATGGTGAGTGACGATGACGCCATCATTAGCGTCAGCATCCCACTTGTCTGTCTTTTGCAACGCTCTCTGCAGAGAATTGAAGAGGAGGCATTGCAGCCAGAGTATGATGAGATAGATCAAGAAGCCATAGCGGGCGATTACACACAGCCCAGCCTCATCTCATCCCAATGTGCATTGGGGGACAATGAGGGAGAGGAGGAGGAGGAAGAACAGGAGCTGGTATCATGCGCTGTAGACTGTAGTACCTGTACAACTGTCATACCGTCGGTTCAGTGTGGGTGGCCTGAGGACAGGGGGAGGAGGAGGATGAGGTGGAGGAGAGCATGGTCAGTCGTCATCTTGGTGAGAACACGGAAGTCTTGCCCGTTACCAGTCTGGCATGCATGGCTGACTTTATGTTACGCTGCCTTAACCGTCACCCTCGCTTGGTCAAAATGTTGGGTGACAGTCATTACTGGTTGGTGACACTTTTAGACCCCCGCTACAAGGAGAACTTTCACTCTCTTATTCCTGAGGTGGAGAGGTCTACAAAAATGGGGCAGTACCTGAAGGCCTTTGCTGCAGAACTGTTAAAAAAATTCCCATCTGAACACGCTAGCGGCAGAGGTCACAGTTTGTTGCCCAACCAAGGCGTACAGGCGAGAGAGACGCAACTCCAATCCAGCAGAGGCAGGGGAACACTGTCAACGTTCTGGGACAGTTTTCTTACAGGCCCTGAGGTTTGGGGTACTCTCACAAGGAGTGGAAAGTTTCAAAAGATGGTGAGGGAGTACCTTGCCGACCGTTCCAGCATCCTCCGTGATTCCTCAGTGCCTTTTAATTATTGGGTATCCAAGCTGGACACTTGGAATGAACTCGCACTGTACGCCTTGGAGGTCCTGGCCTGCCCTGCCGCTAGCGTGTTATCGGAGCGTGTTTTTAGTGCCGCTGGGGGAATTATAACTGATAAGCGCACTCGCCTGTCAACTGACAATGCTGACAAGTTGACCCTTATCAAAATAAACAAGGGCTGGATTGGGCCAGACTTCTCATCACCACCAAATGACAGCAGAGTAACACAAAGTCAAATCCACTGTGTTATTTCGGGAGGTGTATTTCCCTGCAACGCTTCACAACCCCACATGGGTATACGCTTCCTCATTTTGGCTGTTTTTTTCTCTTCTCCTTATCCTCAGCCTCCACCACCACTATACCACCAGGGTGACCATGGTCCCTGTTGCCAACATTGCAAGTTCCTCTGTCCTAATTTCTGGCAGCTTTTGCTTGGAAGGCATAGGCAAAGACTATGGGAAACCCACTCCCCAATAATGGGAATAATGTTTTTAAAATGCTGTACTGCATGGCTCTTGTAAGGGGCATTGCAAGTTCCTCCGTCCTAATTTTTGGCAGCTTTTGCTTGGAAGGCATAGCAAAGACTATGGGAGACACACTCCCCAATAATAGGAGTAATGTTTTTAATATGCTGTACCGCATGGCTCTTGTAAGGGGCATTGCAAGTTCCTCCGTCCTAATTTTTGGCAGCTTTTGCTTGGAAGGCATAGGCAAAGACTATGGGAGACCCACTCCCCAATAATGGGAATAATGTTTTTAACATGCTGTACTGCATGGCCCTTGTAAGGGGCATTGCAAGTTCCTCCCTCCTAATTTTTGGCAGCTTTTGCTTGGAAGGCATAGGCAAAGACTATGGGAGACACACTCCCCAATAATGGGAATAATGTTTTTAATATGCTGTACTGCATGGCTCTTTTAAGGGACATTAAAATCGTATTGTTAAGCTATTGTGACCTCCACGTCTCTTCCAAGGGTCATTGATATTCTCTTTTTATTCCAGTGGGACCTTCACCACTCTTCCAAGGGGCATTGATATTGTCTTTTTATTCCACTGGGACCTCCACGTCTCTTCCAAGGGGCATTAAAACTGTCTTGTTAAACTACTGTGACCTCCACGTCTCTTCCAAGGGGCATTAAAACCGTCTTGTTAAACCACTCTGAACTCCACGTCTCTTCCAAGGGGCATTAAAACCATCTTGTTAAGCTACTGTGACCTCCACGTCTCTTCCAAGGGGCATTAAAACCGTCTTGTTAAACCACTCTGAACTCCACGTCTCTTCCAAGGGGCATTAAAATCGTCTTGCTAAGCTACTGTGACCCACACGTCTCTTCCAAAGGGCATTGATATTGTCTTTTTATTCCACTGCGCCCTCCACCACTCTTCCAAGGGGCATTGATATTGTCTTTTTATTCCATTGCGACCTCCACCACTCTTCCAAGTGGCATTGATATTGTCTTTTTATTCCACTGGGACCTCCACGTCTCTTCCAAGGGGCATTAAAACTGTCTTGTTAAGCTACTGTTACCTCCACGTCTCTTCCAAGGGTCATTGATATTGTCTTTTTATTCCACTGGGACCTCCACCACTCTTCCAAGGGGCATTGATATTTTCTTTTTATTCCACTGGGACCTCCACATCTCTTCCAAGGGTCATTAAAACCGTCTTGTTAAACCACTCTGAACTCCACGTCTCTTCCAAGGGGCATTAAAACCGTCTTGTTAAGCTACTGTGACCTCCATGTCTCTTCCAAGGGGCATTAAAACCGTCTTGTTAAACCACTCTGAACTCCACGTCTCTTCCAAGGGGCATTGATATTGTCTTTTTATTCCACTGCGACCTCCACCACTCTTCCAAGGGGCATTGATATTGTCTTTTTATTACACTGGGACCTCCACGTCTCTTCCAGGGGGCATTAAAACCGTCTTGTTAAGCTACTGTGACCTCCACGTCTCTTCCAAGGGTCATTGATATTCTATTTTTATTCCACTGGGACCTCAACATCTCTTCCAGGGGTCATTAAAACCGTCTTGTTAAACCACTCTGAACTCCACGTCTCTTCCAAGGGGCATTAAAATCGTCTTGTTAAGCTACTTTGACCTCCACGTCTCTTCCAAGGGGCATTGATATTGTCTTTTTATTCCACTGGAACCTCCACGTCTCTTCCAAAGGGCATTAAAACCGTCTTGTTAAACCACTCTGAACTCCACGTCTCTTCCAAGGGGCATTAAAACCCTCTTGTTAAGCTACTGTGACCTCCATGTCTCTTCCAAAGGGCATTAAAACCATCTTGTTAAACCACTCTGTGAACTCCACTTCTCTTCCAGTGGTCATTGATATTGTCTTTTTATTCCACTGTAACCTCCACCACTCTACCAAGGGGCATTGATATTGTCTTTTTATTCCACTGGGACCTCCACCACTCTTCCAGGGGGCATTAATATTGTCTTTTTATTCCACTGCGACCTCCACAATTCTTCCAAGGGGCATTGATATTGTCTTTTTATTCCACTGGGACCTCCACTACACTTCCAATGGGCATTGATATTGTCTTTTTATTCCACTGTGACCTCCATGTCTCTTCCAAGGGGCATTAAAATCGTCTTGTTAAACCACTCTGAACTCCACAGCTCTTCCAAGGGGCATTGAAATGTTGTTTTTAATTACCTCTAACCTCCACGACTCTTCCAACGGGCATTGCATTTCCTCCTAATTTTAGTCAGCTTTTGCTTTTCAATGCATAGGCGAACACTAAGGGAGACCCACTCCCCAATAATGGGTAGAAGGTTTTTAATACGCTGTAATCCACGTCTGTTTTAAGGGGCATTGCAGTTCCTCATAATTTTTGGAAAGCCTTCCATTCATTGCTTAGGCCAACAATGTACAGGAGACCCAGTTGCTATAAATGGAAAAAACGGTTTAGTTAAGGCCCTCTGACCTCCATGTCTCTTCCAAGGGGCATTGGAGTGCCTCAAAATTTTTGATAGGCATTGCACTCACTGTATGCCCTATAACTGTCTAGCCGAACCGCTCCTTTTGGTACAGAAACATATCCTACAAGACATATGTGGTTGACTGGCCTGATATTGATGTGAATGGTCCCTGTTCCTCCTGCTCTTTCTCCTTTGCCACCACCTCATTCATCATTCATCACCTGAAGCTTTGTTTTAACAGGAGTCATAGAACTGGGATAGTAGCAGGAAAACATCCAGCAATCCTCGGAGGAGGTAGGATATGCGCCAAAACGCTGACCACCTCAGGCCTAGCCGCTACTACATACATGCGCTTTCATTCCAAGGAACAGAAAGCTAAGGAGATGGATGGCCTAATGATCATGAATAATTTACTCGTAGGAGGCCGACCACTGCTGCTGTCTACCTTCTGAAATTTGTGTTGAAGCCTGATTGACCCAGGACCCGCTATCCTCTATGTCTGGAGGTCGTGTTGCATCCCAGTGTCCAACTGTGTCCCGGCTTCCACAATATTAACCCAGTGTGAAGGCATCAGTGAGATGGACCATCCCTGGCCACATTCACTTGTCCACGTGTTTGTGGTTAGGCTGTCCTTCCCACTAAATGCACTGGGGAGGGCACAGGTAATGTTTTGGTATGCGCGCTTGTGTATAAGGTGTACCAGGACAAATAGGGGTGGCTGGGGACCATTTATGGCCACCCGGCCACCCCCAGGCGGCTGGGGACTATGTGTAGGCACCCAGCCGCAGGGCCGCCCTGCGGCTGGGGACCAAGCGTGGACACCCGGCCGCCGGGCGGCTGGGGACTGAGTATGGATACCAGGCCGCCAACGCAGCCATGACGTGGTGGCCAGATTCCTCCACATGCCTAAAAGGCCCAATTTCAAGTGCAAGCAAGCAAGCAGTATGATATTGCAGCCTGGGGGTGGGTGGGTGGCAGACTGCATACTTGTGCTTGCATTGCAAGGAATGGGGGAGGTACAATTGAACACTGCCCTGGGGCAAGGACTTGCACGGGGATAGTTGCAAGTCTGCATCTTCTGATGCGGCAAGGATCACTTCTGATGGGCACACTTTTAGGCAGTGACCTGGGTGTCAGAAATGCTTCAAGGGGTCATAACTTCAATTACCCAAAGAAAATATTGTTACATTAACTAACAAAAAAGTGTTAGGTAAATGCTTAAAGGAATTGTGAGTTCAAAGGATGGCCATATTGGAGGAACATGCTTACTTTCTGTACTATCTAATTAATTAGTACAGCAGGACATGTGTACTTCATAGGAGCTGCAACTAATGGATGTTATTCGAAAGAAAATGATGCCATAGACCTTTACAATCTCGAGGAAGTGGTGGAATACAGCACCTCCATTAGAGTCCTGAGAGCAACTGGGGAGATGCATATAGAGCCTTGTCCCTGTGTATATTGTTTTGCGTTACTATTCTGCCAGCAATAAAAAATAAATATTTATTCTTCTATTGATAGTATGATGACTCTGCAAATACTGCTCCAGTCTATACAGTCAATTCTGCAAGTGAGCTACAGAAAGCTCAAAGTGTTAGCCTTCTGTGATTCCTTCTGTGAAAACTGGAATATTTTAAACAGGTTGTCTGCTCCCAAAAGAAGAGTCTGCAGTCACTCAATGTGAGTGCAGTCAAATCGTGAGGAGCACAATGTTATAATTCCCCTATATTCCCTGTGCTGGTGGGTGATCACATAACCACATATATGCAATTTGCCAACTAGACCCCTGCGCTTCTCTTAATTCTCTTCTATTAAGAGATGCCAAGTGAACCTAGCAGACACAAATCCACAAGTACGCAAACAGCGTACATACGGTCAAGTGACTATCCACCCGCACAGGGAATATAGGGCAATCATGACATTGTACGCTCACTTCCATGGGGAATACAGTCGGTAGGCACATAGTATGATTGTAGACTTTACTTCAAAGATCAAACAACCCCCTTAAGACTTCTAAGATTTTATGTGGATAGTCACATTAAAAAATAAGAAAAATCTGATTTAAATAGTGAAATATTTTTACTTGATGCTTTATCCTTTTAAAAGGAACCTGTCATTTAAAATTTGTATACCAGCAGCCATAGTATTAATCTGCAGGTGATTGCATTTAAATATATGTCTAAAGGAATATTTGGCTGCAATGAAAAAATAAAATATATCCAAGATCCCTGTCAGCCCAGGGAAAGGGATTGATTGATTCTATTATATACAAGTGTTATGGCACTTCTAATACCCCATACTGACATGAGCATAATACAGTACTAGAGTCTACCACTTTGTAATCATTGATTTATGTAACAAGATCTTCCGGTACGGACTGCTTTAATCCAATTTTGGATACACTTAACTCACCACTAGGGATTTAGCGTTACAGTGTCTTCCTCTTATTGGAGGTTCCTTTGCCCTGTTTTCATTGTGGTCATGATTTTATTATTTTGTATCAATAAATATTACATTTTATATTGAGCTAGAGTCTCTTTAATCCTTCAGCCTTGTTACGGATCTGGGTGGTGGAACCTCTGTGCTGTGATACAAGGAGGGACCAGAGGGGCGTAACTAAGTGCCTACCCAGACCGACCCTGGCCACACAGCGGCTTAGTTGACTCCGTGAACCAAGGAGGGACTGGGAAGGTGAACCCGGTGCCACTCTGGGACTGACCTTGTGTGAGAGCAGTCGACTCCCATGGGACTGATGGCTGAAACCGACAGGCACAGCAGATGAGCATGGCTGGTAGACAGGCAGGTGATTCGGGTAGACAAGCAGGCGGGCACGGCAGATAGGCAGGCGGGCACGGCTGATAGACAGGCAGGCGGGCACTGGAACCTGAGGGCTGAGGAGAGTGTTAGCACACAAACAACAACCTTGCACCATTTTGGAGGAGTTGCCTTATATAAGGGCAGTCCTCCGGGCATTGGCTGGGGATTTTTAGGACGGTGCACGCGACCCCTTTAAGAGAGAAGGAGCGCACGCGCATGTGCCCTAAGCACAGTGCCCGGGGGACTGCGCGCGGTGCGCGCACACTGGGCAGATGCAGCAGGGGAGCCGGAGGATGCCGGACCGGGACCGTGGCAGTCAGAGGATCGGCATCTCTGCCCAGCAGGAGGCAAAGACGCCAATGCTACAGTATTCCTCCCCCTTTACGCCAGCAAATTTTTTTCTAGAAGACGAGGAGCATGAATGTTCTCCCTGGGCTCCCAAGACCTCTCCTCAGGCCTTCAAAACCCCTTCCAATCCACAAGAAATAAAGTCATTCCTCTTACCCTCTTGATGGCCAAAATATTCTCTACCTCACAGATGTCCTCAGCGGAGACTGGAGCTGGAGTGGTACCTGGATCATCAGAGAAAGGATTAAGGACAACGGGTGTGAGGAGAGACACATGAAAGGAAATGGGAATCCGTAAGTAGGCAGGGAGTTTCAGCTTGTACACCACTGGATTTATTTGGTTCAGAATCTCGGAAAGACCGTTGAACCGTGGGCCCAACTTGTATGATGGTATCTTGAGATGGACATATTTGGAGGAAAGCCAGAACTTGTCTCCCGGACGAAATAGAGATCCAGACGTCTCTTGTCAGCATGCTTCTTCATCCGCTCAGAGGACTGAAGAAGCGCAGATCTAGTGTCTTACCAAATCACCAAAAAGTCACTGATGAGAGACTCCCCGGCAGGATTGTCCACTGAAGAAGAGATGGGAAACAGAATTTGGGGGTGTCGACCATAAACCACAAACAACGGAGACTTAGCAGAGGACTCACTCACATGGTTGTTATAAGAAAACTCTGCCCAAGGCAGAACTTCTACTCAATCGCTATGATAAGTGTTGACAAAGTGGCGAAGAATACTGGTAAGGATCTGATTAATATGTTCCACCTGACCATTGGACTGAGGATGATAGGCCAAAGAAAAGTCCAAAGTGACATCCAGCAGTTTGCACGTGGCTCTCTAGAAGAAGTGAACTGAACTCCTCTGTCTGAGACAATGTGGAGGGGTAAGCCGTGGAGACCAAAGATGTGACAGATGAAGTCCTTAGCCAGCACAGGTGTGGATGGGAGACCAGGCAAAGGAATGAAGTGAGCCATCTTGGAGAAGCATTCAGCGACCACCTATATGATGGTAGAACCGGCAGATACCGGAAGATCAGTGATGAAGTCCATAGCAATGTGTTGCCAAAGAGCAGAAGACACGTGGAGAGGAAGAAGATGACCCGCTGGGAGGTGCCTAGGTATCTTGTTACGGGCAAAGGAGGAACATGCCGCGACAAATTCCGCAACATCCTTGCGCAGGGTGGACCACCAATAATTTTGGGCAGTGAGCAGAAGCGTCTTCCTTTGGCCGGCATGACCAGCCAGTTTGGACGAATGACCCCAGAGTAAGACCCTCTTCCGATCCTGAGCCGCTACAAAGGTCTTACCAGGAGGTAGATCAAGCGGCGCAACAGTCATTATTCTGGAGGGGTCAATGATGTGTAGAGTCTCCTCCTCTTGGTCGGGCGGTAATGGAGAGTGAAGCTGAAACGAGCAAAGAACAAAGACCATCTAGCCTGATGCGGATTTAGTCTTTGGGTGTTCTGCAAGTAAGCGAGGTTTTTATGGTCAGTGTAGATGACCACCGAGTGCAGAGCCCCCTCAAGCAAGTAGCGCCACTCCTCCAGCGCTAATTTGATGGCCAGAAGTTCTCGATCTCCTATGGAGTAATTATGCTCGGATGGAGAAAAGAGCTTGGAGAAGAAGCCGCAGGTCACCATTCGCCTGGACAAGGATTTCTGGGTGAGAACTGCTCCGGCCCCAGAGGAAGAGGCATCAACCTCCAGGAAGAACTGTTTATTGCAATCTGGACGATGTAGCACTGGAGCAGAGGAGAAGGCTTGTTTAAGAGAGACAAAGGCACTTTCCGCCTCGGAAGTCCATTCCCTGGGATTTGCTCCTTTTAAGGGTGAGAGCAGAGATGGGAGCAGTCCGGAAGGAGAAGTGAGGAATGAAGAGGCGGTAATAGTTAGCGAATCCCAGAAACCGCTGAATATCCTTTAACCCCTCAGGTCAGGGCCACTTTAAGACAGCAGACATCTTCTCGGGATCCATCCGCAGTCCGGTCTCAGAGATGATATACCCCAAAAATGGTAGGGAGGTCTGCTCAAAGAGGCATTTCTCGTACTTACCATACAGGCAATTCTTCCGGAGCCTCAGCGGTACCTGACGAGCATCCCTCCTGTGAGAGGGCAGATCAGGGGAGACCAAGATATCGTCCAGGTACACCACCACACAGGAATACAAGAGATCTCAGAAGATGTCGTTCACAAACTCCTGGAAGACGGCTGGAGAATTACAGAGTCCGAAGGGCATCACGCGGTGCTCGTAGTGACCATCCTGAGTGTTTAATGCCTTCTTCCACTCGTCTCCCTGGCGAATCTGGACCAGATTGTACGCCCCACGAAGATCGAGCTTAGTGAAGATCTTTGCGCCTTTTAGGCGGTCAAACAGCTCCGAGATAAAAAGCAGTGGGTACTTATTTTTGATGGTAATCTGGTTTAGGCCCCTATAGTGGACACATGGATGAAGAGAGCCGTCTTTCTTTTTGACGAAGAAGAATCCTGCTCCAGCCAGAGAGATGGATTTTTGGATAAATCCCCTAGCAAGATTCTCTTCTATGTACTCAGATATAGCACGGGTCTCGGCCAGCAGCAAGAGGTAGATTCGCCCTCAAGGAGGTGAAGCACCAGGTATTAGGTCGATGGGGAAATCATACGGCCTATGAGGTGGTAGTGTCTCTGCCTCCTTTTTATCAAAGACGTCCGCATATAACCAGTAGGGTGCCAGCAGGCCAGGTAGGTTAGCTGGAGTAGACGGAGGTCGAGCAGGGTCAACCGGAACCAGACAGGACTTATGGTACTCCTGAACCCAACGGAGCACCTCACCTGAGCTCCAATTCAGGACTGGCTCAAGTCTCTGTAACCAAGGCAGGCTAAGCAAGAGGGGATGAGAAAGGCCGGACAGCACGTAAAAGGAGATCCTCTCCGAATGTAGCACTCGCACCTGAAGAGTTACAGGCTCAGTGACAAATAAGATGGTCTCAGAGAGAAGCTTTCCATCCACAGAGGAAACCGCTAAAGGGTCAACCAGAGGTATGGTAGGAATCTGATATCGCTCCACAACGGCCTGTTGAATGAGGTTCCCAGTGGCATCGGAATCCAGATAGACTGTCTCGAAAAAGCGGGTCTCATCACTGGTAAGCCGAAACGGACAGAATCCAGGGCGGAGAGGAAGAAATTTTGCCTCGGACGACCTCTCTGAGCGGTCCTAGACACTGGAGTTTCCCAGTCTCACCGGACAGGAGCAGATTAGATGCTCCATACTGCCACAGTAGAAGCAACTCCCATCGGCGCGGCGGGCCTCCTGGCGAGACTTAACCATCTTAACTTGGTCTATTTGCATAGACTCTGGAGAAGACACTGGAGGGAATGCTGGTTGCGAGACTGGCCTTTGGAAAGTTGGTGTGAGGCGTAGGGGTCTTCTCTCACTGGTCGCCTCCTTAGAATGCTCCTGAAAACGAATTTCGATCCGTGTAGCTAATGACACCAGGTCGTCCAGAGAGGGAAGTATGTCACGACCGGCTAGCTCATCCTTGATCCATTCGGAAAGGTCCCCCAAAAGGTGGAAACCAGAGCCTCATTGTTCCAGGCAAGTTCAGATGCGAGGGTGCGGAAACGCATGGCATACTGTCCCACAGAGAGACTTCCTTGGCGGACTCGGAGAAGAGAGGAGGCAGACAAAGATTTTCATACGGGCTCATAGAACACCTTCCGGAAAGCCGCGAGGAAGGGCTGGAGGTCTGACACCAGAGGATCCCCTCTCTCCCAAAGAGGGTTAAGCCACGCCAATGCCTCTCCGGTGAGGTGAGACATGATGAATGCCACCTTGGCCCGATCGGAGGCGAACTGGTGTGACAGGAGCTCGAAGCGCAGCGTGCACTGATTTATGAAGCCCCGATATAGGGCAGGGTCACCACCAAAACATGGAGGAGCAGATAGCCGGGGTCCAAAACCAGATGCCACAACCCCACTGGGTTGAGGTGCGGTCGGAGCGGGTGCCGCTTGGTTAGAGGCGGACACAGTCGGAGTGGACAGCGAGTCCAAGCGGGAGTTAACTGTTCGCAGATAGGACAGGATAGTATCCTGTTGGGATCTCAGGCGAGAGACCTCTTGGTACAGGTCTGAGAACGAAGGAGGCTGGGAGTCACCGGATTCCATGGACTGTGCAAACTGTTACGGATCCAGGTGGTGGAAATTCTGTGCTGTGACACTAAGTGACTACCCGAACTGACCCTGGGCACACGGTGGCTTAGTTTACTCCATGAACCAAGAAGGGACCGGGAAGGGGAACAAGGTGCCACTCTGGGACCGACCTTATGTGAGAGCAGGTGACTCCCATGGGACTGATGGCCAAAGCCGACAGGCACAGCAAATAAGCACAGCTGGTAGATAGGCAGGTGATGTGGGTAGACAGGCTGGCGGGCACTGCAGATAGACAGTCTGGCGGGCACGGCTGATAGACAGGCTGGCGGGCGCGGCTGATAGACAGGTTGGCGGGCGCGGCAGATAGGCAGGCTGGCGGGCACTGGAACCTGAGGGCTGAGGAGAGTGTTAGCACACAAACAGCAACCTTGCACAGGCACCTCCATTTTGGAGGAGGTGCCTTATATAAGGGCAGTGCTCCGGCCATTGACCAGGGACTTTTTAGGACGGCGCTTGCCGCGCGCTCTAAGTCTGGTGCCTGGGGAACTGCGCGCGGTACGCGCACACCGGGCAGATGCAGCAGGTGAGCAGGAGGATGCGGGACCTGGATCGTGGCGGTGAGAAGATCGGCATCTCTGCCCATAAGGAGGCAGAAATGCCAATGCTACAAGACTATCTCGTGGCTGATAGGGATCTTGGGTATATTTTACATACAAAAGTATCTAGCACTGAAGTCTTGTTCTGCTATTGGACACGTGATTAATAGTGTTGAGCGAGCATGCTCGACACTGCTCGGCACTCGCCCAAGCATCACGCTCGGATTTTCGGCGAGCACCGAGCATTTCCGGTTACTCGGGCGGGAGCTTAGGTCTCCGCCCTGCATGTTTGGCGCTCTTTACAGGTCTAATGAACATGCAGGGATTGCCAGCCAGTCACTGTAATGCCGCAGCCATGTTGTTTGTAGGCATTTCAGTGTTGGCTGGCCGCACAGCGTCACCTCGATTATTTAAAACCGGGCGCCGCCATCTTGGACACAGTCGCTCCAGATCAGACAGTGTAGGGACAGCGTTGCTGATTTAGGGAGAGATATATCCTGCAAAATAGCTAGTGTAGGGTCTGTAAACGCTGCCAGATTAAACAAACAGTCCTTCTCAGGACTAATATCCATCCCAGATATCAGGCAGGCAGACAGGCAGGCTGTATAGGAGACGCAGTGGTTATACCAGCAAACACTGCATTACAGTCCTGTGTGCTCCTGTTGCTGAAATTGCTGGACTTAGCACAAGGTCTCGGGGGCCAGGAAAAATCCTTTTTTTTCATCTAAATCCTCTTTTTTTTTTCCTCCTTCACACTGTACAAATACCCGTCTTATTAACTTTTTGGTGTCCCCCCCCCCCCAAAAAAAAAGCGTGTCCCTGATTTTTCAGACACAAATATATCTGTTGAAAATAGTGTGGTGTACGTCAGAGTAATAGAAGTGTGGTTTTGCAGTTCCATGGGCCATTTGTATAAAAAAAAAACAGTTTGAGTGTGTCGCTCACTGTTCAGCCGCAAATATATATATTTTAAAAAGTCTGGTATTCATCAGTAAATTATAACTGTGGTTTTGCTGTTCCACAGTAAAAAATCTCTATTATCCTGTTTTGGGCATTTTTTGCCGTGAAAAAAAAAATAATAGTGTCTCCCTGATTTTTCAGACACAAATATATATGTTGAAAATAGTCTGGTGTAGGCCAGAGAGACAGAAGTGTGCTTTTGCTGTTCCACGGTAAAAAATCTCTATTATCCTGCTTTTGTCATTTTTGCTGTAAAAAAAAAAAAATAGTGTCTCCCTGATTTTTCAGACACAAATATATATATTGAAAATAGTCTGGTGTAGGCCCAAGAGATACAAGTGTGGTTTTGCAGTTCCACGGTTCAAATCTCTGTATTATCCACTTTTGGGCCATTTGTATCAAAAAAAATCAGTTTGAGTGTGTCGCTCACTGTTCAGCTGCAAATATATATATTAAAAAAAGTCTGGTATACACCAGTCAATTATAACTGGTTTTGCTGTTCCATGGTAAAAAATCTCTATTATCCTGCTTTTGGCATTTTTTTCCGTAAAAAATAAATAATAGTGTCTCCTGATTGTTCAGACACAAATATATCTGTTGAAAATAGTCTGGTGTAGGCCCGAGAAATACAGGTCTGGTTTTGCAGTTCCACGGGTCAAATCTCTGTATTATCCTGCTTTTCGCAATTTTTGACGTAAAAAATAAATAATAGTGTCTCCTGATTGTTCAGACACAAATATATCTGTTGAAAATAGTCTGGTGTAGGCCCAAGAAATACAAGTGTGGTTTTGCAGTTCCACGGGTCAAATCTCTGTATTATCCTGCTTTTGGCATTTTTTGCCGTAAAAAATAAATAATAGTGTCTCCTGATTGTTCAGACACAAATATATCTGTTGAAAATAGTCTGGTGTAGGCCCAAGAAATACAAGTGTGGTTTTGCAGTTCCACGGGTCAAATCTCTGTATTATCCTGCTTTTGGCATTTTTTGCCGTAAAAAATAAATAATAGTGTCTCCTGATTGTTCAGACACAAATATATCTGTTGAAAATAGTCTGGTGTAGGCCCGAGAGAAACAAGTGTGGTTTTGCAGTTCCACGGTTCAAACCTCTGTATTATCCACTTTTGGGCCATTTGTATCTAAAAAAACAGTTTGAGTGTGTCGCTCACTGTTCAGCCGCAACTATATATATTTAAAAAAGTCTGGTATACACCATTCAATTATAACTGTGGTTTTGCTGTTCCATGGTAAAAAATCTCTATTATCCTGTTTTTGGCATTTTTTGCTGTAAAAAAAAAAAAAATAGTGTCTCCTGATTGTTCAGACACAAATATATCTGTTGAAAATAGTCTGGTGTAGGCCCGAGAAATACAAATGTGGTTTTGCAGTTCCACGGTTCAAACCTCTGTATTATCCACTTTTGGGCCATTTGTATCCAAAAAAAACAGTTTGAGTGTGTCGCTCACTGTTCAGACGCAAATATATATATTTAAAAAAGTCTGGTATCAACAAGTACATTATAACTGTGGTTTTGCTGTTCCACGGTAAGAAATCTCTATTATTCAGCTTTTGGTATTTTTTTCGGAAAGAAAAACAGTAATAGTTTCTCCCTGATTGTTCAGATTGTTTAAAAAAGTCGGGTGTAGGCCAGAGAAATAGAATTGTGGTTTTCCTCTTCCACGGTTCTAATCTACTTTTTATTACCCTTTTTTCATTGATAGTGCGAGTGTAAGCTATTTTACTTCCTTTACAATGGGCAAGGCGCGTGGCAAGGGACGTGGAAGTGGACGTTCTGGTGATGGTGCGTGCAGAGGATGGGGCCGTGGCCAAGGTGAAAATGTGCCATAGCCAACAGCCACATCTTCTCGCTCCCACTTCTTGACCAAATTACTAGGGAAGCACAGAACAACACCAGTATTGCGAACTGATCAGTTATTAATTGGATAGCAGATAATACTTCCAGTTACCTGGGCACCACCACCTCCGGCCTGTCTTCCGCACGGTCGACTGTTAGTAGCCGTGAGTCTCAACCGCAAACTCCTCCTCACCCTGATGCTCCTTCCTCCCACCATGCCGAGTGTCGTCAGACAGCAACTGATCCCACACTTGGACACTCTGAAGAGCTGTTTACTGGTCCATTTCCAGATTTGGGCCCCTCGCCTGCTCCACTTGAAGTGGTGGAAGAGGAGATCACATGTAGCGATGGCCAAATATTTGAACAGCAATGGCCACAAGAAGTCGACGCTGGCAATTTGTCACAAGAGGTGGACGATGATGAGACACAATTGCCAGGAATTGAGGAGGAGGATCGTGGTGCGCAAGTGGAAGAGGAGGAGGTGGTGGATGATCTAGTAACTGACACAACGTGGCAGGAGGACATGCAGAGTGAGGCCAGCAGCACACAGGGGGAGGGAGGCAGAGTACCCCAACAGGCAGGAAGAAGCAGTGTGGTGGCCGCAGACAGAAGGCGGGCAACCATTCCCCGTAACACCAACACGAGGGACGTTGCCAGTACAACCGGTAGGTCTTCCAGAGTCTGGAATTTTTTTAAAGACTCTGCTGATAACCCCAAAAAGGCCATTTGTACCACTTGCCATGCCAGCATCAGCAGGGGTGACAAAACTACCAGCCTGACCACCACCAGCATGATCAGGCACATGGCAGCAAAGCACTCGACTTTGTGGGGCGAACCCCAGCGTCCACGACCAGTGTCAGCGGGTGTCACCACTGCTTCTTCTGCTGTTGTGCGTGCAATAGAACCCCCTGTTGTGTGTGCAAGGCAATCCCCTGTCCATACTGCATGCAAAGATGCCCCCTTCTCTCAGTCTTCACTTGTTATGGCAGTTTCTCAAGAAACAGCATCAACGTCCACGTCCACCTCCCACTGCAGCGTTCAATTGTCCATATCTCAGACCTTTGAACGAAAGCAGAAATTCGTAGCTAACGCCCCACAGGCCACCGTCCTAAATTCGCACATTTCACGACTGCTTGCGTTGGAAATGCTGCCTTTTAGGCTGGTGGAGACGGAATCCTTCCGCAACCTTATGGCGGTGGCTGTCCCTCGGTACTCGGTCCCCAGCCGACACTATTTTGCCCGGTGTGCCATCCCCGCACTACACAAGCACGTGTCCCAAAACATCTGCCATGCCCTCAACAACGCAGATACTGGGAGAGTCCACCTGACAACGGACACGTGGACAAGTGCTTGTGAACAGGGACGGTACATCTCCCTGACGGCACACTGGGTAAACACAGTGCAAGCCGGGACCCAGTCGAACCTTGGGACGGAACACATCCTCCCCACACTGAGGATTGCGGGCCCTATGTCAGTCAGAGTTGCCCCCACAGTGTACAGCTCCTGCGCATCATCCTCCTCCTCCTCCTCATGTTCAGCCTCCATCTCAGATATCAACACATCAGTTACAAGCTGGAAGCACTGCAGTACTGCCTCCGCAAAGCGGCAACAGGCTGTGCTGAAACTCCTAAGCTTAGGTGAGAATCCTCACACTGCTTGTGAGTTGTGGACAGCTGTGAAAAAGCAGGCATATCTGTGGCTGAGACCGCTGAACCTACATCCAGGCATGGTCGTGTGTGACAATGGCCGTAACCTGGTGGCGGCTCTGAGGCGAGGCGAGATCACACACGTACCATGCCTGGCTCATGTGCTTAACCTCGTGGTTCAGCGGTTTCTTAAATCGTACACCAAGTTGCCAGATCTGCTCGTCAAAGTACGCCGCCTGTCAGCTCATTTTCGCAAGTCGGCTACAGCTTCCACCGCCCTTGCTGTGCTGCAGCAGCGTTTGCAGCTTCCTTCACATCGACTGGTGTGTGATGTCCCCACACGTTGGAACTCTACCCTCCACATGTTGCAAAGGATTTGTGATCAGAAGAGAGCAGTTGTGGAGTACCAACTGCAACAAGGCCGTCGATATTCAGGTCAGACTCCACACATAAGACCTCAGGAGTGGACCTGGATGTCTGACATCTGTACCATCTTGACAAACTTTGAGGAGTCCACCCAGATGGTGAGTGGCGATGACGCCATCATTAGCATCAGCATTCCACTTGTCTGTCTTTTGCAACGCTCTCTGCAGAGAATTAAAGAGAAGGCACTGCAGCCAGAGTATGATAAGATGGATCAAGAAGCCATAGCGGTCGATTACACACAGCCCAGAGTCATCTCATCCCAACGTGCATTGGGGGACAATGAGGGAGAGGAGGAGGAAGAACAGGAGCTTGTATCATGCGCTGTAGATGGTAGTACCTGTACAATTGTCATACCGTCGGTTCAGCGTGGGGGGCCTGAGGACAGGGGGGAGGAGGAGGAGGAGAGCATGGTCAATCGTCATCTTGGTGAGAACATGGAAGTCTTGCCCATTACCAGTCTTGCACGCATGGCTGACTTTATGTTACGCTGCCTTAATCATGACCCTTGCGTTGTCAAAATGTTGGGTGACAGTCATTACTGGTTGGTGACACTTTTAGACCCCTGCTACAAGGAGAACTTTCACTCTCTTATTCCTGAGGTGGAGAGATCTACAAAAATGGGGCAGTACCAGTAGGCCCTTGCCGCAGAACTGTTAAAAAAGTTCCCATCTGAACACGCTAGCGGCAGAGGTCACAATTTGTAGACCAACCAAGGCTTACAAGCGAGAGTGAGGCAACTCCAATCCAGCAGAGGCAGGGGAACACTGTCAACGTTCTGGGGCAGTTTTCTGAGACCCAGCTTACAGGCCCTGAGGCGCGGGGTACTCTCACAAGGAGTGGAAAGTTTCAAAAGATGGTGAGGGAGTACCTTTCCGACCATACCAGCGTCCTCCGTGATTCCTCTGTGCCTTTTAATTATTGGGTATCCAAGCTGGACACTTGGAATGAACTCGCTCTGTACGCCTTGGAGGTCCTGGCCAGCCCTGCCGCTAGCGTGTTATCGGAGCGTGTTTTTAGTGCCGCTGGGGGAATTATAACTGATAAGCGCACTCGCCTGTCAACTGACAATGCTGAAAAGCTGACCCTTATCAAAATGAACGAGGGCTGGATTGGGCCAGACTTCTCATCACCACGAAATGACAGCAGAGTAACATAAAGTCAAATCCACTGTGTTTTTTCGGGAGGTGTATTCACATGCACCGCTTCACACCCACAAATGGGTATACGCTTCCTCATTTCGGCTGTTTTATGTTCTTCTCCTTATCCTCAGCCTCCACCACCACTATACCACCAGGGTGACCGTGGTCCGTGTTGCCATTATTGAAAGTTCCTCCGTCCTTATTTTTGTCAGCTTTTGCTTGGAAGGCATAAGCAAAGACTGTGGGAGACCCACTCCCCAATAATGGGAATAATATTTTTAAGATGCTATACTGTATGGCTCTTGTAAGGGGCATTGCAAGTTCCTCCGTCCTAATTTTTGGCAGCTTGTTCTTGGAAGGCATAAGCAAATACTATGGGAGACCCACTCCCCAATCATGGGAATAATGTTTGTAATATGCTGTACTGCATGGCTCTTGTAAGGGGCATTGCAAGTTCCTCCATCCTAATTTTTGGCAGCTTTTGCTTGGAAGGCATAAGCAAATACTATGGGAGACCCACTCCCCAATCATGGGAATAAGCTTTGTAATATGCTGTACTGCATGGCTCTTGTAAGGGGCATTGCAAGTTCCTCCATCCTAATTTTTGGCAGCTTTTTCTTGGAAGGCATAAGAAAATACTATGGGAGACCCACTCCCCAATCATGGTAATAATGTTTGTAATATGCTGTACTGCATGGCTCTTGTAAGGGGCATTGCAAGTTCCTCCATCCAAAATTTTGGCAGCTTTTGCTTGAAAGGCATAAGTAAATACTATGGGAGACACACTCCCCAATCATGGTAATAATGTTTGTAACATGCTGTACTGCATGGCTCTTGTAAGGGGCATTGCAAGTTCCTCCATCCTAATTTTTGGCAGCTTTTGCTTGGAAGGCATAAGCAAATACTATGGGAGACACACTCCCCAATAAAGGGAATAATGTTTTTAAGATGCTGTACTGTATGGCTCTTGTATGGGGCATTAAAAGCGTCTTGTTAAGCTACTGCGACCTCCACCACTTTTCCGAGGGGCATTAAAAGCGTCTTGTTAAGCTACTGGAAACTCTACGTCTCTTCTGAGGTGCATTAAAAGCATCTTGTTAAGCTACTGGGACCTCCACGGCTCTTCTGAGGGGCATTAAAAGTGTCTTATTAAGCTACTGGGACCTCCACCACTTTTCCGAGGGGCATTAAAAGCGTCTTGTTAAGCTACTGGGACCTCCACGTTTCTTCTGCGGGGCATTAAAAGCGTCTTGTTAAGCTACTGGGACCTCCACCATTTTTCCGATGGGCATTAAAAGCGTCTTGTTAAGCTACTGGGACCTCCATGTCTCTTCTGAGAGGCATTAAAGCGTCTTGTTAAGCTACTGGGACCTCCACGTCTCTTCTGAGGGGCATTAAAAGCATCTTCTTAAGCCACTCTGAACTCCACAGCTCTTCCAAGGGGCATTGAAATATTGCTTTTATTTACCTCCAACCTCCATGACTCTTCCAACGGGCATTGCATTTCCTCCTAATTTTAGTCAACTTTTGCTTTTCAATGAAAAGGCGAAAATTAAGGAGACCCACTCCCCAATAATGGGTAGAAGGCTTTTAGTACGCTGTAATCCACGTCTGTTTCAAGGGGCATTGCAGTTCCTCATAATTCACTGCTTAGGCCAACAGTGTACAGGAGACCCAGTTGCTATAAATGGAAAAAACGGTTTAGTTAAGGCCCTCTGACCTCCATGTCATTTCCAAGGGTCATTGGAGTGCCTCAAATTTTTGGTAGGCATTGCACTCTCAGAATGCCCTATAACTGTGTAGCCGAACCGCTCATTTTGTTACATAAACATATCCTACAAGACATATGTTGTTGACTGGCCTGATATTGATGTGAATGGTCCCTGTTCCTCCTGCTCTTTCTCCTTTGCCACTACCTCATCCATCATTTATCACCTGAAGGTTTGTTTTAACAGGAGTCATAGAACTGGGATAGTAGCAGGAAAACATCCAGCAATCCTCGGAGGAGGTAGGATATGCGCCAAAACGCTGACGACCTCAGGCCTAGCCGCTACTACATACATGCACTTGCATTCCAAGAAAACAAAGCAGATGCTAACTTCTATCATCATCATCATCATGGTCCTCACCTTGGCACTCTCAACTCCCCTGATGGAGAAGCCAGGGCCCACCGGAGAAGTCTGGTTCTCTGGTGGGCTCGTCCCATGCTGCCCTAAAGAAGGCCGGGCTAAGAAATGTGTGTGTGGGGATGTTCCAAGGAGAAATAGGGGCGGCTGGGGACCGTTTATGGTCACCCGGCCACGGGGCGGCTGGGGACCGAGTATGGATACCAGGCCGCCAACGCAGCCATGACGTGGTGGCCAGTTTCCGCCTCCACATGCCTAAAAGGCCCAATTTCAAGTCCAAGCAAGCAGTATGGTATTGCAGCCCGGGGGTAGGTGGGTGGCAGGCTTCATACTTGTGCTTGCATTGCAAGGAATGGGGGAGGTACAATTGAACACTGCCCTGGGACAAAAACTTGCACGGGGATAGTTGCAAGTCTGCATCTTCTGATGCGGCAAGGATAACTTCTGATGGGCACACTTTTAGGCAGTGACCTGGGTGTCAGAAATGCTTCAAGGGGTCTTCCCCATGCTGTTCCCATGTCTTTTCAGCATTGTATGCATGTGTCACACAGCACATGGCCAGATAAGGTTGTAAAATGTTAAAATGACATTTCCAGGTGAATGCATTTGTCAAGGTTGAAAGCAATACAAAAGTGCAAAAACGCATAAAAAATGCTACTTGTGAACATAGCCCAAGGTGTGGAGGAGTATTTTTTGGGGGGGTTATTTATTTTACCTTATACACAAGTCTTTACCCTGGAAAGGAACTTCCTTAACATATTTCACAGGAAAGCAGTTTCAGTTTAGTTTTTGAACGTTTTATTGTGAGCCCTTAAAAGTGGATTAATACCTCTGACCACGTTGTTGACAGAAGTGACCTGGGGGTCAGAAATGCTTCCTGGGGCTATCCCCATGCTGTCCCCATGTCATTTGAGCACTGTCACTATCGTTTTGGGCACTTGTTAGGCTTTTAAACGACTGCCGGGGGTGCCGCGGCAAAAATGCTCGGGTCTCCCATTGACTAACATAGGGATCGTTGCTCGGGTCGAGCACCCGCGTATCACGGCGAGCTCGGTCCGAGCTTCGAGCACCCGAGCATTTTAGTGCTCGCTCAACACTAGTGATTAATAATGAAAAAATTAAATTATATGCTTCAAGTCAATTGGGTGACATATGGGCAGAAAGCAGTCAGCAGTCTGCACACTGTGAGCATGATGTAATTACTCCCCCCTGTTACATGACGGACATGGCCCACAGTGTCTGCTGAAATAAATGGATAAGGTTTTGGTGTAAAAATGTGCAGGTACAAAATTTAAGTTATGTAACTCAAGCATGTGAAAGAACACGTGAAAAAGATTTTATAATGAAATGACATTTTCTCGAAACTGTGAAGAAGAGCAGAAAAAGTTTTTTAAAAATGTGTCAATAAATGATATCCCAGTGAACACTTCCATGCAATTCCAGTTTCACTAGTGCATTTTAAGCCAAGAGTCAATTGATCAAAGATTCATTCTGTGCAGCCAAATGTGATTTATAGAAGAAATAATTCAAGGTGTTCAGCCAGTGATAACCAACAATGCATAATGTTCAGCCAAAGGCATAATCTGTCAAATATTGACCGGAACTAAAATGAACAAAAAGCAGGATGCCAGAAAACTTCAGATCCAAAATTAAAAAAGAATTGATCAGACTTACTGTAAAAGCAAAAAATGTAATTAAATTTATGCAAGTCAAGTTGTAATATCAAATATCCTTAAATCTTTCACTTGTTTGATGATGTTAAACTGGCTACATCATAGAATAGTGGCTTAAGAGCTGAATATAACAGTTTTTCTTTTTAAATTTCTCCTCTCCATTGCATTAATATTAGCTTGTAAAGTTTAGAATATACAGTAATTTATGCCCAACTGGGTGTTACCAAAGATTTGACTCTGGGGTCGTGAACTTCTTCCACTATGTAAGCAGGCAGCAACATATAGGGGAAAAAAGAACACACCACCACAATAGCTTAGAGCAGGCTTCTTCCTCTGTGCGATATGTAACCACAAACAGTCTGATTTCACTGCAGAACTATTATAGGTGGATGGAGTACAGCAGAGATGAGCGTAATTGCTAACACTTCTTTAGCTTTCATCTCACAGAATAGCAGAACTGAGCTTTTTCTCATTACAAACACCTTTGCATCTGCAGCACTCCTCTCATGGTGCAGTCAGCTCTGCTGCATCCTGTAAAGGAGTGAGAACATGCTATAGTTATACTGTATAATGCATTGCCATGTTTTAAATGTTGTTTTATCTTTGCTATGTTCTGCAATAGTGGGTTAGCTACAGACAGGGTTAACTACACGTTCCTCAAATCCGGCTCCAGCGACTGTGAATAGCAATACAAACGGCTAATCACAGGTGCCGGGTACTGACATTAATGCTCAGCATTGTCGCCAGGTCTTGCTGAGTACATGGAGACCCGGCAGCTCTGATGAGCGTTGTAGTCAGTACCTGGTGCCTCTGAATAGCAGGAACTGTATTGCTATTCACAGTCGCCGGAGCCGGATTCAAGGATCGTGGATTACATTGGAGCTTTGTGGGAACATTTTTACAAATAAATTAGTGAACAAGGGACTATCTCTTGTGTTTGTGTCTTTTTAAATTTTTCAAGTATCCATTTCTGGCCTACATCTGGACTACAAATCACAGCTGTCATCAACCCCTCAAGTATCCATTTCTGGACTACAAATCACAGCTGTCATCAACCCCCAACTACCATTACCCCAATTGCCACCACACAATTGGGAAGAGCCAGGCAAAGCACAAGAATTGGCCCTTCTAAGTGATGTGCCAATTCTGGGCTGGCTGCAGGCTTGATTTTCTTATGCTGGGAGGGCCCAATAACCAGTGACCTTTCCAGTAGGATAATATTGTTGTCTGTTTTACCTTGGCTGGTTATCAAAAATAGGGGGGACTCTATGTCATTTTTTTAAATTATTTATCTATTTAATAGGTTAAATTAGGCTAAACACCCTTTAGTGACACATGAAAGACGCTAAAAGGTGCAAGTGTATTATATGTGGGGGGCTTGTGAAATTATAAATCTACAAGATATCTAGTTATTCTATCTATCTATTCTGATGTTCTGGCTTTGAATTTACTGTACTTGGCTGATGAAATTTCGAGTTTCCTTTTGAGATATGTGAGTAAAAAACGGGCGGTATACAGTACAGACCAAAAGTTTGGACACACCGTCTCATTTAAAGATTTTTCTGTATTTTCATGACTATGAAAATTGTACATTCACACTGAAGGCATCAAAACTATGAATTAACACATGTGGAATTAGATACTTAACAAAAAAGTGTGAAGCAACTGAAAATATGTCTTATATTCTAAGTTCTTCAAAGTAGCCATCTTTTGCTTTGATGACTGCTTTGCACACTCTTGGCATTCTCTTGATGAGCTTCAAGAGGGAGTCACCAGAAATGGTCTTCCAACAATCTTGAAGGAGTTCCCAGAGATGCTTAGCACTTGTTGGCCCTTTTGCCTTTACTCTGCGGTCCAGCTCACCCCAAACCATCTCGATTGGGTTCAGGTCTGATGACTGTGGAGTCCAGGTCATCTGGTGTAGCACCCCATCACTCTCCTCCTTGGTCAAATAGCCCTTACGCAGCCAGGAGGTGTGTTTGGGGTCATTGTCCTGTTGAAAAATAAATGATGGCCCAACTAAACGCAAACCGGATGGAATAGCATGCCGCTGCAATATGCGGTGGTAGCCATGCTGGTTCAGTATGCCTTCAATTTTGAATAAATCCCCAACAGTGTCACCAGCAAAGCACCTTCACACCATCACACCTCCTCCTCCATGCTTCACGGTGGGAACCAGGCATGTAGAGTCCATCCGTTCACCTTTTCTGCGTCGCACAAAGACACAGTGGTTGGAACCAAAGATCTCAAATTTGGACTCATCAGACCAAAGCAGAGATTTCCACTTGTCTCATGTCCATTCCTTGTGTTCTTTATCCCAAACAAATCTCTTCTGCTTGTTGCCTGTCCTTAGCAGTGGTTTCCTAGCAGCTATTTTACCATGAAGGCCTGCTGCACAAAGTCTCCTCTTAACAGTTGTTGTAGAGATGTGTCTGCTGCTAGAACTCTGTGTGGCATTGACCTGGTCTCTAATCTGAGCTGCTGTTAACCTTCAATTTCTGAGGCTGGTGACTCGGATAAACTTATCCTCAGAAGCAGAGGTGACTCTTGGTCTTCCTTTCCTGTGGCGGTCCTCATATGAGCCAGTTTCTTTGTAGCGCTTGATGGTTTTTGCAACTGCACTTAGGGACACTTTCAAAGTTTGCCCAATTTTTTGGACTGACTGACCTTCATTTCTTAAAGTATTGATGGCCACTCATTTTTCTTTACTTAGAATTTGTATTATGGCAAGAAAAAAGCAGCTAACAGTCTATTCAGTAGGACTATCAGCTGTCTATCCACCTGAATTCTGCACAACACAACTGATGATCCCAACCCCATTTATAAGGTAAGAAATCCCACTTATTAAACCTGACAGGGCACACCTGTGAAGTGAAAACCGTTTTCGGTGACTACCTCATGAAGCTCATCAAGACAATGCCAAGAGTGTGGCATTCACACCCATAGACTTGCATTGGCGGGTCCTGTCCGATATACGCAGTCAGGCCACGTTCACATGTTCAGTATTTGACATCAGTATTTGTAAGCCAAAATCAGGACTGGAACAATCAGAGGAAAAGTATAATAAAAACACCACTTCTACATTTTTCACCCACTCCTTGTTTTGGCTTACAAATACTGATGTAAAACACTGACCAAATACTGAACATGACAAAGTGAGAACATTGTCTCAATTGCAGCATGCTGCAATTTTTTCCTTGGTCCGATTAGATGAACAGATGAGCACTGACTCATTTAACCCCTTCCCGATATGCACCGTATATATACAGTGCTGCAGGAGCTGTGTTTTCACAAGTGCCATATATATATAGTGCCGTGATCGTGCAGGCTGACACTGAGCGCTGCTACAATATAATGCGGGTGTTAGCTTTATGTGAGAGCTGACATCCCACAGCAAAAAACCTTTAAAAAGAACCTGAAGACCCACCTCTTCCGACAAGCCTGCAACCTGCAGTAACCCTCTCTCCACCATACCGCTCTTCCTGTGCAAGTCGCCTACTTGTATTGTTTAAAATTTACTGTAATTGCTTGTGCTATGCATATCCCTTTCACATGTAAAGCGCCATGGAATAAATGGCACTATAATAACAAATAATAATAATAATCTTAATCACATCACTCGGAGATTTAGATGGAAACCCCGATATAAGTGATCAGCTTAGAGTGCAGGGTAAAAGTGATCCAAAATGTTATGTAAAATGTTCCCAATAAAGCTTCAACTCCATTCAAAAAAAATGAAGTCCTCACTCATGTCCATTTACTTTTAACGGTAATATAGGGGGCTTCCACGTTATTGGTAGCACAAAGGCTCTGGAAAAAACAAAATGGCTCCTCATCCTCCAAAAGAAATACAGTAAATTCTGTGCTCCCAAATCCAAATATCCCCCTCCCTTCTGAGATCTACCGTGTGCCTAAACCACAGTTAGCGTCCACATATTTGGCATTCCTGGTGAGATGAGAGCCCGTCTTATTGCATGTCTCCAGAAGCACGAGTCACTACAGTGTTTTGGTCACTACTATGGCAGTTTGCAATCTTCGCTTTGCAACATCCACTGCTGCTTGTTTCTGGAAAACACCCATGTTGGGGCCCTGTATATGGAGTCCGCAAACTATTCTAGCAAAATCTACGCTCCAAGAGGCAAAAATTGCTCCATTCCTCCCAAGTCTCTCCGCATAGCTAAGCAGTACTGCACAGCCACATATGGGATATTTCTACATTTAGCAGAATTTGTGGGACAAATTGTGGTGCCATTTTTACCCATTTCTCAGTGTGAAAATGTAAAATCTGGGGCTAAAACAAATTTTGGTATTAAAATGTAATTACTTTTTCTTTATTGACCAATGGTATAAAATGCTGTGATACACTTGTGGTTTCAATATGATCCCCTAGATGAATTCATTGAGGGGTCTAGTTTTCAAAATGGTTTCACTTGTGAGTAGTGTTGAGCATTCCGATACTGAAATATCGGGTATCGACCGATATTCACTGTATCGGAGTTCTGATACTGAGTTCCGATACTTTTAGAATATCGAATACCGGAATCATAAGTTCCCATAATGCAATGAGCCAGTTTGATTTTATTCAGCCAATGAGGATCCTAAGAAGTGTGGGCACATCCTGTTAGGCATGTTAACTAATGGCATGGCTGTGATTGGCTGAAATGATGTCATGATGCACTATAAAAGCCGCCGCCGCCATTTTGGGTTCACTCTGCTGTGAATTCAGTTAGGGACAGGACGCTGCTGTTTTGAGGGACAGTTTGAGCTAGCGATTTGCTCTATTGTGCTTTACCCAGGCTACTTTATAAACCACTGTGCGAGAAGCTTTCTTTTGCCTTGCAGCGCTAGTGAACAGTTCTCTGCACTGTTCACGGCTGTCTGCGAGGTCTCTGTGTGTGAGTGCAGCTCACGCTTTAGTGTGTTCTTCAGCCACGTCCGGTTGTAGTCCGCTCAGCGTGCGTCACTGCCTCATACATTGTCCTTTTTTGCATTAGTGCTGCTCATTTTTCCTGATTTTTCCTATTAGTGTGGTTCCATCCGTATTCAGCTAGATTGCTTGCAAACAAACTATATAGGAGTAGATAGAGGAGCCTTTCTGCAGCCTTGTGCCCTGCAGCCCCAACAAGATTAGTATTAGCCTATTTTTTGCATCCTCATCTATTGCATTGTAGGTTACCTTCCTGCATGTAGCTGCAAAAAGTTTGTGATACTATCGGTTTTACATCTTTGGGCATATCCAGTGTCTTTTTATGAAAAAAAAAAGGAAATAAAGTTCACCAAACACTCCACTTTACAGTTGTGTAGGCCACATTAGCTCATATTAAAGTCTAGTCCACACTTTATAAAATTAGTGTTTCTTATATCTGTTAGCAGCTGTTCAGGAATAAGCACACTAAGCCCTTAGTACTTTTCTGCCTATCTTTATCAGTCTACCAAGATGAAGAAGGCAGGGAGTAAGGCATGTGGTCGTGGGCGTGGAGTTTCTGCAGGGAGAGGACGTGGGGATTCTGTGCCTGCTGCGGGCACCAGTGACTCAGAATTCCCCAGTTTTACCAGGGAACAGTCCTTTATGCGCAGCTTTGTAGGAGCTCGCAAAACCCCACTGCTGCAGGAGGACCAAACTGAAGCCGTTGTCGGATGGATGGCATCGACTTCAATTAGTTCCAGATCCTTTCAGGTCCTGAGCACTGAAGAGCACCCATCTGTCTCTTCACCACCTGCCAAATTGCCCAGGCAGTCAGAGAGCCCTGGATAGGAGCCATCTCTACTTCTGTTCTCTGAATCTCTTGGCTTGGAAAGAGGGGGCCAGCCAAGCAGAATTCGAGAATTTGAAGAAGAGGTAGTATGCAGTGATGCGCAACTGCTTTGTCTCTCTGAATCTGAAGAGGCGGGTGGGCCAGTGCCTATCGCCAGCACACATCAGTATGCATCTGATGATGAGACTCAGGTGCCTCTTTCTGGTGCGTACTGTGCTCTCGAGACTACCCAGGAGAAGCAGTTGATTGAAGAGGGTAGTGTAGATGATGAGGTCCTTGACCCATCATGGCATGAGGTACAGGAAGGTGGTGGGAGCAGCTCTGAGGAAGAGATTCCCCGAATGGCCCAAAAAGGAGGGAGAGGGAGGGGGCAGACTTGGTTGCCTGTAGCCTCCACTTCGGCACCCATTAGGAGCATGCATCTTCCAAAACCAAAAACGAGTGCTCCAAAGACTTGCAGTGCCTGGTCCTTTTTTGACACAGTTGCAGATGACATTTGCTTTGTCAAATGCAAGCTGTGTAATCAGAAAGTGAAAAGAGGGAAAAGTGTCAGCAACCTCAATACTATAAAATATGTGGAAACATGTGCGGACCAAGCACGTGGTGGAGATACAAAGACACACTGAAGACCTAGGCCAACCTACAGCGCCACCTACCACCTCTTCAGCTCGTGTTGTAGCCTCTTCCTCCAGCTCACACACAGCTGGTTCAGCTTCCTCACAGGATCGCCATGGAAGAACCTCTGGCACTGTTGTACCGAGACACAATGTCATTCCACCCAGAGCACCACGTTCCCTGTCATCCTCACACTCCCAGGCAAGTCTACAGCCATTGTTAGCACAGGCATGGGAGAAAAAGCGCCCATACTCGGCAAACCACCCCCGAGCACAGGCTCTGAATGCTGGCATTGCAAAACTACTGTCCCTTGAAATGCTATCATTCAGGCTGGTGGAGACTGACACCTTCCGTAACATGATGGCATTGGCAGTCCCACAATACAACGTGCCCAGCCGCTTTTATTTCAGCAGGCAAGCCGTCCCTGCCCTGCAACAGCATGTGGAGGGAAAAATTAAACATGCACTACAAAACGCCGTCAGTAGCAAGGTCCACCTGACCACCGATGCGTGGACCAGTAAGAATGGACAGGGACGATAAATTTCCCTCACTGCCCATTGAGTAAATGTTGTGGAGCCGGGTACAGATCTTGAGAGTGGCGCTGTAGGTGTTCTGCCAACTCCAAGGATTGCAGGAATCCAGTCTGTACACATTGACTCCTCCTCATACTCCAGTTCCTCTGAATCAGCGCTGCAGGAGCAGTCACGGTCTACCTCCACATCGACCCGTGAACGGTTACCTGTTACGACAGATATGAGCACAGCCGTGGCCACACGTCTACAGGCCGTATTGAAATTAATTTCTTTGGGGAATCGAAGCCACACAGCGCAGGAGCTCTGGAATGCCATCAAGCAGCAGAGCGACGTGTGGTTTGTGCCAGCGAATCTCCAGCCAGGCATGGTAGTGTGTGACAATGGCCGAAATCTGGTGGCAGCTCTGGGCCTAGGCAACCTCACTCACATCCCATGTCTGGCACATGTGCTCAACTTGGTCGTGCAGAGTTTTTTGAGGGACTATCCGGATCTTGATGCACTGCTGCACAAGGTCCGCATAGAGTGTGCACACTTGTGGCATTCCAGCATCGCAAGATCGCGCATTGCAGCTCTGCAGCGCCGATTACGCCTTCCGGAACATCGCATCATATGTGACCTACCCACCAGGTGGAATTCAACGTTACATATGTTGGAGAGGTTGTGTGAGCAGCAGGCAGCAGTAATGGAGTACCAGCTGCAGCAGGCGCAAACAAGTCTCACTGCGCGCCGTTCACACTTCACCACCACTGAGTGGGCCTTTATGAAGGACATCTGCCACGTTTTGCGTGCCTTTGATTATTCCACGCGGATGGCGAGTGCAGATGATGCACTAGTCAGCATGACTTTCCCCCTTATCTGCCTGCTTGAAAAAACACTGCAAGCACTAAGGGAGGAGGTTTTGGAAGAGGTGGAGGATGAGGAGTCACAAATGCCATCTGCTTCTGTACAGTCTGCACAACGTGGTTCCTCACAAAGGCCTAGGCAGGGGACACTTTGTGAGGAGGATGAGGAGGAGTCAATGGAGGAGGAAGACATCTGTCCAGAGGAGGGAGGTACCCAATGCTCTAGTAGTCAGTATCTAGAGCGAGGGTGGGGTGATGCAGAGCAGGCAGAGATCACGCCTCAAGCAGGGGACAGTGTTTCTTGGCCAGTTGGCAGTCTGCAGCACATGGTTGATTTCATGCTGCAGTGCCTAAGAAACGACCGCCGCATCGCCCACATTCTCAGCACGGCAGATTATTGGGAGTCCACCCTCCTAGATCCTCGCTACCGGGACAACTTACAAAGCCTCATAACACCGTTTAACCGGGAGCGTAAAATGCGGGAGTACCAAGACACACTGGTGCATTCCATCATGTTCTCCATTCCACCCGAGAGCAGTGCTGCTAGTGCTTTACAAAGCAGCTCAGTGCGTCGATGCAGTGGAGGAAGCTCTGCACAAAGAGGGAGCAGAAGCAGCGCCTCAGCACAAGGCAAGACCAGTATGGCCCAAATGTGGCAAAGTTTTGTGTCCCCGCCACAAATGTCTACACCATCACAGACGGCTCCAGTAAGCAGGGGGCAACGTTTCCGTCAGATGGTGACAGACTACATGTCTTGCCCTCTCAGTGTACTCTCAGATGGCTCTTCCCCCTTCAAGTTTTGGGTCTCTAAGCTGGATACATGGCCAGAGCTTAGCCAGTATTCATTGGAGGTGATGGCTTGCCCTGCTGCTAGTGTATTATCGGAACGCGTCTTTAGTGCCGCAGGTGGTGTACTAACTGACCGTCGCATCTGACTATCCTCCGATAACGTTGACCGGCTTACTTTTCTGAAAATGAACAAGGCCTGGCTCTCGCATGAATTTGCTAGTCCTCTTCCAAATTAAATAATTGGTTGGCAACAGTATCCAGGTCTCCTGTTATGTTCATGTTTCTACCACCTGAACTGTAATCCCTGGACTCCAACACCGCCAGTTGCAGCTCAGAAGTGCAGTCTGCACAGTCAACACTTGCTCCAGTGTTATTGGGGTTCTGTAATGTCAGCTGATCCCCTGATGTGTGCCCGGCAATTTCTCCTGCTCTGTCCACATTGACACTACTACTGATTTTAAACTTGCTCCAGTAAGGCCTCTGGCTCCACTCTGTTTTTAGTATTTACCCTGGGTTCCAGCACCGCCAGCTGTTTCCCAGCAGTGTCTCTGGCATGGGTACTCCCTCCTGCCCAGCCTGGTTCCAGCACGCCAGCTGTTTCCGGGTAGTGTCAACGTCACTTTGCCTCCAATACGTTGTCCTGTCGTGTTGCGGTCGGGTATAGTGCCTGCAGTTTAGGTGACTCCTATGTGGGCTGCGAGATCTGGCAATGAAGGCTGGTTCCATAGTGCCAATAGGACAAGCACCCCCTGTAGGACTGTGGGTTTCGGTAACTCCAGCCGGCTCGCGGCCTTGCAACTTTTTTTTTCATGTGTACCTTCTGCTGCCTATCTGAGTTCCAGTACCATTAGCTGGTTCTGTTGAAGTCAATCTTGAATATGTCCCCCTGGGTTCCAGTAACATCAGCTGGTTCCAGGCAGTGCCTTTGGCTTAGGTGCCTCCTTCTTGGTATCCGAGTTCCGCCAACATCTGCTGGTCCTTGGTAGTGCTTTCTGGCACAGGTACCTCCTGCTTAGTAACTGGGTTCCAGTGCCATCAGCTGGTCCTTGGTAGTTCCATTGGCTCTTGTACCTTCTGCTACCCATCCGGGTTCCAGTACCGTCAGCTGGTTCTCGGCAGTTCCTCAGCCTTCTTGTACCTTCTGCTACATTTCCATGTTCAAGCTTTTAGAAATGGTTTTTGGTAATCACTCTGGATCTCCCTGACGACGACCCTGAAGACGACGACCCTGAAGACCAGCCCGAAGAAGACGAGGACCCCGAAGATGAAGACCCTGAAGACGACGACCCTGAAGACCACCCCAAAGAAGACGAGGACCCCGAAGACGATGACCCTGAAGACGACAACCCTGAAGACCACCCCGAAGAAGACGATGACTCAGAAGACGATGACCCTGAAGACGACGACCCTGAAGACTACCCCAAAGTAGACCAAGAAGATGACCCTGAAGAAGATGACAAAGAACAAGAAGACAACCACCAAGATACAGAAGAACAAGAGACAGAAGACCAAGAAGCAGAAGAACAAGATGCTGCAGAACAAAAAGCAGAAGAACGTTAAGCATAAGACTAAAAATCAGAGCAAAAGATATTGTCTAAATTATAAGCAGAAGAAGACTAAGCAGTGTATGGGGGTGAGTCCGTTCCTCCTCGTGGTGCCCGTGGAAAATACCTGCTGCAGGCCAAACTGAACGCGGACAAATCCTGTTGTAAATCTTTTGTGACAGGCAGAACGGAAGGTGTAATCTTCAAACTTTTATAGATAACAACTACAGGAATGCCTGTCACAAATAAGAATATGATGAAGAACAAGAATATGAAGAAGAAGTAGAATATGAAGAAGAATAATAGTTGAATAAGAAGAATATGAAGAATGTAAAAAAAAGAATAATAGGAAGAAGGTGAAGAAGAAGAAGATGAATAAGGTGAAGAAGAAGTTGATGAAAAAGATGCTGCTGCTGAGGATGATGAAGGAGAAAGTGTGGGAGAAGTAAAAAAGAAGGTGAAGAGCATGGAAGTAGTGAAACATAAATATCTGACAAAATATAAAAAAGCTTAACATAGTTAATATCTTTGAAACTCCGAACGTCTTAAAAAAAATATTAATTCCAGCTATTCCATTTGATTGGGCTAAACCTCTATGCCTTTAATGTCTCCTCCACCTCCCCCAATACATTCTACATTATTCTTAGTTGTTTTCCTTCATGTAGAATTAACCTACAAGGAAAGAAAGGGTTTATTTTCATTCCGATATTTGTGTGCCATTGACTTGCATTGGTTTCCGGTATCGGAATCGGCAATATACGATATTTTTTGGGTATCGGTCCGATCCAATCCGATCCGATATTTCCCGATATCGGAAGGTATTGCTCAGCACTACTTGTGAGAGGTTTCCACTGTTTAAGCACATCAGGGGCTCTCCAAATGCAACATGGCGTCTGCTAATTATTCCAGGAAATTTTGCAAAAAATCAAATGGCACTCATTCCCTTCCAAGCCCTGCCATGCACCCAAACAGTAGTTTTCCTCCACATATTGGGTATCAGCGTACTCAGGAGAAATCGCACAACAAATTGCATGGTGCAATTTCTCCTGTTACCCTTGTGAAAATGGAAAATATGGCACTAAAACATTTGTGTGGGAAAAATGTGATTTTTTTTTTTATGGCTCAACATTATAAACTTCTGTGAAGCACCTGGGGGTTCAGGTTGCTCACTACACATCTATACAAGTTCCCTGAGGGGTCTAGTTTCCAAAATGGTGTCACTTGTGGGTTATTTTCACTGTTTAGGAGCATCAGGGGCTCTTCAAATGCAATATGGCGTCCACTAATTATGTCAGCGAATTTTACATTCAAAAAGTCAGATGGAGCTTGTTCCGTTCCGAGCCCTGCCGTGCGCTCAAACAGTATTTTTCCCCCACATATTGGGTATCAGTGTGCTCAGGAGAAATTGCACAACAAATTTTGGGGTCCATTTTCTCATGTTACCATTGTGAAAGTAAAAAAAATTGGGACTAAAGAAAAATTTTAGCGAAAAAAAAGGTAAATGTTTATTTTTTCCTTACACATTCCATTAATTCCTTTGAAGCACCTGAAGGGATAATAAACTTATTGAATGTGGTTTTGAGCACCATGAAGGGGGCAGTTTTCAGAATGGTGTAATTTTGGGGTATTTTCTGTCATATAGACCTCTCAAAGTCACTTCAAATGTGATGTGGTCCCTAAAAAATGGTTTGTAAATTTTGTTGTAAAAATGAGAAATTGCTGGTCAACTTTTAACCCTTTTAAATTCCTACCCCCCAAAAAATTATGTTTCCGAAATTGTGCTGATGTAAAGTAGATATGTGTGAAATGTTGTTTATTAACTATTTTGTGTGACATGACTCTCTGGTTTAAGGGCATAAAAATTAAAAGTTTGAAAATTGCAAAATTCTCGAAATTTTAGCCAAATTTCTGATTTTTTCAAAAATACACATAAGTCATATCAAATAAATGTTACAACTATCATGAAGTACAATATGTCATGAAAAAAAAATAATCTCAGGATCCATTGAAGCATTCCAGAGTTATTACCTCATAAAGTGACACTGGTCAGAATTCAAAAAATTGGCCTAGCCACGAAGGCGAAAACAGGCTTCGGAGTTAAGGGTTACTAATAGGGATGATTGATCATGCTCGCCACTGCTCGGTACTCGCCTGAGGATCACTGTGCTCGATAACCTCAGCGAGTATTTCCGGGTTGCTCGGACAGGAACTCTGGTCCCCTCCCTGCATGTTTTGCACTCTTTAGAGAGCCAATGAACATGCAAGGATTGCCTGCCATACACTGTAATGCCGTAGCCATGTTGGTTGTGGGCATTACAGGGACTGGCTGCCTGCATAGCATCATCAGGTCTATATAAGACCGGGCGCCGCTATGCTCGTAACAGTGTATATACAGTACAGACCAAAAGTTTGGACACACCTTCTCATTTAAAGATTTTTCTGTATTTTCATGACTATGAAAATTGTACATTCACACTGAAGGCATCAAAACTATGAATTAACACATGTGGAATTATATACTTAACAAAAAAGTGTGAAACAACTGAAAATATGTCTTATATTCTAGGTTCTTCAAAGTAGCCACCTTTTGCTTTGATGACTGCTTTGCACACTCTTGGCATTCTCTTGATGAGCTTCAAGAGGTAGTCACCGGAAATGGTCTTCCAACAATCTTGAAGGAGTTCCCAGAGATGCTTAGCACTTGTTGGCCCTTTTGCCTTCACTTTGCGGTCCAGCTCACCCCAAACCATCTCGATTGGGTTCAGGTCTGGTGACTGTGGAGGCCAGGTCATCTGGCGTAGCCCCCCATCACTCTCCTTCTTGGTCAAATAGCCCTTACACAGCCTGGAGGTGTGTTTGGGGTCATTGTCCTGTTGAAAAATCAATGATGGTCCAACTAAACGCAAACCGGATGGAATAGCATGCCGCTGCAAGATGCTGTGGTAGCCATGCGGGTTCAGTATGCCTTCAATTTTGAATAAATCCCCAACAATGTGTCACCAGCAAAGCCCCCCCACACCATCACACCTCCTCCTCCATGCTTCACGGTGGGAACCAGGCATGTAGAATCCATCCGTTCACCTTTTCTGCGTTGCACAAAGACACGGTGGTTGGAACCAAAGATCTCAAATTTGGACTCATCAGACCAAAGCACAGATTTCCACTGGTCTAATGTCCATTCCTTGTGTTCTTTAGCCCAAACAAGTCTCTTCCGCTTGTTGCCTGTCCTTAACAGTGGTTTCCTAGCAGCTATTTTACCATGAAGGCCTGCTGCACAAAGTCTCCTCTTAACAGTTGTTGAAGAGATGTGTCTGCTGCTAGAACTCTGTGTGGCATTGACCTGGTCTCTAATCTGAGCTGCTGTTAACCTGCGATTTCTGAGGCTAGTGACTCGGATAAACTTATCCTCAGAAGCAGAGGTGACTCTTGGTCTTCCTTTCCTGGGGCAGTCCTCATGTCAGTCAATTTCTTTGTAGCACTTGATGGTTTTTGCAACTGCACTTGGGGACACTTTCAAAGTTTGCCCAATTTTTCGGACTGACTGACCTTCATTCCTTAAAGTAATGATGGCCACTCGTTTTTCTTTACTTAGCTGCTTTTTTCTTGCCATAATACAAATTCTAACAGTCTATTCAGTAGGACTATCAGCTGTGTATCCACCAGACTTCTGCACAACACAACTGATGGTCCCAACCCCATTTATAAGGCAAGAAATCCCACTTATTAAACCTGACAGGGCACACCTGTGAAGTGAAAACCATTTCCGGTGACTACCTCTTGAAGCTCATCAAGAGAATGCCAAGAGTGTGCAAAGCAGTCATCAAAGCAAAAGGTGGCTACTTTGAAGAACCTAGAATATAAGACATATTTTCAGTTGTTTCACACTTTTTTGTTAAGTATATAATTCCACATGTGTTAATTCATAGTTTTGATGCCTTCAGTGTGAATGTACAATTTTCATAGTCATGAAAATGCAGAAAAATCTTTAAATGAGAAGGTGTGTCCAAACTTTTGGTCTGTACTGTATATATATATATATATATATATATATATATATATATATATGTAAAAAAGTATAGAAAAAAGGACTACGTGGCACTCCTATTTAATTGGGTGCTCAGATAGGAATCCACTCCAATTATAAATGATTATAAGAATCTGGCACTCCAAAATAGTGCGCATTCCCTATAGCACGGTCGTGCTTTTTCTCCTGCAGTGCCGCTATGCGAGGTCCCTCTCTCCTGTGACCCTGCTATTTGATTGACTTCTCATCTATCTACTGGGCAGTTTCCTGTTCTGATGAAGGCCATATGAGGCCGAAACGTCAAATTAATTCTGAAGAACTATGTAATTAAATAAAATCCTTTTTTTCTCACTATTTTGGAGTGCCAGATTCTTATAATCATTTATATATATATATGTATACATATATTTTGTGGAATATCTATACTAACAGGACTCCAATGGACCCTCTTGTGTTGTATCATACACTGCAGTCTGCCACATACACTGCCAGTCTGCCACATACACTGCCTGCCTAGCACTGATTATATGCAGCTGGATTAGTCCTCAGAAGGACTGTTAGTTCAGTTGGATAAATATATATATATATATATATATATATGTATATATATATATATATATATATATATATATATACTTCAAGCGAGTCAAGAGGAGAATGCATGTAGCAATACCTAAATATTGGAGCAGTCACGGTCACACGAAGGTGATGGTGGGAAAGTGTAATTAATGTCGCAAGAGGTGGATGATGATGATGATGAGACACAATTGCCAAAAAGTCAGTAGAAGGACCAGGGTGCGGAAGTGGAAGACGAGGTGGTGGATCATATAGTAACTGACCCAACCTGGCAGGGGGATATACAGAGTGAGGACAGTAGCACACAGGGGGAGGGAGGTGTAGCACCACAACAGGCAGGAAGAAGCAGTGTGGTGGCCGCAGACACAAGGCGGGATAGCGTTCCTCGTAGCGCGAACACTACGGAAGTTGCCAGTACAACTGTTAGGTCTTCCCGAGTCTGGTTATCTTTTAAAGACTCTGCTGATAACCCCAAAAAGGCCATTTGCACCAGCTGCCAGGCCAGCATCAGCAAGGGTAAAAAAAACTAGCAGCCTCACCAACAACAGCATGATCAGGCACATCCAACTAACAGGGCCGAACCCCAGGGTCCAGCAACAGTGCCTGCGGGAGACAGCACTGCTTTTTCCGCTGTTGTGCATGCACACCAATGCCCTGTCCATGGTGCATGCCAGGATGCCTCCCGTCCTGCACCTGTGGTTAAACACTCTCAACTAGCACCATCAGCAATCACGTCCTTATCCCAGCGCAGCATTCACTTGTCCCTACCCCAGTCATTGGAATGCAAGCACAAATATGCAGGCAACGCCTCACTACTAAATTCACACATTTCTTTCGCGAATGCTTACGCTTGAAATGTTGCTTTTTAGGGTGGTGGAGACGGAAGTTTTCTGAACCTGATGGCGGTGGCCATCACTCGGTACTCGGTCCCCAGCTGCCTCTATTTCTCATGGTGTGTCGCTCCCGCATTACACGAGTACGTGTCCCACAACATTAGATGTGCCCTCAACAATGCAGTTACCTGGAAAGTCCACCTAACCACGGACACGTGGACAAGTGCTTGTGGTCAGGGACGGTACATCTCATTGATGGCATACTGGGTTAATATAGTGGAAACTGGAACCCAGTCGAACCTTGGAACGGAAGACGTTCTCCCGATGCCGAGGATTGCGGGCCCTGGGTCAATCAGGGTTGCCCCCACATTTGCAGCTCCTGCACCTCCTCCTCCTCCTATTCAGCCTCCATCTCTGAACTGACCAAATCAGTCGCTAGCTGGAAGCACTGCCTCGGCCAAGCCGCAACAGGCTGTGCTGAAGCTAATATGCTTAGATGACAAACCGCACAATGCTGAAGAGTTGTGGACAGCTCTGAAAGAGCAGGCAGATCTGTGGCTGACACTGCACACCCTACAGCCAGGCATGGTCGTGTGTGACAATGGCCGGAACCTGGTGACAGCTCTGAGGCGAGGCGAGCTCACACACGAACTATGCTTGGCTCATGTGCTTAACCTCGTGGTTAAGCGGTTACTCAAAACCTACCTGGATCTGCCAGATCTGCTTGTCAAAGTGTGCTGCCTGTGTGCCCATTTTGGAAAGTCACCTACAGCTTCCGACGCCCTTGCCGTGTTTCAGCAGTGTTTGCAGATTCTGGCTGGTGTGTGATGTCCCCACGCGTTGGAACTCTACACTGCAGATGTTGGAAGGATTTGTGAGCAGAAGAGGGCAGTTGTTGAGTACGAGCATCAACAAGGCCGTCGGTATTCAGTTGAGACTCCACACATAAGACCACAGGAGTTGACATGGATGTCAGACATATGTACCATCCTCCAAAACTTTGTGGACTCCACCAAGATGGTGAGCAGCGATGACGCCATAATTAGTGTCACCATCCCGCTTCTCGGTCTTCTGAAACCCTCTCTGCTCACAATTAAAGAGGAGGAATTGCAGGTGGAGCACGATAAAATGGAGCCAGGAACCATACAGGGTGATTCAACACAGTCCAGCCTCATCCCAACATGGATTGGGTAAGAATCAGCAAGAGGAGGAGGAGGAAGAACAGGAGCTAGTTTCCTGTGCTATAGACGGTACTACCTGCACAACTGTCATACCGTCTGTTCAGCGTGGATGACCTGAGGACAGGGAGGAGGAGGAAGAACAAGAAGATGAGGAGAAGAGCATGGTCAGTCATCCTCTTGGTGAAGACACGGATGTCTTGCCTCTTTGCAGTCTGGCACACATGCCTGAGTTTGTTACGCTACCTTTCCTGTGACCCTTGAGTTGTCCAAATTTTGGGTGACAGTCATTACTGGTTGGTGACACTTCTAGACCCATACTACAAAGAGAACTTTCTGTCTTTTATTCCCTTGCAGGACAGACCTAATAAAATGCTGCAGTATGAGAAGGCCCTTGTTGCGGAATTTTAAAAAAAATTCCCATCTGAAAACGCTGGAAGCAGAGGTCACAGTTTGTTGGTCAATCAAGGAGTACAGGCGAGAAAGACACAAATGCAATCCAGCAGAGGCAGAGGAACACTGTCAAAGTTCTGGGACAGTTTTCTCAAACCATCCCATCGCACAAGCCCTGATGCGCGGGGTACTCTCCCAAGGAGGGAAAAGTTTTGGAAGATGCTGAGGGAGTACCATGCCGACCATAACAATGTCCTACGTGATTCTTCTGTGACTTATCATATTGGGTATCCAAGCTGGACATGTGGCATGAACTTGCTCTCTACGCCTTGGAGATCCTGGCCTGCCCTGCTGCTAGCATTTTGTCAGAGCGGGTTTTTAGTGCCACTGGTGGAATTATAACTGATAGGCGCATCCGCCTGTCAACTGAAAATGCTGACTGGCTGACTCTTATAAAAATGAACAAGACCTTGATTGGGCCAGACTTCTCAACAGCACCGAATGATAGCAGCGTAATATAAACTCAAATACAGTGTCTTTTTTTTGGAAGGTCTAACTTTATTCTCATGTACTTCAGCCTACACACCCAGACATGGGTATACCCATCCTGATTTTGTCAATTTGCTCTTGTCCTTTTCTTTCTCCGCATCCTCATCCTCCACCATAATATCAGCACCAAATGTACCATATCAACATATCTATGTCTCTTGCAAGGGACACTGGAGTTCCTCTAATTTTTTGACAGCCGTTGCTTCACTGAGTAGGCAAACAGTATGGGAGACCCACTTCCTAATAATGGGAACATTGTTTCCAGGACACCCTCTGACCTCTACGTCTCTTGCAAGGGGCATTGGAGTTCCTCCAAATTTTTGACAGCCATTGCATTCACTGCATAGGCAAACAGTATGGGAGACCCTCTCCTTTCTAATGGGAATAGGTCATTACTGTGGCCCAGCTCTTTGTGTCTTTAAATTGCTAGTAGGGTTTTTCCTAAATTTTGGCAGCCGTTAGACTCACTGCATACCCTATAACTGAATAGCAGACCCTCTCCTTTCTAATGGGAACATGTTGTACTCATTATTGTGGCCCAGCTGTATGTGTCTTTAAATTGTTAGTGGGGTTTTTCTCTAATTTTGGCAGCCCTTGCAGTCACAGCATGGGCATTACCACTATAGGAGACCCGCTGCTTTATAATGGGAACATTTTTTTTACTGAGACCCTCCTCTGTGTCTCTTCAAAGGGGTATTGGGTTGCGTCCAAATTTTTGGCAGCCCTTGCAGTCACTGCATACACAATAACAGTATAGGTGACCCACTCGTTAATAATGGGAACAACAAAGCATAGCCGGGTGGTGGCTCTCTAACAATAGCGAGGGCTGACTACTAGCCCTTTAAGGGCCGCCTGATGGCTCTATAAAAATAGGCTTTGTTACTTTCATAGTCCATCCATCATAAATGAAACAGGATATGTCTGATGATGTGTCACACACCACATGCCCAGATAAGGTTCTAAAATGTTAAAATTACATTTCTTGGTGAATGCATTTGTCTTGGTTGAAAGCATTGCAAAAGTGCAAAAACGCATCAAAAACGCTACGTGTGAACATAGCCCAAGGTGTGGAGGAGCATTTTAGATTTCGGTTATTTATTTTGCCTTATATGCAAGTCTTTATCCTGGAAATAATTTTCCTTAACATATTTCCCAGGAAAATCCATTTTGGTTTCGTTTTTGTATGTTTTATTGTGAGTCCGTAAAAGTGCCGTAATACCTCTCACAACATTGTCCACAGCAGTGACCTGGGAGTCAGAAATGCTTCCAGGGGTCTTCCCCATGCTGTTCCTATGTCATTTGAACACTGTTCCCATCGATTTGGGCAATTTTTATGCCCTCTGCAGACTGTCAGGGGGAGCCGCTGGAAAAATGCTTGAGTTTCCCGTAGACTTACATTGAGCTTGTTACTCGGTCCGAGCACCCGAGTATTCCAATTTGCTCGGCTTGAGCAACGAGTATCCGAGCATTTTTGTGCTCGCTCATCACTAGTTACTAATATTGCTCAGAGTATAATATGATGTTTTCTCGCATTATACTCCTCCATATTATACGACAGCGTGAGAGGACCCTAAGGCTAAATTCCTTGTTTTTGATCATTTGCATTTTCAATGCAGTTCCAGCAAAGTGATTGGGATTTATAGAAATTTTATGCCCACTATGCTTTTTTTTGTGCACCTAAACTGACCTGAAGAACAATTTTTAAATCCGCAACATGTCAATTTCTCTCTCTGTAAATACTGTATTTGTTTTATTTATATATTTTCCGCATAGACTTCAATGAGTTGAAAAAAATCTGTAAGTAAAAAATGCATATGCAGTTTTACGCTTGCCATCTGCACGTGTTGCTGTCAGTACAGTTTTAGTAAAAGCTAAGAAAAAGGAAGCAGTTTTATTTAAAACATGACAAAAAATGCAATAAAAATACATAAAAAAATGCACTCAAAAATGCAATGAAAAAAATCTAATTTAATTTAGCAAACTGGTACTGAATTACTGCAGAAATCTGCAATATCAAAGACACTCTAAATACTCATTGTGGGAACTTAGCCTTCGACCATGTTCACATGTTCAATATTTGGTCAGTATTTTACATCAGTATTTGTAAGCAAAAATCTGGAGTGGGTAACAAATGTGAAGTGGTGACGTTTTTCTATTACACTTTTCCTCTGATTTTTCTACTGCTGGTTTTGGCTTCCAAATACTGATGTAAAATACTGACCAAATACTGAACGTGTGAACGTGGCCTTAGGAAAGGTTCACACAAGAATATAAAATATCATTCAGAGTTGATTTTTTTCCTTTCTTGTCATCCTTGTGCAGTCCGTATACAATCCGTTTTTTTACAGCAGCAGCTTTTAATAATTTACAGGACCATTTGCAGTTTTCCATATTGCAGAATTGCAATGTATCTGTAAAAATCGGATGCGTTACTGTGGTTCCATTTGGCATCTGATTTTTTTACGCACCCATTTTTTTTGCGCAGCCATACACTTGATTGCATAAGTCTCATCCGATTTACAGAAGAAACTAGTGCTGCATTTTTTTTTTCTCATGCAGATTCGGTCGGTGAAAACAAAACTCTCATCTGCTTTGCCCCATTAAATAACATTGGTCTGTCTGTTTTTTTTCATAGCCAGCACTTGGACCAAAAATACGGCTGTGTGAACAAGCACATAAAGTACTATTTTTATAGGGGCCATATTCCCTACAAGGCTATGTGCTTAGTTTATGCTGTCATTAGACTACCATTAAAACAGGGAAGGGCAGATTTTCATCATTTTACTCTGTCATTTAAATACAGTATTAATTTGAAAAGACTTCATCATTTGTTTTCTATTTTCCATCAGAACAGCATATAGCATTTTAAATTTTTAATATAAGTTTTACTTATGAATTAAAAAGTGAAAACTAGTCTATATAAACCACATTACTAATATTACCTGGATTTATCTATAATACAGACTTTCCACCACTAAAATGGCAATCCTGTCTGGTACTGCTACATATTTAACCTAAAATACTCCTTACAATGGAGCCAACATTTGTCATCTAGCATGATATCCACTTTATGGGATGCATAGGGTATACAGTGGCATGCAAAAGTTTGGGCACCCCTGGTCAAAATGTCTGTTATTGTGAACAGTTAAGCAAGTTGAAGATGAAATGGTATATAAGATTATAAGATGCCTAAAGTTAAATATGACACATATCCTTTGTATTTTAGGCAGTATATATATATATATATATATATATATATATATATATATATATATATATACATATATTTATATTCATTTTTTTTCATTTTAACAATTACAAAAAAGGAAAATGAGCCGATGTAAAAGTCTGTGCACCCTTGGAGATTTGTGTGCTCAGATAACTTTGACCAAGGTTTCAGACCTCAATTAACCTGTTAGGGTTATGGCTTGTTCACTATCATTGTTAGAAAAGGCCAGGTGATGCAAATTTCCCTGCTTGATAAAATTGCCTCCTCTAACCTTGTGCCAAAAACAGCAGCCATGGGTTCTTCTAAGCAGCTGCCTAGCACTCAGAAAATGAAAATTGTGGAGGCTCACAAAGCAGGAGAAGGCTATAATAAGATGGAAAAAGCATTTTCAAGTTACCCTTTCCTCAGTTTCAAATGTATTTAAGAAATGGCAGTTAACCGGAACAGTGGAGGTCAACGTAAGGTGTGGAAGCCCAAGCAAAGTTTCAGTGAGAGCTGCTCATAGGATTGCTAGAGAGGCAAATCAGAACTCCCTCTTAAATGCAAAATACCTTCAGAAAGAATTAGCAGACTCTGGAGTTGTGGAACATTCTTTTACTGTTCAGAGGCACCTGCACAAATATGGCCTTAATGGAAGAGTCATCAGAAGAAAAAATCTCCTGCGTCTTCACCATAAAATTCAGTGTCAGAAGTATGCAAAAGAACATCTAAATAAGCCTGATGCATTTTAGAAGAAAGTCCTGTGGAACAGTGAGGTTCATATAGAACTATTTGGCTACAATGATCAAAGGTAGAGATGAGCGGTGTTCGACTAGAACTGTTCGCCAATCTCAAATTCGAGCTGTTTTGGGCGGTGTTCGAGTTGTTCCACGAACGCGAACGATTTGCAAAAAATTCGGCTGTTCGAGGTTATGTTCGATAACTGTTCGTGCACCAAAAGCGTGTCCTGCATGTCTGGCGCTATTTTGAGCACCAATCATGCAGGGAATGCCTGCCACTCACTGTAATGCCACAGCCATGGTGGTTGTGGCATTACAGTGATTACCCAAATCGATGGGAACAGTGCCAACAGTGAAACATGAAAAGCGGCAATTCAGCAGCGCGTACACTGGTGCCCGACAATTTAGAACAGAAAGAATAGAGCATCACACATAGATTAGATAGATAGAAACAAGTCAGCCACATATATACGAAGTACAGTGACAGTGTTGCTTACTGTACTTGTCATTTAGTGTAAAGGATTTATCAAAAAAAATAATAGTGTTTTCATGCACCATCTCTTTAAAAAAGCCGGCCGGCAATTCAGCAGCGGTACCCGACAATTTAGAATAGAAAGAAAAGAGAATCACACATAGATTAGATAGATAGAAACATGTCAGTCACATATATGAAGTACAGTGACAGTGTTGCTTACTGTACTTGTCATTTAGTGTAAAGGATTTATTAAAAAAAATAATAGTGTTTTCATGCACTGTCTCTTTAAAAAAGCCGGCCGGCAATTCAGCAGCGGTACCCGACAATTTATTACATAAAGAATAGAGCATCACACATAGATTAGATAGATAGAAACATGTCAGTCACATATATATGAAGTACAGTGATAGTGTTGGTTACTATACTTGTCATTTAGTGTTAAAATAAAGGATTTATTTAAAAAAATATTGGCGTGGGGGTCCCTATAATTTTAGGCTCTAGAGGAGGTTAAGCAGACGGCTGGTGCAGATGTTTGAAGCCTGGGAGGAGGGTAATACCCATGGAGCTTCCCAGGCTACTAATATCAGCCCCCAGCGGAATACCTAGCCTTTACTAGCTATTAAAATGGGGGACCCCCCAAAAAAAATGACGTGGGGTCCCCCCTATTTTAATAGCTAGCAAAGGCTAGGCAGACAGCTGGGGGCTGATATTAATAGCCCAGGAAGGGTGCCATGAATATTGGCCCCCTCCCAGGCTAGAAACACCAGCCGTCAGCCGCCCCAGAAATGGCGCATCCATAGGATGCGCCAATTCTGGCACTTAGCCTCGCTCTTCCCACTGCCCTGTAGCGGTGGCAGTGGGGTAATAGGGCTGGGGTTGATGTCAGCTTATAATGCCAGCTGACATCAAGCCCAGGTTAGTAATGGAGAGGCGTCTATAAGACACCCCCATTACTAATCCCATAGTCAAAGTTAAAAGAAAACACAAACACCCAGAATAAACTCCTTTAATTGAAATAAAGACACATTCCTTTATTGTTCTAAATTAAACTATACTTACCACCACGCCCATTCCAGCTGAAGCCAACGATCTCCTGCAATAAAAGTAAAATAATAAAGCAACATCATCCTTACCTTTCCATGGTTCCCACGACAGCTTCAGCTCTGCTACATCGAGATGACAGGCTGGACCGCAGCAGAACGCTGCCATCCAGCCTGTCATCCCGCAGACACTGAGAAGGGCAGGCATGCTTGCGCTCCTCAGTGTCTCGCTGTGATGGCATAAAGATGAGACGAGTTCATGTCCAATGATCTCAGCTCACCTCATGCACGTCACTGACAGCGTGGGAAAATTCTCCTGCACTCAGCGCTACAGCGTGAGAATTTTCCCACGCTGTCAGTGACGTGCATGAGGTGAGCTCATTCATGTCCAATGATCTCAGCTCACCTCATGCACGTCACTGACAGCGTGGGAGAATTCTCACGCTGTAGCGCTGAGTGCAGGAGAATTTTCCCACGCTGTCAGTGACGTGCATGAGGTGAGCTGAGATCATTGGACATGAACTCGTCTCATCTTTATGCCGTCACAGCGAGACACTGAGGAGCGCAAGCATGCCTGCCCTTCTCAGTGTCTGCGGGATGACAGGCTGGATGGCAGCGTACTGCTGCGGTCCAGCCTGTCATCTCGATGTAGCAGAGCTGAAGCTGTCGTGGGAACCATGGAAAGGTAAGGATGAGGTTGCTTTATTATTTTACTTTTATTGCAGAAGACATTGGCTTCAGCTGGAATGGGCGTGACGGTAAGTATGGTTTAATTTAGAACAATAAAGAATTGTGTGTTTATTTCAATTAAAGGACTTTATTCTGGGTGTTGTGTTTTTTTAAAATACTTTACTAGAAATTCATGGCGGTCATGTCTAATATTGGCGTGACCCCATGAATTTCGGGCTTAGGGCCAGCTGATAATGCCAAGCTGGCCCTAACCCCTTTATTACCCAGTGAGCCACCGCACCAGGGCCCTGGATGAGTTGGGTACAGCGCCAGAAGATGGCGCTTCTATGAACGCGCCATTTTCCGGGGTGGCTGCGGACTGCAATTTGCAGCGGGGGGGACCCAGAAAGCTTGGGCCTCCCTGCGCTGCAGATTCCAGCCCCCAGCTGCCTAGTTGTACTTGGCTGGACACAAAAATAGGGCGAAGCCCCACGTATTTTTTTTTAAAATTATTTCATGAAATTCATGAAATAATTAAGAAAAAAAGGGCTTCCCTATATTGTTGTGTCCAACCAGGTACAAATAGGCAGCTGGTGGTTGGGGGCAGCCCGTTCCTGCCGGCTGTACCTGGCTGGACACAAATATAGTGCGAAGCCCCACGTCAATTTTTTTTTAAATTATTTCATGAAACTAGATGGTGGCCCGATTCTAACGCATCGGGTATTCTAGAATATGTATGCGGCAGACCCGGCGCAATCAGCAGAGCGGTGTTTAAATTTGGCGCCAAAATCGCTGACTGGTCGCGACCAGCAACCGCGACCAATCAGCAAAGCGGTGTTGAAATTTGGCGACTATATCGCTGATTGGTCACGGCCGGCGGTTGCGACTAATCAGCAGAGGGGGGTTTAAATTTTGCGCCAATAATGCTGATTGGTTGCGGTTGCGACCAATCAGCAAAGCGGTGTTTAAATTTGGCGCCAATAACGGTGATTGGTCACGACCGCGACCATTCAGCAGGGTGGTGTTTAAATTTGGCGGCAACAATGTTGATTAGTCGCGGGCGGCGGTCGCGACCAATCAGCAGAGCGGGGTTTAAATTTGGCGCCAATAATGCTGATTGGTCGCAATCGCCGGCCGCGACCAATCAGCAGAGCGGTGTTTCAATTTGGCGCCAAAATCGCTGATTGGTCGCGGCCGGCAACCGTGACCCATCAGCAGAGCGGGGTTTAAATTTGGCGCCAATACTGCTGATTGGTCGCGGCCGGCAACCGTGACCAATCAGCCGAGCAGGGTTTAAATTTGGCGCCAATACTGCTGATTGGTTGCGGACGGCGACCGCGATAAATCAGCAGAGCGGTGTTTAAATTTGGCGCCAATAATGCTGATTAGTCGCGGCCGGCATCCGCGACCAATTAGCAGAGCGGGGTTTAAATTTGGCGCCAATCTCGCTGATTGGTCGCGGCTGCAGTCCGCGACCAATCAGCAGAGCGTTGTTTAAATTTGGCGCCAATCTCACTGATTGGTCGCGGCCGCTATTTAAATGTGGCGCCCAAATCGGTGATTAGTCGCGGGCAGTTTCCGCGACCAATCAGCAGAGCGGTGTTTAACTTTAGCGCCAAGATCACTGATTGGTCGCGTGCGGAGAGCGCGACCAATCAGCGAATCGTATTGGTGAGGACCGGGGAGCGCCGCTGCCTGGTCGGATACTTCCGCTGCGAGAAGCCGGGAGATGAGCGACTGCTCGCAGCAGATGTATCCTGACCCGCAGCTCCGCTCCCCGGTCCTCCCTTGACACCCTAGCCGCTGATGTCCCCACAGTATCCGCATGGTGTTACAAAGATCCGGACATTTGTGTTAAAAATCGCTGATTGGTCGCTGGCGCTGCCCGCGACCAATCACCGATTTGGGCGCCAAATTTAAATATTGGCCGCAACCAATCACCGATCTTGGCTCCACATTTAAACACCGCTGTGCTGATTGGTCGCCGACGCTGGGAGCGACCAATCACCGATTTTGGCGCCACATTTAAATAGCGTCCGCGACCAATCAGTACAGCGGTGTTTAAATGTGGAGCCAAGATGGGTGATTGGTCGTGGCCGATATTTAAATTTGGCGCCCAAATCGGTGATTGGTCGCGGGAAGCGCCAGCGACCAATCAGCGATTTTTAACACAAATGTCCGGACCTTTGTAACACCATGCGGATACTGTGGGGACATCAGCGGCTAGGGTGTGAAGGGAGGACCGGGGAGCGGCGCTGCGGGTCGGGATACTTCTGCTCCGAGCGCCCGCTCATGTCCCGGGTTCTCGCAGCGGAAGTATCCGCACAGGCAGCGCCGCTGACATCCATGCGGCTAGGGCATGAAGGGAGGACTGGGGAGCGGCGCTGACATCCAATTGGTCGCGGCCGCTATTTAAATGTGCCGCACAAATCGGTGATTGGTCGCCGTCTTGACCGCGAACAATCACTGATCTTGCCGCCAAAGTTAAACACTACTGTGCTGATTGGTCGCAGACGCTGCCCGCGACCAATCACCGATTTGTGCGCCAAATTTAAATATCAGCCTCATGCACGTCACTGACAGCGTGGGAAAATTCTCCTGCACTCAGCGCTTCAGCGTGAGAATTCTCCCACGCTGTCAGTGACGTGCATGAGGTGAGCCGAGCTCATTGGACATGACCTCGGCTCATCTTTATGCCGTCACAGCCAGACACTGAGGAGCGCAAGCATGCCTGCGCTTCTCAGTGTCTGCGGGATGACAGGCTGGATGGCAGCGTTCTGCTGCGGTCCAGCCTGTCATCTCGATGTAGCAGAGCTGAAGCTGTCCTGGGAACCATGGAAAGGTAAGGATGATGTTGGTTTATTATTTTACTTTTATTGCAGGAGATCGTTGGCTTCAGCTGGAATGGGCGTGATAGTAAGTATGGTTTAATTTAGAACAATAAAGAATTGTGTGTTTATTTCAATTAAAGGACTTTATTCTGGGTGTTTGTGTTTTTTTTTAACTTTGACTATGGGGTTAATAATGGGGGTGTCTTATAGACGCCTCTCCATTACTAACCTGGGCTTGATGTCAGCTGGCATTATAAGCTGACATCAACCCCAGCCCTATTACCCCACTGCCACTGCTACAGGGCAGTGGGAAGAGCGAGGCTAAGTGCCAGAATTAGCGCATCCTACGGATGCGCCATTTCTGGGACAGCTGACGGCTGGTGTTTCTAGCCTGGGAGGGGGCCAATATTCATGGCACCCTTCCTGGGCTATTAATATCAGCCCCCAGCTGTCTGCTTAGCCTTTGCTAGCTATTTAAATAGGGGGGACCCCACGTCATTTTTTTGGGGGGGTCCCCCATTTTAATAGCTAGTAAAGGCTGGGTATTCAGCTGGGGGCTGATATTAGTAGCCTGGGAAGCTCCGTGGGTATTACCCCCTTCCCAGGCTTCAAACATCTGCCCCAGCCGTCTGCTTAACCTCCGCTAGAGACTAAAATTACGGGGATGCCACGCCAATTTTTTTTTTAATAAATCCTTTATTTTAACACTAAATGACAAGTACAGTGATCAACACTATCACTGTACTTCTTATATATGTGACTGACATGTTTCTATCTATCTAATCTATGTGTGATGCTCTATCTTTCTGTTCTAAATTGTCGGGTACCGAGGCTGAATTGCCGGCCGGCTTTTTTAAAGAGACGGTGCATGAAAACACTATTATTTTTTTAAATAAATCCTTTACACTAAATGACAAGTAGAGTAACCAACACTGTCACTGTACTTATTATATATGTGATTGGCATGTTTATATCTATCTATGTGTGATGCTCTATTCTTTCTGTTATAAATTGTCGGGTACCGCTGCTGAATTGCCGGCCGGCTTTTTTAAAGAGACGGTGCACGAAAACACTATTATTTTTTTTAATAAATCCTTTACACTAAATGACAAGTACAGTAAGCAACACTGTCACTGTGCTTCTTATATGTGTGACTGACATGTTTCTATCTATCTAATCTATGTGTGATGCTCTATTCCTTCTTGTCTAAATTGTCGGGTACCGGTGTATGCGCTGCTGAATTGCTGGCCGGCTTTTTTAAAGAGAGCGTCTTCTGAGCAGTTTGTCAGCTTTTGGACGCCTTTGAAGGTGTTTTCTATGTGTTTCTATGTGTTTTTGTTTGCCTGCCATTGGTTTTAACGGTGTTCGACGGTGTTCTAAGGTGTTCGACGAACAGTTCGACGAACAGTTCCTCGAACATCCCGGTGTTCGACGAACCGAACCGAACCCGAACACTACGGGGGTGGCTCAACACTAATCAAAGGTAGATGTGGAGAAAAAAGGGCACAAAATTTCTGGAAAAGAACATCTCTCCAACCATTAAGCATGGCGGTGTATCAATCATGCTTTGGGGTCATGTTGCAGCCAATAGCATGGGAACATTTCACAGGTAGAGGGAAAAATGGATTCAATAAAATTTAAGCTCAACAAATTCTTGATGCAAACATAACACCATCTGTAAAAAAACTGAAGTTGAAATGAAGATGGCTTCTACAAATGGATAATAATCCTAAACAAACATCAAAATCCACAATAGACTACCTCAAAAGGCGCAATCTGAAGGTTTTACAATGGCCCTCACAGTCCCCTGATCTGAACATCATTGAAAATTTGTCTTTAGACCACAAAATAGCAGTACATGCAAAAAGACCCAGGAACCTGATAGACATGGAAGAATTTTCCAAGGAAGAATGGATGAAAATCCCTCAAACAAGAATTGAAAGAGTCTAGGCTGGTTACAAAAAGCGTTTACAAGTTGTGATACTTTCAAAAGGGGATGCTACTAGGTACTAACCATGCAGAGTACCGAAACTTTTGTATCAGCCCATTTTCCTCTTTGTAGTTTTTAAAATGTAAAATATGAATATGTATTTATTTTTTGTCTAAAATACAAAGGAAATGTGTCATCTTTAACTTTAGGCCTTTTAGAGATCATTTCATCTTCAACTTGCCTAAATGTTCACAATAACAGTAATTTTGACCAGGGGTGCTCAAACTTTTACATGCCACTGTATGTGACCTTAATTAAATGAGCCATCTGATAGCTTCAAATAAAAGTGGACATTTTGACTCGGGTGTGGCGCTTTATGGGGCAAATGAGATAAAAAATTACAGTAGCAGATTTGCTCACTTAGCAACAGGCACAGCAAATATTACAGTACAGAGAGGGTTGCAGTGGTACTTTGATCAAGTTTTGTGGTGTTTAATTAATTTCCAGTAGCATTGTGTCATAGTAAGGGATCACTCACATTGGGGTATAACACGGCCGAGTTCCTCTGGTGTTTTATCAGATATCACTCAGCCCAATGTTATACAATAGAGCAGTGCAGATCTGCAATTATTTTCTCATGCCGATTTGGTATGAGAAAACAATCACAGCATGCTGCAAGTGGCTCCGATATGTGGATCACGCGCACCTGCACCTATAAAAGTCTATGGTTGCGGGGGAAACATCCTATCCCACAGAGACAATGGAGAAGATGGAGAAATTAGGTTCTCCCTCTTCTACGCATGTCTGCTGCGATTCTCATTCAAGAGAATCGGATAACATGTTCAGTATATTCAGGTGTCCATTCTGGAATGTACAGGTGCTACACCAATCTAACATGGAAATACCACAATCTCCAAGGTTAAACTCAAACGCAGTATGTCAACCAAGCTACTCCAACCCATCACACCCATTATGATAAAGGGGACTGTTAGGTGTCAACTTTGTCCCATGTGCGACTGATTTGAGACTTCATTTTAGTGTCCAGTTCTAACAGAATGATTTCAATCATCAATCACAAGAATTTTGAATGCAGCTCTGGGTGATATAAGTACATATGAAAATCAATATCAGACAGCTAATAAACTAACATTATACAGTTCTGTGCAAAAGTTTTAGGCAGGTGTGTAAATAATAAAACCTGAAGGTCTGAACTGAAACGTAAGTTGATGTGCATGCAAAATGTAAATGCATGTTCACACAAGGCTATTAAACAGGGAGAAACCAAAGACAAGAAAAATACCCAAATAACTTAAAGTAAATGTATAGATTGCACAGTGCGATCTATACATTTACTTTCAGTTGTTTGAGTATTTTTCTTGTCTTTGGTTTCTCCCTGTTTAATGGCCTTGTGTGAACATGCATTTACATTTTGCATGCACATCAACTTACGTTTCAGTTCAGACCTTCAGGTTTTTTTCTTTGCAGTCAGTATGCTTTAGTGCATATAAAAGGGTGTGGCTGCCCTTTGTCTGGGCTGAGACGCTCATTCTGCCTCGGTTTTATTCTTACACTAGGGATCCAGTCTCTCTGCCCTTGTCCATATGTATGTCCCTTGACAAATGGTAAGGTTTTAATATTAGAGTTAGGACTGTCCCATAAGGGTTGCCGTGACCTGGCGGGATAGCTTTTACATTATTTTGATCAAAATTATGTTAACTAAATACCCTTTATTATTTACTATTATTTTTGCACTGTGCGATCTATCCATTTACTTTCAGTTATTTGGGTATTTTTCTTGTCTTTGGTTTCAGGTGTGTAAATAATGCTGCAAAGTACAAATGCTTTTGAAAAAATAAGTGTTAATAGTTTATTTTTAGCAATTAACAAATAAAAAGTGAGTTAGCAAAAGAAAAATGTAAATCAAATAAATATTTGGGGTGACTACCATCCAACTGCATCAAAGGATCAATTCTTCTAGGTAGACTTAATCACAGTTTTTGAAGGAGCTCAGCAGAGAGATTGAGGAACTTACCATGGATCTTCTGTGCGATGTAGGCTTGTGCAAATTCTTCTGTCTCTTCATGCAATGCCAGACAGACTTAATAATGTTGACATCAGGACTCTGTGGGGACCATATCATAACGTCCAGGATTCCTTGTTCCTCTTTATGCTGAAGATAGTTACTAATGACATTGGCTTTATTATTTGTGTTGTTGTCCAGTTTCAGAATAAAATTTCAGCTAATTAATTGCCTTCCTGATAACACCATGAATCTTGACCAAATCCTCAACTTCTTTTGCTGAAATATAGCTTAAGGCTATGTGCCCCTGATGCAGAAATGGTCCGGATTTTTCCTGAGCGTTTCTGCATCTCCCTGGCAGAAAAAACGCATGCGGATTTTACATGCGTTTTTTCAGCCAGGGACAAGCGTTTGTCACACGTTTTGCACATGCGATTTCGTATGCGGGTTATCAAACGCTTTCCAAGCGATTTTAGCATCACTTGGAAAGTGCTTGACAACTTGGTCACACTATATAAATCCATGCAACCGGCATGGATTTTATATAGTGTGACAAAGTTAGTTAAAAAAAATAGAAAAAAAACCATTATACTCACCTTCTCATGGCCCGCGGTCTTCTATCCGGTACGTCTTGGCTCCCCGGTGGCCCGCGGTGGTGTAAAAAGACCTTCCATGATGTAATTTAGTCATGTGACAGGTCACGCGACTACTGACATCGACGGTCACGTGACCTGTCACATGAATAAATGACATCATGGAAGGTCCTTTTACACCACCGCGGGCCACTGTGGAGCCAAGACGTACCAGATAGAAGACCACGGGTGGGCCATCAGAAGGTGAGTATAATGTTTTTTTTTATTTAAATTTTTTTTTTTTTACGGGTACTATGGTACCCGGGTCTGGAGGAGAGTCGCCTCTTCTCCAGACCCGGGTACCATCCGCACATTAAATCGCTGAATATCCGCATGTGCACATGCAGTCATGCAGATATTAAGCGATTCAATGCAAGCCAATGATGGCAAAAACGCCACGCTTACGCAAAATAATTGGTAGCGCTGCGTTTTTTTCCGCAATGATAATCCGCAGCGTAAATTTAAGCAGCATGTGCACAGCACATGCAGATTATCATTGGGGAACATTGCAGACCTTCTGCCAAGCATTTTTTTAGTGTTTCTGCCGCAGAATTGCCGCTGCGGAAAATCTTAAAAAACGCATAGTGGGCACACAGCCTAAAACTGGCCAGGAACCTTCAGTTTTTTTGCTTTACATTTCTGAGTTCTTACTATAGTGCATTCCTTGTTTATTTTTCTATTAATTAGAACAAAGAACAGCTTTTAAGCCCATTGTTTTAAATAGCACCATGCAATACTTTTTTCATGTATGGCGTTTGTGCTACCTGGGAATTAAATGCCTTTTTCAGGGTTCCTCCATAGCTGACCGAGAACTACTTGACATTCCAACAATGTGACGCCCTATAATCATCTGATTTTTAGAGGTACAACCTTTTAAATATTGATTATATCATTTCTGATTTTTATATTTTTTTATGTGTGAAATGGTTATTCGTACATAGCTGTATCTAAGGTAGCAATTTTGCTAACTAGTAAGGTGCTTTTGCCACCTGAGCTGTGTTTTACAAGCCACATTATAGCACAGAAAATATTACTTGGATGGAGACAAATGCTTGGAAAGAAAGCCCCCTAGCTGGATAGTTATCTGATTCTTAAACTGAAAAAGACCACCATGGCGCAACCATGATTGTAACAGCTGTGTGCTCCCCAGGACAACATCTTTCTTCTATCCTTAACTGCTTTTTGTTATAAAACCCTTTAAAGCATTTCACCACTTGTATCTTGAATTTCTCGCCACTGCCTGAAGCTTGTCTAAGGTGTCTGACAAGAATGTTGCTGAACCATACTGTCTCCCACTGCTATTCTCAGTGTGTTACTTTAATCTAGTACTCCAGATAACTTTTACTTTTGGAAGCGGATTCATTTTAAAAAGTGTATCATTTATCATTTACATTTATAAGTATGTTACTTCACATTTTTCCCAATTTTCTTTTGGTGTAAAATATTTACAACATTTGGCAAGATTTAACAATATTGCCCTAACATTATTAAGGATAAAACAGTCAAAGAACTCAAAAAACTCATAACCCAGGTGTGTGACATGTACAACAGTTTTAAAGCAATTTGTATCAGAATTTGATGTTTTGTAAATCATTCCTATTGTTCTTTTCCTAGTAGAATGTATTATTGTCATTATGGAAGACAAACAAGAAAAATGAAAAAAAATATAATATATGTTATTAACAAACCTATAATTAAAGGGGTTGTCACTGCCTTTTTTAGATTTAGTTTTTAAATCATCTTAAGACCACATTCACACAATCAATATTTGGTCAGTATTTTACATCAGTATTTGTAAGTCAAAACCAGGAGAGGGTGATAAATGCAAAAGTTGTGATGTATTTCTATTACATTTTTCCAATGATTGCTCCACCTCTATTTTGCCTTGCAAATACTGATGTAAAATAGTGACTAAATACTGAATGTGTGAGGGTGACCATATGATTCCAGAGATAAAAGCCTCTTTATGTAGTGCTAATTTTTAAGGTCTTTACCAAGGGGTCAAAGCTAAAAATTTGCACAAAATAAAAAAAAAAAATGTAAAAATAGATTTAAAAAATCTAGGCAAAAAAAATCAGAAAGAGAATACTTAATGTGCAATGGTAAAAGAATAAGGGCAAAAACTGGCATTTTTTTTTACTGGCAACAGGTCCTCTTTAAGGCCCCCTTCACATGTTCGTGTTTATGGCATGTGTGTCGTCAGTTTTCACACGTACTGGAAAACATGTACACACCCATTATAATCTATGGTGCTACATACATGTCCATGTTTTGACAAGGAGCATGTGTCCATGTGAACCACATGGAGACATGTCCGTTTTTTACCAGGAGCATGGATCTTTGTGGCATCGGTGTGCCTTCTGTGTGACACATACTGCAATGTAATGTATTCATGTATTCACAGAGGGCAGCGTGACCCAGCGACTGTGAAGAGCGGTAAGGTTACAGATGTTACCCCTCTTCAGAGCTGCCAGCTCTCACAAAGTGCAGCATGGCCCGGAAGTGTCTGTTAGCAGAGACTATGGAGCCTCAAAATGAGTCTCCATAGGCTTTGTACGGAGGATTTGCTGGACTTTGCAGGATTCGATTGGACTACGTCAGACCTGCATGGGAACTTTTTTTTTTTTTAATAAAGTGGCAAATGAGGGAAAATGTCTTTGTTTTTATTACTCTGTGTTTCTGTGTATGTTCTTTTCAGGTTTCATTCGCTTGAAAACATCGGATTTGCTGAGCTACGTCGAACCTGCGTGGGATTTTTTTTTAATGTAGTGGTAAACCAGGAAAAGTGTTGGGAGTGTTTATTTCAATAAAGTATTTTTTGTGTGTGTTTCATTTTTACTACTGGATTAGTAATGAGGGTGTTTGATAAACACTTCTCCTTTACTAACACCAGGGCTTGATGTCAGCTGTATTTTTGGACACTTCCCAGCTGACATCAACCCCAAGTCCCATTATCCCAATTGTCAAGGCACCAGGGCATTGGGAACATGTGATAATCCACTTCTGGGGCTGCTGCAGGCTGGTATTCTTAGGTTGGGAAGGACCCAAGAACCATGGACCTTCCCAGCCTGATAATATCATCTCTCAGCTGTCTGCTTTACCTTTTCTGGTTACCAAAATGAGGGGGACATCATAGTTTCATAGTTTCATAGTTTATAAGGCCGAAAAAAGACAATCGTCTATCCAGTTCAGCCTATTTCTTGTGCACTGCAGCTATTCCGCAGCGTTGATCCAGGGGAAGGCAACAAAAAAACATGTGGTATAGGCCAATTTACATCATTGAGGAAAAATTCACTTCCCGACACCAATCTGGCAGTCAGATTAAATCCCTGGATTAATTAACTAAGCATAAGATGTAATTTTATTGTTCTCAAGAAAGGCGTCCAGGGGCCTCTCTTGAACTCATTAAGTGAGTTGGACATCACCACTTCCTCTCCCAGAGAGTTCCAGAGTCTCACGGCTCTGACCGTAAAGAATCCCCTTCTATGCTGGTGCAGGAACCTCCTTTCCTCCAGACGCATAGTGTGCCCCCTCGTCTTTGTCACCATCCTTGGTATAAACAGGTCATGGGAGAGATCTCTGTACTGCCCCCTGATGTATTTATACATGTTTATGAGGTCTCCCCTAAGCCTTCTCTTTTCCAATGTAAATAGGCCTAATTTTGACAACCTCTCTGGGTATTCTAGTCCCTCCATTCCCTTTATTACCTTAGTCGCCCTCCTTTGTACCCTCTCTAGCTCCAATATGTCTTTCCTGAGCACCGGAGCCCAGAACTGTGCACAATATTCTAAGTGCGGCCTTACCAGCGCTTTATACAGAGGAAGAACAATGTTCTCATCACATGCTCCTATTCCTCTTCTGATGCATGCCATGACTCTATTTGCCTTTGCAGCTGCTGCCTGACACTGGGCACTCCAATTTAATTTGCTATTAACCAAGACGCCCAGGTCCTTCTCCATGTCAGATTTCCCCAACGGTTTCCCATTTAATATGTATGGGTGACTGCTGTTTTTCTTTCCCATGTGCATGACCTTACATTTATCGGCATTGAACCCCATTTGCCATTTTTTGGCCCAACTCCCCAATTTATCTAAATCCTCCTGTAGCTGTGCCCTATCCTCATCTGTATTAACTACTTTACAAAGTTTAGTATCATCTGCAAATATTGCTATTTTACTATGCAACCCTTCCACTAGATCATTAATAAATATATTAAATAATATAGGGCCCAAGACAGACCCTTGAGGCACCCCGCTAGTAACCCTGACACACCCTGAGCTTACTCCATTGATAACCACCCTCTGCTTTCTATCACTCAGCCAGCTATTTACCCACTTGCACACATTATCCCCCAGACCAAGCATTCTCATTTTATATACCAACCTTTTGTGTGGCACGGTATCAAACGCTTTGGAGAAGTCAAGGTATACAACATCCACTGACTCTCCCCGGTCCAGCTGTGAGCTCACCTCCTCGTAGAAGGCGATCAGGTTTGTTTGGCAGGAGCGATCCCTCATGAATCCATGTTGATATGGAGTTAGACAGTTATTATCATTAAGATATTCTACAATAGCATCTCTAAGAAATCCTTCAAACAATTTACCCACAACAGACGTTAAGCTGACTGGTCTATAGTTCCCAGGGTCACTTTTAGACCCCTTTTTGAATATTGGTACCACATTTGCTTGGCGCCAGTCTAGTGGGACAGACCCTGTCCATAAAGAGTGCTTGAATATAAGATACAGCGGTCTGTCTATCACATTACTTAATTCTTTTAGTACCCGGGGGTGTATGCCATCTGGGCATGTTTTTTTTTTTTCATGTATTTATTTATTAGGTTAATACTAGTGTTGAGCATTCCGATACTAAAATATCGGGTATCGGCCGATATTCGCGGTATCGGAATTCCGATACTTAATTCCGATACTTTTAGCATATCGTATACCGGAATCGGAAGTTCCCATGATGCAATGAGCCAGTTTCATTTTATTCAGCCAATGAGGATCCTAAGAAGTGTGGGCTCATCCTGTTAGGCATGTAGGCATGTTGACTAATGGCATGGCTGTGATTGGCTGCTGAAATGATGTCATGATGCACTATAAAAGCCGCCGCCGCCATTTTGAGCTCACTCTGCTGTGAATTCAGTTAGGGATAGGACGCTGTTGTTCTGAGGGACAGTTTTAGCTACCTATTTGCTCTATTCTGCTTTACCCAAGCTACTTTATAAATCGCTGTGCCTTGCAGCGCTAGTGCACAGTTCTCTGTGCTGTTTACCGCTGTCTGCAAGGTCTGTGTGTGTGAGTGCAGCTCACCCTGTAGCGTGTGCTTCAGCCAAGTCTGGTTGTAGTGCGCTCAGTGTGTGTCACTGCCTCATACATTGTCCCTTTTTGCTAATTGATAATTTTTCCTGATATCTCCTATTAGTGTGGTGGTTCCATCCGTATTCAGCTAAATTGGTTCCAAACACACTATATAGGAGTAGATAGAGAATTTTTTTTTGTCTTGCAGCACTAGTGCACAGTGCTCTGCATCTGCACTGTTCACACCTGTCTGCAAGGTCTCTGTGTGTGAGTGCAGCTCACGCTGTAGTGTGTGCTTCAGCCACGTCTGGTTGTAGTGCGCTCAGCGTGCGTCACTGCCTCATACATTGTCCTTTTTTGCTAATTGATCATTTTTCCTGATTTCTCCTATTAGTGTGGTGGTTCCATCCGTATTCAGCTACATTGGTTCCAAACACACTATATAGGAGTAGATAGAGGAGCCTTTCTGCAGCATTGTGCCCTGCAGGCCCAGCCAGATTAGTATTAGCATATTTTTTGTAGCCTCATCTATTGCATTGTAGGTTACCTTCCTACATTGTAATAGCTACAAAAAGTTTGCGATACTATTGATATTACATCTTTGGGCACATCCAGTGTCTTTTTATGACAAAAAAAACCTAAATAAAGTTCACCAAACACTCCACTTTAAAGTTGTGTAGGCCACATTAGCTCATATTAAAGTCTAGTCCACACTTTATAAAATTAGTGTTTCTTATACCTGGTAGCAGCTGTTTAGGAATAAGCACACTAAGCCCTTAGTACTCTTCTGCCTATCTTTATCAGTCTACCAAGATGAAGAAGGCAGGGAGTAAGGCATGTGGTCGTGGTCGTGGGCGTGGGCGTCGAGTTTCTGCAGGGAGAGGACGTGAGGATTCTGTGCCTGCAGAGAGAGGACGTGGGGATTCTGTGCCTGCTGCAGGCACCAGTGACTCAGCATCCCCCAGTTTTACCAGGGAACAGTCCTTTATGCGCAGCTTTGTAGGAGCTAGCCAGAACCCCACTGCTGCGGGAGGACCAAATTGAAGCCGTTGTCGGATGGATGGCAGCTAACGCATCGACTTCAATTAGTTCCAGATCCTCTCAGGTCCTGAGCACTGAAGAGCACCCATCTGTCTCTTCACCACCTGCCAAATTGCCCAGGCAGTCAGAGAGCCCTGGATAGGAGCCATCTCTACTTCTGTTCTCTGAATCTCTTGGCTTGGAAAGAGGGGGCCAGCCAAGCAGAATTTGAGAATTTGAAGAAGAGGTAGTATGCAGTGATGCGCAACCGTTTTGTCTCTCTGAATCTGAAGAGGCGGGTGGGCCAGTGCCTATGGTCAGCAGCACACCTCAGTACGCATCTGATGATGAGACTCACGTGCCAATTTCTGGTGCGTACTGTGCTGTCGAGACTACCCAGGAGAAGCAGTTGTTTGAAGAGGGTGGTGTAGATGATGAGGTCCTTGAAGGAGGTGGGAGCAGCTCTGAGGAAGAGATTCCCCGAACGGCCCAAAAAGGAGGGAGAGGGAGGGGGGGCAGACTTGGTTGCCTGTAGCCTCCACTTCGGCACCCATTAGGAGCATGGCTCTTCCAAAATCCAAAGCGGGCGCTCCCAAGACTTGCAGTGCCTGGTCCTTTTTTGACACAGTTGCAGATGACATTTGCTTTGTCAAATGCAAGCTGTGTAATCAGAAGGTGAAAAGAGGGAAAAGTGTCAGCAACCTCAATACCACAAATATGTGGAAACATGTGCGGACCAAGAACATGGTGGAGTTACAACAACACACTGAAGACCTATGCCAACCTACAGCGCCACCTACCACCTCTTCAGCTCTTGTTGTAGCCTCTTCCTCCAGCTCACACACAGCTGGTTCGGCTTCCTCACAGGATCGCCATGAAAGAATCTCTGGCACTGTTGTACAGAGACACAGTGTAATTCCACCCACAGCACCACTTTCCCTGTCATCCTCACACTCCCAAGTCAGTCTACAGCCATCGTTAGCACAGGCATGGGAGAAAAGGCGCCCATACTCGGCAAACCACTCTCGAGCACAGGCTCTGAATGCTGGCATTGCTAAACTACTGGACCTTGAAATGCTATCATTCAGGCTGGGGGAGACTGACACCTTCCGTAACTTTAAGGCATTGGCAGTCCCACAATACAACGTGCCCAGCCGCTTTTATTTCAGCAGGCAAGCCATCCCTGCCCTGCAACAGCATGTAGAGGGAAAAATTAAACATGCGCTACAAACCGCCGTCAGTAGCAAGGTCCACCTGACCACCGATGCGTGGACCAGTAAGAATGGACAGGGACGATACCTTTCCTTCACTGCCCATTGGGTAAATGTTGTGGAGCCGGGTACAGATCTTGAGAGTGGCGCTGTACGTGTTCTGCCAACTCCAAGGATTGCAGGAATCCAGTCTGTACACTGACTCCTCCTCATACTCCAGTTCCTCTGAATCAGCGCTGCAGGAGCCGTCACGGTCTACCTCCACATCGACCCGTGAACCTGTTATGACCGATATGAGCACAGCCGTGGCCAAACGTCAACAGGCCGTATTGAAATTAATTTCTTTGGGGAATAGAAGCCACACAGCTCAGGAACTCTGGAATGCCATCAAGCAGCAGAGCGACGTGTGGTTTGTGCCAGTGAATCTCCAGCCAGGCATGGTAGTGTGTGACAATGGCCGAAAACTGGTGGCAGCTCTGGGCCTAGGCAACCTCACTCACATCCCATGTCTGGCACATGTGCTCAACTTGGTCGTGCAGAGTTTTTTGAGGGACTATCCGGATCTTGATGCACTGCTTCACAAGGTCCCCATAGAGTGCGCTCACTTGCGGCGTTCCAGCAACGCAAGATCGCGCATTGCAGCTCTGCAGCGCCGATTACGTCTTCCGAAACATTGCATCATATGTGACCTACCCACCAGGTGGAATTCAACGTTACATATGTTGGAGAGGTTGTGTGAGCAGCAGGCAGCAGTAATGGAGTACCAGCTGCAGCAGGCGCAAACAAGTCTCACTGCGCGCCATTCACACTTCACCACCACTGAGTGGGCCTCTATGAAGGACATTTGCCACGTTTTGCGTGCCTTCGATTATTCACCGCGGATGGCGAGTGCAGATGATGCACTAGTTAGCATGACTATCCCCCTTATCTGCCTGCTTGAAAAAACACTGCAAGCACTAAGGGACGAGGTTTTGGAAGAGGTGGAGGATGAGGTGTCACAAATGCCAACTGCTTCTCTACAGTCTGCGCAACGTTGTTCCTCACAAAGGCCTAGGCAGGGGACACTTTGTGAGGAGGATGAGGAGTAGTCAATGGAGGAGGAAGACATCTGTCCAGAGGAGGGAGGTACACAATGCTCTAGTAGTCAGTATCTAGAGCAAGGGTGGGGTGATGCAGAGCAGGCAGAGATCACGCCTCAAGCAGGGGACAGAGTTTCTTGGCCAGTTGGCAGTCTGCAGCACATGGTTGATTTCATGCTGCAGTGCCTGAGAAACGACCACCGCATCGCCCACATTCTCAACACGTCTGATTATTGGGTGTCCACCCTCCTAGATCCTCGCTACTGGGACAACTTACAAAGCCTCATAACACCGTTGAAACGGGAGCGTAAAATGCGGGAGTACCAAGACGCACTGGTGCATTCCATCATGTTCTCCATTCCAACTGAGAGCATTGCTGCTAGTGCTTTACAAAGCAGCTCAGTGCGTCGAGGCAGTGGAGGAAGCTCTGCACAAAGAGGGAGCAGAAGCAGCGCCTCAGCACAAGGCAAGACCAGTATGGCCAAAATGTGGCAAAGTTTTGTGTCCCCGCCACCACAAATGTCTACACCATCACAGACGGCTCCAGTCAGCAGGAGGCAACGTTTCCGTCAGATGGTGACAGACTACATGTCTTGCCCTCTCAGTGTACTCCCAGACGGCTCTTCCCCCTTCAAATTTTGGGTCTCTAAGCTGTATACATGGCCAGAGCTTAGCCAGTATGCATTGGAGGTGCTAGCTAGCCCTGCTGCTAGTGTATTATCGTAACGCGTCTTTAGTGCCGCAGGTGGTGTACTAACAGACCGTCGCATCCGACTATCCTCCGATAACGTTGACCAGCTTACTTTTCTCAAAATTAACAAGACCTGGATCTCGCATGAATTTGCCTGTCCTCTTCCAGAAAAAATAATTGGTTGGCAACAGTAGCCAGGTCTCCTGTTGTGTTCATGTATCTACCACCTTAACTGTAATCCCTGAGCTCCAACACCACCAGTTGCTGCTCAGAAGTGCCATCTGCACAGTCAATGCTTGCTGCCGTGTTATTGGGGTTCAGTAACGTCAGCTGATCCCCAGCTGTGTGTCCGGCAAATTCTCCTGCTCTGTCCACATCCACTGTACTACAGATTTAAAACTTGCTCCAATTACACCTCTGGCTCCTCTGTTTTCAGTATTATCCCTGAGCTCCAACACCGCCAGTTGCCGCTCAGAAGTGCAGTCTGCAAAGTCAACACTAGCTGCCATGTTATTGGGGTTCAGTAACGTCAGCTGTTCCCCTGCTGTGTGTCCGGAAAATTCTCTTGCTCTGTCCACATTCACACTACTACTGATTTTAAACTTGCTCCAATTAGGCCTCTGGCTGCACTCTGTTTTTAGTATTTACCCTGGGTTCCAGCACCGCCAGATGTTTCCCAGCAGTGTCTTTGGCACGAGTACTTCCTCCTGCCCAGCCTGGTTCCAGCACGCCAGCTGTTTCCGGGTAGTGTCAACGTCACTTTGCCTCTAATGCGTTGTCCTGTCGTGTTGTGGTCGGGTTAGCCGACTCTATGATGCCTGCAGTTTAGGTGACTCCTATGTGGGCTGCGGGATCTGGCAATGAAGGCTGGTTCCATAGTGCCAATAAGACAAGCACCCCCTGTAGGACTGTGGGTTTCGGTAACTGCGGCCGGCTCGCGGCCTTGCAGCTTTTTTTTTACATGGGTACTTTCTGCTACTCATCCGGGTTCCAGTACCATCAGCTGGTTCTCGGCAGTGCCTTTGGCTTAGGTGCCTCCTTCTCGGTATCCAAGTTCCACCAACGTCTGCTGGTCCTTTGTAGTGCTTTCTGGCACAGGTATCTCCTGCTTAGTAACCGAGTTCCAGTACCATCAGCTGGTCCTCTGTAGTCCCATTGGCTCTTGTACTTTCTGCTACCCATCCGGGTTCCAGTATGGTCAGCTGGTCCTCGGTAGTTCCATTTGCTCTTGTACCTTCTGCTACCCATCCAGGTTCCAGTACCATCAGCTGGTTCTCGGCAGTGCCTTTGCCTTAGATGCCTCCTTCTCGGTATCCAAGTTCCACCAACGTCTGCTGGTCCTTGGTAGTGCTTTCTGGCACAGGTACCTCCTGCTTAGTAACCGAGTTCCAGTACCGTCAGCTGGTCCTCGGTAGTTCCATTGGTTCTTGTACCTTCTGCTACCCATCCGGGTTCCAGTACTGTCAGCTGGTCCTCGGTAGTTCCATTGGCTCTTGTACCTTCTGCTACCCATCCGGGTTCCAGTACCATCAGCTGGTCCTCGGTAGTTCCATTTGCTCTTGTACCTTCTACTACCCATCCGGGTTCCAGTACTGTCAGCTGGTCCTCGGTAGTTCCATTTGCTCTTGTACCTTCTACTACCCATACGGGTTCCAGTACCGTCCGCTGGTCCTCGGTAGTTCCATTTGCTCTTGTACCTTCTACTACCCATCCGGGTTCCAGTACCGTCAGCTGGTTCTCGGCAGTGTCTTTGTCACGGGTACTCCCTCCTGCCCAGCCTGGTTCCAGCACGCCAGCTGTTTCCGGGTAGTGTCAACGTCACTTTGCCTCTAATGCATTGTCCTGTCTTGTTGCGGTCGGGTTAGCCGACTCTATGGTGCCTGCAGTTTAGGTGACTCCTATGTGGGCTGTGGGATCTGGCAATGAAGGCTGGTTCCATAGTGCCAATAAGACAAGCACCCCCTGTAGGACTGTGGGTTTCAGTAACTGCGGCCAGCTCGCGGCCTTGCAACTTTTTTTTACATGGGTACCTTCTGCTACTCATCCGGGTTCCAGTACCGTCAGCTGGTTCTCGGCAGTGCCTTTGGCTTAGGTGCCTCCTTCTCGGTATCCAAGTTCCACCAATGTCTGCTGGTCCTTGGTAGTGCTTTCTGGCACAGGTGCCTCCTGCTTACTAACCGAGTTCCAGCGCCGTCAGCTGGTCCTCGGTAGTTCCATTGGCTCTTGTACCTTCTGCTACCCATCCGGGTTCCAGTACCGTCAGCTGGTCCTCGGTAGTTCCATTGGCTCTTGTACCTTTTACTACCCATCCGGGTTCCAGTACCGTCAGCTGGTCCTCGGTAGTTCCATTTGCTCTTGTACCTTCTACTACCCATCCGGGTTCCAGTACTGTCAGCTGGTCCTCGGTAGTTCCATTTGCTCTTGTACCTTCTACTACCCATACGGGTTCCAGTACCGTCCGCTGGTCCTCGGTAGTTCCATTTGCTCTTGTACCTTCTACTACCCATCCGGGTTCCAGTACCGTCAGCTGGTTCTCGGCAGTGTCTTTGTCACGGGTACTCCCTCCTGCCCAGCCTGGTTCCAGCACGCCAGCTGTTTCCGGGTAGTGTCAACGTCACTTTGCCTCTAATGCGTTGTCCTGTCTTGTTGCGGTCGGGTTAGCCGACTCTATGGTGCCTGCAGTTTAGGTGACTCCTATGTGGGCTGTGGGATCTGGCAATGAAGGCTGGTTCCATAGTGCCAATAAGACAAGCACCCCCTGTAGGACTGTGGGTTTCAGTAACTGCGGCCAGCTCGCGGCCTTGCAACTTTTTTTTACATGGGTACCTTCTGCTACTCATCCGGGTTCCAGTACCGTCAGCTGGTTCTCGGCAGTGCCTTTGGCTTAGGTGCCTCCTTCTCGGTATCCAAGTTCCACCAATGTCTGCTGGTCCTTGGTAGTGCTTTCTGGCACAGGTGCCTCCTGCTTACTAACCGAGTTCCAGCGCCGTCAGCTGGTCCTCGGTAGTTCCATTGGCTCTTGTACCTTCTGCTACCCATCCGGGTTCCAGTACCGTCAGCTGGTCCTCGGTAGTTCCATTGGCTCTTGTACCTTTTACTACCCATCCGGGTTCCAGTACCGTCAGCTGGTTCTCGGCAGTGTCTTTGGCACGGGTACTCCCTCCTGCCCAGCCTGGTTCCAGCACGCCAGCTGTTTCCCGGTAGTGTCAACGTCACTTTGCCTCCAATGCGTTGTCCTGTCGTGTTGCGGTCGGGTTAGCCGACTCTATGGTGCCTGCAGTTTAGGTGACTCCTATGTGGGCTGTGGGATCTGGCAATGAAGGCTGGTTCCATAGTGCCAATAAGACAAGCACCCCCTGTAGGACTGTGGGTTTCGGTAACTGCGGCCGGCTCGCGGCCTTGCAACTTTTTTTTACATGGGTACCTTCTGCTACTCATCCGGGTTCCAGTACCATCAGCTGGTTCTCGGCAGTGCCTTTGGCTTAGGTGCCTCCTTCTTGGTATCCAAGTTCCACCAACATCTGCTGGTCCTTGGTAGTGCTTTCTGGCACAGGTACCTCCTGCTTAGTAACCGAGTTCCAGTACCATCAGCTGGTCCTCGGTAGTTCCATTGGCTCTTGTACCTACTGCTACCCATCCGGGTTCCAGTACCGTCAGCTGGTCCTCGGTAGTTCCATTTGCTCTTGTACCTTTTGCTACCCATCCGGGTTCCAGTACCGTCAGCTGGTTCTCGGCAGTGCCTTTGGCTTAGGTGCCTCCTTCTCGGTATCCAAGTTCCACCAACATCTGCTGGTCCTTGGTAGTGCTTTCTGGAACAGGTACCTCCTGCTTAGTAACCGAGTTCCAGTGCCATCAGCTGGTCCTCTGTAGTTCCATTGGCTCTTGTACCTTCTGCTACCCATCCGGGTTCCAGTACCATCAGCTGGTTCTCGGCAGTTCCTCAGCATTCTTGTACCTTCTGCTACATTTCCAAGTTCAAGCTTTTTGAAATGGTTCTTGGTAATCACTCTGGATCTCCCTGACTAGGACCCTGAAGACGAGGACCCTGAAGACCACCCTGAAGAAGACGAGGACCCCGAAGACCAGGACCCTGAAGACGAGGATCCTGAAGACCAACCCGAAGAAGACGAGGACCCCGAATATGACGACCCTGAAGACGACGACCCTGAAGACCACCCCGGAGAAAACGAGGACCCCGAAGACGAGGACCCTGAAGACAGCGACCCTGAAGACCACCCCGAAGAAGACGAGGACCCTGAAGACGAGGACCCCGAAGACGCCGCCCCCGAAGACGACGACCCTGAAGAAGACGACCCTGAAGACCACCCCGAAGAAGACCAAGAAGATGACCCTGAAGAAGTTAACCTAGAGGACAAAGAACAAGAAGACAACTACCAAGATACAGAAGAACAAGAGACAGAAAACCAAGAAGCAGAAGAACAAGAAGCTGCAGAACAAAAAGCGGAAGAACATTAAGCATAAGACTAAAAATCAGAGCAAAAGATATTATCTAAATTTTAAGCAGAAGATGACTAAGCAGTGTATGGGGGTGAGTCTGTTCATCCTCGTGGTGCCCCTGAAAAAGACCTGCTGCTGCAGGCCAAACTGAACGCGGACTAATCCTGTTGTAAATCTTTTGTGACGGGCAGAACGAAAAGTGTAATGTTCAAACTTTTATAGATAACAACTACAGGAATGCCTGTCACAAATAAGAATATGATGAAGAAGAAGAATATGAAGAAGATGAAGAAGTAGAATATGAAGAAGAATAATAGTTGAATAAGAAGAATATGAAGAATGTAAAAAAAGAGAATAATACGAAGAAGGTAAAAAAGAAGATGTTGATGAAAAAGATGCTGATTCTGAGGATGATGAAGGAGAAAGTGTGGGAGAAGTAAAAAAGAAGGTGAAGAGCATGGAAGTAGTGAAACATAAATATCTGACAAAATATTAAAAACTTAGCATAGTCAATATTTCCGTAACTCAGAACATCTTAAAAAAAATATTAATTCCTGCTATTCCATTTGATTGGGCTAAACCTCTATGCCTTTATTGTCTCCCCCACCTCCCTCAATACATTCTACCTTATTCTTAGTTGTTTTCCTTCATGTAGAATTAACCTACAAGGAAAGAAAGGGTTTATTTTTATTCCGATATTTCTGTCCCATTGACTTGCATTGGGTTCTGGTATCGGAATCGGCGATATCCGATACTTTTTGGGCATCGGTCCGATCCAATCCCATCCGATATTTCCCGATATCGGAAGGTATCGCTCAACACTAGTTAATACATGTACAGTTAACTACATATGCAAGGCACAAATTAGACAGCATATCTCACGAATATCTATTTGTCTATCTATTATCTATTTATCTATCTATCCATTTATTAGTAATGAATGAGCACTAAAATGCTAGATTGCTCGGTACTCGAATCGAGCTGGTCAGATGCTCAAATGGGCTCGACTTGCGTAAAAAGTATAACGGAAGTCAGTGGGAAACTGGAGCATTTTTCCTGAAGACCCTACCCGGAGGGCTAGGGGGGCTGGAAAATAGCTGAAATGGATAGAAACAGCACTGAAATGGAATGGGAACATGGGGAAAATGCTTGGATATGTCTCTTACTGCCAGGTTGCTGCTGGGAACTATTTTATAATGCAACTTTTATGGACTGACAATAAAACATACAAAACCAAAGAGAAAATGGATTTTACAGGAAAAAATGTTACAAAATGTTCTTTCCTGCATAATAACTAGTATATAAGGCAAAATTAAAAGGAGAAAAAAATAAAACCGCCTACTCCACCCCTTAGTGGAAAGAATGACGCATAATGGCCCTCTACAGATTTAGAGAGAGTGACTATAATGACCCTCTAAAAATTTGGAGAGTCACGTATAATGGTCCTCTAAAGATTTGGAGAGAGTGAAATCCATAGATTGCAATGACTAACTATCCTATGATCTGAAACGTGTCTGCCTAAAAATTCCCGCCCCCACTGGGGTTGTGATACTTGCTTTTTAACCTTCATCTAATAAAACTTGGATTTTACATACTTTTGAGGCTGGATCCATTCTGCCATCAATTGGTTTTTTGCTGCTGCACTGCTGATGTTCCGTACCTTGGATTCTACAATGGGTGAGTTAAATCCCTTTTTTGATTTCATACGGTGACTATAATGATCCTCTAAGAATTTGGAGATAGTGACACATAATGACCCTTTAAAATTTTGGAAAGAATGACTATACTGACCCTCTAAAAATTTAGAGAGAGTAATGCATAATGGCCCTCTAAAAATTTGTAGAGAGTGACTGTAATGACCCTCTAAAAATTTGGAGAATGTGACGCATAATGGCCCTCTAAAGATTTGTAGAGTGACGCACAATGGCCCTCTAACGATTTTGAGTGAGGGCCACCTGATGATCCTACATTTGAATTGGCTTTACGTTTCACTGCTGTTATCTGGTGGGGTTGAGAAGTCTGAGTCAATCCAGTCCTTGTTCATTTTGGGTGATGGCCACATGATGACCCTGTAAATATTTTAAGTGAGGGCTGCCTGATGACCCTATAAAGATTTTGAGTGTGGGCCACATGATAACCCTATAAAAATTTTGAGTGAGGGTCACCTGTTGACCCTACAAAGATTTGGGTGAAGGCCGTCTGTTAACCTTGTAAAGATTTTAAGTGAGGGCCACCTGATGACCCTGCATTTAAAATGACGTTATGTTCTGCTGCTGTCATCCGATGGGATTGAGAAGTCTGGGCCAATCCAGGCCTTGTTCATTTTGATAAGAGTCAGCCTTTCAGCATTTTCAGTTGACAGGCGGATGCGCCTATCAGTTATTAAGCCATCGGCAGGCCAGCACCTTCAAGACATAAAGGGACAGTTCATGCCACAGTTCACGTCTTACTTGGATACCCAATCAATGTATTGCATAGAGGAATCATGGAGGACACTGGTACAGTCGACTAGGTAGTCCTTCACCATCTTAATAAACTTTTCCCTCCTTGTCAGACTACCCCGCACATCAGAGCCTGGGTTCTGGGAGGGTCTAATGAAGCAGTTACAGACCTTTGTTAGTGTTCCCCTGCATCGGTTGGACCTGGTGTGTGTCTCCCTTGTCTTTCCTCCCTGGTTGCCCAAGAATTTATGACCTCTGCCTCCAGCATTGTCAGGTGGGAATTTTTGTACTAATTGTTTGACTAGGGCCTTATGGCATTGCACCATTTTATTAGCCGTCTCTGCCGCAGGAAGGAGAGATGGAAATTTCTCCTTGTAGCATAGTTTGAGAATCGTGAACAACCAGTAAACATTGTTGGCCAAAATGCATATAACACGAGGGTCATGGAAAAGGCACGGGGAAATAAAGTCATCCTGGTGTACCTGACTGCCAACAGGCAAGACTTCCCAGTCCTCACCAGGATGACAACTCTCCATCTCCTTCTCTTCCTCCTCCTTCAACCTCTCCTCCTCTTCTTCAGCCCATCCATGCTGAACAGACAGGATGATGCTGGTGTGGGTAGTAGCCTCAGTAGCGCAGGCAACCATCTCCTGTTCCTCCTCCTCAGGCTTCCCCTCCTCATTATCACCTAATTTGCGCTGAGAAGATGAGTTGATGCCTTGCTGGGTAGTATCACCCTCTGTACTTTCTTCCTCCATCTTCACCTGGTCCACATGTAAAGCTTCCTATTTAATAGTGAGCAGCGAGTGTTTGAGTAGACACAGAAGCGAGATGGTTATGCTGATTATGGCGTCATTGCTGCTCACCATCTTGGCTGATGCCTCAAAGTTTTGGAGAATCTCACAGATGTCAGACATCCTTGCCCACTCCTCGTCGGTTGTTATGTGTGGAGGCTGACTTGAATACCGATGGGCATGTTGTAGCTGGTTTTCAGAAACTGTCCAACCTATAAATTATTGCACAGCTACAAATCATTCAGAATAACAACTTTGTTATGTATAAAAAACATTAAAAAAATAAGAAAGAAAAAGGAGACTCTGACAGGTGGAACATCATGAATGGGGTACAATCAAGGCAAAAATACATAATCAGTAGTAAAAAAATAATATTATATCATAATGATAATCATAGTAAAACTACCAATTAGAATATCAGTATATGGCTTGGCACATGGTAGGTAGAAAACTATCAAATGGTGCTAGAAATACAGTACAAATCTCTATATAGAGCAAAAATAATTATACCTACAACAAAGTGACAGTGCGCTAACTAAAGCTAATACTTCAGGTATCAACTGTGCATTGGTACATATAGTATTCTAATCAAGGCCAATATAATAAAGTGACAGTGCATGAATATTGACCAAACAGAGGAGTAATAATACATCAGTTGAATAAAGCGACAGTGCATATTAATGAGACCATATGAAGTCTATATAGAAGTCAAAAAGACAGGTAGAGAATAGTGATGAGCGAGCATTAAAATGCTCGGGTACTCGTTGCTCGGGTCGAGCAAATTGGAATACTCGGTGCTCGACCTGAGCAACGAGCCCAATGTAAGTCTATGGGAAACTCGAGCATTTTTCAGGCGGCTCCCCCTGGCTGTCTGCAGAGGGCCTAAAAATTGCCCAAATCGATGGGAACAGTGCTCAAATGACATGGGAACAGCATGGGGAAGACCCGTGGAAGCATCTCTGACTCTCAGATCACTGCTGTCAGCAATGTGGTCAGAGTATTACGCCACTTTTACAGACTCACAATAAAACATACAAAAACGAAACCAAAATGGATTTTCCTGGGAAATATGTTAAGGAACATCCTTTCCAGGGTAATGACTTGTATATAAGGCAAAATAAATAGCCAAAAGCGAAAATACTCCTCCACACCTCGGGCTATGTTCACACGTAGCGTTTTTGATGCGTTTTTGCACTTTTGAATTGCTTTCAACCAAGACAAATGCATTAACCAGGAAATGTCATTTTAACATTTTACAACCTTATCTGGCCATGTGGTGTATGACGCATCATCAGACTCATGCATACAGTGCTGAAAAGACATGGGAACAGCATGGGGAAGACCCCTGTAAGCATCTCTGACTCCCAGGTCACTACCTAAAAGTGTGCCCATCATAAGTGATCCTTGGCGCATGCGAAGATGCCTCTCGCCATGCACCTGTTGTTGCAGACTTGCAAAAATCACCGTCCACGTCCTTGTCCCACTGCAGCATTCAGTTGTCCCTACCCTATTCCTTGGAATGCAAATGCAAGTATGCAGCCAGCCACCCACCCAACCACAGGCCGCAACACTAAACTGCCAGATTTCTGGGCAGCTCTTTGCACTTGAAAAATGGCCTTTTAAGCTCATGAAGGCGGGTGTCTCTATTTCCCGGTATCGCCTCCGCCTTCCACAAGCACAGGTCCCACAACATTACCCGTGCCCTTCCCAGTGCACTTACTGGGAAGGACCGCCTAACCACAAACACGTGGACAGGTGAATGTGGCCAGGGACGGTACGGAGCCAGTCCACAACTTTTTTGCTAAGAGTTGTATTTAGCTCGGTGAAAGGACTGGCATAGAGGGAAACCGTATCTACCCTGCGTGTCATTTTTCTCATGAAGTCCTGTAATTGAGCTTGTTGCAGAAGCAATGGCAGTCTGTCCAACATCAACTCGCACTTGTCGATGGTGCTTTGACACACACACACATCTTTCTTAGCGCATTTAATTTCTTGAATACAGAGTTGGACAATGGTCTGATCTGTAATGCGTTTTGAGAAATAACATGACTAAGCATGGCTGATCCACATTAAAAAAAGCAGCCATAGAGTGTCCGGGAACCTTCCCCCACACTTTTCTTAGCCAGGGCTGCTTTTCGGCAGGGTTGGACGGGCCCACCAGAGAACCGGAAACTCCTCTGGCAGGCCCTGGCTTCTCCTTCAGAAGAGTTCATAGTGTTGAGGTGAGGCCATGATTATGATAGAGGCCACCATCTGCTTAGTTATCTGTTACTTGGAATGCAAGTGAGAGTATGCAGCCAGCCACCGACCGACAGGCCGCAACACTAAACTGCCAGATTTCTGGGCAGCTCTTTGCACTTGAAATATGGCCTTTTAAGCTCGTGGAGGCGGAAGCTTTTCACAACCTCATGCCGGCGGTGGCCGGGTGTCCATACTCAGTCCCCAGCCGCCGCTATATTTCCCGGTATCCCCTCCGCCTTCCACAAGCATGGGACCCACAACATTACCCGTGCCCTCCCCAGTACACTTACTGGGAAGGATCGCCTAAGCACAAACACGTGGACAGGTGAATGTGGCCAGTGACGGTACGAAGCCAGTCCACAACTTTTTTTGCTGAGAGTTGTATTTAGCTCGGTGAAAGGACTTGCATAGAGGGAAACCGTATCTACCCTGTGTGTCATTTCTCCCAGGAAGTTCTCTAAAGCTGTTTGCACTTGAAATGTGGCCTGAACATTACTGCTGGTACTTTTCTGTGGGAATTTGTTTGCCTCCTACCAGCCTGGAATATTTCCAGCAAACTATGGTACGACACCATGGTATTAGCACTGCTCCCAGTACCAGTAGCGAAGCCATCCCCAATTTCCTTCTCAGGAATTTTATTTGGTAGACTGAGTGGCTGCCCAAATACATTTCTCACAAAGGAGCTGAAGATAGAGTGGCAGTAGGTGCAAGTTTCTCCAGCCTGTAAGATATTAGAGGGTGAACGGCAGCACATTGGATCAGTGGTTAGCACTGAAGCCTTGCAGTGCTGGGATCCTGGGTTCAAATCCTAGCAAGGACAACATCTGCAAGGACTTTGTATGTTCCCCACTTGTTTGCGTGTGTTTCCTCCTCAGTAAAAAAGCAGCCATAGAGTGTCCAGGAACATTCCCAGGACTGCTTCTCGGCAGGGTTGGACAGTCCCACCAGAGAAACCTCTGGTGTGCCCTGGCTTCTACCTTAGGAGAGTTCATGATAGCGCTAACTTTGCAGCTGCTATGGGGCTCTTGAGCGGGAGAGAAAGGTTACCCCTCAGAATCAAATTCTCTGTTGGGCACAATGTTTTTCAATCTGAAACAGCTTCTCAGTGGGAGTTGTATTTCACCACAGCCATATTCTTTAGCTTGGTGAAAGGACTGGCATAGAGGGAAACCGTATCTACCCCAGCTGTTATTTCTCCGTCACCAGTTTCCGCCCATTGCCACACACGACGATTCCTGGCTGCATGTTCAGCGGTGAGAGCCACAGATCAGGCTGCTGTGTTACAGTTTTCAACATCTCTGCAGCGCTGGGCGGTTTGTCAATTAAGCATTAAGCATGTTATCTTCAGCACAGCCTGTTGCCGCTTGGCCAAGGAAGTGCTGCAAAGCTGTCAACTTGTGACTGATGTGATATTTTCGGAGATGGAGGAGGAGGTGCATGAGCTAAACAATGTGATTACATTGAGGTTAAATTGGTGACGCTGTATTTTATACTAAAGAAAGATCCTTTTGTTTTGGGTTTTTTACGTTATTTTTTAAGACAAATGCATTCACCGGGAAATGTCATTTTAACATTTTACAACCTTATCTGGCAATGTGGTGTGTGACATATGATCAGACACATCCTTTTTTATTCATGATGGAGGGACTCTGAAAGTCATAAAGCCTATTTTTACAGGGAAATCAGATGGCTCTTACTATTCTTAAAAGGCCAGCAGCCGGCCGTAGCTATTGTGAGAGCCATCAGCCGGCTATGCTTTCATAGAATCATAGAATGGTAGAGTTGGAAGGGACCTCCTGGGTCATCTGGTCCAACCCCCTGCTCAAAGCAGGATTCACTAGATCATCTCAGACAGATGTCTGTCCAGCCTCTGTTTGAAGACGTCCATTGAAGGGGAACTCACCACCTCTCGTGGCAGCCTGTTCCACTCATTAATCACCCTAACTGTCAAAAAGTTTTTTCTAATATCTAATCTGTGTCTCCTCCCATTTAGTTTCATCCCATTGCTTCTAGTCTTTCCTTGTGCAAATGAGAATAAAGATGATCCTTCTACAATGTGACAGCCCTTGACATATTTGTAGACAGCTATTAAGTCTCCTCTCAGTCTTCTTTTTTGCAAGCTAAACATTCCCAAATCCTGCAACCGTTCCTCATAGGACATGGTTTGCAGACCAGTCACCATTCTGGTCGCTCTTCTCTGAACTTGCTCCAGTTTGTCTATGTCTTTTTTAAAATGTGGTGCCCAAAACTGTACACAGTATTCCAGATGAGGTCTGACCAAAGAGGAGTAAAGACCGATAATGACTTCACGTGATCTAGACTGTATGCTTCTGTTAATACATCCCAGAATTGTATTTGCCTTTTTTGCTGCTGCATCACACTGTTGACTCATGTTCAGTCTATGATCTATTAGTATACCTAAGTCTTTTTCACATGTACTGTTGCTTAGCTCTATTCCTCCCATTCTGTATATGCTTTTTTCATTTTTATTGCCCAGATGTAGTACTTTGCATTTTTCCCTGTTAAAAACCATTCTGTTGGTTGCTGCCCACTGCTCCAGTTTATTTAGGTCTTTTTGAATCCTCTCTCTCTCTTCTCTAGTATTAGCTATCCCTCCTAGCTTTGTGTCATCAGCAAATTTAATCAGTTTACCCTCAATTCCTTCATCTAAATCATTGATAAAGATGTTGAACAATACAGGTCCCAGGACGGAGCCCTGTGGTACCCCACTTGAGACATTCATCCAGCTGGATGTGAAGCCATTTACAACCACCCTTTGAGTCCGATCACTAAGCCAGTTATGAATCCACCTAACAGTTGCCTGGTCCATTGCATACTTGGTCATTTTTTCAATAAGGATGGTGTGAGATACTTTGTCAAATGCTTTGCTGAAGTCAAGATATACTATATCTACAGCATTTCCCTGATCCACCCAGTCAGTGATTCTGTCATAGAAGGAAATTAAGTTAGTCTGACATGACTTGTTAGTTACAAACCCATGCTGACTCTGGTTAATCACTTCATTCTTATCCATGTACTTACATACATGTTGTTTAATAATTTGTTCAAAGATCTTTCCTGGTATAGAAGTCAGACTCACCGGCCTATAGTTCCCTGGGTCCACCTTCTTCCCCTTTTTGAAGATAGGAACAACATTTGCTCTTCTCCAGTCTTCTGGGACTTCTCCTGTTCTCCAAGAATTTTCAAAGATTATGGAGAGTGGTTCTAAAATTTCTTCTACGATCTCCTTCAGTACTCTGGGGTGTAATTCATCTGGACCTGGAGACTTGAACTCATTTATGTTAGCTAAATATTCCCTCACAATCTTTCTGTTTACAGATAACTTGGATTCCTCTATTCCTTTAAAAGGACAATGAAGATCAGTTGATGTTACATTTTCTTTCTGAGAGAAAACAGATGCAAAATAGGAATTAAAAAGTTCGGCCTTCTCAACATCCTCTCTTACCATTTCTCCATTTTCATCCTGTAAAAATCCTATAGCATCTTTGACTTTTCTTTTACTTTTGACATACCCCCAAAATCCTTTTTTATTGCTTTTGACATCTCTTGCAAGCCTTAATTCATTGTCAGCTTTAGCTAACCTGATACGTGCCCTGCAGGATCTGCAGACTGCATTATAATCTTCTTTAGATATGCCTCCCTCTTTCCATTTAATAAACATTTCTTTCTTTCTTTTTAGCATGTGTTTAAGTTCTGTGTTCATCCATCCTGGTTTCCTTAAATGCTTCCCATTCTTCCTACTTTTCGGGATTGTTAACGACTGTACTTTGAGAATCTCATTTTTAAAAATTTCCCATCCTTCCTGGACATTTTTGTCCTTAAGGACATCCAGCCATTGGATCCCTCCTATTCTCTTTCTGAGTCTCTTAAAATCTGCCTTTCTAAAATCTAACCTTGAAGTCTGAGTCTTCACATGTCTTCCTCCTCTAGTTATCCAAAATTCTATAATAGCATGATCGCTGCCTCCTAGGGTCCCAGCCACCTTTACCTCCTCAACCATTTCCTCCCTGTTTATAAGGATTAGATCCAAAGTAGCAGATCCCCTTGTTTTCTCCCCTACCTTTTGGAAGATAAAGTTGTCAGCAAGAGAGGATAAGAATTTGCTTGACCTGTTAGTTTTACTTGAGAGAGATTCCCAACAAATGTCTGGATAGTTGAAATCTCCCATGACCACTATGTCATATTTTTTGGAGAACTTGGTCATTTGATACATAAAGAGTTCATCCATATCTTCAGCTTGCCCAGGTGGCCTGTAGTAAATGCCTACAATGGTGTCCTTTCCGTTGTTCTCTCCTTGTATTCTTACCCAAACAGTTTCCACAGAACTCCCAGTCTCTGAAGCTTCAATCTCTGTGCAGATATACGCTTTTCTAACATACAATGCAACACCTCCTCCTCGTTTATCAAGTCTGTTTCTTGCAAATAAGTTGTATCCTTTTAGCCTTTTATTCCAATCATGTGTATCGTCCCACCAAGTTTCAGTGATTCCAATGACATCATATTCCTTTTCCTGCATTAGTAGTTCCAATTCTCCTTGTTTGTTGCCCATGCTTTGTGCATTTGTATAAAAACATTTTAGTTTGTGATTGGTTTCTCTTCCTCCCATATTTTTATTATTTAAATTGTTTTGTCTTTGTTCTTCCTTTCCACTTCCAGTAGCAGAGATCTCAATAGTATTTGTCAGCTGTATGGCTTTTTCTGGCCTTTTGCTTCCCTTCCCACATTGTTCTAGTTTAAAGCTCTTCTGATGAGTGTAGCAAGGCGACTTCCAAATACATGTTTTCCAGTCTTCGTAAGGTGCACCCCATCTCTAGCAAGCAGTCCATCGTATAGGTAATTCATTCCGTGATCCAGAAATCCAAATCCTTGTTGACGGCACCATCGACGTAGCCAGTTGTTCACCTGTAGAATCTTATTCCACCTCATTGTTCCATGGCCATCCACTGGGAGGATGGATGAGAAGACCACCTGCGCTCCCAATTCTTTCACTTTCTTGCCTAAGTCTTCAAAGTCACTGCAGATGGTTTCCAGGTCCTTTCTTGCGGTGTCATTTGTCCCCACATGTATTAGCAGGAATGGGTAGTGATCTGTAGGTCTGAAGAGTCTTGATATCCTGTCAGACACATCTTTAATTTTTGCTCCTGGAAGACAGCACATTTCTCTTGAGGTTATGTCTGGTCTGCAGATAGCGGCCTCTGTTCCTCTTAACAGGGAATCCCCCATGACCACCACTCTCTGTTTTTTCTTCACAACATTCTTCTTTCTCCATCCAGGAGGATTCTGAGGGCTTACAAGGTTATTCATTGCTGGCAAAGTCTTATTTTGCTGTATTTCTTCATGGTTCTCCTGCGTGAGAGCCTGGTACTGGTTCCTGAGCAGTATGGGTGCTGACTGCCTCTCGATCCTCCTGATTCTGTGGGTCACATGCTTCCATTCCTCTGTTTCGTCAGGTGCAGTTCGAATTTCTTCTCTTTCTGAATCATGAAGAGATAATTCTGCTCTGTCTAAGAACTCTTCACCTTCCTTAATGATTTTCAAAGTAGTTAACCTCTCTTCTAGATTTCGCAACTTTTCCTCCAACAGGGACACAAGCTTGCATTTCTGGCATGTGAAGTTTGGCTTTTCCACTGGCAAGTCTGTGAACATGTAGCAGGATATGCAGCTCACCAAATGGCTCCTGGACTCTTCCATGTTCTTATTGTTAATGTTCTGAAAACAGTGAAAAAAGCTTAAAAAAAAAGCTTAAAAATGCGCTCGCCAATAGGCGCGCGGTTTACCGATGTCCTCTTTTCAGCTCCAACAGCCAAAATCCAGTGTTCTTTGAGCTCGCGGAGACTCTTCACTTACCCCAAAATGCAGTGGGAATATGCAAATTATCTCCTCAGGACTCCTCCCCTGGTTTTGCTGTTCCCATTATTAATGAGTTGGTCTCCTATACTGTTATTGCATATCCAGTGACTGCAAGGGCTGCCAAAAATTTGGACGCAACCCAATACCCCTTTGAAGAGACATAGAGGAGAGTCTTAGTAAAAAAAATGTTCCCATTATAAAGGAGTGGGACTCCTATAGTGGTAATGCCCATGCTGTGACTGCAAGGGCTGCCAAAATTTGGGAAAAACCCCACTAAGAATTTAAAGACACATAGAGCAGGGCCACAGTAACAAGGTACGACATGTTCCCATTAGAAAAGAGAGAGTCTGCTATACAGTTATAGGGTATGCAGTGAGTCCAATGGCTGACCAATTGTAGGAAAAACCCCACTAAGAATTTAAAGACACACAGAGCAGGGCCACAGTAACAAGTACGACATTTTCCCATTAGAAAGGAGAGGGTCTGCTATACAGTTATAGGGTATGCAGTGAGTCCAACTGCTGACCAATTTTAGGAAAAACCCCACTAAGAATATAAAGACACACAGAGCAGGGCCACAGTAATGACAAATTCCCATTAGAAAGGAGAGAGTCTCCCATAGTGTTGGCCTATGCAGTGAATGCAAGGGCTGCCAAAAATTTGGAGGCACTTCAATGCCCCTTGGAAAAGACGTGGAGGAGGGCCTCATAAAAAAATGTTCCCATTAGAAAGGAGCTGGCCTCCTATACTTGTAATGCCCATGCATTGCAAGTATGCCCATGTACACCCTGGGGGGTATACATGAACATACTGTATAAAAAAAATTTTTCACAGGCATCAAAAACACCCTTTAACAAAATTATGTGGGTGTTGCATCACGGACCACGGTCACCCTGGTGATATGGTGGTGGAGGATGAGGAGAAGGAGGAGGACAAGAGCAAATAGACAAAATCAGGAAGCGTATACCCATGTGTGGGTGTGAAAAGGTGCATGGGAATACACCTCCCAAGAAAAGACACTGGATTTGAGTTTATGTTATGCTACTATCATTCAGTGGTGTAGAGAAGTCTGGCCCAATCCAGCCCTTGTTCATTTTTATGAGTCAGCCTGTCAGCATTTTCAGTTGACAGGCGGATGCGCTTATCAGTTATAGTTCCACCAGGACCTCCAAGGCATAGAGAGTCAGTTCATTCCATGTATCCAGCTTGGATACCCAATAAATATAAGGCACAGAGAAATCACGGAGGACGTTGGTACTGTCGGCAAGGTACTCCCTCAGCATCTTCCAAAACTTTGCACTCCTTCTGAGAGTACCACGCGCCTCGCGGCCTGTGTGATGGGAAGGGCAGAGAAAACTCTCCCAGAACTTTGACAGTGTTCCCCTGCCTCTGCTGGATTGAAGTTGTGTCTCTCTCACCTGAGTTTTCAGATGGGAATTTTTTTAATAGTTCCGCAACAAGGGCCTTCTGGTACTGCCCCACTCTTGTAGACCTGTCCACCTCAGGATTAAGAGATATAAAGTTCTCCTTGTATTGTGGGACTAGAAGTGTCACCAACCAGTAATAACTGTCACCCAAAATTTTGAGAATGCGAGGGTCATGGGAAACTCAGCCATGCGTGCCAGACTGCTAACAGGCAAGACTTCCGTATCCTCACCAAGAGGATGACTGACCATGCTCTCCTCCTCCTCCTCTTTGTCCTCTGGCCTTCCACGCTGAACAGACGGTATGACAGTTGTGCAGGTAGTACCATCTATATCGCATGAAACTATCTCCTGTTCTTCCTCCTCCTCCTCTTCCTCATTGCCACCCAATCCACATTGGGATATGATGAGGCTGTGTGTAATCACCCTGTATGGCTCCTTGCTCCATCTCATCGTGCTCCGCCTGCAATGCATCCTCTTTGATTGTGAGCAGAGAGTATTTCAGAAGACAGATAAGCGGGATAGTGACTCTAATTATGGCGTCATCGCCGCTCACCATCTTGGTGGAGTCCTCAAAGTTTTGGAGGATGGTACATATGTCTGTCATCCATGTCCACTCCTGTGGTCTTATGTGTGGAGTCTGAACTGAATACCGACAGCCTTGTTGATGCTGGTAATCAACAACTGCCCTCTTCTGTTCACAAATCCTTCCCAACATCTGCAGTGTAGAGTTCAAACACATGGGGACATCACACACCAGTCTGTGAGTCAGAAGCTGCAAACGCTGCTGAAACACAGCAAGGGCAGCGGAAGCTGTAGGTGACTTTCTAAAATGGGCACACAGACGGCATACTTTAATAAGCAGATCCGGCAGCTCTTGGTAGAATTTGAGAAACCGCTGAACCACAAGGTTAAGCACATGGGCCAGGCATGGTACATGTGTGAGCTCGCCTCGCCTTAGAGCAGCCATCAGGTTCCGGCCATTGTCACACACAACCATGCCTGGCTGTAGGTTCAGCGGTGTGAGCCACAGATCTGCCTGCTCTTTCAGAGCTGTCCACAACTCTTCAGCATTGTGCGGTTTGTCACCTAAGCATATTAGCTTCAGAACAGCCTGTTGCCGCTTGGTTGAGGCAGTGCTGCAGTGCTTCCAGCTTGTGACTGATGTGGTCATTTCGGAAATGGAGGCTGAAGAGGAGGAGGAGGATGAGGTGCAGGAGCTGTAGACTGTGGGGGCAACCCTGAATGACCTAGGGCCCGCAATCCTTGGCATCGGGAGGACGTGTTCCGTCCCAAAGTCTGAATGGTTCCTGCCTTCCACTATGTTAACCCAGGGTGCCGTCAGCGAGATGTACTGTCCCTATCCACAAGCACTTGTCCACGTGTCCGTGGTTAGGTGGTCTTTCCTGGTAACTGCGTTGTTGAGAGCATGGCTAATATTTTGGGACACGTGCTTGTGTATTGCGGGGATGGCACACAGAGAGAAATAGTGGTGGCTGGGGACTGAGTACCGAGGGACGACCGCTGCCATCAGGTTGCGGAATGCTTCCATCTCCACGAGCCTAAAAGGCAACATTTCGAGCGCAAGCAGTCGTGAAATGTGGGAATTTAGTAGTGTGGCCTGTGGGGCATTGGCTGCATATTTGCACTTGCATTCCAAGGACTGGGGTATGGACAACTGAACGCTGCGCTGGGACTAGGACGTGGACGTGCTTCCTGATGCTGCTACTTGAGAGTGTGCAACGACAGGTGCATGGTGGGAGGCATCTTCGCATACACCATGGACAGGGGATTGGCTTGCATGCACAACAGCAGAAGAAGCAGTGGTGCCACCCGCAGACACTGTTTCTGGACCCTGGGTTCGGCCCAAAAAGTCGGATGCTTTGCTGCCATGTGCCTGATCATGCTGGTGGTGGTCAGGCTGCTCGTTTTGTCACCCCTGCTGATGCTGGCCTGGCAGGTGGTGCAAATGGCCTTTTTAGGGTTATTGGCAGAGTCTTTAAAATACAACCAGACTCGGGAAGACCTAATAGTTGTACTGGCAACTTCCTTCATGTTGTTGTTACGGGGAACTGTTACCTGCCTTCTGTCTGCGGCCACCACACTACTTCTTCCTGCCTGTTGGGGTGCTCTGTCTCCCTCCCCCTGTGTGCTGCTGTCCTCATTCTGCATGTCCTCCTGCCATGTTGGTTCAGTTACTATATCATCCACCACATCTTCTTCCACTTCCGCACCCTGGTCCTCCTCCTGACTTTCTGGCAATTGTGTCTCATCATCGTCCACCTCTTGTGTTACTTTCCCACCGTCGCCTTTGTGTGACCGTGGCTGCTCAAATATTTGGGCATCGCTACATGCAATCTCCTCTTGCCCCGCTTCAAGGCCCTTATCTATAAGTGGAAAAGTGAACAGCTCTTCGGAGTGTCCAAGTGTGGGATCAGTTGTCTCCGGGCACTCAGCATGGTGGGAGAAAGGAGGATCAGAGTGAGGAATATGCATTCCAGACTCACTGCTACTGAGACTTCACCGTGTGGAAGACAGGGTGGTGGTGTGGTGGCAAAGTGACTGGAAGCATTATCCTCTATCCAACCAACAACCTTTTGACACTGCTCTGGGTTCAATAGTGGTGTGCTGTGGTTCCCCAGGAATTGGGACAGGAAGGTCAGGCGAGAAGATGTGGGTGTTTGTTGTGGCAAAATTTCAGCTTGCCCACAGCCTCGGCCTCTGCATGCACCATCACCATCACCTTCACGTCCAGTTCCGCGTCCCTTGCCACGCGCCATGTCCATTTTAAATGGAGGACAATATCTTCCATGCTCACTGTAAATGGAGTTTGGATCGAAGTTATATGTAATCCATTTGATGGAGAAACCACAGTTTTAAATACCTGGCCTGTAGGTAACTATTTTGAACAGCAAACCGGCGTCAAAAACTTTGCTGACACACTGAAAAAAAATTTAATAAAGGCCAGAAATGGCAGTATTTTCTGAAAACGTTTAATGTGATCCGTGTGACGGAGAAAACACAGTTTTAAATATCTTGCCTGTTGGTAACTATTTTGAACAGCAAACTGGTGTCAATTGCTTCACTGACACATGGAAACTAATTTTTAATGGAGGCCAAAAATGACAGTATTTTCTTGTAATGTATATGTGATCCATGTGACGGACAAAACCACAGTTTTAAATATCTTGCCTGTAGGTAACTATTTTGAACAGCAAACTTTTGTCAATTGGTTCACTGACACATGGAACCTAATTATTAATGGAGGCCAGAAATGTCAGTATTTTCAGCGCAATTATATGTGATCCATGTGACGGACAAACCACAGTTTTAAATAGTTAGATTTTTAGCGCTGCAATATGGAAAGGACCTGGCTGTATTCTGCAGTGCCAACAAGCAAATGACACAGAACAACAGTGTTCTCTGGATTGCTTTTTAAGCAAATAATGATGATTAAAATCCCCAAAAAATTATTCCTGGCCCATTTTCTTGAAATATATAACATCATCAGCAGACGAAACTGGAATGGAGCCTCTTGTGCTACAGTACAGACCAAAACTTTGGACACACCTTCTCATTTAAAGATTTTTCTGTCTTTTCATGACTATGAAAATTGTACATTCACACTGAAGGCATCAAAACTATGAATTAACACATGTGGAATTATATACTCAACAAAAAAGTGTGAAACAACTGAAAATATGTCTTATATTCTAGGTTCTTCAAAGTAGCCACCTTTTGCTTTGATGACTTCTTTGCAAACTCTTGGCATTCTCTTGATGAGCTGATATAGACCTGATGACGCTGTGCGGCCAGCCAATCACTGTAGTGCCACAACCAACATGGCTACAGCATTACAGTGTGTGGCAAGCAATCCCTGCATGTTCATTGGCTCTGTAAAGAACGCCAAACTTGCAGGGAGGAGACCAGAGCTCCCGCAGAGCAAATCCCGAAATACTCGGTGAACGCCAAGCATCTCGAGCAGTCAGATGCTCGGGCAAGCACCGAGTAGTAGCGAGCATGCTCGCTCATCACTACTGTGTACAAGTCTGACTGGTAGTAAATGACTGGAGAAGATGGTGCAGGAGTATCTCGAGCTCAATATCAGGGCCACTCTATAACCTCAATTTTGTTGGACTGGAACCAAGATTTTGCTCGTTTACTGTTGTGTTTAGGGTCATTGTCTTGTTGAAACACCCATTTCAAGGGCATATCCTCTTCAGCGTAAGGCAACATGACCTCTTCAAGTATTTTAATATATGCAAACTGGTCCATGAGCCCTGGTATGCAGTAAATAGGTCCGGCACCATAGTAAGAGAAACATGCCCTTATCATGATGCTTTCACCACCACGCTTCACTGTCTTCAGAGTGAACTGTGGCTTGAATGCAGGGTTTGAGGGTCATCTGACAAACTGTCTGTGGCCTTTGGGCCCAAAAAGAAAAATGTTACTTTCATCAGTCCACAAAATGTTTCTCCATTTCTCTTTAGGCCAGTTGATGTGTTCTTTGGCAAATTGTATCCACTTCAGTACATGTCTATTGTTAACAGTGGGACTTTACGGGGACTTCTTGCTAAGAGATTATCTTCACACAGGCATCTTCTAACTGTCACAGAACTCACAGGTAACTTGAGACTGTCTTTGATCATCCTGGAGCTGATCATTGGCTGAGCCTTTACCATTCTGGCTATTCTTCGATCCATTTGAATGGTAGTCTTCCATTTTGTTCCACACCTCTCTGGTTTTGCTTCCCATTTTAAAGCATTGGAGATCATTTTAGCTGAACAGCCCATCATTGTCTGCACTTCTTTATAATTTTTACCCTCTCCAGTCAATGTTTTAATCAATGTATGTAGTACTGAACAATGTCTCGAACGACCCATATTTCTCAGGTTTTCAAGGAGAAATTAATGTACAACATGTGCTGGCTTGACCCTTAAATAATGGCCACCTGATTCACGCCTTTCTTCGCAGAATGATTGACCTCACTAATTGAACTCCATACCACTATTATTTTGAACACACCCCTTTGAATTAATTATTCAAATACACAGACTCAAAAACATGCAGATCATGAATGCTAAATCTGTTGTTTTTCTTAGAATCTACTGCACCAACTGGTAAATTGTTTGACATATGGTAATATAATTTATACCAAAAACAGTGATTAATATGGTTTTTTAATATTTTTAGAAGATGAAGTGTGTTGCAGAGACAATGATTCTAGTATTATTCCTGCTAATATAAATTATTACAACAATTTTTTTGCCTATATTTTCCTTCTTTTTTTTTTTTTATTATTTTTTTATGTTATTTTATTTTATTTATTTTATTTCAATTTTTATTTATTTATTTTTTTAATTTATTAATTTGTGCTCCCTATAGTGGTTTTACACGGGGCTGCATCTGATTACTTCAGATAGCTATATGGCTTAGTGGTCTGATGCTATGATATGGCTTACATATTTTTGGAGTAATGTTGCCTCATGGGATCGATCCCGATGAATGCCAGAATTTTAATTTTTGAAAGATACTATAAAATTTTCTTGTGGTTTACTAGAGATTCATCACATTGAGAAAAATGTCATGCTTTTTATGATTAATTGTTCAATGTGTGAGCTTTTATGAGTGCTTATGAGCTTTTATGAGTGCTTTTAGTTTTTAGAGTTTGCTGTGTACAATGTGGGCGTTTTCACAGGAAATTACATCATGTGTGACACTTGTAGTTATATGTTATATAAATGTGGATTTTTATTGACTTGGTAGCCCTGAGGAAGTGGCAGTGTAGCCACGAAACGCGTAGGCCATGGAATAAAGAAAGTTTTGGTTCATCATTAATCCTTGTGTGTCTCTGGACCAGCGCGGAGGATCAGCCCAGCTTCTCATCTCCTCTCATTTGTTTATTGATCAGCGAGGTCTCCTGCAGCGGCCATCTGACAGGTGCTTCACAGTTGGTTGTGACTCACACAACCTCAGAAGGTGAGTCAGAATGATTGTGGGACCTGGTATTTACTTTTATACGGATAAAGCCCTATGTGCGCTGTCTTTCTTATCTTTTGCATTAATATGGTTAGTCATATTTTACTACTATTATTTTGAACACTTCTGTATAGCATTTTTTCTCATGTCTGTGACATATGTTAAGTTGCCATGTAGGCTTCTAGATGGTTAATCATGCCTTTTAAAGTCTTTCTGTGATTGGCAGGTAGGAAAAGTAGATCCTTTCGTGCATCACCCTCTAATAGATTCAATCCTATATATGCTTGTTGTTCATGTGGAATTTGATATATTGTCTGGCAAATGCTCGTAAACTCTCAACCCAGTCAGTTATGGACATGTTTTTTTAAGGAAATACAATACCGTGTGCAGAATTAATAGACAAGTGAGTATTTTGACCACCTCATCATTTTTATGTAGATTTTCCAACTCCAAACTGTATAAATTTGAATGCTTATTGGATGAAGCAGATCAGGTGATGCATATTTGTGTAATGAGGAAAGGATGTGGTGAACTAAGAATACAACACACTTTATTAAGATGTGCAGAATTATTAGGCCAGAAAAGCGATTTAACTGTCTCTGAAAAGTCAAAAATTGTTAGAAGTCTTAAAGAGGGAAGCAGCTCTCCTGAAATTACTAAAACATTGGGGCCTGATCACGGAATTATCAAAAATTTTGTTGCAAATAGTTAATCTTGTGGCAAAAGCATGTTGAGAAAAAGGCACAAATTAACTGACAAAGATTTGAAGAATTAAATGTGAAGCCACCAGGAAGCCATTATCATCCAGTGTTGCTATATTCCAGAACAACAACCTCCATTGAGTGCTCGTAATACCAGGTGAACAGTGCTCAGAGACATGGTAAGTAAGGCTGAAACCTGACCACCACTGAACAAGACACAAAAGTTAAAACGTTAATACTAGGCCAATAAATGTCTGAAGACAAATTTTTCAGAGGTTTTATGGATTGGTGAGATGACATACAGTGGGTACGGAAAGTATTCAGACCCCTTTACATTTTTCACTCTTTGTTTCATTACAGCCATTTGGTAAATTCTAAAAAGATCATTTTTTTCTCATCAAAGTACACCCCATCTTGACTGAAAAAAAACAGAAATGTAGAAATTTTTGCAAATTTATTAGTGATGAGTGAGCACTAAAATGCTCGGGTGCTCGTTGCTCGGGTCGAGCAAATTGGAATACTCGGGTGATCGACCCGAGCAAAGAGCCCAATGTAAGTCTATGGGAAACTCGAGCATTTTTCAGCCGGCTCCCCCCGGCGGTCTTCAGAGGGCCTAAAAATTGCCCAAATCGATGGGAACAGTGCTCAAATGACATGGGAACAGCATGGGGAAGACCCCTGGAAGCATTTCTGACTGCCAGGTCACTGCTGTCAACAACGTTGTCAGAGGTATTACATCACTTTTACGGACTCACAATAAAACATACAAAAACAAATCCAAAATGAATTTTCCTGGGAAATATGTTAAGGAACATCCTTTCCAGGGTATTGACTTGGTATAAGGCAAAATAAATAACCAAAACCAAAAATACTCCTCCACACCTTGGGCTATGTTCACACGTAGCGTTTTTGATGCGTTTTTGCACTTTTGCATTGCTTTCAACCAAGACAAATGCATTCACTGGGAAATGTCATTTTAACATTTTACAATTGATGCGCCCCCTGGGCCGTGTGTGTGTGGAGATACCCGGAACCGGACCTTTTGTGGATGCTGGGGGTTGTAGTTCTTGCGTGGCGGGGACCCGGTCCCGTGGCTCAGGGTAGTCAATCCAAATGGCGGTCTATTTATAGGGTTTTGTGATTAAATGTCCGACTACGCCACCCGTGAATTGCGGTCAGAGTGAACCGCCGCTGCAGGGCAGACCGCTGAGGCTGGTGTTGTGGGTGCAGCAGAGGGTAGTATAACTCCCCACGGGAGGAGTATAACCTCAGGGCAATAAATAGGGATGTTGGTGGTGATGGTGCGTGGGAGCAGCAGTAATCACACGGAGTCTGTCATGCAATTCAGGGTCTTTACTGTTGGCGGTATTAAGGGACCCTTCCGGAATACAGGTTAACAATGGAGGCCTGGTCAGTCTGAGAGCAACTGGGAAATCCCGCTGCTGACTTCACTCTTTCTTGGCTATCCCGCTGTAGTGTAGTGGTAGCCCACGTCTCTGAGTGTACCGTGTTGTTCTCACCCATATGGCTGGCGACTCGGGCCTTCCGTGCTTCTCACCCCTCTGGGGCAGTAATGGTCCCTCTCGTGTGGCTGAGCCTCCGAGCTTCCTTGGGCCAGAGGACTTGAAGTCCCCTGCGTGGTGGTTTTCTGCCACTGGGCTTATAACCCTCACAGCCTCGGACTCCAGTGTCCTGCTTTGTAAGTCTCTGGCCAGGACGAACAATCTTATGGCGGCGGCGACCGGGTATCCATACTCAGTCCCAGCCGCCACTATTTCTCCCGGTGTAGTCTTCGCCTTCCACATGCACGGGTCCCACAACATTACCCGTGCCCTCCCCAGTGCACTTACTGGGAAGGACCACCTAACCACAAGCACGTGGACAGGTGAATGTGGCCAGGGATGGCACGGAGCCAGTCCTCAGCTTTTTTTCCTGAGTTGTATTTTACCACAGCCATATTCTTTAGCTTGGTGAAAGGACTTGGGAAACCATATCTACTCCAGCTGTCATTTCTCCCAGGAATTCCTCTAAAGCCGCTTGCACTTGAAATGTGAACTTTTAGGCTCGTGGAGGCGGAAGCTTTTCACAACCTCATGACGGCGGCGGCCGGGAGTCCATACTCAGTCCCCAGCCGCCACTATTTCTCCCAGTATCGTCTCCGTCTTCCACAAGCATGGGTCCCAGAACATTACCCCTGCCCTCCCCAGTGTACTTACTGGGAAGGACCGCCTACCCACAAGCACGTTGTCAATTGAATATGGCCAGGGATGGCACGGAGCCAGTCCACAGCTTTTTTTGCTGAGTTGTATTTCACTACAGCCGTATTCTTTAGCTTGGTGAAAGGACTGGTTGGTATAGAGGGAAACCTTATCTACTCTGGGTGTCATTTCTCCCAGGGAGTTCTCTAATGCAGCTTGTTGCAGAAGCAATGGCAGCCCATCCAACATCAGCTCACGCTTGTCGGTGGTGCTTTGACACTCAAATATCTTTCTTTGCGCATTTAATTTCATGACTACAGAGTTGGGCAATGGCCTGATCTGCAATGCTGTTTGAGAAATAACATGCATAAGCACGTCCGATCCACATTAAACAAGCAGCCATAAAGTGTCCGGGAACCTTCCCCTACACTTTTCTTAGCCAGGGCTGCTTCTCGGCAGGGTTGGACGGGCTCACCAGAATACTGGAGACTCCTCCGGTGGGCCCTGGCTTTTCCTTCCGGAGAGTTCATTGTGCCGAGGTGAGGCCATTCTGATGATAGAGGCCACCATCTGCTTAGTTTTCTTTTACTTGGAATGCAAGCACAAGTATGCAGCCAGCCATCCACCCACCCACTGGCCGCAATACTAAACTGCCAGATTTCTAGGCAGCTGCTTGCACTTGACATGTGGCCTTTTAGGCTTGTGGATGTGGAAGCTATTCACAACCTCATGCCGGCGGCAGCCGGGTATAAATACTCGGTCCCCAGCCGCCACTATTTCTCCCAGTATCGTCTCCATCTTCCACAAGCATGGGTCCCACAACATTACCCGTGCCCTCCCCAGTGAACTTACTGGGAAGGACCGCCTACCCACAAACACGTGGTCAAGTGAATATGGCCAGCGACGGTATGGAGCCAGTCCACAGCTTTTTTTGCGGAGTTGTATTTCACCACAGCCATATTCTTTAGCTTGGTGAAAGGACTTTGGAAACCATATCTACTCCAGCTGTCATTTCTCCCAGGAAGTCCTCTAAAGCCGCTTGCACTTGAAATGTGGCCTTTTAGGCTCGTGGAGGCGGAAGCTTCTCACAACCTCATGCCGGCGGTGACTGTGTGTCCATACTCGGTCCCCTGCCGCCACTATTTCTTCCAGTATCATCTCCGTCTTCCACAAGCATGGGTCCCATAACATTACCCGTGCCCTCCCCAGTGAACTTACTGGAAAGGACCGCCTACCCACATACACGCGGCAGGGTGTCCATACTAAGTCCCCAGCCGCCACTATTTCTCACGGTGTTGTCTCCGCCTTCTAAAAGAGCGGGTCCCTGAACATCACTGCTGGTATTTTTCTGTGGGAATCTGCTTGCCTCCTACCAGACTGGAATATATCCAGTTAACTATGGTAAGACGCCATGGTATTAGCACTGGCCCCAGTACCAGTAGCGAAGCCATCACCAATTTCCTTCTCAGGAATTTTGTTTGGTAGACTGAGTGGCTGCCCAAATACATTAGTTTCTCACAAAGGAGCTGAAGATAGAGTGGAAGTAGGTGCAAGTTTCTCCAGCCTGTTAGATATCAGAGGGTGAACGGCAGCACATTGGATCAGTGGTTAGCACTGAAGCCTTGCAGCACTGGGATCCTGGGTTCAAACCCCAGCAAGGACAACATCTGCTAGGATTTTGTATGTTCTCCCCGTGTCTGCGTGGGTCTCCATCTCAGTAAAAAAGCAGCCATAGAGTGTCCAGGAACCTTCCCACAAACCTTTCCTAGCCAGGACGGCTTCTCGGCAGGGTTGGACGGTCCCACCAGAGAATCCTCTGGTGTGCCCTGGCTTCTTCATCACGAGAGTTAATGATAGTGCTAACTTTGCAGCTGCCATGGAACTCTTGAGTGGGGGAGAAAGGTCAGCCCTCAGAATCAAATCTTCTGGTGGGCCCAATGTTTTTCAATCTGAAACAGCTTCTCAGTGGGAGTTGTATTTCACCACAGTCATATTCTTTAGCTCGGTGAAAGGACTGGCATAGAGAGTAGAGATGAGCGGTGTTCGACTCGAACTGTTCGCCAATCTCAAATTCGAGCTGTTTTGGGCGGCGTTCGAACCGTTCGGCGAACACGAACAATTTGGAAAAAATTCGGCTGTTCGAGGTTATGTTCGATAGCTGTTCGTGCACCAAAATCATAGCTGGATTTTTTCTCAGTAATGCTGAAAATTAATGTTAATACGCAGTTTGAGTGTACAGCGGGGCGGGGGGAGGGGCAGGGGATGGATCTCTGCAGAAATAATGAAGATCTCCATTTTTTTTTCTCTTTCCCGCATTTACAGTGGGGAGGTGCAATCTGTCAGCCTATCAGCAGCGCACACACGGAGCGAAGTGCTTTTTTTCACACAAGCAAGGGCATGTGTCATTGGCACTGTATGTCACATGTCCTTGCCCTATAAGACCCAGCCATTTTCCCCATCGCCACCATTTTCTAACTGCTGCAGCTGCGTGTTAGACGGCACCGCTGTTGCTGTGTGCGCTATACCTTGTTAATTTCAAGCCAATTTTCGCACAAATCTACAGATAGCTTGGGAGTAGGGAATATTTGTGATTGCAGTCCTTTTAAGGACTAGGTTACAGCATTTCCTACGACTTTAATCAGGCAGGTCTGTGCTCTTAAATAGATAGGTTGGGAGTAAAGACTAATTGTAATTGCAGTCCTTTTCAGGGCTAGGTTACATCAGTTCCTATCACTTTTATCAGGCAGGTCTGTGCTCTTAAATAGACAGGTTGGGAGTAGTGTTGAGCCACCCCCGTAGTGTTCGAGTTCGGTTCGGTTCGTCGAACACCCGTGTGTTCGCCGAACTGTTCGTCGAACTGTTCGTCGAACACCTTCGAACACCGTTAAAACCAATGGCAGGCAAACAAAAACACATAGAAACACATAGAAAACACCTTCAAAGGTGTCCAAAAGCTGACAAACTGCTCAGAAGACATAACTAACACATGGAAAAGTGACAAGTACATATAGTCATGCGAAAATAAAAGAGGTGGAGGAGTAAAAGGAGGGGGAGACACAGATATAGGCATGTCATGCCCTTCTAAAATCCAAAAAGTGAGAAGCCGACACGGCCAGTCCGCTCCTGCCCGTGCCACCTCCGTGTCGCCGGGTTTGTGCCAGAGCCGCGGTGAACCCTGACGGCCAGCCCCCCTCTCCCAATACTGGTGCCTGTCCGCTGGTGGGTCGAGCGAGCCCCCCTGTGGTGGAGGCAGCTCTAAGCTTTTTAATTTAAATTGTCTCTCTAATTTGAATGAATACACTTTAAATCCATTTACAAGGATCTATTGGAGGGCAAGTCTCATGCCAGCAGCCGCGGTAATTCCAGCTCCAGTAGCGTCCACTAAAGCTGCTGCAGTTAAAAAGCTTTTATAAGGATCGAGCTCGGCTGTCCACCGCAAGGCATCCTACTGCCAGTCCCAGCCCCTATGCCTTGGGGTGCCTCCTGATGCTCTTCACTAAGTATCCCATGGTCCCGAAGCATTTACTTTGAAAAAATTAAGTGTCTAAACTACAGGTGGTGTAGCTTGCTTAACAGCCGGGATAATCCGCTGACTAGCAGACACTGCTACTAGGCACAAAGTATTTCCTGGGCTAGATGCAGTTAAAAATTTGTAATTAGATACTCTCGCTGGATGCTGAGAAAGCATTCCATAGAGTCTCCTGGCACGCCATATATGATTCTCTTAAAGAGCTTGGGGTAGGGGTCTAGGGGACCCTTTTATAGCCAATATCACGGCCCTGTATCGCAATACGTCACCTAGGCTGAAGATAAATGGAACTGTAGCACCCTGAGGGCTCGGTTGCTACAGACGTATTGCACCTCACCCAGGTGTGATATCTCACTCTCAGGTAAGGATGGAGTGTGGATCAGGACCCGACACCTGCATGCATTACACCACATTGCCGTGGGGCAGGGCGACCAATATGCCCCTGAGATGGGCACGACAGTCCCTGTCCCTGGCTGGAGTGGGGGGAGGGAACACTGAGGAAGGGGAACCCTGTAGTGCAGGAGCAGGGAGGAAGCAGTTCCTGGGTGCATTGAGAAGGGAGTATAAATGGTGGGCACCATCTTAGTTCAGTGCAGAGAAGTCTGAGCAGAAGTGGCAGGGAGCAGGGGCTCTGCATGAGCTCTGCTCCGGAGGCGGGCCTAGTAACAGAGGCCCAGGCCTGCAAGAGGGAGAAGGAAGGAAGAGGAGCGGAGAAGGCTCCAGGAATGAGGAATGAAGGGATCCCAGGGGTGCGGACGGGCGAGTCGCCACCGCACGCCCGAATCCACCTGCGTGGAGGGGTCAGGCCAAAGGGGGAGACCGGTCCCCGAACTAGTGGAGGCAGGAAACGACCCTCAGCTAGAAACCGGAGGCTCTGACATTTTATGTGGCGCAGCCCCTTGCTCCACCCGCTAGGAAGGCACCACATAGGGTCAGGGAAACTGGCGCCAAGTTTACCAAGAGGAGGCCCGAGGCAGCCGGACAGAAGTGTTGGTAAGAAAGGCCAGACAAAGGACACACAAAGGGGGTCCTGTGAAGCGCTCCAAAGTTATCTGGGAGTTGTCTGAGCCCCTCACCTGGTGAGCACAGTACGACGTGGGCAGCCGTTACCTGCAGACGTGGTCTGGATAATAAGAACTGTGAGTAAAGGCCCTGAACTGCATCACTGACTCCGTGTCGTTACTGCTGCTGCCCTGCACCATCACCCCCATCCTCCGCATACACTGCCCTGAGGCTATACTCCTCCCGTGGGGAGTTATGCTACGCTCTGCTGCACCCACAACACCAGCCTTAGCGGTCTGCCCTGTAGCGGCGGTTCACTCTGACCGCAATCCACGGGTGGCGTAGTCGGACATTTAAACATCAAAACCACATAAATAGTTCCGCCACTGGTTTGACCGCCCTGAGCCACGGAACCGGATCGCCGCCACGAAGACTACAACCACCAGCATCCACCAAAAAGGGTCCGGCTCCGGGTGTCCCAAGGCCCAGGGGGTGCGTCAGAACATTTTCATCACCTTTCACAATCACCAATGGGACAAGGCAGGGATGTCCTCTGTCCCCTCTCTTATACATCCTAGTGACGGAGCACCTGCTCTCATCAATTCGCCATAACCCCAATATTAGGTGGATTGAGGTGGGAGGCACCGAGTACAAGTGCTCTCTATTTGCTGATGATGTCCTAGTATATATCACTCAATCACATATATCCATCCCTGCTGTTATGGCTGAAATAGATCACTTTGTTACATGGTAAAATTTTAAAATCAATGCAGCGAAGTCTGAGGCCCTCGATGTCTCCCTCCCTAAATCCATATAGGATTCCATCCAGTCCAACTTTCCCTTTGCCTGGCCCTCACAGGGTATCAAATACTTAGGAATTCCTATTCATAGAGACCTCTCCCATCTATGTTATCTTAATTTTGGGCCCTTTATTGAACAATTCCATACAGACCACGGTTGGCAAGTTAGAACTGTAAGATTCACTACGTGAACCACTGGTGTTTTGTGGAAAAGCACATGTACACCGCGTTCCAAATTATTATGCAAAAAGTGTTTAGGAGTGATAAGGGAAGAATTTGTTTGTTTGTCAGTTAAACTCATTGATGGTGATGTGTGTCAGGGCTCTTTATATCACTGTAAGCAATTGCAGACACCTGTGCTAATTAGTTTGGCAGGTGTGTCCAATGAAAGGCAAGACTACTTAAGAAGGCTCTCTCACATTATTAAGCAGCCTACATTTTCTGCCAAAATGGGAAAGAAAAAGGATGTGTCGGCTGCTGAGAAGCAACAAATTGTGGAGTGTTTAGGTCAAGGCATGACTACAATCAACATTGTGCGATGATCAGGATGAAGTGTCTTGGCAATCAAGAAGTATGTAGCTGATTCACAGTACACACGTGTGCGTGCTGATAAGGGCAAATTGAGGACTCTTTCCTACAGGCAATTACGTCAGGTTGAAAGAGCAGCGGCAAAAAAGCCTTGTCATAGCAGCAGACAAGTTTTTGAAGCTGCTTGTGCCTCCAACGTCCCCCGAACAACAAGATGCAGGGTCCTTCAGAGGGTTGCAGCTGTGCATACGCCATCCTGTCGACCTCCTCTATCCACTTCACACAAGCAGAAACGGCTCCAGTGGGCCAAACATTACATGAAGACTGATTTCAAAACTGTTTTGTTCACGGATGAGTGCCGTGCAGCGCTCGATGGTCCAGATGAATGGAGTGGAGGATGGCTGGTTGATGGACACCCCACGCAAACACGGCTACAGCGCCAACAAGGAGGAGGTGGAGTAATGTTTTGGGCTGGAATCATGGGGAGAGAGATTGTCGGCCCCTTTAGGATCCCTGAAGGCGCTAAAGATGAACTCCATAATGTTTGTGGATTTTCTCAAACAGCACTTCCTGCCATGGTTCAAGAAGAAGAACCGTGTATTTCACAGCAAGATCATTTTTCTGCATGATAATGCACCATCTCATGCTGCACATAAAACATCTGCATCTCTGGCTGATATGGGCATAAAAGGGGACAAACTTATGGTGTGACCCCCATGCTCCCCTGACCTCTACCCCATTCAGAACCTTTGGAGCATCATTAAAAGGAGTGTCTATGATGGCGGGAGGCAGTTCACATCTAAGCAACAGCTCTGGGAGGGTATTCTGTCCTCATGCAAAACAATTGAAGCAGAAACCATCCAAAACCTGACAAATTCAATGGACGAGAGAGTTCAGAAGCTCCTTTCGAACAAGGGGTCCTATGTGAAAATGTAACATCACCTAGAATAAAGTTTTGAGTTGAAAACTGTTTGATTTCAGTTTCTAACAACCTGCTAATGCTTATAATTTCAAAAATGACCATTTTTTTGGTCTTTATTAAAATGAAAAGGTTGATCGAAAAGTTTGGGGGATCTAAGAGTGTGGCAACCCAGTAGTCATGATTACTTCGAATTCTGACAATATGAGGGTCATGCTGCAGGTAGTGCAGCAAGAAGGCACTTATGTGTCTTGCGCATCTCGGAGCCCCAAAATTATTTTCCGGGCTAGATGCAGCTAAAAATTATTTTTAATTTTAAATCTGGTGAAGCTTATTATAGATGGCCTAATAGGATCAGTGCTGCACACTGCTACAAAGCCCAAATTATTTTCCAGTCAAGATACAGATAAACATGATTAGTAATTTGAAAGCTTAAAACGGTTGGTAGGGTGATTTTAACCAATCATCAAGCTTTTACTCTCCCCAGGATGACACAGGGGTAGAAAAGTCGTTTCGGATCCATGATTTGTTCATCTTTATGAACGTGAGTCTGTCTACATTATCAGTGGAGAGCCACGTGCGCTTATCTGTCAGCACACCACCAGCAGCGCTGAACACACGTTCAGACAGAACGCTGGCTGCGGGGCATGACAAGATCTCCAAGGCGTAAGTGGCTAGCTCCGGCCATTTATCCAGATTTGAAGCCCAAAAAGAGCAAGGGTCCAGTGACACAGTCGTGGCTTCAATGTTTACTTGGAGATACTCCTGTACCATCGTCTCTAGGCGTTGACTATGTGTCCGACTTCTTGTCTCCTGTGGCCTTGCAAAGGATGGGCTAAAAAAGTGGTGAAATGATTCCGCAAAATTGATGTTACCAGCAGATACTGTGGTTCTGTTACGGTTTGAGTGCTGAGCACTTGACGGTCCCACGGTTGGCAAGTTGGAACTGTGAGATTCACTACGTGCACCACTGGTATTTTGTGGAAAAGCACATGTAAGATTCTGCAACAGTCTCTGCTGATACTCCTGCATGCGTGCATCCCTTTCTATGGCAGGAATAATTTCTGCAAATTTACTTTTGTACCGGGGATCTAACAGTGTGGCAACCCAGTAGTCAGGATTATTTCTAATTCTCACAATTCGAGGGTCATGTTGCAGGTAGTGCAGCAAGAAGGCACTCATGTGTGTTGCGCATCCAGGAGCACCAAGTCCCTGTTGTGTTGGTGGCGAGGTAACAATCATGCTTCCTTCCTCTGTCCTCTCCCCCCAACCTCGCACAACAGAAATGTGATCAAGGTCTCCCTCATCTGATGAGTCTTCCATCAGTTCGTCCTCCACTTCTTCCTGGGCTCCTGCACCTTCCTCACTAGTTTGGCTGCTACCATGCGCCCTGGTAAAATCATCTCCCCCACCCTCACATGCCTGCCGCCTTGGTGCTGCCGACCGTCTGGACCTTGCAGATGTTAGCCCTTCCGCATACAACTCCTCCTCCTCTACTTCCTCCACCTCCTCTTGTGCCACCACCTGACTCCGAATTCTGTTTAACATGTGCTCCAGCAAGTAAATCACCGGAATAGTCATGCTGATAATGGCATCGTCAGCACTAAACATCTTCGTCGCCATTTCAAAACTGTGCAGAAGGGTGCATAGGTCCCTGATCTGAGACCACTCCTCCAGCGTGATTTGCCCCACCTCTGAATCTCGTTGGCCCAGGCTATACGTCAGAACGTATTGCACCAGGGCTTGTCGGTGCTGCCACAGTCGCTGCAACATGTGCAGAGTTGAATTCCACCGGGTAGGCACATCGCATTTTAGCCGGTGAAGTGGCAGGCCCAACGACTTCTGTAGAGATGTAAGTCGCTGAGCTGCGGGATGCGAACGGCGGAAGTGAGCACACAGCGACCGTGCCCTCTGCAGAAGGCCATCTAGTCTGGGATAGTGGGCTAAAAATTGCTGGACAACCAGGTTCAACACGTGAGCCATACAAGGCACGTGTGTGACATTGCCCCGGCGAAGGGCCGCACCCAGGTTTGCAGCATTGTCGCACACGGCCTTCCCTGGTTTCAGGTCCAGTGGAGACAACCATTCATGAAATTGGTTCTCCAGAGCTGACCACAGCTCCTCAGCTGTGTGACTCACATTTCCCAGACATTTCAATGTAAAAACCGCCTGATGACGTTGAGCCCTACTGCCAGCATAGTAAGGAGGTGTGCAGGATCCCTTCTGCGCAGTTAGAAAGCTTGTGGCATGACCAGACAGGCTTTGGGTGCAGGTGGAAGACCGAGAGGAGGTTGAGGAGGCAGAAGCAGTGGAGGAACTTTGACATAAAGAGGATTGACGCACAACTCGTGGGGACGGCAAGACTTGGACAGCAGCCCCTTGTCCTGCTGTCACCATAGTTACCCAGTGCCCAGTCAGCGACATGTAACGCCCCTGTCCATGCCTACTCGTCCAAGTGTCTGTGGTGAAATGCACCCTGTCACACACAGTTTCTCAAAGAAGCGGTGATGTTGTGTGCGACATGCTGGTGGAGCGCAGGCACACCTTTCTTTGAGAAGTAGTGCCGACTGGGCATCTGGTACTGGGGCACTGCGACGGACATAAGGTCTCGAAAATCCTCTGTGTCCACCAGGCGGAAAGGCAGCATTTCTGTAGCCAAGAGCTTGCAGATGGTGAAATTCAACCTCTTAGCTTTCTCATGGCTAGGAGGAAATGGTCTTTTACTTGTCCACATCTGAGGGACCGAGGGCTGGCTATTGTGCTTAGACGGGGTTGATAAGGGTGTCCCCGGCAAACTGCCGGTCTGTGAGGAAGATGCAGGCGGACATGTTAGGTTGCCTTGATCCAAAGGTGGTGCTATCGATGTCGGAAAGCGCTCAAGACCAGCTGGTGTTACCACCTCCAAAGAAAATGATGACCTGCCAATCACGCTGGCTGTTGCGGGTAAAGAGGTGGCAGGTCTGCGCCCCAAAACAGGTGTGACTGCTGTTCCCCCAGTCACAGAGGATGAAGAGGCCGCGGATGCACAAGATATGGCAGACGGTGGTTGGCCCGGCCGGCTAGGCCGCATTGTAGCACACTGAGCTTCCCACTGCAACTTATGCTTCATGTCCATGTGCCGGTTCATGCATGAAGTACTCAAACTATGTATTTTTTGGCCTCTACTTAGCTTTTGCTGACAAATGTTACAGATAACACGAGTTGGGTCATCTTTATCGATCTGAAAAAATGCCCAGGCTATGCAAGGCTTAGCACCCATGCGACCTGAAGAGCCACCACGACTTGTGGTGAGAGGCAGAGTTGTGTTTGAGGATGCAGTTGTTGACGTGCTTCCAGTACTACGTCTCTGTCCAGGAAGGCGCAACCTGACCTCGTCGTCACTAGCATCTTCCTCCACCTCCTCTGCTGACCTCATCTCTTGGCTGACTGTGGGTTGACAGTAAGTGGGATCTCCGACCTCATCATCATCACCCTGTGCGTTATCACACCCGTCGTCCTCAGAGCCAACCTGTTCCTGCCCTGACAAAAAACTAAAGTTGTCGCTCCAATCAGGTATTTGAGTCTTATCATCGTCTTCCTCATTGTCTCCACCAACAGGAGTTACAGTTTGGGAATGAGGGTCTACATTATGGTCAGAACCTTCTGCGTCTGGTCCTGGATCCGACTCATAAAGATTCTGGGCATCAGTGCAGATCATTTCCTCGTCTGGATTCACAGAAGCGCTGGAGTCGACCTCTGATTCCCAGGCTATAGTATGAGTAAACAGCTCTGCAGACTCAACCATCTGTTCTACCTCATACTCAGACGGGCAGCTGGAGATTTGGGAGTTGTGAGGAAGCAAGTGCGATTGGGGTGACACCTTTGAGGACTGGAGTATTTGTGATGTTGAAGTTGATGTGGAGGAGAGCCTACTTAAAGGAGCACTTGATATCCGTTGAAGCACCTGCTGTTTTTGTGCCTCATCTGGAATTTGTAGCGATTGGCGTGGCCGTAAGAAAGGGATCTTATCACATTGTCCGCTAAAAGAAGTAGACATTTTAGTTTGGCTGGAAGATGGTCTTTCTTCTGCACCTACCCCACGGACACAACCTTTTTTCCCCTTCCCAACACGCCTATTCCCCTTTCCACCAGCAGCAGGCCTTTTTCCACTCATTTTGGTGGTTAACTAATTCACAACTCTGGAGTTGTTTGCACAAAAAAACAATGGATGGTAACCGAGCAGAGCTGAGTGGCCAAACTGTGGTATTAGGCCAAAACTATTGGCTGGGTTAGATGTAGAAAAAAATTATTTTTAATTTGCAACCTGATGGAGGTCAGTATAGATGGACTAATAGACCAAGTCCCACACACCGCTAGAAGCCCAAATATTTTTTCAGAGCTAGATGCAGAAAATTTTTTTATTCAATTTGCAACCTGATGGAGGTCAGTATAGATGGACTAATAGACCAAGTCCCACACACTGCTAGAAGCCCAAATATTTTTTCAGAGCTAGATGCAGAAAAAAATTATTTTTAATTTGCAACCTGATGGAGGTCAGTATAGATGGACTAATAGACCAAGTCCCACACACCGCTAGAAGCCCAAATATTTTTTCAGAGCTAGATGCAGAAAATTTTTTTATTCAATTTGCAACCTGATGGAGGTCAGTATAGATGGACTAATAGACCAAGTCCCACACACTGCTAGAAGCCCAAATATTTTTTCAGAGCTAGATGCAGAAAAAAAATATTTTTAATTTGCAACCTGATGGAGGTCAGTATAGATGGACTAATAGACCAAGTCCCACACACCGCTAGAATCCCAAATATTTTTTCAGAGCTAGATGCAGAAAAAAATTATATTCAATTTGCAACCTGCTGGAGGTCAGTATAGAAGGACTAATAGAACAAGTCCCACACACTGCTAGAAGCCCAAATATTTTTTCAGAGCTAAATGAAGAAAAAAATTATTTTTAATTTGCAACCTGATGGAGGTCAGTATAGATGGACTAATAGACCAAGTCCCACACACTGCTAGAAGCCCAAATATTTTTTCAGAGCTAGATGCAGAAAAAAATTATTTTTAATTTGCAACCTGATGGAGGTCAGTATAGATGGACTAATAGACCAAGTCCCACACACCGCTAGAAGCCCAAATATTTTTTCAGAGCTAGATGCAGAAAAAAATTATATTCAATTTGCAACCTGCTGGAGGTCAGTATAGAAGGACTAATAGAACAAGTCCCACACACTGCTAGAAGCCCAAATATTTTTTCAGAGCTAAATGAAGAAAAAAATTATTTTTAATTTGCAACCTGATGGAGGTCAGTATAGATGGACTAATAGACCAAGTCCCACACACTGCTAGAAGCCCAAATATTTTTTCAGAGCTAGATGCAGAAAAAAATTATATTCAGTTTGCAACCTGATGGAGGTCAGTATAGATGGACTAATAGAATGATGCTATGCCCAAAAGATTTTGCTTCACTAGGTGCAGTAAAAAAATTGGTATTCTATACACAGGTGGTATATCTTGCAACACAGATAGGCTACTCCACTGACTAACACACTCTGCAATAGGCCAAAAAGGATTAGCTTTGCTAGATTCAGCCAAATGCTGTGAAAAAAACTTGCACAGCACTGGCACAGACCTGCCTGGCAAAAACTGATAGGAACTGATGTAACCTAGTCCTGAAAAGGACTCCAATTACAATTAGTCTTTACTCCCACAATCTATCTATTTAAGAGCACAGACCTGCTTGATAAAAGTCGTAGGAAATGCTGTAACCTAGTCCTTAAAAGGACTGCAATCACAACTATTCCCTACTCCCAAGCTATCTGTATATTTGTGCGAAAATTGGCTTGAAATTAACAAGGTATAGCGCACCCAGCAACAGCGGTGCCGTCTAACACGCAGCTGCAGCAGTGAGAAAATGGTGGCGACGGGGAAAATGGCTTGGTCTTATAGGGCAAGGACATGTGACATACACTGCCAATCACACATGCCCTTGCTTGTGTGAAAAAAAGCACTTCGCTCCGTGTGTGCGCTGCTGATAGGCTGACAGATTGCACCTCCCCACTGCAAATGCGGGAAAGAGAAAAAAAAATGGAGATCTTCATTGTTCCTGCAGAGATCCATCCCCTGCCCCTCCCCCCGCCCCGCTGTACACTCAAACTGCGTATTAACATTAATTTTCATCATTACTGAGAAAAAATCCAGTTATGATTTTGGTGCACGAACAGTTATCGAACATAACCTCGAACAGCCGAATTTTTCTCAAATTGTTCGTGTTCGCCGACCGGCTCGAACACCGCCCAAAACAGCTCGAATTTGAGATTGGCGAACAGTTCGAGTAGAACAACGCTCATCTCTAGTTGGGAGTAAAGACTAATTGTAATTGCAGTCCTTTTGAGGGCTAGGTTACATCAGTTCCTATCACTTTTTGCCAGGCAGGTCTGTGCCAGTGCTGTGCAAGTTTTTTTCACAGCATTTGGCTAAATCTAGCAAAGCAAATCCTTTTTGTCCTCTTGCAGTGTGTGTTAATCAGTGGAGAAGCCTTTCTGTGTTGCAAGCTACAACACCTGTGTATAGAATACAAATTTTTTTAACTGCACCTAGTGAAGTACAACCTTTTGGGCATAGCATCATTCTATTAGTCCATCTATACTAACCTCAACCAGGTTGCAAATTGAATATAATTTTTTTTTGCATCTAGCTCTGAAAAAATATTTCGGCTTGTAGCAGTGTGTGGGACTTGATCTATTAGTCCATCTATACTATCCTCCACCAGGTTGCAAATTCAATATAATTTTTTTCTGCATCTAGCTCTGAAAAAATATTTCGGCTTGTAGCAGTGTGTGGGACTTGTTCTATTAGTCCACCTATACTGACCTCCATCAGGTTGCAAATTGAATATAATATTTTTCTGCATCTAGCTCTGAAAAAATATTTGGCCTTCTAGCTGTGTGTGGGACTTGTTCTATTAGTCCATCTATACTGACCTCCATCAGGTTGCAAACTGAGTATAATTTTTTTCTGCATCTAACCCAGACAATAGTTTTGGCCTAATACTACAGTTTGGCCACTCAGCTCTGCTCGATTTCCATCCATTGTTTTTTTGTACAAACAACTCCAGAGTTGTGAATTAGTTAACCACCAAAATGAGTGGAAAAAGTCCTGCTGCTGGTGGAAAGGGGAATAGGCGTGTTGGGAAGGGGAAAAAAGGTTGTGTCCGTCGAGTAGGTGTTAAAGCAACAGTAACATCGGCAGAAGAAAGACCATTTTCCAGCAAAACTAAAATGTCTACTTCTTTTAGCGGAAAATGTGATTAGATCCCTTCCTTACGGCCACGCCAATCGCTACAAATTCCAGATGAGGCACAAAAACAGCAGGTGCTTCAACGGATATCAAGTGCTCCTTTAAGTGGGCTCTCCTCCACATCAACTTCAACATCAAAAATACTCCAGTCCTCAGAGGTGTCACCCCAATCGCACTTGCTTCCTCACAGCTACCAAATCTCCAGCTGCCCGTCTGAGTATGAGGTAGAACAGATGGTTGAGTCTGCAGAGCTGTTTACTCATACTATAGCCTGGGAATCAGAGGTCGACTCCAGCGCTTCTGTGAATCCAGACGAGGAAATGATCTGCACTGATGCCCAGAATCTTTATGAGTCGGATCCAGGACCAGACGCAGAAGGTTCTGACCATAATGTAGACCCTCATTCCCAAACTGTAACTCCTGTTGGTGGAGACAATGAGGAAGACGATGATGAGACTCAAATACCTGATTGGAGCGACAACTTTAGTTTTTTGTCAGGACAGGAACTGGTTGGCTCTGAGGACGACGGGTGTGATAACACACAGGGTGATGATGATGAGGTTGGAGATCCCACTTACTGTCAACCCACAGTCAGCCAAGAGATGAGGTCAGCAGAGGAGGTGGAGGAGGATGCTAGCGACGATGAGGTCAGGTTGCGCCTTCCTGGACAGAGACGTAGTACTGGAAGCACGTCAACAACTGCATCCTCAAACACAACTCTGCCTCTGACCACAAGTCGTGGTGGCACTTCAGGTCGCATGGGTGCTAAGCCTTGCATAGCCTGGGCATTTTTTTAGATCGATAAAGATGACCCAACTCGTGTTATCTGTAACATTTGTCAACAAAAGCTAAGTAGAGGCCAAAAAATACATAGTTTGAGTACTTCATGCATGAACCGGCACATGGACATGAAGCATAAGTTGCAGTGGGAAGCTCACTGTGCTACAATGCGGCCTAGCTGGCCGGGCCAACCACCGTCTGCCCCATCTTGTGCATCTGCGGCCTCTTCATCCTCTGTGACTGGGAGGACAGCAGTCACACCTGTTTTGGAACGCAGACCTGCCACCTCTTTACCCGCAACAGCCAGCGGGATTGGCAGGTCATCATTTTCTTTGGAGGTGGTAACACCAGCTGGTGTTGAGCGCTGTCCGACATCGATAGCACCACCTTTGGATCAAGGCAACCTAACATGTCCGCCTGCATCTTCCTCACAGACCAGCAGGTTGCCGGGGACACCCTTATCAACCCCGTCTAAGCACAACAGCCAGCCCTCAGTCCCTCAGATGTGTACAAGTAAAATACCATTTCCTCCTAGCCATGAGAAAGCTAAGAGGTTGAATTTCACCATCTGCAAGCTCTTGGCTACAGAAATGCTGCCTTTCCGCCTGGTGGACACAGAGGATTTTCGAGACCTTATGTCTGTCGCAGTGCCCCAGTACCAGATGCCCAGTCGGCACTACTTCTCAAAGAAAGGTGTGCCTGCGCTCGACCAGCATGTCGCACACAACATCACTGCTTCTTTGAGAAACTCTGTGTGTGACAGGGTGCATTTCACCACAGACACTTGGACGAGTAGGCATGGACAGGGGCGTTACATGTCGCTGATTGGGCACTGGGTAACTATGGTGACAGCAGGACAAGAAGCTGCTGTCCAAGTCTTGCCGTCCCCTCGAGTTGTGCGTCAATCCTCTTTATGTCAAAGTTCCTCCACTGTTTCTGCCTCCTCAACCTCCTCTCTGTCCTCCACCTGCACACAAAGCCTGTCTGGTCATGCCACAAGCTTTCTAACTGCGCAGAAGGGATCCTGCACACCTCCTTACTATGCTGGCAGTAGGGCTCAACGTCATCAGGCGGTTTTTACTTTGAAATGTCTGGGAAATGTGAGTCACACAGCTGAGGAGTTGTGGTCAGCTCTGGAGAACCAATTTCATGAATGGTTGTCTCCACTGGACCTGAAACCAGGGAAGGCCGTGTGCGACAATACTGCAAACCTGGGTGCGACCCTTCGCCGGGGGCAATGTCACACACGTGCCTTGTATGGCTCACGTGTTGAACCTGGTTGTCCAGCAATTTTTAGCCCACTATCCCGGACTAGATGGCCTTCTGCCAAGGGCACGGTCGCTGTGTGCTCACTTCCGCCGTTCGCATCCCGCAGCTCAGCGACTTACATCTCTACAGAAGTCGTTGGGCCTGCCACTTCACCGGCTAAAATGCGATGTGCCTACCCGGTGGAATTCAACTCTGCACATGTTGCATCGACTGTGGCAGCACCGACAAGCCCTGGTGCTATACGTTCTGATGTATAGCCTGGGCCAACGGGATCCAGAGGTGGGGCAAATCACGCTGGAGGAGTGGTCTCAGATCAGGGACCTATGCACCCTTCTGCACAGTTTTGAAATGGCGACGAAGATGTTTAGTGCTGACGATGCCATTATCAGCATGACTATTCCAGTGATTTACATGCTGGAGCACATGTTAAACAGAATTCGGAGTCAGGTGGTGGCACAAGAGGAGGTGGAGGAAGTAGAGGAGGAGGAGTTGTATGCGGAAGGGCTAACATCTGCAAGGTCCAGACGGTCGGCAGCACCAAGGCGGCAGGCATGTGAGGGTGGGGGAGATGGTTTTACCAGGGCGCATGGTAGCAGCCAAACTAGTGAGGAAGGTGCAGGAGCCCAGGAAGAAGTGGAGGACGAACTGATGGAAGACTCATCAGATGAGGGAGACCTTGATCACATTTCTGTTGTGCGAGGTTGGGGGGAGAGGACAGTGGAAGGAAGCAGGATTGTTACCTCACCACCAACACAACAGGGACTTGGTGAACCTGGATGCGCAAGACACAGGAGTGCCTTCTTGCTGCACTACCTGCAACATGACCCTCGAATTGGGAGAATTAGAAATAATCCTGACTACTGGGTTGCCACACTGTTAGATCCCCGGTACAAAAGTAAATTTGCAGAAATAATTCCTGCCACAGAAAGGGATGCACGCATGCAGGAGTATCAGCAGAGACTGTTGCAGAATCTTACATGTGCTTTTCCTCAAAGCACCAGTGGTGCACGTAGTGAATCTCACAGTTCCAACTTGCCAACCGTGGGACCGTCGAGTGTTCAGCACTCAAACCGTAACAGAAACATAGTATCTGCTGGTAACATCAATTTTGCGGAATCATTTCACCACTTTTTTAGCTCATCCTTTGCAAGGCCACAGGAAACAAGAAGTCTGACACATAGTCAATGCCTAGAGATGATGGTACAGGAGTATCTCCAAGTAAACATTGAAGCCATGACTGTGTCACTGGACCCTTGCTCTTTTTGGGCTTCCAATCTGGATAAATGGCCGGAGCTCGCCACTTACGCCTTGGAGATCTTGTCATGCCCCGCAGCCAGCGTTCTGTCTGAATATGTGTTCAGCGCTGCTGGTGGTGTGCTGACAGATAAGCACACGCGGCTCTCCACTGATAATGTAGACAGACTCACGTTCATAAAGATGAACAAATCATGGATCCGAAACGACTTTTCTACCCCTGTGTCATCCTGGGGAGAGTAAAAGCTTGACGATTTGTTAAAATCACCTCACCAACCTTTTTAAGCTTTCAAATTACTAATCATGTTTATCTGTATCTTGGCTGGAAAATAATTTGGGACTTGTAGTAGTGTGCAGTACTGATTCTATTAGGCCATCTATACTAAACTCCACCAGATTTAAAATTACTAATCATGTTTATCTGTATCTTGGCTGGAAAATAATTTGGGCCTTGTAGCAGTGTGCAGTACTGATTCTATTAGGCCATCTATACTAAACTCCACCAGATTTAAAATTACTAATCATGTTTATCTGTATCTTGGCTGGAAAATAATTTGGGCCTTGTAGCAGTGTGCAGTACTGATTCTATTAGGCCATCTATACTAAACTCCACCAGATTTAAAATTACTAATCATGTTTATCTGTATCTTGGCTGGAAAATAATTTGGGCTTTGTAGCAGTTTGCAGTACTGATTCTATTAGGCCACCTATACTAAGCTCCACCAGCTTTCAAATTAGTAATAATTTTTAGCTGCATCTGGCCCGGAAAATAATTTTGGATCTCCTAGATGCGCAAGACACATGAGTGCCTTCTTGCTGCACTACCTGCAACATGACCCTCAGATTGTCAGAATTCGAAATAATCCTGACTACTGGGTTGCCACACTCTTAGATCCCCCACACTCTTCGATCAACCTTTTCATTTTAATAAAGAACAAAAAAATGGTCATTTTTGAAATTATAAGCATTATCAGGTTATTACAAACTGAAATCAAACAGTTTTCAACTCAAAACTTTATTCTAGGTGATGTTACATTTGCACATAGGACCCCTTGTTCGAAAGGAGCTTCTGAACTCTCTCGTCCATTGAATTTGTCAGGTTTTGGATGGTTTCTGCTTCAATTGTTTTGCATGAGGACAGAATACCCTCCCAGAGCTGTTGCTTAGATGTGAACTGCCTCCCGCCATCATAGACACTCCTTTTGATGATGCTCCAGAGGTTCTCAATGGGGTTGAGGTCAGGGGAGCATGAGGGTCACACCATAAGTTTGTCCCCTTTTCTGCCCATATCAGCCAGAGATGCAGATGTGTTATGTGCAGCATGAGACGGTGCATTATCATGCATGAAAATGATCTTGCTGCGGAATACACGGTTCTTCTTCTTGAACCATGGCAGGAAGTGCTGTTTGAGGAACTCCACATACATTATGGAGTTCATCTTTACCCCTTCAGGGATCCTTTAGGGGCCGACAATCTCTCTCCCCATGATTCCAGCCCAAAACATACTCCACCTCCTCCTTTTTGGCGCCGTAGCAGTGTTTGCGTGGGGTGTCCATCAACCAGCCATCCTCCACTCCATCCATCTGGACCATCGAGCGTTGCACGGCACTCATCGGTGAACAAAACAGTTTTGAAGTCAGTCTTCATGTATTGTTTGGCCCACTGGAGCCGTTTCTGCTTGTGTACAGTAGATAGAGGAGGTCGACAGGATGGCTTGCGCACAGCTGCAAACCTCTGAAGGACCTTGCATCTTGTTGTTCGAGGGACGTTGGAGGCACCAGCAGCTTCAATAACTTGTCTGCCGCTATGACAAGGCTTTTTTGCCGCTGCTCTTTTTACCTGACGTAATTGCCTGTAGGAAAGTGTCCTCAATTTTTCCTTATCAGCACGCACACGTGTGTACTGTGAATCAGCTACATACTTCTTGATTGTGCGATGATCAGGATGAAGAGTCTTGGCAATGTTGATTGTAGTCATGCCTTGACCTAAACACTCCACAATTTGTTGCTTCTCAGCAGCCGACACATCCTTTTTCTTTCCCATTTTGGCAAAAAATGTAGGCTGCTTAATAATGTGGGACAGCCTTCTTAAGTAGTCTTGCCTTTCATTGGACACACCTGCCAAACTAATTAGCACAGGTGTCTGCAATTGCTTACAGTGATATAAAGAGCCCTGACACACATCACCATCAATGAGTTTAACTGACAAACAAAAAAATTCTTCCCTTATCACTCTTAAACACTTTTTGCATAATAATTTTGAACACAGTGTACATGTGCTTTTCCACAAAACACCAGTGGTTTACGTAGTGAATCTTACAGTTCTAACTTGCCAACCGTGGTCTGTATGGAGTTGTTCAATAAAGGGCCCAAAATTAAGATAACATAGATGGGAGAGGTCTCAATGAATACGAACTCCTAAGTATTTGATACCCTATGAGGGCCATGCAAAGGGAAAGTTGGACTGGATGGAATCCTGTATGGATTTGGGGAGGGAGACATCGAGGGCCTCAGACTTCGCTGTATTGATTTTAAAATTTGACCATGTAACAAAGTGATCTATTTCAGCCATAACAGCAGGGATGGATATATGTGATTAAGTGATATATGCTAGGACATCATCAGCAAATAGAGAGCACTTGTACTCGGTGCCTCCCACCTCAATCCACCTAATATTGGGGTTATGGCGAATTGTTGAGAGCAGGTGCTCCGTCACTAGGATGTATAAGAGAGGGGACAGAGGACATCCCTGCCTTGTCCCATTGGTGATTATGAAAGGTGCGATACAGGGCCGTGATTTTGGCTATAAAAGGGTCCCCTAGACCCGTACCCCAAGCTTTTTATGAGAATAATCTATGGTGTGCCAGGAGACTTTATGGAATGCTTTCTCAGCATCCAACGAGAGTATCTAATTACAAATTTTTAACTGCATCTAGCCCAGGAAATACTTTGTGCCTAGTAGCAGTGTCTGCTAGTCAGCGGATTATCCCAGCTGTTAAGCAAGCTACACCACCTGTAGTTTGGACACTTAATTTTTTCAAAGGAAATGGTTCGGGCCCCCGGGACACTCAGTGAAGAGCATCGGGAGGCACCCCAAGGCACAGGGGCTGGGACTGGCGGTAGGACGCCTTGCTGTGGACCGCCAAGCTCGATCCTTATAAAAGCTTTTTAACTGCAGCATCTTTAGTGGACCCTACTGGAGCTGGAATTCCCGCAGCTGCTGGAATCAGACTTGCCCTCCAATAGATCCTTGTAAAAGGATTTAAAGTGTACTCATTCAAATTAGAGAGACAATTTAAATTAAAAAGCTTAGACCTGCCTCCACCGCAGGGGGGCTCGCTCGACCCACCAGCGGACAGGCACCAGTATTGGGAGAGGGGGGCTGGCCGTCAGGGTCCACCGCAGCTCTGGCACAAACCCGGCGACATGGAGGTCGCACGGGCAGGAACGGACTGGCCATGTCGGCTTCGCACTTTTTTGGTTTTAGAAGGGCATGACATGCCTTTATATGTGTCTCCCCCTCCTTTTACTCCTCCACCTCTTTTCTTTTTGCATGACTATATGTACTTGTCACTTTTCCATGTCTTAGTTGTGTCTTCTGAGCAGTTTGTCAGCTTTGGGACACCTTTGAAGGTGTTTTCTATGTGTTTCTATGTGTTTTTGTTTGCCTGCCATTGGTTTTAACGGTGTTCGAAGGTGTTCGTCGAACAGTTCGACGAACAATTCGGCAAACATACGGGTGTTCGACGAACCGAACCGAACTCGAACACTACAGGGGTGGCTCAACACTAATAGAGAGAAACCGTATCTACTCCGGCTGTCATTTCTCCATCACCAGGTTCCACCCATTGTCACACACGACCATTTCTGGCTGTATGTTCAGCGGTGAGAGCCACAGATCAGGTTGCTGTGTTACAGCTTTCAACAACTCTGCAGTGTTGGGCGGTTTGTCATCTAAGCTTTAAGCATGTTATCTTCAGCACAGCCTGTTGGCCAAGGCAGTGCTTCAGTGCTTTCAGCTTGTGACTGATGTGGTCATTTCGGAGATGGAGGAGGATGTGCAGGAACTGAACAATGTGATTACATTGAGGTTACATTGGCGACTCCTTTTTTTTATACTAAAGAAAGATCCTACTGTTTTTTTTTTTACGTTATATTTTAAGACAAATGCATTCACCGGGAAATGTCATTTTAACATTTTACAACCTTAATTGGCAATGTTGTGTGTAACACATCATCAGACACATCCTGTTTCATTTATGAAGTAGGGACTCTGAAAGTCACACAGCCTATTTTTATAGGGCCATCAGGCTGCCCTTACTATTCTTAAAAGGCTAGCAGTCAGCCCTCGCTATTGTTAGAGAGCCATCAGCCGGCTATGCTTTGTTGTTCCCATTATTAATAAGTGGGTCTCCTATACTGTTATTGCGTATGCAGTGAATGCAAGGGCTGCCCAAAATTTGGACGCAACCAAATACACCTTTGAAGAGACATAGAGGAGGGTCTCAGTAAAAAACATGTTCCCATTATAAAGGAGCGGGTCTCCTATAGAAGTAATGCCTATGCTGTGACCTGAAGGGCTGCCAACATTTGGGAAAAACCCCACTAAGAATTTAAAGACACATAGAGCAGGGCCAAAGAAACGAGTATGAGATGTTCCCATTAGAAAGGAGAGAGTCTGCTATACAGTTATAGGGTATGCAGTGAGTCCAACGGCTGACCAATTTTAGGAAAAACCCCACTAAGAATTTAAAGACACATAGAGCAGGGCCACAGTTACGAGTCAGACACGTTCCCATTATAAAGGAGAGAGTCTGCTATACAGTTATAGGGTATGCACTGAGTCCAACGGCTGACCAAATTTATGAAAAATCACACTAAGAATTTAAAGACACTTAGAGCTGAGCCACAGTAACGACAAATTCCCATTAGAAATTAGAGAGTCTCCTATAGTGTTGGCCTATGCAGTGAATACAAGGGCTGCCAAAAAATGGGAGGCACTCCAATGCCCCTTGGAAAAGACTTAGAGAGCATCATAAAACAATGCTCCTATGCTTATAATGCCCATGCACTAAGTGTATGGGCTGACAAACATTTACCCCTGGGGGTATACATGAACATACTGTATAAAAAAATTTTTTTACGGGCATCATAAACACCCTTTAAAAAAATTATGTGGATGTTGCATCACGGACCACGGTCATCCTGGTGATATGGTGGTGGAGGATGAAGAGAAGGAGGAGGACAAGAGGAAATAGCCAAAATCAGAAAGCGTATACCCATGTGTGGGTGTGAAAAAGAACATGGGAATACACCTCCCAAAATAAGACACTGGATTTGAGTCTAAGTTACGCTGCTATCATTCGGTGGTGTTGAGAAGTCTGGCCCAATCCAGCCCTTGTTCATTTTTATGAGTCAGCCTGTCAGCATTTTCAGTTGACAGGCGGATGCGCTTATCAGTTATAATTCCACCAGCGGCACTAAAAACCCGCTCTGATAAAACGCTGGCGGCAGGGCAGGCCAGGACCTCCAAGGCGTAGAGAGTCAGTTTATTCCACATATCCACCTTGGATACCCAATAATTATAAGACACAGAGGAATCACAGAGGATGTTGGTACGGTCAGCAAGGTTCTCCCTCAGACTCTTCCCAAACTTTGCACTCCTTGTGAGAGTACCCCGCGCCTCAGGGCTTGTGCAATGGCAGGGGCTGAGAAAATTCTCCCAGAACTTTGACAGTGTTCCCCTGCCTCTGCTGGATTGGAGTTGTGTCTATCTCGCCTGTAGTCCTTGGTTGTCCAACGAACTATGACCTCTGCTGCCAGCGTTGTCAGATGGGAATTTTTTTAATAATTCCGCAACAAGGGCCTTCTGGTACTGCCCCATTTTTGTAGACCTGTCTGACTCAGGAATAAGAGATATAACATTCTCCTTGTAGTGGGGGTCTAGAAGTGTCACCAACTAGTAATAACTGTCACCCAAAATTTTGAGAATGCGGGGGTCATGGGAAAGGCAGCATAATGGAAACTCAACCATGCGTGCCAGATTGCTAACAGGCAAGACTTCCGTGTCCTCACCAAGAGGACGAGTGACCATGCTCTCCTCCTCCTCCTCCACTCTGTCCTCAGGCCATCCACGCTGAACAGACGGTATGACAGTTGTGCAGTTAGTACCGTCTATAGCGCATGAAATTAGCTCCTGTTCTTCCTCCTCCTCCTTCTCCTGATCCTCATTGTCACCCAATCCATGCTGGGATGAGATGAGGCTGGGCTGTGTGTAATCACCCTATATGGTTCCTTGCCCCATCTCATCGTGCTCCGCCTGCAATGCCTCTTCTTTGATTGGGAGCAGAGAGCATTTCAGAAGACAGAGAAGCGGGATGGTGACGCTAATTATGGCGTCATCGCCGCTCACCATCTTGGTGGAGTCCTCAAATTTTTGGAGGATGGTACATATGTCTGACATCCATGTCTACTCCTGAGATCTTATGTGTGGAGTCTGAACTGAATAATGACAGCCTTGTTGATGCTGGTACTCAACAACTTCCCTCTTCTGCTCAGAAATCCTTCTCAACATCTGCAGTGTAGAGGTCCAACTCTACAAACGCTTCTGAAGCACGACAAGGGCGGCGGAAGCTCTAGCTGACTTTCTAAAATGGCCACACAGGCAGCGTACTTTGAGAAGCAGATCTGGCAGCTCTGGGTAGGATTTTAGAAATCGCTGAACCACGAGGTTAAGCACATGGGCCAGGCATGGTACATGTGTGAGCTCACCTCGCCTCAGAGCCGCCAACAGGACCTAACCATAGTCACACATGACCATGCCTGGCTGTAGGTTCAGCGGTGTGAGCCACAGATCTGCCTGCTCTTTCAGAGCTGTCCACAACTTCAGCATTGTGCGGTTTGTCACCTAAGCATATTAGCTTCAGCACAGCCTGTTGCCGCTTGGCCGAGGCAGTGCTGCAGTGCTGCCATCTTGTGACTGATGTGGTCATTTCGGGGATGGAGGCTGAAGAGGAGGAGGCAGAGGAGGATGAGGTGCAGGAGCTGTAGAGTGTGGGGGCAACCCTGATTGACCTAGGGCCCGCGGTCCTTGGCGTCGGGAGGACAGGTTCCGTCCCAAGGTCCGACTGGGTCCTTTCTTCCACTATGTTAAACCTGTGTGCCGTCAGCGAGATGTACCGTCCCTGTCCACAAGCACTTGTCCATGTGTCCGTGGTTAGGTGGACTTTACCGGTAACTGCGTTGTTGAGAGCACGGCTAATGTTTAGGGACACGTGCTTGTGTAATGCGGGGACGGCACACCGGGGGAAATAATGGTGGCTGGAGACCAAGTATCGAGGAACGGCCGATGCCATCAGGTTGCAGAGTGATTCCATCTCCACCAGCCTAAAAGGCAACATTTTGAGTGCAAGCAGTGGCGAAATGTGGGAATTTAGTAGTGTGGCCTGTTGGGCGTTGGCTGCATATTTGCGCTTGCATTCCAAGGACTGGTATGGACAACTGAACGCTTCGCTGGGACAAGGACGTGGACGTGCTTCCTGATGCTGCTACTTAAGAGTGTGCAAAGACAGGTGCAGGGCAGGAGGCATCTTTGCATGCACCATGGAAAGGGGATTGGCTTGCATGCACTACAGTGGAAGAAGCAGTGGTGCCACCCGCAGACACTGTTCCTGGGCCCTGGGGATCGGCCCACAAAATCGGGTGCTTTGCTGCCATGTGCCTGATCATGCTGGTGGTGGTCAGGCTGCTAGTTTTGCCACCCCTGCTGATGCTGTCCTGGCAGGTGGTGCAAATAGCCTTTTTGGTGTTATCGGCAGAGTCGGGAAGACTCGGGAAGACCTAACAGTTGTACTGGCAACTTCCTTCGTACTGGTTTACGGGGAACGGTTCCTGACTTCTTTCTGCGGCCACCACACTGCTTCTTCCTGCCTGTAGGTGTGCTCTGCCTCCCGCCCCTGTGTGCTGCTGTCCTCGCTCTGCATGTCCTCCTACAAGGTTGGGTCAGTTACTATATCATCCACCACATCGTCTTCCACTCCCGCACTCTGGTCCTCCTCCTGACTTTCTGGCAATTGTGTCTCATCATCGTCCACCTCTTGTGACACTTTCCCACCATTGCCATCGTGTGACCGTGGCTGTTCAATTATTTGGGCATCGTTACATGCGATCTCCTCTTGCCCCGCTTCAAGGGGACCAGGCGAGAGGCCCGAATCTATAAATGGAAAAGTGAACAGCTCTTCGGAGTGTCCACGTGTTGGGATCAGTTGTCTCCGGGCACTCGGCCTAGTGGGAGGAAGGAGGTTCAGGGTGAGGAATATGCGGTCCAGACTCACAGGTACTAAGACTTGACCGTGTGGAAGACAAGGTGGTGGTGGTGGTGGCTAAGTGACTGGAAGCATTATCTGATATCCAACCAATAACATTTTCACACTGCTCTGTGTTCAATAGTGGTTTTCTGTGGTCGCTTATTAATGGGGACAGGAAGGTCGAGCGAGAAGATGGGGGTGTTTGTTGTGGCACAATTTCAGCTTGCCCACGGCCTGGGCCTCTGCATTCACCATCACCATCACGTCCAGTTCCCCGTCCCTTGCCACATGCCTTGCCTATTTTAAATGGAGGACAATATCTTCCACACTCACTACAAATGATTGAATTTGGAGAAAACTTATATGTGATCCGTGTGACGGTCAAACCACAGTTTTAAATAGCTGAATTTTTAGCTCTGTAATATGGAAAGGACCTGGCTGTATTCTGCAGTGCCAACAAGCAAATGGCGCAGAAAAATGGTGTTCTCTGGATTGCTTTTTAAGCAAATAATGAGGATTAAGATCCCCAAAAAAAATTATTCCTGGCCCCTGAGACCTGGGAATATTTCTAGAAATATCTAACAGCAGCAGCAGACAAAACTGGAATGGAGCCTCTTGTGCTATGTGGACTGCAGTCTGCTATATACCCTTCCTGCCTGCCTATATGCACTGCCTGCCGGATATCTCTGCAGATGTATTAGTCCTCAGAAGGACTGCTTGTTGAGATGGATATGTGTCTGCAATATAGTTTGGTACACCTATACTAACTAGAAACAAGCAAATCTCTCCCTAGCTCAGCAGCACCTCCCCCTACACTGTCTGAATCCGGAGTGACTGTGACAAGCATGGCGGCACTAAGTCTGATATAGACCTGATGACGCTGTGCGGCCAGCCAATTACTGCAATGCCACAACCAACATGGCTATGGCATTACAGTGAGTGGCAAGCAATCCCTGCATGTTCATTGGCTCTGTAACGAGCACCAAACATGCAATGAGGAGACCCGAGCTCCCGCAGAGCAACCCCGGAAATACTCGGTGAGCGCCAAGCATCTCGAGCAGTGAGATGCTCGGGCGAGCACCGAGAAGTAGTGAGCATGCTTGCTCATCACTAAAATTTATTAAAAAAGATTAACTTAATTATCACATGGTCATAAGTATTCAGACCCTTTACTCAGACACTCATATTTAAGTCACAAGCTGTCCATTTTCTTGTGATCCTCCTTGAGATGGTTCTACTCCTTCACTGGAGTCCAGGTGTGTTTAATTAAACTGATAGGACTTGATTTGGAAAGGCACACACCTGTCTATATAAGATCTCACAGCTCACAGTGTATGTCAGACCAAATGAAAATCATGAGCTCAAAGGAGGCTCAAGGTTATATCATGAGGCTCAAGGTTATAAAAGAATTTCTGCATTACCCAAGGTTCCTAAGATCACAGTGACCTCCATAATCCTTAAATGGAAGAAGTTTGGGACCACCAGATGTCTTCCTATACCTGGCCGTCCAGCCAAACTGAGCAATCGTGGGAGAAGAACCTTGGTGAGAAAGGTAAAGAAGAACCCCAAGAACACTGTGGTTGAGCTCCAGAGATGCAGTAGGGAGATGGGAGAAAGTTCCACAAAGTCAACTATCGCTGCAGCCCTCCACCAGTCAGGCCTTTATGGCACAGTTGCCTGACGGAAGCCTCTCCTCAGTGCAAGACATATGAAATCCCACATAGAGTTTGCTCAAAAACACATGAAGGACTCCCAGTCTATGAAAAATAAGATTCTGTGGTCTGATGAGATGAAGATAGAACTTTTAGGTGATAATTCAAAGCGATATGTGTGGAGAAAACCAGGCACTGCTCATCACCTGCCCAATACAGTCCCAACAGTGAAACATGGTGGTGGCAGCATCATGCTATGGGGGTGTTTTTCTGCTGCAGGGACAGGACGACTGGTTACAATTGAAGGAAACATGAATGTGGCCAAGTACAGAGATATCCTGGATGAAAATCTCTTCCAGAGTGCTCTGGACCTCAGACTTGCCCGAAGGTTCACCTTACAACAAGACAATGACCATAAGCACATAGCTAAAATAACAAAGGGGTGGCTTCAGAACAACTCTGTGACCATTCTTGATTGGCCCAACCAGAGCCCTGATCTAAACCCAATTGAGCATCTCTGGAGAGACCTGAAAATGGCTGTCCACCAACGTTCACCATCCAACCTGAACTGGAGAGGATCTGCAAGGAAGAATGGCAGAGGATCCCCAAATCCAGGTGTGAAAAACTTGTTGCATCATTCCCAAGAAGACTCATGGCTGTACTAGCTCAAAAGGGTGCTTCTACTCAATACTGAGCAAAGGGTCTGAATACTTATGACCATGTGATATTTCAGTTTTTTCTTTTTTAATATAATTGCTAACATTTCTACATTTCTGTTTTTTTCAGTCAAGATGGGGTGCAGAGTGTACAGTAATTAGAAAAAAATGAACTTTTTAAAATTTACCAAATGGCTGCAATGAAACAAAGAGTGAAAAATTTAGAGGGGTCTGAATACTTTCTGTACCCACTGTAGACTCTTAACAGAATGGATGCATGGGGCTGTGGCTACATAAGTAATGGGCACAAATCTCCACTTCAACTCAGACATTACCCTACTTCCAGATTTTAGAAGAAACTTTCTTCAAGCAGTTGTACAGGAAGTACTTTGCATCTTTCAAGAAAACCATGATTTTTTATGCAACACAGTGCTCCAACACACGGATCAAAGTCTACACTGCTCGGCTGCCAGTAAAGGCCTTAAAGGTGAAAGAATAATGGCATGGCACCTTCCTCACCTGACCTAAACCCTATTGAGAACTTGTGGGCCCATCTTAAATGGGATATTTTTACTGAAGGGAAACAGTCACCTCTCTGTACAGTGTCTGAGAGGCTGTGGTTGCTGCTCAAAAGTTGATGTTTAATAGATTAAGAACAGACTCCCTTTATGGAAGCATCATGACTAGTGTTGAGCGATACCTTCCGATATCAGGAAATATCGTATCGGATTGGATCGGGCCGATACCCAAAAAGTATCGGATATCGCCGATTCCGATACCGGAAACCAATGCAAGTCAATGGGACACAAATATCGGAATGAAAATAAACCCTTTCTTTCCTTGTAGGTTAATTCTACATGAAGTAAAACAACTAAGAATAATGTAGAATGACATGAAAAGCCGGCAATTCATCAGCGGCATTCACCGGTACCCGACAATTTACAACAGAAAGAATAGAGCTTCACACATAGATTAGATAGATAGAAACATGTCAGTCACATATATATGAAGTACAGTGACAGTGTTGCTTACTGTACTTGTCATTTAGTGTAAAGGATTTATTAAAAAAAATATTAGTGTTTTCGTGCACCGTCTCTTTAAAAAAGCCGGCCGGCAATTCAGCATCTGTACCCGACAATTTATAACAGACAGAATAGAGCTTCACACACAGATTAGATAGATAGAAACATGTCAGTCACATATATAAGAAGTACAGTGACAGTGTTGCTTACAGAACTTGTCATTTAGTGTAAAGGATTTATTTAAAAAAATAATAGTGTTTTCATGCACCGTCTCTTTAAGAAAGCCGGCCGGCAATTCAGCATCTGTACCCGACAATTTAGAATAGAAGGAATAGAGAATCACACATAGATTAGATAGATAGAAACATGTCAGTCACATATATATGAAGTACAGTGACAGTGTTGATTACTGTACTTGTCATTTAGTGTTAAAATAAAGGATTTATTTAAAAAAAAATTGGCGTGGGGTTCCCCTTAATTTTAGGCTCTAGCGGAGGTTAAGCAGACAGCTGGGGCAAATGTTTGAAGCCTGGGAAGGGGGTAATACCCACGGAGCTTCCCAGGCTACTAATATCAGCCCCCAGCTGAATACCTAGCCTTTACTAGCTATTAAAATGGGGGACCCCCCCAAAAAAATGACGTGGGGTCCCCCCTAATTTAATAGCTAGCACAGGCTAGGCAGACAGCTGGGGGCTGATATTAATAGCCCAGGAAGGGTGCCATGAATATTGGCCCCCTCCCAGGCTAGAAACACCAGCCGTCAGCCGCCCCAGAAATGGCGCATCCATAGGATGCGCCAATTCTGGCACTTAGCCTCGCTCTTCCACGCTGCCCTGGTGCGGTGGCAGGGGGTAATAGGGTTGGGGTTGATGTCAGCTTATAATGCCAGCTGACATCAAGCCCAGGTTAGTAATGGAGAGGCGTCTATAAGACACCCCCATTACTAACCCCATAGTCAAAGTTAAAAGAAAACACAAACACCCAGAGTAAAGTCCTTTAATTGAAATAAAGACACAATTCTTTATTGTTCTAAATTAAACCATACTTACCATCACGCCCATTCCAGCTGAAGCCAACGATCTCCTGCAATAAAAGTAAAATAATAAAGCAACCTCATCCTTACCTTTCGATGGTTCCCAGGACAGCTCCAGCTCTGCTACATCGAGATGACAGGCTGGACCGCAGCAGAACGCCGCCATCCAGCCTGTCATCCCGCAGACACTGAGAAGAGCAGGCATGCTTGCGCTCCTCAGTGTCTCTCTGTGACGTCATCCAGATGAGCCGAGTTCATGTCCAATGAACTCAGCTCACCTCATGCACGTCACTGACAGCGTGGGAAAATTCTCCTGCACTCAGCGCTTCAGCGTGAGAATTCTCCCACGCTGTCAGTGACATACATGAGGTGAGGTCATGTCCAATGAACTCAGCTCACCTCATGCACGTCACTGACAGCGTGGGAAAATTCTCACGCTGAAGTGCTGAGTGCAGGAGAATTTTCCCACGCTGTCAGTGACGTACATGAAGTGAGCGGAGTTCATTGGACATGACCTCGGCTCATCTGGATGCCGTCACAGCCAGACACTGAGGAGTGGAAGTATGCCTGCGCTTCTCAGTGTCTGCGGGATGACAGGATGGATGGCAGCGTTCTGCTGCGGTCCAGCCTGTCATCTCGATGTAGCAGAGCTGAAGCTGTCATGGGAACCATGGAAAGGTAAGGATGAGGTTGCTTTATTATTTTACTTTTATTGCAGGAGATCGTTGGCTTCAGCTGGAATGGGCGTGATGGTAAGTATGGTTTAATTTAGAACAATAAAGAATTGTGTGTTTATTTCAATTAAAGGACTTTTTTCTGGGTGTTGTGTTTTTTTAAATACTTTACTAGAAATTCATGGTGGTCATGTCTAATATTGGCGTGACCCCATGAATTTTGGGCTTAGGGCCAGCTGATAATGCCAAGCTGGCCTTAACCCCTTTATTACCCAGTGAGCCACCGCACCAGGGCCCTGGATGAGTTGGGTACAGCGCCAGAAGATGGCGCTTCTATGAACGCGCCATTTTCTGGGGCGGCTGCGGACTGCAATTTGCAGCGGGGGTGGCCCAGAAAGCTTGGGTCTCCCTGCGCTGCGGATTCCAGCCCCCAGCTGCCTAGTTGTATCTGGCTGGGCACAAAAATAGGGCGAAGCCCCACGCATTTTTTTTTTAAATTATTTCATGAAATTCATGGAATAATTAAGAAAAAAAGGGCTTCCCTATATTGTTGTGTCCGGCCAGGTACAAATAGGCAGCTGGTGGTTGGGGGCAGCCTGTTCCTGCCTGCTGTACCTGGCTGGACACAAATATAGGGCGAAGCCCCACGTCAATTTTTTTTAAAATAAGTCCTTTATTTTAACACTAAATGACATTTGAGGAGTTAATAAAGATGCAGTCCCTAAATTATTATTTATTTTTTAATTAATTTTTCCCAAAACTTTTGACGTGGGCTTCGCCATATTTTTGTATGCCAGCCAGGTACAGCATCCAGCTTCTATGAACGCGCCATTTTCCGGGGTGGCTGCGCACTGCAATTTTCAGCGGGGGGAGGGGGGGGGGCAGAAAGCTTGGGCCTCCCTGCGCTGCAGATTCCATCCCCCAGCTGCCTAGTTGTACCTGGCTGGACACAAAAATAGGGAGAAGCTTCACGTATTTTTTTTTTTTAATTATTTCATGAAATTCATGAAATAATTAAGAAAAAAAGGGCTTCCCTATATTGTTGTGTCCAACCAGGTACAAATAGGCAGCTGGTGGTTGGGGGCAGCCCGTTCCTGCCTGCTGTACCTGGCTGGACACAAATATAGTGCGAAGCCCCACGTCAATTTTTTTTAAATCATTTCAGGAAATTCATGAAATAATTTAAAAAAATTGATGTGGGGCTTCGCCCTATATTTGTGTCCAGTCAGGTACAGCAGGCAGGAACGGGCTGCCCCCAACCACCAGCAGCCTATTTGTACCTAGCCGGACACAACAATATAGGGAAGCCCTTTTTTTCTGAATTATTCCATGAATTTCATGAATTTAAAAAAAAAAAAACGTGGAGCTTCGCCCTATTTTTGTGTCCAGCCAGGTACAACTAGGCAGCTGGGGGCTGGAATCTGCAGCGCAGGGAGGCCCAAGCTTTCTGGGCCCCACCCGCTGCAAATTGCAGTCCGCAGCCGCCCCGGAAAATGGCGCGTTCATAGAAGCGCCATCTTCTGGCGCTGTACCCAACTCATCCAGGGCCCTGATGCGGTGGCTCACTGGGTAATAAAGGGGTTAAGGCCAGCTTGGCATTATCAGCTGGCCCTAAGCCCGAAATTCATGGGGTCACGCCAATATTAGACATGACCACCATGAATTTCTAGTAAAGTATTTAAAAAAAACACAAACACCCAGAAAAAAGTCCTTTAATTGAAATAAACACACAATTCTTTATTGTTCTAAATTAAACCATACTTACCATCACGCCCATTCCAGCTGAAGCCAACGATCTCCTGCAATAAAAGAAAAATAATAAAGCAACCTCATCCTTACCTTTCCATGGCTCCCACGACGGCACCAGCTCTGCTACATCGAGATGACAGGCTGGACCGCAGCAGAACGCTGCCATCCAGCCTGTCATCCCGCAGACACTGAGAAGCGCAGGCATACTTCCACTCCTCAGTGTCTGGCTGTGACGGCATCCAGATGAGCCGACAATGAACTCGGTTCACCTCATGTACGTCACTGACAGCGTGGGAGAATTCTCCTGCACTCAGCGCTTCAGCGTGAGAATTTTCCCACGCTGTCAGTGACGTGCATGAGGTGAGGTCATGTCCCATGAACTCGGCGCACCTCATGCACGTCACTGACAGCGTGGGAGAATTCTCACGCTGAAGCGCTGAGTGCAGGAGAATTTTCCCACGCTGTCAGTGACGTGCATGAGGTGAGCTGAGTTCATTGGACATGACCTCGGCTCATCTGGATGACGTCACAGAAAGACACTGAGGAGCGCAAGCATGCCTGCGCTTCTCAGTGTCCGCGGGATGACAGGCTGGATGGCAGCGTTCTGCTGCGGTCCAGCCTGTCATCTCGATGTAGCAGAGCTGAAGCTGTCCTGGGAACCATGGAAAGGTAAGGATGAGGTTGCTTTATTATTTTACTTTTATTGCAGGAGATCGTTGGCTTCAGCTGGAATGGGTGTGGCGGTAAGTATGGTTTAATTTAGAACAATAAAGAATTGTGTCTTTATTTCAATTAAAGGACTTTTTTCTGGGTGTTTGTGTTTTTTTTAAATACTTTACTAGAAATTCATGGCGGTCATGTCTAATATTGGCGTGACCCCATGAATTTCGGGCTTAGGGCCAGCTGATAATGCCAAGCTGGCCTTAACCCCTTTATTACCCAGTGAGCCACCGCACCAGGGCCCTGGATGAGTTGGGTACAGCGCCAGAAGATGGCGCTTCTATGAACGCGCCATTTTCCGGGGCGGCTGCGGACTGCAATTTGCAGCGGGTGGGACCCAGAAAGCTTGGGCCTCCCTGCGCTGCAGATTCCAGCCCCCAGCTGCCTAGTTGTACCTGGCTGGACACAAAAATAGGGCGAAGCGCCACACATTTTTTTTTTTAATTATTTCATGAAATTCATGGAATAATTAAGAAAAAAAGGGCTTCCCTATATTGTTGTGTCCGGCTAGGTACAAATAGGCAGCTGGTGGTTGGGGGCAGCCCGTTCCTGCCTGCTGTACCTGGCTGGACACAATTATAGGGCGAAGCCCCACATAATTTTTTTTTAATTATTTCATGAATTTCCTGAAATAATTAAAAAAAAATTGACGTGGGGCTTCACACTATATTTGTGTCCAGCCAGGTACAGCAGGCAGGAACGGGCTGCCCCCAACCACCAGCTGCCTATTTGTACCTAGCCGGACACAACAATATAGGGAAGCCCTTTTTTTCTTAATTATTCCATGAATTTCATGAAATAATTAAAAAAAAAAAAACGTGGAGCTTCTCCCTATTTTTGTGTCCAGCCAGGTACAACTAGGCAGCTGGGGGATGGAATCTGCAGCGCAGGGAGGCCCAAGCTTTTTGCCCTCCCCCCCCCCGCTGAAAATTGCAGTCCGCGGCCGCCCCGGAAAATGGCGCGTTCATAGAAGCTGGATGCTGTACCTGGCTGGCATACAAAAATATGGCGAAGCCCACGTCAAAAGTTTTGGGAAAAATTTATTAAAAAATAAATAATAATTTAGGGACTGCATCTTTATTAAGTCCTCAAATGTCATTTAGTGTTAAAATAAAGGATTTATTTAAAAAAAAAATGGCGTGGGATCCCCCATAATTTTAGTCTCTAGCGGAGGTTAAGCAGACGGCTGGGGCAGATGTTTGAAGCCTGGGAAGGGGGTAAAACCCACGGAGCTTCCCAGGCTACTAATATCAGCCCCCAGCTGAATACCTAGCCTTTACTAGCTATTAAAATGGGGGACCCCCCAAAAAAAAATGACGTGGGGTCCCCTCTATTTTAATAGCTAGCAAAGGCTAGGCAGACAGCTGGGGGCTGATATTAATAGCTCAGGAAGGGTGCCATGAATATTGGCCCCCTCCCAGGCTAGAAACACCAGCCGTCAGCCGCCCCAGAAATGGCGCATCCATAGGATGCGCCAATTCTGGCACTTAGCCTCGCTCTTCCACGCTGCCCTGGTGCGGTGGCAGGGGGTAATAGTGGTGGGGTTCATGTCAGCGCCAGCTGCCATGAAGCCCAGGTTAGTAATGATGGCCGTCTATATGACACCCCCATTACTAACCTACAAAGTGTTAAAAAGAAAAAACACACTACACCCAGAAAAAATAATTTATTTGAAATAAAACACCATTTTATTTAATTCTTAGTTTGCTAAAAAAAAAATAGTTACCTGTCCACGTTCCTGCGCTGATCTCCCATGCACAGCTGTCACATCTGGAGATGGTGACAGCTGTGCATGGCTGCTGTAAGCTCAGGCTGCCGGGAACACGTCCGCTCCCGGCAGCGGGAGCCACTGACTGAGGTCACCGGAGTGCATTCAGGCAGCGCAGCTCCGGAGACCTCCTTTACGGCAGTGCTGTACCGTGGGAATTTCTCACGATACAGCAGTGCCGTAAAGGAGCTAACCGGAGCAGCGCTGCCTGAACTCCGGTGAACCCTTACGGCCCCGTCATTCTAGCGGCGGCAGCGGTTCAGAGCGGTCACATTCTATGTGGCTGCTCTGAACTGGAGATCTTCGTGGGACACTCGTGGACTACTACGGAGGGGTAAGGATAAGGTTGTGGTTTATTATTTTATATTTTATTACAGGAGATCGATGGCTTCGGGGAATTAGGTGTCTTGGTGAGTATAGGTGTAGTTTTTTATTTTTTACTTTATTTCAGGTGGCGATCGGCGGGGACAGGTAATGTATGAACTAATTTCTTTTAGGTAACCACTGGCCACCAATGACATGTTTTTAACATTTATTGGGGACACAGTAGGGCAATTTAAATAGCAGGATCAGGCTGATGGGAACTACTGCTCCCATCGAGCTGATCCTGCTGGCAGGAGTGGACGGGGGACAGACATAGGCCGATGGGAGTAGTAGTGTCACATCGGCCTATGTCTGCCCGCACACACACCCGCACACACCCGCACACACACACACCCCGCACACACACACACCCCGCACACACACACACCCCGCACACACACCCGCACACACACACCCCGCACACACACACACCCCGCACACACACACACCCCGCACACACACACACCCCGCGCACACACACACACACACACACACACACACACACACACACACACCCCGCACACACTAATCATGACGGGTCTGGGAGGTGAGGCTGACCTGTGCGGCCGTGGGAAAGTTCATGTGAGTTCATGCAGTCAAGCATGAACTCACATGAACCCTCTGAGGGCACCGCGGCTACTTCAAATGAACAGCTGATCGGCATCACCTGATACCTCAGCTGTTCATTTGAAATAACCGGCGGGAAAGCGCAGCACAGAACGGGAAAGCTGGCGGTGAAGTCTTTTCACTGCCGGCTTCCCCGCCCGGGTCCTTCGCTCCTTGGTGCTGCGCTCCCCGCCCGGTCCTAATTTACGATCGGGATGGGAGGTGGCGAGGGGAGCAGAGGATCGGGGTGGGAGGCTGCGGGGAAGCAGTATGGGGCTGCGTGATTGTTTAAAAGCCGGCGGCTTTTTACCGCGCGCCGGCTTTTAAACAATCAGGAGAATTCTCCCACGCTGGGATGGCATTCTGATGACAAGCTGGATCGCAGCTGAGCGCTGCCATCCAGCTTGTCATCCTTCAGAGACACTGCAGAGCGCAGGCATTATGGGAACTTCCGATTCCGGTATTCGATATTATAAAAGTATCGGAATTAAGTATCGGAATTCCGATACAGTGAATATCGGCCGATACCCGATATTTCAGTATCGGAATGCTCAACACTAATCATGACTGGTATTAAAAAGAAGGGTTGCTTTATTGGTCACTAAGATTTTTATTCAGATGTCAGAAATGTATTTTTATACGTTTTGAATTGTTTGGTTATTATTCTCACTTTAACAGATAAAAATAACCAATTGAGATGGGAAAATGTATGCTCTTTATTTTTATGCATAATAATTCTGCACACTAACAGCTGCCCAATAATTCTGCACACATAGATATTCTCCTAAGGCCACGGCCCCACTATCTGTATTTGGTCAGTATTCGGTCAGTATTTTTTCTTAGGAGTGGGAGCCAAAACCAGGTGAGGAACAATCAGAGAAAAGGTATAATAGAAACAAGTCACCAATTCTGCATTTATCACCCACTCCTGGTTTTGGCTCCCATTCCTGAGAAAAAATACTGACCAAATACTGATAATGGGGCCGTGACCTAAGGAAGTCAAATCCTCCCTTTTTTTGACTGTCTAAAATATTCAGGTTTCAGATTTATTATTTTTTTAGTTTGATCCACAGCACTGTAGTTGATCAATAATAAAATAAAAAATACAAATTGCCTAATAATGGTGCACAAAGTGTATTAGCGGATTCGGTAAGGTCAAGGTTCATGATGTTCGTGGATACTAAATGTTGAATTGTTGAATTGGAATAAATTATAATCCAAAATGGATTTACTTCTTTTGACAATCTATCCTTGTATCTTAATGAACAAATTCTTGCTTTACCTCACGATATACTTATTTCTTGTTGCAACGATCAGCAAAGGTATAGCTGACTTTAGGATGAAACAGCTTCTATTTCTCAGCTCAGAACAATTTCATTAAAATATTAGTATCCATTTTATTTTTATTCCTTTGGTTATCTTATCTCTGTCAGATCAGGATTTCCTATAATATTTTGTTCAGGTACTTTCCTTACAACCTCTTCTCATCTCTACTCCGGACATACTATGCAGTTAAAATTGAATCTCTTGCCTAAAACTCCAGAGACAATGCAGTTCAAGAGCTCATCTCTTAATATATAACATTAGCTATTGAACCCATTCCACGCCCGGGTGGCGAGCATTTTTATTGTTATATAGTCTCCCATGCTGGTTTGTGTGGTATGTGCTGCCCCCCTCCAGGTATTTGTGCTGCCCCCATCCTGTCCCCACCATCCTATTCTGGTATGCATGGCACCCCTCATCCCCATTCTGGTATGCATGGCACCCCTCATCCCCAATCCCGGTATGCATGGCACCCCTCATCCCCAATCCCGGTATGCATGGCACCCCTCATCCCCTATCCCCATATGCATGGCACCCCTCATCCCCTATCCAGGTATGCATGGCACCCCCAATCCTGGCATGCGTGGCACCCCTCATCCCCAATCCTGGTATGCATGGCACCCCTCATCCCTATCCTGGTATGCATGGTACACCATCCCTCATCCCTATCCTGATATGTATGGTACCCCATCCCTCATCCCCATACTGGTATGCATGGCCCCTCATCCGAATCCTGGTAGCTTGGCACTCCTCATCCCTATCCCGGTATGCATGGCCCCTCATCCAAATTCCGTTATGCATGGCACCCCTCATCCCCAATCCCGGTATGCGTGGCACCCCTCATCCCCAATCCTGATATGCGTGGCACCACTCATCCCCAATCCTGGTATGCGTGGTACCCCTCACCCCCCAATCCTGGTATGCATGGTACCCCTCACCCCACAATCCTGGTATATGCATGGTCCCCTCACCCCACAATCCTGGTATATGCATGGTCCCCTCACCCCCCAATCCTGATATGTGTGACCCCCTCTTCCCTTTCACATTGTACACACATATAAAAAAAAAGAAACAGTTATACTCACCTTTCTTCTCTGTACTCCAGCGCTGCAGCGTCCTGTTCTGCCGGAGGCCGGGGGAGGAGAGCGACACCGGAGCACCGCTCTGTCCGGCGCCATTTTGCTGAAGACACACTGTAAATGTGTCTTCAGTAAAATGGCAAAGGATATCGCTATGCGCACGAGCCGATCCGACGCCTCGCTCCTGCCCCCGGTCTCCGGCCAGAAGAGAGGCGCCACGGCAACGCTCCTCCCGGTCAGGAAAGTATGTAAGTATGGCGCCAGAGATCACGGTATGCGTTCAGTGTGTACGCATACCGCGATCTCTGGCGCCATACACCTCCTCTTACCTGTAACGGCTGGATGCCTGCTTCTGTCTGGAGCCAGACTGCGCGTCACGCATGCGCAGTCTATCGAGGCTTCAGATAGAGGTACGCATCCCCGGTTATATTATAGATGGTAAGAACAGGTAATAACAACTAAACATAATAAACAATAAAAACAATGATAACATAATATAACAATAATAAATAATATATAATAAATATAAAATTAATAAATAATAAATAAAGATAAATTGCTTAATAATAAAAATAAACAATACAGGTTACACTAATGATATGTCCGCCCCTGGATCTCCCAAAGCAGAAGTACTACTTGAAGGAGACAATCTCCCTGCTCCAAAGCACCACTATTGCTACACCAGAGACTGCATTTCAAGAGCTCATCTCTTAATACATAACATGGTCCAATCAGGTAATAACAACTAAGCAAAATAAACAATACAGATTTATATTTGTAATCAAATGCTGAAATTGGGGTGGTATCTGTATCCAATATCCCCTCTGGTACGCTACAAACATGTAAGTGATCTAATTGTGAACCCCTTCTTGCCATATTAAGGCATATTAAGTGCTGTTGCATCATGGAGTGGATGTAGGTGTATTCAGGGCTGCTTCTTCCATGAGGTGAATTGAGTATTTTTCCTCAGGCTGCGGTCTGAGCTGTCTCTTAGCCTTGGTAATTCAGCAGAGTGGGTCAGAGTGTGTGTGGAGTGGGCTCAGGAGGTGAGCCCGATCAACTCGCGTTAGATGGTGGTTAGGTTACATAGCCAGTATCAATTTCTAACAGCAGCAGTAGCTAAGCACCAAATGCTGCTGTCAACCATTTAGATGCCACTGTGCATCTCTCTGGCTGAAGGTTCTCGCGCACCACAGGGTAACGATGGGAGCCATCATCACTGCCATTTTAGCTTTTCAGTAAAGCTTAGCAACAGGCTTAGCTCCATAGCAGATTGTGACCTCTCCAATATACGCCAGTATTATGTTATTGCTGTAAATAGCATAAGTGATCAGACGACTGCACATTTCAAGTCCCCAAAGGGCCTAAAAAGTAAAACACAATTAATATACATAAAAACTTAACTCACTATCTTTTCCCCCCTTAAAAATAAGTAAATAAAAAAATTAAAAACATATAAATATTGCTACATCTGTAGTTTGTGAAATTATCAAAATATAAAATTAATGAACCCCAACAGTTAATGATGATATAATGAGAAAAAAATAAAAATACCAGTATTGAGGTATTATTGTCATCCCAACTCATGCAGCTCCATAGATAGAAAAACAAAAGCATTATGGGTCTATGAAACTAACGATGTAAACAATCTTATTAATTATTTTGTTACTATTTTTTTTCACCACAAAAACCGATAAATAAAAAAAAATCAAGTTTGGTACTGCTGTAATCATACTGACAAATTATTTTACAGCATATTTAGTGTCATTGAATTTTAATCCCCTTTTGTTTGTATATTGTGTAGTGGAATTAATAATATTGCTTAAAAGAACAACTTTCTCACTAAAAGATGGAAAAAAGTTATGGCTCTTTGAAGAAAGGGGGGGGGGGGACTTTAGCACAAAAATGAAAATTGTCCATGTCTTAAAGGGTTTCTAAATTTTTCTTGAAAAACATATTTTTCCCCTGTGCTGGCATCCATCCTCCACCGCCGGCTCAGAGTCTTGTGGGAACGTTGTAACATTGTTTATTACATGTTGCAATCTGTACTTACTATATAACTGATGAGTTGTCTTTTGTCTTTGTCTTTTTATTCCCTTTATGTCAGCTATAATTTTTTTTAGTAAAAATCATTGGAACAGATAAATTTTGCCGGGATGTCATGCACAAATCTAAAATTGGCACCAGCCCATCTTCAAAGCGTCAATGTCATTATATAAATCATTATAAACCTTTAAAAGATTGGAAGCAAGAGCCATCCAGAATCATTATGTACAATATTTTATTAATCAAAACCAAAATTTATAAAACATGATTAAAACACAACAGAATTAACCACATCAACTGGTAGTGCCAAATTGGTACCACATCATCAGGTTGTATCTTCCACTCTCTGTAGTATGCAGTGAATCTTTGATCCATGGTAATTTTTACCTTTCTGCACTATATCTAGCACTTTTTCCTTTGATCTTGCGATCTAGTTTGAATTAATGTACAATATATATTGTTCAGACCTTGTTGGTACCTAGCAGGATTATTGCTGGAACATATTATGTGTCTTTTATGCTCCAGAAATAAGTGCAGTATATGTACTTTACTGGCCTATTACTGCACTCTGCCAAGCACTTTTTTGTCCTTGTAGCCCTAAAATTTTAATTATTGAAATGTATGCCTATTACTGAATCATTGGTTGCACACTATCTTTGCAGGTATTTTTTCCGCTATGATTGGAACAGTTGTCCATCTAATTTACATGCACCTTAGTCACTTGGCACTTTACTTTTAATCTGTATACATTTTCGAATTACTAATAAATATAAACCTTAAGGGAGCTCTGGATACTTAATGAATTTACTAGCGCTGCTATAAATATATATTCACAGAGCGTTGTCTTCTCCACCCGGAGTAATTTGGTACTACCACTTGATGTGGTTGATTCTGCTGTGTTTTCCCGTGTTTTAATCATGTTTTATACATTTTGGTTTTGATTAATAAACTATTGTACAAAATGATTATGGATGGCTCTTGCTTCCAATCTCTTATAAGTTTCTTTAATTCATTTTGGAAGTGCCATAATAATATAGGCCGTGTCTGGGTACATTATTTAAATCAGCTGATGTTCTTAAGGGAAGTTAGAGACTTGCGTCCCTAAGTATTTTTTTGTTATTTTCATTATTTATTTCAGGTTATAATTTTACAGTAGGTTAAACTTTTGCATCATTCAGTAGTCTGTGCTGCCAGAAAATATGTCACATGCAGAATATTTTATTCTGAATCCAATCATTGGTTGATAAATGGCTGCAATCATCAGATGACATTGTTTATGTCATTGAAGCTGGGACTACAGGACGACTTTGTCCAAGACACATGTCACATGGCCAAAGATCCTTAGGTTTGCTCCCTGCTGCAGCACAATCCAAGTGAATGTGGCTGAATTGCAACCATTAGGCTACAGCATCCATAAATAGCAAATTGTAAAATAATCAGACTGGATCCAATATTGGGCAACTTTATGTTCACAATGTGAACCACATTCACTTCTATTACTCTACCCTATAGAAGGGGAATTTGACAGATGAATATGATGTTGCAAGAACAGTTACAGAGATTACAATACACTTGCTTTTTGAGAAAAAAAAAATCTTATAAAATATGTCTGAAATAACATCTTATTTTTACACCTTCCTAATAGGACTATTGATAACATGTCTGCAGAGGTGGTATGGGAACCCACTTTAAATACAGTTAGTAATTTGGACACATCTTTCTAAAATGTTGGCTCTCCAATTAAACTAGAGGAATCAACGGCGTCTTGTACAATACTCTCCTTTTTAATACCACCATAGACCGGAGCAAGGCGATCATGCCAAAGAACAGGACCAGCTTCAATAGTGGCAACAGCTTTGGATAATCCAAGACTACTAATTGATTCCTGGGTTCTGAGCATCTGTACAACAGTTCTGAGGAGAAACCCAAGAAGATGTTTTTGAAAGATGCTGTACCACACCTCTCTAGGGTTCCTCCGGAGCTCCACATCTGGAATAAAGTGGTGCTTTTGAGCTACTATATCCCCAACAATCCAAGAAAAATGTCGCTACAATTGACCACTAAAGAATGAAAGGCCAAAAGGCCAGAATATGTCTTATTTTCTTCAACCACTCCCCTCCTTAATAACCTCTAGGAGGATACATTTCCCATACAATAGCCCAGAGGTCTTTGAAAGCCTACGCCCTATTGTTAATTATACCATGCTGGTGTTTTTGCAATTTATTAGTGTATTCTGAGATACAGTACAGACCAAAAGTTTGGACACACATTCTCATTTAAAGATTTTTCTGTATTTTCATGACTATGAAAATTGTACATTCACACAAAAAAGTGTGAAACAACTGAAAATATGTCTTATATTCTAGGTTCTTCAAAGTAGCCACCTTTTGCTTTGATGACTGCTTTGCACACTCCTGGCATTCTCTTGATGAGCTTCAAGAGGTAGTCACCGGAAATGTTTAATAAGTGGGATTTCTTGCCTTATAAATGGGGTTGGGACCATCAGTTGGGTTATTCAGAAGTCTGGTGGATACACAGCTGATAGTCCTACTGAATAGAGTGTTAGAATTTATTTTATGACAAGAAAAAAGCAGCTAAGTAAAGAAAAACTAGTGGCCATCATTACTTTAAGAAATGAAGGTCAGTCAGTCCGAAAAATTGGGCAAACTTTGAATGTGTCCCCAAGTGCAGTTGCAAAAACCATCAAGCGCTACAAAGAATCTGGCTCACATGAGGACCGCCCCAGAAAACTAAGACCAAGAGTCACCTCTGCTTCTGAGGATAAGTTTATCCGAGTAACCAGCCTCAGAAATCGCAGGTTAACAGCAGCTCAGATTAGAGACCAGGTCAATACCACACAGAGTTCTAGCAGCAGACACATCTCTTCAACAACTGTTAAGAGGAGACTTTGTGCAGCAGGCCTTCATGGTAAAAAAGCAGAAGAGACTTGTTTGGGCTAAAAAACACAAGAAATGGACATTAGACCAGTGGAAATCTGTGCTTTGGTCTGATGAGTCCAAATTTGAGATCTTTGGTTCCAACCACCGTGTCTTTGTGCGACGCAGAAAAGGTGAACGGATGGACTCTACATGCCTGGTTCCTACCGTGAAGCATGGAGGAGGAGGTGTGATGGTGTGGGGGTGCTTTGCTGGTGACACTGTTGGGGATTTATTCAAAATTGAAGGCATACTGAACCAGCATGGCTACCACAGCATCTTGCAGCAGCATGCTATTCCATCCGCTTTGCGTTTAGTTGGACCATCATTTATTTTTCAACAGGACAATGACCCCAAGCACACTTCCAGGCTGTGTAAGGGCTATTTGACCAAGAAGGAGAGAGATGGGGTGCTACGCCAGATGACCTGGCCTCCACAGTCACCAGACCTGAGCCCAATCGAGATGGTTTGGGATTAGCTGAACCGCAGAGTGACGGCAAAAGGGCCAAGAAGTGCTAAGCATCTCTGGGAACTCCTTCAAGATTGTTGGAAGACCATTTCCAGTGACTACCTCTTGAAGCTCATCAAGAGAATGCCGTTAGTAACACACTACGCTGTCATTGATTAAAATTCTGCAGGGCACGCAAGGTTCCCCTACTCACGCCAGCACAGCCCATTTTAAGTTTGCCAATGACCATCTGGATGATTCAGAGGAGGCATGGGAGAAGGTCATGTGGTCAGAAGAAACCAAAATAGAACGTTTTGGCATTAACTCCTCTCGCCGTGTTTGGAGGATGAAAATGGATGAGTAAAACCCTAAGAACACCGTCGAAATTGTGAAGCATAGTGGGGGAAACGTCATACTTTTGGGGGTGCTTTTCTGCAAAGGGGACAGGATGACTGCACTAAAGTGAAGGGAGGATGGGTGGGGTAATGTATCGTGAGATTTTGGCCAACAACCTCCTTCCCCCAGTAAGACCATTAAAGATGGGTCGGGGCTGGGTCTTCCAGAATGACAATGACCCAAAACAGACAGCCAGGGCAACTAAGGAATAGCGCCTTAAAAAGCATTTCAAGATCCTGGAGTCACCTAACCACTCTCCAGACCTCAATCCAATAGAAAATCTTTGGAAACTCAATGTTGTCCAGCTACAGCCCCAATATCTGAAAGATATGGAGAAGATCTGTATGGAGGAGTGGGCCAAAATCCCTGCTGCAGTGTGTGCAAACTTGGTCAAGAACTATAGGAAACGTCTGACCTCTTTAATTGCAAGCAAAGGTTTCTGTACCAAATATCAAGTTCTGTTTTTCTATTGTATCAAATACATATTTCATGCCTCCACCATTTTCATTTTCAGAGTGTTAGGCAGCTGCTTAGAAGAACCCAGCTACTGTTTTTTTGGCACAAGGTTAGACTGGGTTGGGTTTTTATAAAGCTGGGAAATTTGCATCACCTGGACTTTCCTAAGTATGTCAGTGAATAAGCCATAACCCTAACAGGCTAATTAAGGTTTGAAAGCTTGGTTAAAGTTAACTGAGCACACAAATCTCCAAGATGCCCAAGCTTTAGCATCCACCCATTTTCCTTTTTGTAATTTTTAAAATGTAAAAAATGACTATATATTTTTTTCGTCTAAAATAAAAAGGAAATGTGTCATCTTCAACTTTAACCCTTTTAGAGATCATTTCATCTTCAACTTGATAAACTGTTCACAATAACAGTAATTTTGACCAGGGGTGCCAAAACTTTTATATGCCACTGTATAATGCACAGCCCATAGTCCTCCCTATAATATACTGCACAGCCCATAGTCATCCATGTAGTATGATGTACAGCCCATAGTGATCCACGTAGTATAATAAGCAGCACATAGTCATCTATGTATTGTAATGCACAGCCCATAGTCATCTATGTAGTATAATGCATAGCCCATAGCCATCCATATAGTAATCAACAAAAAACAGGGATCCAGCAACAGAAATCCACTGGATCTACATTTTAACAGCATGATTTTAAAGGAATTCTAATAAACATGAAGTTTTAACACACATTCAGATTCTTATTTGCATATCTGTTGCTGGATCCCTGTTTTATGTTGATTACCACAGCCGCTTTATCCGAGCACCATCCTGGAGTCCACACCCAAAGCCACAGGAATTTATCTAATGGTGAGCTGAATAAACCCTTTTTTTTATTTTTTATATCCATCCATATAGTAGTATGGCCACTGTGTACTCACTAATTTAAAAAATAATTACTCACCTCCCATCCGCTCCCCTTGCGTATAGCGTACTCTTCGGAAGCCGGCAGTTGCCTTTAGCGTGCATGCGACAGGAACGCCATGCGCTTCCAGTCACGTGCATGCCGACGTCAGCTGCTGGCCTCTGATTGGTTGGCAGCGTGTATTGCCGCTCACGGACCTGATGGGTCTGTGCGCTGCAATACTCTTTAGCTGAATGTGCGTCCGACGCTCTCATAGACTTACATTGAGAGCTTGTGACCATTACCTCTCACTTCCAGTTAATCAGAAGTTGCAGTCACAAGATGATGGCACGGGACCTGTTCGGCTCTAGGAACACCTGAAGACAGTGACTAGTAAATATATTATTAGAGGCAAGGAACAAGCATTAGTAACAACACTCTAGTGCTGTAATAAAACTGCTGGTGTGGTGCTTTAAAAACTGAGGCATTCTGAGTCTCTGGAATATACAGGTCAGTGGGGACTCACGAAATTGAAATGACGAAAACTGGTACTGCTAATGGAGGGCTCTTAAATATATGCTGAGAAAAAGACAAAGACCCGACTAGCTCTTCGTAAGTTTATTCTGAAACCATACTGTACTCATAGGCAGGTACTCAGATGCTCCAGCTGTGAAAAAGTGCAGAAATAGATATGGTCTAAAGCTAAAAGTGAATTGCTGACTGCAGCACCACAGGTGAACAGTCTGTTGACCCTCTAAAGAATAATCTGTGTTATATGAAGACATGAGCAGACATATGTTCTTGATGGTGAAGCTTTTCAGATGTATAATGTCTCTAGCACTCTGCTGCAGGTGCATCTCACAAAATTAGAATATCATCAAAAAGTTCATTTATTTCAGTTCTTGAATACAAAAAGTGAAACTCATATATTATACAGAGTCATTACAAACAGAGTGATCTATTTCAAGTATTTATTTCTGTTACTGTTGATGGTTATGGCTTACAGCCCATGAAAACACAAAAGTCATTATTTCAGTAAATTAGAATACTTTATAACAACAGCTTGAAAAATGTTTTTAAAATCCGAAATGTTGGCCTACTGAAATGTATGTTCAGTAAATACACTCAATACTTGGTCGGGGCTCCTTTTGCATCAATTACTGCATCAATGCGTCGTGCCATGGAGGCGATCAGCCTGTGGCACTTCTGAGGTGTTATGGAAGCCCAGATTGCTTTGATAGCAGCCTCCAGCTCATCTGCACTGTTGGATCTGGTGTCTCTCATCTTCCTCTTGACATTGCCCCATAGATTGTCTATGGGGGTTAAAGTCAGGTGAGTTTGCTGGCCAATCAAGCACTGCTAGATCGGCTAATTGCATTCCCTGCATCTGAGACTCTGCAGGATGCCATGCAATTAGCTGTTCTTGTGGATAGGAGACTGAGATTTAGACAGAATGAGGTAAAGACTCCTGTAATGCCATGTCCTAGTGCCCAGAAAATCTGCTCTGACGGCGGAGAACCAATGGAGGTTGGGGCGAAGTCGCTCTCCTCTCAGGAAAGAGACTGGAGGTTCGCCGAGGGATTGTGTCTTTATTGTGGTAAAGCTGACCATCTGATTAAGTATTGTGAGCTTCGTTTAAGAAAAGAAAAAAAAAAAGGTCAGTTACTCCCATATAGCTTTTTTACGCTCTGCAGGAGTATTTCTTTCTGGGAGTACTACTTTGCAGGAAAATTTGATTGAATTTCAGGTATTTGTGGATTGTGGTTAAACACTTAATGTGATTGATAAAGGGTTTTTGGAAAACTTTAAATTGAAATCCAAACCTTTCTCATCACCTATTTCTGTGGTTGCAATTGATAACACTCCCTTGAAATGTATTACTCACAAGGTTGCTGCATTTCCTCTCACTATCAATGGAGTTCACCAAGAAATTTTGGACTTGGTTGTATTGGATAATTTACCCTCTCCGGTCATTCTAGGATTGCCTTGGTTAAAACTGCACAATCCTTTGCTGGACTGGTCTACTAATGTGATTAAGTCTTGGAGTCCAAAGTGCTATGACAAATGTTGTAATGGTCGCATTGCGGCTGTGGAAAAAGTGGAATTACATGTACCTATTCAAGATTTTTGGAGGGTTTTTTCAGAGGAGGAGTCGCAAGTAGTGTTGAGCCACCCCCGTAGTGTTCGAGTTCGGTTCGGTTCGTCGAACACCCGTGTGTTCGCTGAACTGTTCGTCGAACTGTTCGTCGAACACCTTCGAACACCGTTAAAACCAATGGCAGGCAAACAAAAACACATAGAAACACATAGAAAACACCTTCAAAGGTGTCCAAAAGCTGACAAACTGCTCAGAAGACACAACTAACACATGGAAAAGTGACAAGTACATATAGTCATGCGAAAAGAAAAAAGGTGGAGGAGTAAAAGGAGGGGGAGACACAGATATAGGCATGTCATGCCCTTCTAAAATCCAAAAAGTGAGAAGCCGAGACGGCCAGTCCGCTCCTGCCCGTGCCACCTCCGTGTCGCCGGGTTTGTGCCAGAGCCGCGGTGAACCCTGACGGCCAGCCCCCCTCTCCCAATACTGGTGCCTGTCCGCTGGTGGGTCGAGAGAGCCCCCCTGTGGTGGAGGCAGCTCTAAGCTTTTTAATTTAAATTGTCCCTCTAATTTGAATGAATACACTTTAAATCCATTTACAAGGATCTATTGGAGGGCAAGTCTCATGCCAGCAGCCGCGTAATTCCAGCTCCAGTAGCGTCCACTAAAGCTGCTGCAGTTAAAAAGCTTTTATAAGGATCGAGCTCGGCTGTCCACCGCAAGGCATCCAAGTGCCAGTCCCAGCCCCTATGCCTTGGGGTGCCTCCTGATGTTCTTCACTGAGTATCCCGTGGTCCCGAAGCATTTCCTTTGAAAAAATTAAGTGTCCAAACTACAGGTGGTGTAGCTTGCTTAACAGCCGGGATAATCCGCTGACTAGCAGACACTGCTACTAGGCACAAAGTATTTCCTGGGCTAGATGCAGTTAAAAATTTGTAAGTAGATACTCTCGTTGGATGCTGAGAAAGCATTCCATAGAGTCTCCTGGCACGCCATATATGATTCTCTTAAAAAGCTTGGGGTAGGGGTCTAGGGGACCCTTTTATAGCCAAAATCACGGCCCTGTATCACAATACGTCACCTAGGCTGAAGATAAATGGAACTGTAGCACCGAGGGCTCGGTTGCTACAGACGTATTGCACCTCACCCAGAGGTGTGATATCTCACTCTCAGATAAGGATGGAGTGTGGATCAGGACCCGACACCTGCATGCATTACACCACATTGCCGTGGGGCAGGGCGACCAATATGCCCCTGAGATGGGCACGACAGTCCCTGTCCCTGGCTGGAGTGGGGGGAGGGAACACTGAGGAAGGGGAACCCTGCAGTGCAGGAGCAGGGAGGAAGCAGTTCCTGGGTTCATTGAGAAGGGAGTATAAAAGGTGGGCACCATCTTAGTTCAGTGCAGAGAAGTCTGAGCAGAAGTGGCAGGGAGCAGGTGCTCTGCATGAGCTCTGCTCCGGAGGCGGGCCTAGTAACAGAGGCCCAGGCCTGCAAGAGGGAGAAGGAAGGAAGAGGAGCGGAGAAGGCTCCAGGAACGAGGAATGAAGGGATCCCAGGGGTGCGGACGGGCGAGTCGCCACCGCACGCCCGAATCCACCTGCGTGGAGGGGTCAGGCCAAAGGGGGAGACCGGTCCCCGAACTAGTGGAGGCAGGAAACGACCCTCAGCTAGAAACCGGAGGCTCTGACATTTTATGTGGCGCAGCCCCTTGCTCCACCCGCTAGGAAGGCACCACATAGGGTCAGGGAAACTGGCGCCAAGTTTACCAAGAGGAGGCCCGAGGCAGCCGGACAGAAGTGTTGGTAAGAAAGGCCAGACAAAGGACACACAAAGGGGGTCCTGTGAAGCGCTCCAAAGTTATCTGGGAGTTGTCTGAGCCCCTCACCTGGTGAGCACAGTACGATGTGGGCAGCCGTTACCTGCAGACGTGGTCTGGATAATAAGAACTGTGAGTAAAGGCCCTGAACTGCATCACTGACTCCGTGTCGTTACTGCTGCTGCCCTGCACCATCACCCCAATCCTCCGCATACACTGCCCTGAGGCTATACTCCTCCCGTGGGGAGTTATGCTACGCTCTGCTGCACCCACAACACCAGCCTTAGCGGTCTGCCCTGTAGCGGCGGTTCACTCTGACCGCAATCCACGGGTGGCGTAGTCGGACATTTAAACATCAAAACCACATAAATAGTTCCGCCACTGGTTTGACCGCCCTGAGCCACGGAACCGGATCGCCGCCACGAAGACTACAACCACCAGCATCCACCAAAAAGGGTCCGGCTCCGGGTGTCCCAAGGCCCAGGGGGTGCGTCAGAACATTTTCATCACCTTTCACAATCACCAATGGGACAAGGCAGGGATGTCCTCTGTCCCCTCTCTTATACATCCTAGTGACGGAGCACCTGCTCTCATCAATTCACCATAACCCCAATATTAGGTGGATTGAGGTGGGAGGCACCGAGTACAAGTGCTCTCTATTTGCTGATGATGTCCTAGTATATATCACTCAATCACATATATCCATCCCTGCTGTTATGGCTGAAATAGATCACTTTGTTACATGGTAAAATTTTAAAATCAATGCAGCGAAGTCTGAGGCCCTCGATGTCTCCCTCCCTAAATCCATATAGGATTCCATCCAGTCCAACTTTCCCTTTGCCTGGCCCTCACAGGGTATCAAATACTTAGGAATTCCTATTCATAGAGACCTCTCCCATCTATGTTATCTTAATTTTGGGCCCTTTATTGAACAATTCCATACAGACCACGGTTGGCAAGTTAGAACTGTAAGATTCACTACGTGAACCACTGGTGTTTTGTGGAAAAGCACATGTACACCGCGTTCCAAATTATTATGCGAAAAGTGTTTAGGAGTGATAAGGGAAGAATTTGTTTGTTTGTCAGTTAAACTCATTGATGGTGATGTGTGTCAGGGCTCTTTATATCACTGTAAGCAATTGCAGACACCTGTGCTAATTAGTTTGGCAGGTGTGTCCAATGAAAGGCAAGACTACTTAAGAAGGCTCTCTCACATTATTAAGCAGCCTACATTTTCTGCCAAAATGGGAAAGAAAAAGGATGTGTCGGCTGCTGAGAAGCAACAAATTGTGGAGTTTAGGTCAAGGCATGACTACAATCAACATTGTGCGATGATCAGGATGAAGTGTCTTGGCAATCAAGAAGTATGTAGCTGATTCACAGTACACACGTGTGCGTGCTGATAAGGGCAAATTGAGGACTCTTTCCTACAGGCAATTACGTCAGGTTGAAAGAGCAGCGGCAAAAAAGCCTGTCATAGCAGCAGACAAGTTTTTGAAGCTGCTTGTGCCTCCAACGTCCCCCGAACAACAAGATGCAGGGTCCTTCAGAGGTTTGCAGCTGTGCATACGCCATCCTGTCGACCTCCTCTATCCACTTCACACAAGCAGAAATGGCTCCAGTGGGCCAAACATTACATGAAGACTGATTTCAAAACTGTTTTGTTCACGGATGAGTGCCGTGCTGCGCTCGATGGTCCAGATGAATGGAGTGGAGGATGGCTGGTTGATGGACACCCCACACAAACACGGCTACAGCGCCAACAAGGAGGAGGTGGAGTAATGTTTTGGGCTGGAATCATGGGGAAAGAGATTGTCGGCCCCTTTAGGATCCCTGAAGGCGCTAAAGATGAACTCCATAATGTATGTGGATTTTCTCAAACAGCACTTCCTGCCATGGTTCAAGAAGAAGAACCGTGTATTTCACAGCAAGATCATTTTTCTGCATGATAATGCACCATCTCATGCTGCACATAAAACATCTGCATCTCTGGCTGATATGGGCATAAAAGGGGACAAACTTATGGTGTGACCCCCATGCTCCCCTGACCTCTACCCCATTCAGAACCTTTGGAGCATCATTAAAAGGAGTGTCTATGATGGCGGGAGGCAGTTCACATCTAAGCAACAGCTCTGGGAGGGTATTCTGTCCTCATGCAAAACAATTGAAGCAGAAACCATCCAAAACCTGACAAATTCAATGGACGAGAGAGTTCAGAAGCTCCTTTCGAACAAGGGGTCCTATGTGAAAATGTAACATCACCTAGAATAAAGTTTTGAGTTGAAAACTGTTTGATTTCAGTTTCTAACAACCTGCTAATGCTTATAATTTCAAAAATGACCATTTTTTTGGTCTTTATTAAAATGAAAAGGTTGATCGAAAAGTTTGGGGGATCTAAGAGTGTGGCAACCCAGTAGTCATGATTACTTCGAATTCTGACAATATGAGGGTCATGCTGCAGGTAGTGCAGCAAGAAGGCACTTATGTGTCTTGCGCATCTCGGAGCCCCAAAATTATTTTCCGGGCTAGATGCAGCTAAAAATTATTTTTAATTTTAAATCTGGTGAAGCTTATTATAGATGGCCTAATAGGATCAGTGCTGCACACTGCTACAAAGCCCATATTATTTTCCAGTCAAGATACAGATAAACATGATTAGTAATTTGAAAGCTTAAAACGGTTGGTAGGGTGATTTTAACCAATCATCAAGCTTTTACTCTCCCCAGGATGACACAGGGGTAGAAAAGTCGTTTCGGATCCATGATTTGTTCATCTTTATGAACGTGAGTCTGTCTACATTATCAGTGGAGAGCCGCGTGCGCATATCTGTCAGCACACCACCAGCAGCGCTGAACACACGTTCAGACAGAACGCTGGCTGCGGGGCATGACAAGATCTTCAAGGCGTAAGTGGCTAGCTCCGGCCATTTATCCAGATTGGAAGCCCAAAAAGAGCAAGGGTCCAGTGACACAGTCGTGGCTTCAATGTTTACTTGGAGATACTCCTGTACCATCGTCTCTAGGCGTTGACTATGTGTCAGACTTCTTGTCTCCTGTGGCCTTGCAAAGGATGGGCTAAAAAAGTGGTGAAATGATTCCGCAAAATTGATGTTACCAGCAGATACTGTGGTTCTGTTACGGTTTGAGTGCTGAACACTTGACGGTCCCACGGTTGGCAAGTTGGAACTGTGAGATTCACTACGTGCACCACTGGTATTTTGTGGAAAAGCACATGTAAGATTCTGCAACAGTCTCTGCTGATACTCCTGCATGCGTGCATCCCTTTCTATGGCAGGAATAATTTCTGCAAATTTACTTTTGTACCGGGGATCTAACAGTGTGGCAACCCAGTAGTCAGGATTATTTCTAATTCTCACAATTCGAGGGTCATGTTGCAGGTAGTGCAGCAAGAAGGCACTCATGTGTGTTGCGCATCCAGGAGCACCAAGTCCCTGTTGTGTTGGTGGCGAGGTAACAATCATGCTTCCTTCCTCTGTCCTCTCCCCCCAACCTCGCACAACAGAAATGTGATCAAGGTCTCCCTCATCTGATGAGTCTTCCATCAGTTCGTCCTCCACTTCTTCCTGGGCTCCTGCACCTTCCTCACTAGTTTGGCTGCTACCATGCGCCCTGGTAAAATCATCTCCCCCACCCTCACATGCCTGCCGCCTTGGTGCTGCCGACCGTCTGGACCTTGCAGATGTTAGCCCTTCCGCATACAACTCCTCCTCCTCTACTTCCTCCACCTCCTCTTGTGCCACCACCTGACTCCGAATTCTGTTTAACATGTGCTCCAGCATGTAAATCACCGGAATAGTCATGCTGATAATGGCATCGTCAGCACTAAACATCTTCGTCGCCATTTCAAAACTGTGCAGAAGGGTGCATAGGTCCCTGATCTGAGACCACTCCTCCAGCGTGATTTGCCCCACCTCTGAATCTCGTTGGCCCAGGCTATACGTCAGAACGTATTGCACCAGGGCTTGTCGGTGCTGCCACAGTCGCTGCAACATGTGCAGAGTTGAATTCCACCGGGTAGGCACATCGCATTTTAGCCGGTGAAGTGGCAGGCCCAACGACTTCTGTAGAGATGTAAGTCGCTGAGCTGCGGGATGCGAACGGCGGAAGTGAGCACACAGCGACCGTGCCCTCTGCAGAAGGCCATCTAGTCTGGGATAGTGGGCTAAAAATTGCTGGACAACCAGGTTCAACACGTGAGCCATACAAGGCACGTGTGTGACATTGCCCCGGCGAAGGGCCGCACCCAGATTTGCAGCATTGTCGCACACGGCCTTCCCTGGTTTCAGGTCTAGTGGAGACAACCATTCATGAAATTGGTTCTCCAGAGCTGACCACAACTCCTCAGCTGTGTGACTCACATTTCCCAGACATTTCAATGTAAAAACCGCCTGATGACGTTGAGCCCTACTGCCAGCATAGTAAGGAGGTGTGCAGGATCCCTTCTGCGCAGTTAGAAAGCTTGTGGCATGACCAGACAGGCTTTGGGTGCAGGTGGAAGACCGAGAGGAGGTTGAGGAGGCAGAAGCAGTGGAGGAACTTTGACATAAAGAGGATTGACGCACAACTCGTGGGGACGGCAAGACTTGGACAGCAGCCCCTTGTCCTGCTGTCACCATAGTTACCCAGTGCCCAGTCAGCGACATGTAACGCCCCTGTCCATGCCTACTCGTCCAAGTGTCTGTGGTGAAATGCACCCTGTCACACACAGAGTTTCTCAAAGAAGCGGTGATGTTGTGTGCGACATGCTGGTGGAGCGCAGGCACACCTTTCTTTGAGAAGTAGTGCCGACTGGGCATCTGGTACTGGGGCACTGCGACGGACATAAGGTCTCGAAAATCCTCTGTGTCCACCAGGCGGAAAGGCAGCATTTCTGTAGCCAAGAGCTTGCAGATGGTGAAATTCAACCTTTTGGCTTTCTCATGGCTAGGAGGAAATGGTCTTTTACTTGTCCACATCTGAGGGACCGAGGGCTGGCTATTGTGCTTAGACGGGGTTGATAAGGGTGTCCGCGGCAAACTGCCGGTCTGTGAGGAAGATGCAGGCGGACATGTTAGGTTGCCTTGATCCAAAGGTGGTGCTATCGATGTCGGACAGCGCTCAAGACCACCTGGTGTTACCACCTCCAAAGAAAATGATGACCTGCCAATCACGCTGGCTGTTGCGGGTAAAGAGGTGGCAGGTCTGCGCCCCAAAACAGGTGTGACTGCTGTCCCTCCAGTCACAGAGGATGAAGAGGCCGCGGATGCACAAGATATGGCAGACGGTGGTTGGCCCGGCCGGCTAGGCCGCATTGTAGCACACTGAGCTTCCCACTGCAACTTATGCTTCATGTCCATGTGCCGGTTCATGCATGAAGTACTCAAACTATGTATTTTTTGGCCTCTACTTAGCTTTTGCTGACAAATGTTACAGATAACACGAGTTGGGTCATCTTTATCGATCTGAAAAAATGCCCAGGCTATGCAAGGCTTAGCACCCATGCGACCTGAAGAGCCACCACGACTTGTGGTGAGAGGCAGAGTTGTGTTTGAGGATGCAGTTGTTGACGTGCTTCCAGTACTACGTCTCTGTCCAGGAAGGCGCAACCTGACCTCGTCGTCACTAGCATCTTCCTCCACCTCCTCTGCTGACCTCATCTCTTGGCTGACTGTGGGTTGACAGTAAGTGGGATCTCCGACCTCATCATCATCACCCTGTGCGTTATCACACCCGTCGTCCTCAGAGCCAACCTGTTCCTGCCCTGACAAAAAACTAAAGTTGTCGCTCCAATCAGGTATTTGAGTCTTATCATCGTCTTCCTCATTGTCTCCACCAACAGGAGTTACAGTTTGGGAATGAGGGTCTACATTATGGTCAGAACCTTCTGCGTCTGGTCCTGGATCCGACTCATAAAGATTCTGGGCATCAGTGCAGATCATTTCCTCGTCTGGATTCACAGAAGCGCTGGAGTCGACCTCTGATTCCCAGGCTATAGTATGAGTAAACAGCTCTGCAGACTCAACCATCTGTTCTACCTCATACTCAGACGGGCAGCTGGAGATTTGGGAGCTGTGAGGAAGCAAGTGCGATTTGGGTGACACCTTTGAGGACTGGAGTATTTGGGATGTTGAAGTTGATGTGGAGGAGAGCCCACTTAAAGGAGCACTTGATATCCGTTGAAGCACCTGCTGTTTTTGTGCCTCATCTGGAATTTGTAGCGATTGGCGTGGCCGTAAGAAAGGGATCTTATCACATTGTCTGCTAAAAGAAGTAGACATTTTAGTTTGGCTGGAAGATGGTCTTTCTTCTGCACCTACCCCATGGACACAACCTTTTTTCCCCTTCCCAACACGCCTATTCCCCTTTCCACCAGCAGCAGGCCTTTTTCCACTCATTTTGGTGGTTAACTAATTCACAACTCTGGAGTTGTTTGCACAAAAAAACAATGGATGGTAACCGAGCAGAGCTGAGTGGCCAAACTGTGGTATTAGGCCAAAACTATTGGCTGGGTTAGATGAAGAAAAAAAATATTTTTAATTTGCAACCTGATGGAGGTCAGTATAGATGGACTAATAGACCAAGTCCCACACACCGCTAGAAGCCCAAATATTTTTTCAGAGCTAGATGCAGAAATTTTTTTTATTCAATTTGCAACCTGATGGAGGTCAGTATAGATGGACTAATAGACCAAGTCCCACACACTGCTAGAAGCCCAAATATTTTTTCAGAGCTAGATGCAGAAAAAAAATATTTTTAATTTGCAACCTGATGGAGGTCAGTATAGATGGACTAATAGACCAAGTCCCACACACCGCTAGAAGCCCAAATATTTTTTCAGAGCTAGATGCAGAAAAAAATTATATTCAATTTGCAACCTGCTGGAGGTCAGTATAGAAGGACTAATAGAACAAGTCCCACACACTGCTAGAAGCCCAAATATTTTTTCAGAGCTAAATGAAGAAAAAAATTATTTTTAATTTGCAATCTGATGGAGGTCAGTATAGATGGACTAATAGACCAAGTCCCACACACTGCTAGAAGCCCAAATATTTTTTCAGAGCTAGATGCAGAAAAAAATTATTTTTAATTTGCAACCTGATGGAGGTCAGTATAGATGGACTAATAGACCAAGTCCCACACACCGCTAGAAGCCCAAATATTTTTTCAGAGCTAGATGCAGAAAATTATTTTATTCAATTTGCAACCTGATGGAGGTCAGTATAGATGGACTAATAGACCAAGTCCCACACACTGCTAGAAGCCCAAATATTTTTTCAGAGCTAGATGCAGAAAAAAATTATTTTTAATTTGCAACCTGATGGAGGTCAGTATAGATGGACTAATAGACCAAGTCCCACACACTGCTAGAAGCCCAAATATTTTTTCAGAGCTAGATGCAGAAAAAAATTATTTTTAATTTGCAACCTGATGGAGGTCAGTATAGATGGACTAATAGACCAAGTCCCACACACCGCTAGAAGCCCAAATATTTTTTCAGAGCTAGATGCAGAAAAAAATTATATTCAATTTGCAACCTGCTGGAGGTCAGTATAGAAGGACTAATAGAACAAGTCCCACACACTGCTAGAAGCCCAAATATTTTTTCAGAGCTAGATGCAGAAAATTTTTTTATTCAATTTGCAACCTGATGGAGGTCAGTATAGATGTACTAATAGACCAAGTCCCACACACTGCTAGAAGCCCAAATATTTTTTCAGAGCTAGATGCAGAAAAAAATTATTTTTAATTTGCAACCTGATGGAGGTCAGTATAGATGGACTAATAGACCAAGTCCCACACACTGCTAGAAGCCCAAATATTTTTTCAGAGCTAGATGCAGAAAAAAATTATTTTTAATTTGCAACCTGATGGAGGTCAGTATAGATGGACTAATAGAACAAGTCCCACACGCTGCTAGAAGCCCAAATATTTTTTCAGAGATAAATGAAGAAAAAAATTATTTTTAATTTGCAACCTGATGGAGGTCAGTATAGATGGACTAATAGACCAAGTCCCACACACTGCTAGAAGCCCAAATATTTTTTCAGAGCTAGATGCAGAAAAAAATTATTTTTAATTTGCAACCTGATGGAGGTCAGTATAGATGGACTAATAGACCAAGTCCCACACACCGCTAGAAGCCCAAATATTTTTTCAGAGCTAGATGCAGAAAAAAATTATATTCAATTTGCAACCTGCTGGAGGTCAGTATAGAAGGACTAATAGAACAAGTCCCACACACTGCTAGAAGCCCAAATATTTTTTCAGAGCTAAATGAAGAAAAAAATTATTTTTAATTTGCAACCTGATGGAGGTCAGTATAGATGGACTCATAGACCAAGTCCCACACACTGCTAGAAGCCCAAATATTTTTTCAGAGCTAGATGCAGAAAAAAATTATATTCAGTTTGCAACCTGATGGAGGTCAGTATAGATGGACTAATAGAATGATGCTATGCCCAAAAGATTTTACTTCACTAGGTGCAGTAAAAAAATTGGTATTCTATACACAGGTGCTATATCTTGCAACACAGATAGGCTACTCCACTGACTAACACACTCTGCAATAGGCCAAAAAGGATTAGCTTTGCTAGATTCAGCCAAATGCTGTGAAAAAAACTTGCACAGCACTGGCACAGACCTGCCTGGCAAAAACTGATAGGAACTGATGTAACCTAGTCCTGAAAAGGACTCCAATTACAATTAGTCTTTACTCCCACAATCTATCTATTTAAGAGCACAGACCTGCTTGATAAAAGTCGTAGGAAATGCTGTAACCTAGTCCTTAAAAGGACTGCAATCACAACTATTCCCTACTCCCAAGCTATCTGTATATTTGTGCGAAAATTGGCTTGAAATTAACAAGGTATAGCGCACACAGCAACAGCGGTGCCGTCTAACACGCAGCTGCAGCAGTGAGAAAATGGTGGCGACGGGGAAAATGGCTTGGTCTTATAGGGCAAGGACATGTGACATACACTGCCAATCACACATGCCCTTGCTTGTGTGAAAAAAAGCACTTCGCTCCGTGTGTGCGCTGCTGATAGGCTGACAGATTGCACCTCCCCACTGCAAATGCGGGAAAGAGAAAAAAAAATGGAGATCTTCATTGTTCCTGCAGAGATCCATCCCCTGCCCCTCCCCCCGCCCCGCTGTACACTCAAACTGCGTATTAACATTAATTTTCATCATTACTGAGAAAAAATCCAGTTATGATTTTGGTGCACGAACAGTTATCGAACATAACCTCGAACAGCCGAATTTTTCTCAAATTGTTCGTGTTCGCCGACTGGCTCGAACACCGCCCAAAACAGCTCGAATTTGAGATTGGCGAACTGGTCGAGTAGAACAACGCTCATCTCTAGTCGCAAGTTCTACCTCCTCATAGGGACTATGATTGCGCCATTGAGTTTGTACCTGGAGCTACTCTTCCCAAAAGTCGCTTGTTTAATCTGAATATCCCTGAAAGAAAGGCCTTGGAGGAATACGTACAGACTAGCCTAGCTGCTGGTCACATTAGACCTTCTAAGTCGCCTGTGGCAGTTGGATTTTTTTTTGCTAAAAAAAAGGACGGGGGTTTGTGTCCATGTCTGGATTTTCGTGAAATTAATAAGATTACCGTATGCAATTCCTACCCATTGCCGTTAATTCCTGACTTGTTTAACCAGTTGGTGAGGGCCAAGTGGTTCTCTAAAATTGATCTCCGGGAGGCATGCAATTTGTTACGAATGAAGGAGGGTGATGAATGGAAAACTGCTTTTAACACTCCGGTAAGTCATTTTGAGAATCTGGTGATGCCCTTTGGTCTTACCAATGCACCTGCATTTCTTCAGAACCTTATTAATGACATCCTGAGACCTTTGATTGGTAAGAATGTGGTTGTGTATTTGGATGACATTTTGATTTACTCACCACTGATCTAGAGTCCCATTGGCAGAGTGTACGTGAAGTTTTGCAGTTATTGAGTGATAATTCACTCTTTGCTAAGCTGGAGAAATGTGAGCTCACTGTGCAGAAAATTAGTTTTTTGGGCTACATTGTCTCCAGCAAGGGCTTTGAGATTGACCCGGTGAAGGTTCAGGCTGTGCAGGAATGGCCTATGCCTATTGGTTTGAAATCTATACAGAGATTTTTGGGTTTTGCCAATTATTACAGGAAATTCATTAAGAATTTTTCTGTAATTGTTAAGCCTCTGACCGATCTCACCAGGAAAGGTGCGAATATGGTCCAATGGACTACTGAGGCCATTGAAGCGTTTGAGTATCTCAAAGACAGGTTCAGTTCTGCCCCTATACTTATGCTGCCTGATGAGACCAAGCATTTTTGGTCGAAATCGATGTTCCATTGGTGGTGGTCGGAGGAGTTTTGTCTCAGGAGAACAAGGATGGAGTACATCCTTGTGCCTTCTTTTTGAAAAAATTTTCGGAAACCAAACTGAATTATGATGTTGGAAATCGGGAGTTGCTGGCTATTAAACTCGCGTTTGAACATTGGCATCATTTTTTGGAAGGCGCTAGATTTCCTATTCAGGTTTTCACAGATCATAAGAATTTGATCTATCTGGATGCTGCCAAGCGCTTGAATGCCCGTCAAGCTAGATGGGCACTTTTTTTTCTCGGTTTCATTTTTCTGTTACCTATATCCCTGGTACTAAGAATATTAAAGCCGATGCTTTATCTCGCAGAATTTGCTCTTAACGATCATACATCCTCCTCTGCTGGGTGTTCTCCTTTTTTTTGTTGTACTGGGAGACATCCGTCTTTTGGCTCGTTCTCCAAATTGGGGTCGGCGGTGCCGGAGGAGAAGAATTTTTCCGGTGATTTGGAGAGAGCTTGGACAAATGTACGTTGCAACCTGCAAGAGGCTAACAAGAAGTCCAAGAAGTATTTTGACAGGAAACGTAAGGAGGTTTTGTTTACTGTGGGTGACATGGTTTGGTTGTCCTCAAAGAACCTGCGGTTGAGGATTCCCTCTAAAAAACTGGGTCTTTAGTTTGTAGGTCCATTTAAAGTGCTTCAGGTTGTTAACCCGTCTGCTGTTAGGTTGGGTTTCCCTACTTCCTGGAAGATTAATCCTGTGTTTCATATTTCCTTATTGAAAAAGGCTGATGTATCAGATAGTGATGCCACTGTCTCAGTTCCTCCTGTGGTGGAAGACGGCGAATATGAAATTTCTTGTATCTTGAATTCTAGATGGCATAGAGGGAGAATACAGTATCTTGTCTCCTGGAAGGGTTTCGGTCCCGAAGACAACTCCTCGGTAAGGACGGATGATGTCTCTGCTCCTAGGCTTGTTAAAACTTTCCACATGAGGTTTCCGGATAGGCCTGGGCCTGGAGGATCCGAAGGATCCTCATAAAAGAGGGGGTACTGTTACAACCCTGCTGTTTGTTTTTTCTCCTTGTGTTTTGCAGTCACGTGACCATCTGACTTTATATTCCAGCTCCGCCCTTTTGGCTGTGCTGGACTGTTTCTCTGGCTAGGTGCTTCTGTGCCTTTCTCTGTCAGTTCGTTTTGTCCTTCTGGGACCTCTAGTACTTTTTTGTTTGTTTGTCTTTTTGTGTTTTACAACAACTTCTCTGTTTAGGAGGTGTCCCATTTTTGTCCCAGTCCTTAGTTCTTTTAGGGACCCCTCCCCTTATGCTATAGGTCTTCGTTCAGACTAGCCGAGGATTAAGGCGGGTCTGTTCGCTAGGAAAAGGCAGCCCACTACATCATAGAGATTCAGCTTAGTTTTACTTTAGGGACAGTTTTCCCTTATCCTTCCCTAGTACATGTTGCAGATCATAACAGTGACATCCTGCATGGGGCATTATAAGTTGGGGGGGTGACATTCTGCATAGGGCATTATAAGGGAGGCGGGTGTGTGACATCCTGCATGGGGCATTATAAGGGAGGGGATGTGTGTGACATCCTGCATGGGGCATTATAACCGAGGGGAGTGTGTGACATCCTGCATGGGTCATTATAAGGGAGGGGGGTGTGACATCCTGCATAGGGCATTATAAGGGAGGGGGGTGACATCCTGCATGGGGCATTATAAGAGAGGAGTGGGGGGTGTGATATCCTGCATGGGGCATTATAAGGGAGGGGGTGTGAGTGACATCCTGCATGGGGCATTATAAGGGACAGGGGGGTGACATCCTGCATGGGGCATTATAAGGGACAGTGTGTGTGTGACATCCTGTATGGGGCATTATAAGGCGGGTGTGACATCCTGCATGGGGTATTATAAGGGAGGGGGGTGTGACATCCTGCATGGGACATTATAAAGGAGGGGGAGTGTAACATCCTGCATGGGGCATTATAAGGGAGGGGGGTGTGACATCCTGCATGGGGCATTATAAGGGGAGGTGTGACATCCTGCATGGGGCATTATAAGGGAGGGGGGTGACATCCTGCATAGGGCATTATAAGGGTGGGTGACATCCTGTACGGGGCATTATAAGGGAGGGGGGGTGACATCCTGCATGGGGCATTATTAGGGAGGGGGGTGTGACATCCTGCATGGGGCATTATAAGGGGGGACATCCTACATGGGGCATTATATGGGGGAACAGCCTGCATGCGGCATTATATGGGGGGAACAGCCTGCATGGGGCATTATGTTGGGGGAACAGCCTGTGTGGGGCGTTATGTGGGGGGAACAGCCTGCGTGGGGAATTATGTGGGGGAACAGCCTGCATGAACAGCAGATGTTGTACTTGGCCATCCTACAACTATAGATGCCCCTCATGATTTAAAAGCTATCCTTGCACAAACCCAGCACAACCATCTATATTGGCAAAGTCCTGTCAGAATCCAATGTGAGCTCCTTTTACCAGAAAATTTAGCTTTTCGGCCATGTACTGTCTTGAACCCCTCCACTCTGCTTCCTCTGTCAAGGGGTAACTGCTCTGAAGACTTAGGGGGCTACCCTGATTCGAGCGACCATGATTGCCTTGAGGTCATGAAGGCAGAAACCTCTCACCTACCTACTGTCTCTGAACAGCCACTGCCTGAAGCGGATCTGATACTATATACTGCCGGGTCCAGATACACTGATGAATATGGAACTTAGCATACCTGATATGCGGTGGTGTCCCCACCAACAGTTGTTTCTGCTGGACCACATCCATCTTATATGTCAGCTCAAGAGGCCGAACTGTATGCTGTGACCGAAGCCTGCAAATGTGCAGAGAGTCAAGTGGCCAATATCTACATGGATTCGAGATTGCCCACGACTTTGGCCTGATAAAGGCCCTGAGGGGCTACAAAACAGCCAGTGGAGCTCCAATCCGGAATGCAGCGGCAGTGAGAAGTCTGCTAGAAGCTCTGAAGTTACCTAGGCAAGTGGCTGTGATCAAAATTAAGGCTCATGGGAAACTGAATTCAGAGGAAGCCAAGGGAAATCATCTGGCTGACATTACAGCAAAAGCAGCAGCTACGGAACCAATATTTCCAGAGGAAGCAGAGGTGTCGGTGGTACGGAGGTGTTTGTGCTCACCAGAAGTCAGGGGATGAGGAAGAAACGAGAATGACAAATTTGGGGTTGGAAGAAGAAGAGGAGGAAGATAAAGAGAAGCTAAGACTGGAAGAGAATCCGGCACACAGGACTTTAGTGGACCGGCAGAATGTGGTAACAGAAGAGGAAAAACAAGGATGAATCGGACAGGGAGGAACGTTTTGTAATGACGGAATCTGGAGAGTGGGAAGAAGAATATGTCTGCCAAGAGCACTGTATCCTGCAGTGGTTCAGTGGGCTCATGGAAAGGTACATAGAGGGAAGAATCAGATGATTTCAGCTATCAATAAACTCTATATTGCACCCGAGATCTCAGCTCTTGCTACAAACTATACTAGGAGCTGTGAGATTTGTAACACTTGTAATCCCGGAATAACAGAGCATGTGCCAAAGAAGAAACTGGCAAATTCACAGTATCCTTTCTAGAGAATCCAAATTGATCATATGCAATTACCCAAGAGTGGAAGATATGAATATGTTCTGGCGGTGGTGGATATGTTTTCCGGCTGGACAGAAGCATACCCAGTAGCCAACATGACCACTAGAACTACAGTGAAATGGCTTCTGGCAGAACATATTTGCAGATTCGGGACTCCAGAAGTGATTGAAAGTGTTCAAGGACCCGCCTTCACTGCAGAAGTTACCAAATCAATCTGGGAGATGATTGGGATGGATTTGGGCTTGCTTACTCCTTATCCTCAAAGTAGCGGCAAAGTTGAAAGGATGAATGGCACTTTGAAAAACAAAATTTTTAAAGCCAGTAAAGAATTGTCACTTCCATGTCCGGAGGTGCTGCCTATTGCCCTATACTCAGTCCGAAATACCCCAAGACAACCCACAGGGCTCACATGAAATGAGATCTTGTTTGAGGGGCCACCTAGAATGGGTCAATATTACCCACAGTAGCTTAGTTCAGTAAATGATAAGCTTGTGAATTTTGTTGTCGGACTTGCTAAAGAGTTAAAATTAACACATGCTACAGTGTACTCTTCTATTCCAGATTCAGATCTTGAACCAGGTACTCACAGCATCCAGCCTGGAGATTTTGTCTGGATAAAGAATCACAAATGCGAGGCACACTGAATGCCATATTTGAAGGGCCCTACCAAGTGCTGCTTACATCACCTACGGCTGTGAAGGTCGAAGGCCGAACATCATGGGTCCATGCATCCCATTGCAAGAAGGTGGTCTCAGACCCACAACCCTGATGTTCCTTTTTCTGAGGACAGTAGCTGGGGTGGAAGTGTTTGTTACGGTAACACGTGCGTTCCAAGCAATTATTACTAAAGAGAATGATATTCCAGTTTTCTGGTACAAGACTTCCATGAATGTGGTGACATGAAGATTAGGATTAAACTGGAAGGCAAATGGACTGGGGAATGTGCCTAAACTAAAGCAATAATGTCTGTTTACCTTATATCTGAGTCCCAGGAATCCAAAGAGGAAATAAAGGCTGCGTTTGCAGGTACATACAAGGCCAAGAGAGATTTTAACCCCAAAGGCAGTTTTGACCCACATATATATATTGATGTTCTCGGAGTGTCTAGGGGGGTGCCAGACAAATTCAAGGCCCGAGACCAAGTGAAGGCGGGATTTGAGTCCATAGTACCCATAATAACCATTAACAAGAACATAGATTGGATAAATTACATATATTATAACCAACAAAGATTTTCAATTACACCAAAGATGCCTTACAAGGAATAGCTGACCAACTAGCACCCTCATCTACCATGGCCTTCCAAAACAAAATATTTCTGGATATGTTACTCTCAGAAAAAGGAGAGGTATGCAAAATGATAGGTGAGCATTGTTGTACTTATATCCCAGACAATACAGACCCCACAGGGAAAGTTACTAAGGCTCTCAAAATCTATGAACAAACAGTTTCCCTTAGAACAAAAGTGTTGTACCAGAGAAATTACCGGAAGTAAATGAGTTTGTAAAGTTAATATCCATATTTCTGTGTTAGGGGTGGCCCTCGATTAACCAGTCACTAGATCTTTTAGGGTCTCCCTCCCTTTCCTGTAGGTCTTCGTATGAGTTAGATTTAGGAATGTCGTTGGGTCCATCTAAAAGGGACGGGGTGCCCGTCACATTGTAGGGTTCCAGAATAGCCTTAACATAGGGTCAATTCTTTCTCCCCCTCTGATTTTTAGCATATGGATATTAAAAGCAAATAATTGATTTTAGAGGGGTCTGTCAAGGTAAAATATTTATATTATAGAAAATCAATAAGTTTCTTTTAATAGATTACCTAATCAGTGTGAATTACTATAGAGATGATGGAATAAACTATGTGTATGTATGTATGCAAATGTGTATATGCACATGGATTGTGTTAATAGTTAATGAATATATAACTAACAGCTTCTATTCTTATTGTAGACATGAGCAACTAAATGATTTCCTGAGAATGAAGTATGCATGTGCATGGCTGATAACAGAGAGATTCATGTCGATTTGGCAAAGATGGCGCTGAGAAGCAAACTCACCCCTCCCATCAGAATTCCTAGGGCGTTACTGAGGCCAAAAGATATATGGAAGAGCAAATTGCAGCGTGCCAAGTTATCAGAAAAGAGCAATAAATTTTACTAATCCCACCTAGGAGTGGAATACTATATAACCCGATGTCTACTTAATAAAGTATGCCATTTTGCGCGGTTCAGTCTCTGAGTGAAGTTTTTCAACCAGATTAGCAGATTTGGTTAATTAGCTTCTCTGCATGCACTCGGACATCTTTAATTTGGAGGAGAGCAGTTACCTAGTATATCTTAAATGGGTGAAACCTTTACACCATCACATGGTCCCAGTCTACACTATTAAGCACTTCCCTTAATTTGTTGAAATCAGCTTTCCTAAAGTTCCAGATTTTTGCATTTCCCTTTTGAAATGTTTTATATTGAAACTTACCATATCATGGTCACTGCATCCCAAATGCTCCCTGACCTGTAGATCTGAAATTATATCTGGTCTATTTGACAAAACCAGATCTAGCAGATTATCTCCCCTGGTTGGTTCATCTACCAAATGGTAGAGCTAATTGTCTTGAACTGCGGATAAGAACTTGCAATTTTTAGCACAATCAGAAGATTATATGTCCCATTAAATGGATAGTTAAAATCTCCCATAATGAGGACCTTATTATTATTTGCTCCCTTTTTAATTTGTTGCAGCATTTCGTCTTCTACCTGTTCAGTTATATTAGGATGCTTGTAGCAAAATTCAATTAGTAGCTTTCCATTATTGTCATCTCCATGTACATTTACCCATAATGACTACATTGGAGCAGCTCCCGTCAATGTCGTCATTGAGCACAGATCTTAAGTTGGATTTAACGAAAATAAACACTCCTCCACCTTTTTTGTCTTTCCTGTCCTTTCTGAATGTAGTGTAACCCTCTATGTTTGTCACCCAGTCATGTCTTTCATCAAGCCAGGTTTCTGTAATGCCCACCACATCGTATTCTGTGGCCGACATAAAAGTCTCCAATTCATTCATTTTGTTAGCCAACAGACATTTAATACTATTAGCACATTTATTACTCCTACTCAGCTCTCTACATTCCATTCATACCCCAGCCCCCCTAAATCCTCATTGATCCCCAACTGTCTCACTTTCTCTGTTTACTCTATCCATCCCCTTATTAGCAAAACTACCCACCCTCCATCCAGATCCTAGTTTAAAAGCTCCTCCATCCGTCTGACCATTTTTTTCCCCAAAGGAAAAGCTATACCCTCCCCATTCAGTTGCAGCCCATCCCTACCATAGAGCCTGTATCAAAAAGGGAGGTTGGCCCAGTCCTCCATGAACCCAAACCCTTCCTTCTTGCACTAATTTCTAAGCCACTTATTTATCTCCCTAAGCTCCCTCTTTTTTTTTTAGTGATGCTCTTGGCACAAATAGTATTTCTGAAAACATTGCCAGTATTGCCACGTTCAATAGAAATTGTGTGACAAATTTTGTTGCCAGTTTTACTCATATCCCCATGCAAAAATGTAAAATCCGGGGCTAAAACAAAATTTTTGTGGTAAAAATGAAATCATTTTTTTTTCACTGTCCAGTGGTATAAAATTCTATGACACACCCGTGGTATCAATATAATCACTGCACCCTTAGATGAATTCATTGAGAAGTGTAGTTTGTAAAATGGGGTCGCTTATGGGGGGTTATGCTGGCACCTCAGAGGTTCTTCCAGTGAATCATGGCATTTGCCAACCATAACTGTAAAATCTGCACTCCATTATTGCGCTCCTTCCCTTCTGAACTTTCCACTATGCCTGAAAAGCAGTTCCCGATTGTAGGGTATTGGCGTACTCAGGAGAAATTGCACAACAAACTGTGAGGTCCATTTTTTCCTATACAAATTAAAAACTTGGCGCTAAAGCAACATTTTAGTGGAAAAAATGATAAATTTCCATTGACTCAGCCCTATGTTATACAATTCTGTGAATCGCCTGAGGGTTAAAATGCTTTTTACACCCCTAAATTAAATCCTCAAGAGGTGTGCACGATCATTTTTATTAGAAGGATGTTTGACATTTGGTGCCTCTGATCAAGAATTAAGCTTTTACCCTCCAGGCCAAGAATTGATAATACACTGCTCAAAAAAATAAAGGGAACACTTAAACAACAGAATATAACTCCAAGTAAATCAAACTTTTGTGAAATCAAACTGTCCACCTAGGAAACAACACTGATTGACAATCAATTTCACATCCTGTTGTGCAAATGGAATAGAAAATAGATGGAAATTATTGGCAATTATCAAGACACACTCAATAAAGGAGCGGTTCTGCAGGTGGGGACCATAGACCACATCTCAGTACCAATGCTTTCTGGCTGATGTTTTAGTCACTTTTGAATGTTGTGGTAGCACTTGTGGCAGCATGAGATGGACTCTACAATCCACAGAAGTTGCTCAGGTAGTGAAGCTCATCCAGGATGGCACATCAATGCGAACTGTGGCAAGAAGGTTTGCTGTGCCTATCAGCGTAGTGTCCAGAGGCTGGAGGCGCTACCAGGAGACAGGCCAGTACACCAGGAGTCGTGGAGGGGGCCGAAGGAGGGCAACAACCCAGCAGCAGGACCGATACCTCCGCCTTTGTGCAAGGAGGAACAGGAGGAGCACTGCTAGAGCCCTGCAAAATGACCTCCAGCAGGCCACATATGTGCCTGTGTCTGCACAACCGGTTAGAAACCGACACCATGAGGGTGGTATGAGAGCCCGACGTCCACAGATGGGGGTTGTGCTCACAGCCCAACACCGTGCAGGATGCTTGGCATTTGCCACAGAACACTAGGATTGGCAAAGTCGCCACTGGCGCCCTGTGCTCTTCACAGATGAAAGCAGGTTCACACTGATCACATGTGACAGACGTGACAGAGCCTGGAGATGCCGTGGAGAGCGATCTACTGCCTGCAACATCCTTCAGCATGACCAGTTTGGCAGTGGGTCAGTAATGGTGTGGGGTGGCATTTCTTTGGAGGGCCGCACAGCCCTCCATGTGCTCGCCAGAGGTAGCCTGACTGCCATTAGGTACTGAGATGAGATCCTCAGACCCCTTGTGAGACCATATGATGGTGCGGTTGGCCCTGGGTTCCTCCTAATGCAGGACAATGCCAGGCCTCATGTGGCTGGAGTGTGTCAGCAGTTCCTGCAACATCAAGGCATTGAAACTATGGACTGGCCTGCCTGTTCCCCAGACCTGAATCCGATAGAGCACATCTGGGATATCATGCCTCGCTCCATCCACCAACGTCACGTTGCACCACAGACTGTCCAGGAGTTGTCGGATGCTTTAGTCCAGGTCTGGGAGGAGATCCCACAGGAGACCATCCGCAACCTCATCAGGAGCATGTCCAGGCATTGTAGGGAGGTCATACAGGCACGTGGAGGCCACACACAATACTGAGCCTCATTTTGTCTTGTTTTAAGGAAATTACATCAAATCGGATCAGCCTGTAGTGAGCTTTTCCACTTTAATTTTGGGGGTGACTCCAAATCCAGGCCTCCATTGGTTAATAAATTTGATTTCCATTGATGAGTTTTGTGTGATTTTATTGTCAGCACATTCAACTTTGTACAGAACAAAATATTCAATGAGAATATTTCATTCATTCAGATCAAGATGTGTTATTTGAGTGTTCCCTTTATTTTTTTGAGCAGTGTACTATTGATTGTACTGAAAAGCTCAGTGACCTTAAACTCATCAATTTCAATAGGATGTCATTTTTGCTGTCAATCAGTTTGTGAAAGTTCTGATATGGTAAATTTACTGCAGTCAACTCTAAGTGCTATCTAAGTGCTATTATTTTCTCTAAGTTATATTATTGTAAAGTTTAAGTATAGATAAGTAACAAACAAGCCACAATGAGCTAGGCCACCAACTAGTCAAGAACATGTCACATAAAATTGCTTGCAAGTTTTTCATCAAATACTACAGAATTTCAAACTGTCTCTGAAAGTGACATCAACACAAAAACTGTGCATCATGTGCTTTGTGAAATGGGTTTCCATGAACAAACAGCTACGCACAAGATCAAAATGTAAATGTTTACCTTCTGCTGCTGGCAGAAAGCCGTTTCATCCTGGTACTGTGGTGGCAATCCAAGTGTTCTCCAAGTCTACGTTTCATGATGTAAATTTTGACAGAAATGATCTTGAGTTGAATGGTTTCCATTACATGTGGCCACTCCATGTAACAACAAACCAATGGTTAATTGTTCTAGATTCTGAGCTATGTAAGGGTATGTGCACACAACGTCTTTTTTGGCAGGGCTGCACTGAAACCCGCCTCAAAAAGTGCTAACTAAACATTCAAAACAATGAACATGCATTTCTATGTAAAAATGACTTGCTGTGCATATGTTCAGTCTTTTAAACTTCGCAAAAAAATCATTGGAGGATAAAGATGTTGAATTAGCACTCAGAAAACAAAAAAATGCTTGAAAAAACACCTCTGAAAAACTTTTTCCTGAAGCGCAAGCACCTTCCTCTTGAAAAGTTTGGTAGGTTCACCTGTCTGGAAAAATGCTCTCCCTTACTAATCAACATCTAACTTTTAAGTAAAGGTAATGCAAGTTTATGTTTTTGAGGTGTTCAAGAATAATGAGTTTTCCAAGTGTAAACTGCTTCAGAAAGCTCTCCTTTTTTAATGCCTTCCTGACATATGATGTACTGATAGGTCATATTTTGTAGTGATTTGCCAAATATCATGGTGATTATCTGAGCACAGGAGATGTGCCCACACGATCACCGCAGGGAGCTCAGCTTAAGTGACAGCCGAGTTCGTGCTGTCACAGCCAGGGTTGGCACTCGCCCCAGCCCTGATCTTTTAGCCATCTAGATGCCATGATCAATAACAATTGAAGCATTCCGAAGTTTAGGAGAGGGAGAGGCCTCCTTCTGTCACCCGAACAGCACACTCGTGACACGATCAATCGGAACCAATTGATGTCATAGTAGCCAGAAATCAAATAATGACCTCCTGGTCTGCCCCCTAAGGTGGCCTGGTAGACCATGGCAAGAGCAGGGTATAAAAGGCATCCCGTCAGTGTAAGGCTAAGTGCACACTGTGCGTTTTTGTGGCATTATTTCTGAGTGGAAATGTACCAAAAACGCTAGGTAATCCATGTGCCAGCTCATGCAATGAAAATCCTGAGGTGCTGTGCACATTATGAGGAATTTTCCGCTCAGGATTGTCATTGCATTAAAATCCGCAGCATGTCCATTCTTTGTAGCGTTTCTGCAGTGCAAAAATGCACAAACAATGGTACCTGGGCTGGGGAAGAAGACTACTTCTCCCATCACCTGACCACCGCTCCTGCTGATAACAGCAAAAGAGGCGTGGCTAAGGGAAGAAGTAGTCTCCTCAGCCAAGCTGACATGTGCGCTGTGTAAAAAAAAAAAGTAGAAATCAATATTAAAATAAAACACCTTAATTCTCACTTGTCCAGCGTCCTCCTGGTGTCCCCCAGTGACCTGATCATCCCGGTGGCCGGCGACACACGGAAGGGAGCACGCTCACCCCTGTCAGCGTACATCGCTGCACTGCCGGCTGAGGTCACGTGAGTTCACCAGCTGGATCAGCTGAGAGTTCTTGGAACTCACTTTACGGCACCAGTGCTGCGTGGGAATATTCTCCGGGGTCACCGGGGCTGATTAAACTCACTTGACCTCACCCTGCAGCAACACAGCCATGTAGACTGTCTGGAGTGATTACACTTCTGTCAGTGTATAGTGCTGTCTTCTACAGCAGTCCCATCAGTGATTGATGTGGCTGCTGTAGAAGTGACCCGGATCGCCGTGGGACACTCGGATTATGTCGTGACAGCGGACAAGTGAGGGATATGTTTGTTTTTTATGTATTTTTTTTTCAGGAGACGAGGGCGTCGGGGATTGGGAGAACAATAAAAAGTTATGAATCCGTGAATAATTATATTTAATCAAAAGACTTTATTCTGGCCATGTTTTTATTGAAAAAGCATTGAAAACCTTTACTACGGGATTAGTAATGGGGTTGTCTTATAGACGCCTCTCCATTATTAACCTGGGTTTCATGGCAGCCACAAATACAAGGCTGACATGAACCCCAACCCTATTACCCCACTCGCCACCGCTGCATGGTAGTGGGAAGAGCGGAGGCTAAGCACCAGATTTGGTGCATCTCATAGATGCGCCATTTATGGGACTGCTGAAGGGTGATAGTATTAGCTGCGGATGGGGCTAGTATTCATCGCCCCTTCCCTGGCTATTAATATCAGCCCACAGCTGTCTGTTCAGCCTTTTCTGGTTACATTTTATAGGGGGACCCTACGTAAGTTTTTTTCTGGGGTCCCCCTGTAATCTAGCCAGTAAAAGCTCAGCAAACAGCTGTGGGCTGTTATTAACAGCCCGGGAACACTTTTGGCAAATGGCCCCTTGCCTAGCTACTAAAATCAGCTTCCAGCGCTTGGCTTTCCCTCTGCCTGTTATGAAAATGAAGCGGAGCAAAAGCCATTTTTTTTATTATGTAGGCTATGTGCCAACGATCCAGACGTAGCGTAGCAGCGCTTTGGATGCTGAATATTTTTGCTGCATCCAAAATGCTGCATTCTATTGAATGCAGGTAAATCCTCATGTGTTCACTAAACCATGTGGATTTACCGCATTCAATACATTCTAGTGGTCAAATTTCTGTTGTTGACACTAGCGATTCTGTAAGAGAATTTGACATGCTGCGGTCCTGAAAGACGCACCGCATGTCAGTGTTTGTGGGTGATTCGCTGCCTCAGATGCACGCATAGTGGACATGGGATTTCTAGAAATCCCGTCCACTATGCTGTAGCATCAGGACGCTGAAGGTTTGACGCTGCATAAATACGCAACTTCAAACCTGCAGCGTCTTCTGATCGTGGCCACATACCCAAACTCATCCACAGCATGTCAATTTCTGTAGTGGAGACGCTGAAGATTTTGGCTGATTGAAGTGTCATTATATATGGTGGATCCGCAAGTATTGACAACAAAAGTGCCTCATTAGAACACAGCATTTTGGACCCAACGAAAATATGCTGCGTCCAAAGCGCTGCTAGTTGCTGATTGGGGGACGTAGAAGCTATTGAAACAGTTATGAGCTGTTTCTAATAGCCAGGGAACATGTTTGCCTAATGGCACCTTCTTCGGCTAAAAATAGCAGCTCTCAGGCGCCCCAGAAATGACTTGAATGGAAATGCTAATGAGATTGGGTGTATGGGATTTAGCTGACACCTAGCCCTTTAGTTTTGTGATGACAAGGTGTCAATCAGACCCTTTAATTGCTAAACCTAAGTAAAGTAAAGAGTTAAATAAACTGAGACGCGGAGTAAACACTGTATTTGAAATACAACAGACACATTATTTAGTCATTTAAATGAACCAATATACTTAACTCAGGTCTGAAATACAAGGGTTAAAGCGATGTCCAACGTTTCTTTTTTCAAATATCTTTATTTAACTCCAAAAAGCATTCATTGATGTACAAAAAAGCATCAAAAAACGCATTAAAAATGCATCAAAAACGTGGCAAAATGCGCATTTTTCTAAAGCATATTTCCTGCCAAGAGATGCAGAAACGCTGCAGAAATTTCTGCATTCAAATCCTGATTGTGTGCACATAGCCTAACACTGAGAGGTCATTGCAATGCATTAGACCAGTGATCAAAATAATAAAAGGTAAAGTTCCACAGAGGGAGAAAGTAAAAAAGTAAAAACAAATGTAAAAAATATAATCCCTTCCACAAAATAAAGAACCCCAAAAATGAAGAAAATATTATACCAGTAGATACATACAGGTGAATCTCACAAAATTAGAATATCATCAAAAAGTTAATTTATTTCAGTTCTTCAATACAAAAAGTGAAACATATATTATATAACATAGTAACATAGTTTTTAAGGTTGAAGGAAGACTAAGTCCATCTAGTTCAACCCATAGCCTAACATGTTGATCCAGAGGAAGGCAAAAAAAAAAACGTGGCAAAAATAAGCTCCACATTGAGGAAAAAAATTCCTTCCTGACTCCATACAACAATCAAAGCCCTATCAAGGAATCTAGTATATATAACCTGTAATATTATAATTTCAAGAAAGGCATCCATGCCCTTCTTAAATGTTAGTAGTGAATCACTCATTACAACATTTGGCGGCAAAGAGTTTCATAGTCTCACTTCTCTTACAGTAAAGAATCCCCGTCTGTGATTATGATTAAACCTTCTTTCCTCCAGACGTAGAAGATGCCCCCTTGTCCCTGTCTCAGGCCTCAGAGTAAAAAGATCAGTAGAAAGGTCTTTGTACTGTCCCCACATATACTTGTACATAGTAATAAGAGCACCCCTAAACCTTTGTTTTTCCAAAGTAAATAACCCCAAGTGTAATAACCTGTCTTTTTATTGCAGACCCCCCAGTCCTCTAATAATCTTGGTCGCTCTTCTCTGCATCCACTCTAGTTCAGCTATGTCTTATACACCGGAGACCAGAACTGTACACAGTATTCTAAGTGTGGTCGCACTAGTGACTTGTATAGGGGTAAAATGATGTTTTCCTCATGAGCATCTATGTCTCTTTTAATGCATCCCATTATTTTATTTGCCTTCACAGCAGCTGCCTGACACTGACCACCAAATGTGAGCTTGTCGTCCACCAATACACCCAGATCTTTTTCAGTTACAGTTTTGCCCAGTGTTTTACAATTAAGCATATAATTATACATTTTATTTCCTCTGCCCAAGTGCATTACCTTACATTTATCCCCATTAAAGCTCATTTGCCATTTATCAGCCCAAGCTTCTAGTTTACATAGATCCTAATGTAATATAAAATTGTCCTCCTCTCTATAGATTACCCTGCAGAGTTTAGTGTCATCTGCAAATATTGAAATACTACTCTATATGCCCCCTACAAGGTCATTAATAAATATGTTAAAAAGAAGGGGGCCCAATGCTGACCCCTGTGGTACCCCACTGTTAGCTGAGACCCAGTCTGAGTGTTCCATTAATAACCACCCTTTGTTTCCTATCACTGAGCCAGTTCTTATCCCACATACATATATTTTCCCCTATCCCCATTGTTCTCATTTTATGTATCAACCATTTGTGTGGAACCGTATCAAAAGCTTTTGAAAAGTCCATATACACTACATCCACTGCATTTCCTTGGTCCAGTCCGGAACTTGCCTCCTCTGATCAGATTAGTTTGACACTAACGGTCCCTCGTAAACCCATGTTGATATTGGGTCATGAGGTTATTCTTCTTCAGAAACTCTAGTATAGCATCTCTTAGGAAACCCTCCAGGATTTTACCCACAGTAGAGGTTAAGCTTACTGGCCTATAATTTCCAAGTTCGGTTTTTGTCCCCTTTTTGAATATTGGCACCACTTTTGCTATACGCCAGTCCAGTGGTACAGACCCTGTTAATATGGAATCTTTAAAGATTAAAAATAATGGTCTATCTATGACATTACTTAATTCCTGCAGCACTGGCGGGTGTATCCCATCCGGGCCCGGGGATTTGTCAACTTTAGTGATTTTTAGACGCCGTACTTCCTGCTGGGTTAAGAAAGTGACATTTAATGAAGAATTTTTGTCATCACCAATTATGTTTTCTATCATGCGATTTTCTTGTGGAAATACTGTTGAAAAAAAATCATTTAGCATATTGACTTTTTCCTCATCCTCATCCACCATTTCACCCAGACTATTTTTGAGGGGGCCAACACTATCATTTTTTTCGTTTTTTACTATTCATGTAGTTAAAGAATATTTTGGGATTATTTTTACTTTCTCTGGCAATGAGTCTCTCTGTCTCAATCTTTGCTGCCTTGATTTGGTTTTTACAGAATTTATTTAATTTTCTGTATTTATTTAATGCCTCATCACTGCCTACTTGCTTTAGTTCTCTAAATGCTTTCTTTCTGTCACTTATTGCGCCCCTTACAGCTCTATTTAGCCATAGTGGTTTCCTCCTATTTCTAGCATGTTTATTCCCATAGCGTATATATTGTGCACAGGTCCTATTCAGGATGCTAATAAATGTCTCCCATTTGCTATGTGTAGTTTTATGTCTCAGGATATCGTCCCAGTTTATTGCACTAAGATTATCTCTCAACTGTTGGAAATTTAACTTCCTGAAGTTTAGTGTCCTTGTAACCCCTCAACTACACATCTTATTGAAGGATACATGAAAACTTATTATTTTATGATCACTATTACCCAAGTGACCCCCAACTCGTATATTTGATATGGGGTCTGGCCTGTTGGTTAATATTAGGTCTAGCAGTGCCCCCCTTTTTGTTTGGTCCTGAACCAGTTGTGAAACGTAATTGTCTCTCATACAGTACAGACCAAAAGTTTGGACACACCTACTCATTTAAAGATTTTTCTGTATTTTCATGACTATGAAAATTGTACATTCACACTGAAGGCATCAAAACTATGAAGTAACACATGTGGAATTATATACTTAACAAAAAAGTGTGAAACAACTGAAAATATATATTATCTTCTAGGTTCTTCAAAGTTGCCACCTTTGGCTTTGATGACTGCTTTGCACACTCTTGGCATTCTCTTGATGAGCTTCAAGACATAGTCACCGGAAATGGTCTTCCAGCTATCTTGAAGGAGTTCCCAGAGATGCTTAGCACTTGTTGGCCCTTTTGCCTTCACTCTGCGGTCCAGCTCACCCCAAACCATCTAGAGTTCTAGTCTGGTGACTGTGGAGGCCAGGTCATCTGGCGTAGCACCCCATGACTCTCCTTCTTGGTCAAATAGCCCTTACAAAGCCTGGAGGTGTGTTTGGGTTTCTATTCCCCAATGTATTTCAGGGTAGTTGAAGTCCCCCATAATAATGACTTCTCCTTGAGTCGCTGCTTCATTTATTTGCTTTATGAGGATATTCTCCACTGCTTTCATTATTTTTGGAGACTTATAACAAACCCCTATCAGTAAATTATTATTTTTCCCCCTCCCCTTATCTCCACCCACAGGGACTGTACATTTTCATTAGATTCACATATATTCTCACGCAAGATGGGTTTTAAGGATGATTTTACATATAAACACACACCCCCCCTCGCTTGTTTGTACAGTCATTTCTGAACAGACAATAGCCCTGTAAATTAACTGCCCTGTCTTGGCTCTCATCCAGCCATGTCTCAGATATCCCCACCATGTCATAATTATTTTCCAACAAAATTAATTCTAATTCCTCCATTTTGTTGGTGAGGCTTCTGGCATTAGTGTTCATGCATTTTATGAATCTCTCTGTATATCTATTCCTTCTTACTATATTGACTTTTCTAACTCCACCCCCAATTTCTTTATTTATGCCCTGGTCACTATCTGCACTATCTTCCCCACCTATAAAATGAATACCCTCCCCCCCAATCTCTAGTTTAAACACTCCTCCAACCTTCTAGTCATTCTCTCCCCAAGCACAGCTACACCCTCCCATTGAGGTGCAGCCTGTCCCTAGCGTAGAATCTGTAGCCAACTGAGAAGTCAGCCCAGTTGTCCAGGAACCCAAACCCCTCCTTCCTACACCAGTTCCTGAGCCACTAATTTACCTCCCTAATCTCCCGTTGCCTCTCTGGTGTGGCACGTGGTACAGGTAGTATTTTAGAGAATATCACCTTGGAGGTCCTTGCTTTAAGCTTGCAGCCTAATTCCCTAAAATCATCTTTAAGGACCTTCCACCTACCTCTAACTTTGTCATTTGTGCCAATGTTCACCATGACCACTGGGTCCTCACCAGCCCCAGCCAGTAATCTGTCAACCTGATCAGCGATGTGCCGGACTCGAGCGCAGCACACTGTTCGACGATCCCTGTCTTTGTGGCAGATTGCCCTCTCTGTCCCCCTAATAATTGAGTCCCCCACTACCAGCATCTGCCTGGCCTCCCTGCTCTCCTATTTCCCCCCTTACTGGAGCTGACACTCCTCTGGCTTTCAGAGGACATGCCTTGCTGCAGCAGTGCTACCTCTGTACCGACACCCCCCTAACTGCCAACTTTGCAAACTTATTGGGGTGTGCCAGATCAGAACTAGCCTCCCTGGAACTCCTCCCTCTACCACCCCTTCTAACTGTCACCCAGCTAGCTGCCTCACTGTCCTGCAGCTCCCTACTACCACCCTCCCTCACATCTACCCCAGTGAGCAGCTGCTCATTGAGCAGCAGACTCCTTTCCATATTGTCAATGGATCTCAGTGTTCCCAGCTGCTCATTTAGATCCAGAACCTGGGCTTCCAAACGCACAACATGCACACTTCTCGCACACTAGTATGCACCCACGACTGGCTGTTCAAGAAATGCATACATGTGGCAAGATGTACAATGGATGTACATTGAGTCATTAGAAACAGAGTGATCTATTTCAACTGATTATTTCTGTTAATGTGTTAATGTTGATGATTATGGCCTACAGCTAATGAAAACACAAAAGTCATTATCTCAGTAAATTAGAATACTTTATTAAAGCAGCTTGAAAAATGTTTTTAAAATCCAAAATGTTGGCCTACTGAAATGTATGTTCAGTAAATGCACTCAATACTTGGTCAGGGCTCCATTTGCATCAGTTACTGCATCAATGCGGCTTGGCATGGAGATGATCAGCCTGTGGCACTGCTGAGGTGTTATGGAAGCCCAGGTTGCTTTGATAGTAGCCTTCAGCTCATCTGCATATTTGGGTCTGGTGTCTATCATCTTCCTCTTGACAATACCCTGTAGATTCTCTATTGGGTTAAGGTCAGGCGAGTTTACTGGCCAGTCAAGCACAGTGATACTGTTGTTTTTAAACAAGGTATTGGTACTTTTGGCAGTGTGGAGAGGTGTCAAGTCCTGATGGAGAATGAAATTTCCAAAAAGGCAGAGGGAAGCATGAAGTGCTCTAAAATTTCCTGGTAAATGGCTGCGCTGACTTTGGTCTTGATAAAACACAGTGGACCTACACCAGCAGATGACATGGCTCCCCAAACCATCACTGATTGTGGAAACTTCACATTACACCTCAAGCAGCTTGGATTGAGTGCCTCTCCACTCTTCCTCCCGACTCTGAGACCTTGATTTCCAAATGAAATGCAAAATTTACTTTCATCTGAAAACAACACCTTGGATCACTGAGCAACAGTCCAGGTCTTTTTTTCCTTGGCCCAGGTAAGATGATTTTGGCGTTGTCTATTGGTCATAAGTGGCTTGACACAAGGAATGCAACACTTGCAGCCCATGTCCTGGATCCATCTGTGTGTGGAGGCTCTTGAAGCAATGACTCCATTTGCAGTCCACTCCTTGTGAATGTCCCCCAAATTTTTGAATGGCCTTTTCTTAACAATCCTTTCAAGGCTGCGGTTATCCCAGTTGCTTGTGCACCTTTTGTACCACACTTTTTCCTTCCACTCAACTTTCCATTAATATACTTGGATACAGCACTCTGTGAACAGCCAGCTTCTTTAGCAATGACCTTTTTGTATTGAAGAACTGAAATAAATTAACTTTTTGGTCATATTCTAAGTTTGTGAGAAGCACCTGTATATTTATGCAATAATGAAAAAGCAAAACAAAAAAGTGCATGTTTAGTAGCACCACATTCAGAACAGCCTGATCTATATAATTGTCACACTAGATAACCTCATCAGCGAACCATGGAAAAAAAAAAAACATGCTAAAAACTATACATTAAACCACCGCAAAAAAAAGTGGAATAAAATGCAATCAAAAAGTCAAATGTAAATAAAAATGGCTTCAATGAAAATGTCATCTCATTTAACAAAAAACAAGTCACCACTCAGCAACGTCAGGGGAAAAATAAAAACTCTAGAGCTCTCAGAACATGGCAATGCAAAAACAATTATTTTTTGTGTAAAACTGATTTTATTGTGTTAAGACGCAAAACATGCAAAAACCATATACAGTCATGGTCGAAAGTGTTGACACTCGAGTTGAGCCACCCCCGTAGTGTTCGAGTTCGGTTCGGTTCATCGAACACCCGTATGTTCATCGAACTGTTCGTCGAACTGTTCGTCGAACACCGTTAAAACCAATGGCACGCAAACAAAAACACATAGAAACACATAGAAAACACATAGAAAACACTTCAAAGGTGTCCAAAAGCTGACAAACTGCTCAGAAGACACAACTAACACATGGAAAAGTGACAAGTACATATAGTCATGCGAAAAGAAAAGAGGTGGAGGAGTAAAAGGAGGGGGAGACACAGATATAGGCATGTCATGCCCTTCTAAAATCAAGAAAGGCTGGAATAAAAATCTAAAATCAGCCTACCAACACCCAGACGTCGTGACAAGAAAATTAAAAAAAGAAATATCTTTAGGTAGAATAGCGGTTCCATTCAGAACACTTTCAATACAAGACGTAGTGGTATCCCCGTTGTGAGTTGTGCCAAAAACGGAACCCAATACATTCGGACTAATCCACCATTTGTCATATCCAAGGGGCAGGTCCGTAAATGACAACATTGACGCGGAACCAAGTACGGTAGTATATACTGTACATCCTTTGACAAGGCAATCAAGTGGATCAAGAAGTTGGGAAGGGTCACCCTAATGGCCAAAACAGACATTGATGCGGCGTTCCGGTTACTTACTACCTGTGCCTCCGAATAGTGTCCACCTATTGGGCTGCTTCTGGGAAGGAGCATACTATATAGATCGCTGTTTGCCCATGGGGTGCTCCAGATCCTGCTCACTATTTGAGACGTTTAGTTGCTTCCTCGAATGGGTTGTAATGGACATTTCTAAGGGGGCACATATTATCCATTACCTCGACAACTTCTTATGCCTGGGCCCAAAAGATTCGCCACAGTGTGAATACACGCAGTAGTCTACCTGTGAGAAGGAGAGAGCTGGAGGGAGAGCGGACACCACAGAGCCGAGGGGTTAGATGGAGAACGGAAGAAGGAAAGAGGGCGAGGCAGGTAAGGGAGTACAGTGGAAGGCCGACCTGAGCTCCCCCACATTCCTGCTGGGCGGGGAACAGTCCTGGGATGAAAAGCCGCTTGTGCATTCCTTTGAGGTTACAGGCGCGAGCGGGCAGAGGGACTACGCTGGAGTTCGAAGCCGACACGGCCAGTCCGTTCCTGCCCGTGCGACCTCCATGTCGCCGGGTTTGTGCCAGAGCCGCGGTGGACACTGAGGGCCAGCCCCCCTCTCCCAATACTGGTGCCTGTCCGCTGGTGGGTCGAGCCACCCCGCGGTGGGGGGGGAGTAATATCTGCAGAAGAAAGACCATCTTCCAGCCAAACTAAGATGTCTACTTCCTTTCGTGGACAATGTGATACGATCCCTTTCTTACGGACACGCCCATCGCTACAAATTCCAGATGAGGCACAAAAACAGCAGGTGCTTCAACGGATATCAAGTGCTCCTTCAAGTGGGCTCTCCTCCACCTCAACTTCAACATCACAAATACTCCAGTCCTCAGAGGTGTCACCCCAATCGCACTTGCTTAGTCACAGCTCCCAAGTCTCCAGCTGCCCGTCTGAGTATGGGGTAACACAGATGATTGAGTCTGCACAGCTGTTTACTCATACTATAGCCTGGGAACGGAGGTCTGCTCCAGAGCTTCTGCTAATCCAGACGAGGAAATGATCTGCACTGATGCCCAGAATCTTTGAGTCGGATCCAGGACCAGATGAAGAAAGTTCTGAGCATAATGTAGACCCTCGTTCCCAAACTGTAACTCCTGCTGGTGGAGACAATGATGAAGACGATGATGAGACTCAAATAGCTGATTGGAGCGACAACTTGACTTTTCTGTCAGGGCAGGAAGAGGTTGGCTTTGAGGACGACGGGTGAGAGAACACACAGGGTGTTGATGATGAGGTTGGAGATCCCACTTACTGTCAACCCACAGTCAGCCAGTCGATGAGGTCAGCAGAGCAGGTGGAGGAGGATGTGACTAGCCCAGGGTATGGGGATGACTCGGTACCCGGGCCTTTGCCTGGCTTTTGGGATGTCGCGGTCGTCGGCTCCCGGGCCCGTACTCTGGGGTCACTCTTTAAAAGGGTGGATAATTGTTAATTTTATAAGAGTTCGTGACGCCACCTGTGGTATATGGTGAGAAGCACCAGCGCTGCAGCAGTTCACTGAGGCTGGTGATAAGGCAGCTCGATGGTATAGCTCCCCACAGGTGGAGCTAGGCCTCAGAAAAGCGTATGCAGGGGGAATGCAGGACAGGCGAGACCCAGCTGGGTCAGAGCAAGAACGGGAACGGACACAGTAGTCACTTCAGTACCTTTTGCTGGTGGAAATTCAGGCACATCCCGGAGCACTGTAGGGTGAAGGCTGCATATCAGGATCCTCCCCAATGAGCGGGTGTAGGGCCTCCTGTTTCTTGACTCTGCGTAGTAAGTTTCTGACCTGCCTGGAGCTAGGCCTAACTTTGTCTCTGTCCTGCGCTGGCTGACCTTGTGGTAGGGCCTTGTCTTGGAGTTCACGCTCCCAGTATGCGGGGCCTAAGCGTCTCCTGGCTCTGTTACTTATCAGCACCTTAGCGATCCTGGGACTTGTAGTTCTCCAGGGATTCCGGTTATGTCTTACTGGGTCATAGAGATCCCGGTAAGCTCGGATCCAGTGTCTGATAAATGCTTCCGGGTGAGCTGGTTAAGCTCCTCTGCCCCCTATGTACTAAATCTCCACTCGCCTTCGGCCTACTCGGGCCCTCACTAGGCTATACACACTAACGGCAGCTTGCCGCGCTTCACCGATCTTATGGCGCCGGCACACCTTAAGCTCTAACTGGGCTCCCTGAATATAGCTAGTAGGAGCCTCGTGCTCCACTGCTGAACTATTAACTGAGTTCTCTAGACTAGACTGAGCTCCACTGCAGACTGACTTCGCTTAGGCTTCTCTACTGCAGGAACTCTTCAGAGGAACTGAACTGCCTAGCTCCACCTTCCCTATTTATATCCCTAACGGGCTCCCTCCGCTGGTCTGAGGTGGAAGGTGGAGATGTGTGAATGTTTATGGGGGCCTCTTGTGGAGGATTCCATCAATGCACTCTTCTAGGATCTGTGATACCAAGCGCAGCTGGGCGTCACAGATGCTATTGACAACGAGGTTAGGTTGCGTCTTCCTGGACAGAGACGGAGTACTGTAAGCACGTCAACAACTGCATCCTCAACCACAACTCTGCCTCTGACCACAAGTCGTGGTGGCTCTTCAGGTCGCATGGGCTCTAAGCGTTGCATAGCCTGGGCATTTTTTCAGATCGATAAGGATGACCCAACTCGTGTTATCTGTAATATTTGTCACCAAAAGCTAAGTAGAGGCCAAAAAATCCATAGTTTGAGTACTTCATGCATGAACCGTCACATGGATATGAAGCATAAGTTGCAGTGGGAAGCTCACTGTGCTATAATGCGTCCTAGCGGGCCAGGCCACCCACCGTCAGCCCCATCTTGTGCATCCGCGGCCTCTTCATCCTCTGTGACTGGGGTGACAGCAGTCACACATGTTTTTGGATGCAGACCTGCCACCTCTTTACATGCAACAGCCAGTGTGATTGGCAGGTCATCATTTCATTTGGAAGTGGAAACACCAGCTGGTGTTGAGCGCTCTCCGACATCGAGAGCACCACCTTTGGATCAAGGCAACCTAACCCTTCCGCCTGCATCTTCCTCACAGACCGGCAGTTTGCCAGGGACACCCTACCCAACCCCGTCTAAGCACAACAGCCAGCCCTCGGTCCCTCATATGTGGACAAGTAAAAGACCATTTCCTCCTAGCCATGACAAAGCTAAGAGGTTGAATTTCACCATCTGCAAGCTCTTGGCTACAGAAATGCTGCCTTTCCGCCTGGTGGACACAGAGGATTTTCGAGACCTTATGTCCGTCGGAGTGCCCCAGTACCAGATGCCCAGTCGGCACTACTTCTCAAAGAAAGGTGTGCCTGCGCTCCACCAGCATGTCGCACACAAAATCACCACTTCTTTGAGAAACTCTGTGTTTGACAGGGTGCATTTCACCACAGACACTTGGACGAGTAGGCATGGACAGGGGCGTTACATGTCGCTGACTGGGCACTGGGTAACTATGGTGACAGCAGGACAAGGGGCTGCTGTCCAAGTCTTGCCGTCCCCACGAGTTGTGCGTCAATCCTATTTATCTAGAAGTTCCTCCACTGCTTCTGCCTCCTCAAACTCCTCTCGGTCCTCCACCTTCACCCAAAGCCTGTCTGGTAATGCCACCCGCTTTCTAACTGCGCAGAAGGAATCCTGCACACCTCCTTACTATGCTGGCAGCAGGGCTCAATGGCATCAGGCGGTGTTTACTTTGAAATGTCTGGGAAATGTGAGTCACACAGCTGAGGAGTTGTGGTCAGCTTGGGAGACCCAGTTTCATGAATGGTTGTCTCCACTGGACCTGTAACCAGGGAAGGCCATGTGCGACAATGCTGCAAACCTGGGTGGGGCCCTTCGCCGGGGCAATGTCACACACGTGCCTTGTATGGCTCACGTGTTGAACCTGGTTGTCCAGCAATTTTTAGCCCACTATCCCGGACTAGATGGCCTTCTGCAGATGGTACGGTCGCTGTGTGCTCACTTCCGCCGTTCGCATCCCGCAGCTCAACGACTTACATCTCTACAGAAGTCGTTGGGCCTGCCAGTTCACCAGCTGAAATGCGATGTGCCGACACGGTGGAATTCAACTCTGCACATGTTGCAGCGACTGTGGCAGCACCGACAAGCCCTGGTGCAATACGTTCTGACGTATAGCCTGGGCCAACGAGATCCAGAGGTGGGGCAAATCACGCTGCAGGAGTGGTCTCAGATCAGGGACCTATGAAGTTGTCACTCTGCCCTGGGCCGTGGGGTACCCGGAGCCAGGCCGGTAGAAGCTGGGGGTTGTAGTGACTGTGGCATTGACCCGGTCCGTGACCCAGGGCGGTCAATCCAAGGGTAATTTGTATATATGGGTTTCATAATGTCCGACTACGCCACCTGTGGTGTGCGGCCAAAGGGGCCACCGCTGCGGAACAGTCCTCTGAAGCTGGTGGTTTTCCAGCAATGGTATTATTACTCCCCACAGGAAGAGTGTAGCTTCAGGGCAGTGTGGGTGGATGATGGTGGTTGTAGTGCAGGGAGTCAGTAATGAACACAGAGTCCGTTTGATGCAGTCCCAAGATCTTTACTCACAGTTGTTGCAGTCCAGATTACAGGTACCAGAGCAATCTCCCCCGTCTTGCTGTGCGTACTCAGTGAGGGGCCCAGTCCACCCCCAGATAGCTCCGGAGTACTTAGCAGGACCCTCTTCTGTGTGTCCTTTCTCTGGCCTTCTCCCTGCGCCTCACACGCAGTGACACTTCTATCCGGTATCCTCGGGTCTTGGCAGGCGACGTGTGTTCCTTCCCCTGGGTCCTATGTGGCTATCTTCTTAGTGAGACTGGTGTGGACTTTGGCCTGCAGTACATGAAATGCTGCAGCCTCCGGTTTCTAGTTGAGCCTTGCTGTTTCTCCGCTAGTTGAGGGACCGGGTCCCCTTATCTGGCCTGACCCCTCTACCTCCTGGTAGCAGCGGGCGTACAGGTGGCCTCTGAACGGCCCATACCCCTAGGGTCCCTTCGGTTCATGGAGCCTTCCTGCTCCCACTCCTCTCTTCTCTCCTTCAGTCCTGGGCCTCCCAGACTAGGCCCGCCTCCGGAGCAGAGCTCATGCAGAGCCTCTGCTCCTGTCACTTCTCCTCATCTGACTGGCTTGCTCTTTCTAAGATGGCTTCCTATTTATACTCTCCCTGTCATGTGCTCCCCTAAGGTGCTTTCTCCACCCACACCCACTACACAGGACCCTCCGCCAGCTAGGGACCTGGGACTGAGCTTTCCCTTAGGAGCAATCTCGCCCTACCCCCACTGCGGGTATGTGTTGGATGCAGGTGTTAGGGTCCCGAGCCATACTCCTTCCTTACCTGAGGGTGAGATACCACATCTCTGGGTGAGATGCAGTACCTCGGTGGCGACTGAACCCTCAGGGACGCCACACACCCTTCTGCACAGTTTTGAAATGGCGACGAAGATATTTAGTGCTGACGATGCCATTATCAGCATGACTATTCCGGTGATTTACATGCTGGAGCACACGTTAAACAGAATTCAGCCAGGTGGTGGTGTGGCACCCCAGGGGTCTGGTTTTCCACAGTAACAGCAATGTTATGTCTGAGAGCAGGTGGGAGGTCTCTTGGTCAGGGATCCTATGCATGCCACACCTCCTGCCCAGTCCTGGGAGGGGAAGAACTTCCCCTATAAAACCTAGGGCTGAGGCAGGGTGAGGGAGTAGAGAAGAAGCAGAGAAAAGAAGCAAATATAGGAAGAAACAACAGGAGCTCTGTGGGAGCAGTGTTACAAGGAGTCAGGGGCTGGCAGCTGCAGAGCTCGCCCTGACTGAGAAGTTATCACCGGACCCGGAGTCCGAGGCTGTGGGGACTAACTCCTATCCAGCAGCAGAAACCGACCGGCAGGGGATTGCAGATCCTCTGGCCCAGAAACCCGAAGGCCCCGAGTCACCGGCCATACGGGTGAGCACCACACGGTACACTCAGGGACGTGGGCTACTTATACCCGCCTCTAGCAAGGTAGCCAGAAGAGGATCGTTAGTTTGGGAGGCCTACAACTCCGCCTGGCCAGGGGAGATCCCATCTGCTCAAGGACTGACCAGGCCCCAATCGCTAGCCAGTACTCCGGGAGGGTCTATCTTTGTCACCAGTAAAGACCCTGAACTACACAGTACCGTCTCCGAGTGGTTCCTGCTACCCCCATCATCCACGTCGGCTGCCCTGAGGCCATACCCCTCCCGTTGGGGGTTATACTATCACGCTGCACAATCCTACCACCGGCCTCAGCGGTCTGCCCTGCAGCAGCAGCTCCCTGGCTGCACTCAACGGGTGGCGTAGTCGTCCAACATCTACCGCTAAAACAGCACCACTTAGTCTGACTCCCTGGGCACGGACCGGATCACCGCCACGAGACTACAACCCTCAACAGATCTGGCTCCGGGTAAGCTCCCGCGTGCGCAACGCAGCGCGACACAGGCCCAGGGGCGCGTCAACTTTTGGCGTAGTCGGCAGGATTTCGTGCCCGCAACTAGTGTTGAGCCACCCCCGTAGTGTTCGGGTTCGGTTCGGTTCCTCGAACACCGGGATGTTCGAGGAACTGTTCGTCGAACTGTTCGTCGAACACCTTAGAACACCGTCGAACACCGTTAAAACCAATGGCAGGCAAACAAAAACACATAGGAACACATAGAAAACACCTTCAAATGTGTCCAAAAGCTGACAAACTGCTCAGAAGACGCTTTCTTTAAAAAAGCCGGCCGGCAATTCAGCAGCGGCATACACCGGTACCCGACAATTTAGACATGAAGGAATAGAGCATCACACATAGATTAGATAGATAGAAACATGTCAGTCACATATATATGAAGTACAGTGACAGTGTTGCTTACTGTACTTGTCATTTAGTGTAAAGGATTTATTAAAAAATATAATAGTGTTTCGTGCACCGTCTCTTTAAAAAAGCCGGCCGGCAATTCAGCAGCGGTACCCGACAATTTATAACAGACAGAATAGAGCTTCACACATAGATTAGATAGATAGAAACATGTCAGTCACATATATATGAAGTACAGTGACAGTGTTGCTTACTGTACTTGTCATTTACTGCAAAGGATTTATTAAAAAAAATAATAGTGTTTTCATGCACCGTCTCTTTATAGAAAAAAGCCGGCCGGCAATTCAGCATCTGTACCCGACAATTTAGAATAGAAGGAATAGAGCTTCACACATAGATTAGATAGATAGAAACTTGTCAGTCACATATATATGAAGTACAGTGACAGTGTTGCTTACTGTAATTGTCATTTAGTGTAAAGGATTTATCAAAAAAAATAATAGTGTTTTCATGCACCGTCTCTTTAAGAAAGCCGGCCGGCAATTCAGCATCTGTACCCGACAATTTATAACAGACAGAATAGAGCTTCACACATAGATTAGATAGATAGAAACATGTCAGTCACATATATAATAAGTACAGTGATAGTGTTGGTTACTGTACTTGTCATTTAGTATTAAAATAAATGATTTATTATTAAAAAAAATTGGCGTGGGATTCCCCGTAATTTTAGTCTCTAGCGGAGGTTAAGCAGACGGCTGGGGCAGAGGTTTGAAGCCTGGGAAGGGGGTAATACCCACGGAGCTTCCCAGGCTACTAATATCAGCCCCCAGCTGAATACCTAGCCTTTACTAGCTATTAAAATGGAGGACCCCCCCCCCAAAAAAATGACGTGGGGTCCCCCCTAATTTAATAGCTAGAAAAGGCTAGGCAGACAGCTGGGGGCTGATATTAATAGCCCAGGAAGGGAGCCATGAATATTGGCCCCCTCCCAGGCTAGAAACACCAGCCGTCAGCCGCCCCAGAAATGGCGCATCCATAGGATGCGCCAATTCTGGCACTTAGCCTCGCTCTTCCACGCTGCCCTGGTGCGGTGGCAGGGGGTAATAGGGTTGGGGTTGATGTCAGCTTATAATGCCAGCTGACATCAAGCCCAGGTTAGTAATGGAGAGGCGTCTATAAGACACCCCCATTACTAACCCCATAGTCAAAGTTAAAAAAAAAACACAAACACCCAGAATAAAGTCCTTTAATTGAAATAAAGACACAATTCTTTATTGTTCTAAATTAAACCATACTTACCATCACGCCCATTCCAGCTGAAGCCAACGATCTCCTGCAAAAAAAGAAAAATAATAAAGCAACCTCATCCTTACCTTTCCATGGTTCCCAGGACAGCTCCAGCTCTGCTACATCGAGATGAGAGGCTGGACCGCAGCAGAACGCTGCCATCCAGCCTGTCATCCCGCGGACACTGAGAAGCGCAGGCATGCTTGCGCTCCTCAGTGTCTGACTGTGACGGCAATTTCTCCCTGGCCAGACACAACAATATAGGGAAGCCCTTTTTTAAAAAAATTATTTCATGAAATAATTTAAAAAAAATTGACGTGGGGCTTCGCACTATATTTGTGTCCAGCCAGGTACACCAGGCAGGGACGGGCTGCCCCCAACCACCAGCTGCCTATTTGCCCTTTTTTTCTTAATTATTCCATGAATTTCATGAAATAATTTAAAAAAAAAATGCGTGGGGCTTCGCCCTATTTTTGTGCCCAGCCAGGTACAACTAGGCAGCTGGGAGCTGGAATCCGCAGCGCAGGGAGGCCCAAGCTTTCTGGGCCCCACCCGCTGCAAATTGCAGTCCGCAGCCGCCCCAGAAAATGGCGCGTTCATAGAAGTGCCATCTTCTGGCGCTGTACCCAACTCATCCAGGGCCCTGGTGCGGTGGCTCACTGGGTAATAAAGGGGTTAAGGCCAGCTTGGCATTATCAGCTGGCCCTAAGCCCGAAATTGATGGGGTCACGCCAATATTAGACATGACCACCATGAATTTCTAGTAAAGTATTTAAAAAAACACAAACACCCAGAATAAAGTCCTTTAATTGAAATAAACACACAATTCTTTATTGTTCTAAATTAAACCATACTTACCATCACGCCCATTCCAGCTGAAGCCAATGTCTTCTGCAATAAAAGTAAAATAATAAACCAACATCATCCTTACCTTTCCATGGTTCCCAGGACAGCTTCAGCTCTGCTACATCGAGATGACAGGCTGGACCGCAGCAGAAAGCTGCCATCCAGCCTGTCATCCCGCGGACACTGAGAAGCGCAGGCTTGCTTGCGCTCTGCAGTGTCTGGCTGTGACGGCATAAAGATGAGACAAGTTCATGTCCAATGAACTCGGCTCACCTCATGCACGTCACTGACAGCGTGCGAGAATTCTCCTGCACTCAGCGCTTCAGCGTGAGAATTCTCCCACGCTGTCAGTGACGTACATGAGGTCAGCTGAGTTCATTGGACATGAATGAGCTCACCTCATGCACGTCACTGACAGCGTGGGAAAATTCTCACGCTGAAGCGCTGAGTGCAGGAGAATTTTCCCACGCTGTCAGTGACGTGCATGAGGTGAGCTCATTCATGTCCAATGATCTCAGCTCACCTCATGCACGTCACTGACAGCGTGGGAAAATTCTCCTGCACTCAGCGCTTCAGCGTGAGAATTCTCCCACGCTGTCAGTGACGTGCATGAGGTGAGCTCATTCATGTCCAATGAACTCAGCTGACCTCATGTACGTCACTGACAGCGTGGGAGAATTCTCACGCTGAAGTGCTGAGTGCAGGAGAATTCTCCCACGCTGTCAGTGACGTGCATGAGGTGCGCCGAGTTCATTGGACATGACCTCGGCTCATCTGGATGCCGTCACAGCCAGACACTGCAGAGCGCAAGAATGCCTGCGCTTCTCAGTGTCTGCGGGATGACAGGCTGGATGGCAGCGTTCTGCTGCGGTCCAGCCTGTCATCTCGATGTAGCAGAGCTGAAGCTGTCCTGGGAACCATGGAAAGGTAAGGATGAGGTTGCTTTATTATTTTACTTTTATTGCAGGAGATCGTTGGCTTCAGCTGGAATGGGCGTGACGGTAAGTATGGTTTAATTTAGAACAATAAAGGAATGTGTCTTTATTTCAATTAAAGGACTTTATTCTGGGTGTTTGTGTTTTCTTTTAACTTTGACTATGGGGTTAGTAATGGGGGTGTCTTATAGACGCCTCTCCATTACTAACCTGGGCTTGATGTCAGCTGGCATTATAAGCTGACATCAACCCCAACCCTATTACCCCACTGCCACCGCTACAGGGCAGTCGGAAGAGCGAGGCTAAGTGCCAGAACTGGCGCATTCTAAGGATGCGCCATTTCTGGGGCGGCTGACGGCTGGTGTTTCTAGCCTGGGAGGGGGCCAATATTCATGGCACCCTTCCTGGGCTATTAATATCAGCCCCCAGCTGTCTGCCTAGACTTTGCTAGCTATTAAAATAGGGGGGACCCCACGTCATTTTTTTGGGGGGTCCCCCATTTTAATAGCTAGTAAAGGCTAGGTATTCCGCTGGGGGCTGATATTAGTAGCCTGGGAAGCTCCGTGGGTATTACCCCCTTCCCAGGCTTCAAACATCTGCCCCAGCAGTCTGCTTAACCTCCGCTAGAGACTAAAATTAAGGGGAACCCCACGCCATTTTTTTTTTAAATAAATCCTTTATTTTAACACTAAATGACAAGTACAGTAATCAACACTGTCACTGTACTTCATATATATGTGACTGACATGTTTCTATCTATCTAATCTATGTGTGATTCTCTATTCCTTCTATTCTAAATTGTTGGGTACAGATGCTGAATTGCCGGCCGGCTTTTTTAAAGAGACGGTGCATGAAAACACTATTATTTTTTTTTAATAAATCCTTTACACTAAATGACAAGTACAGTAAGCAACACTGTCACTGTACTTCATATATATGTGACTGACCTGTTTCTATCTATCTAATCTATGCGTGATTCTCTATTCCTTCTATTCTAAATTGTCGGGTACAGATGCTGAATTGCCGGCCGGCTTTTTTAAAGAGACGGTGCATGAAAACACTATTATTTTTTTTTAATAAATCCTTTACACTAAATGACAAGTACAGTAAGCAACACTGTCACTGTACTTCATATATATGTGACTGACATGTTTCTATCTACCTAATCTATGTGTGATTCTCTATTTCTTCTATTCTAAATTGTTGGGTACAGATGCTGAATTGCCGGCCGGCTTTTTTAAAGAGACGGTGCATGAAAACACTATTATTTTTTTTAATAAATCCTTTACACTAAATGACAAGTACAGTAATCAACACTGTCACTGTACTTCATATATATGTGACTGACATGTTTCTATCTATCTAATCTATGTGTGAAGCTCTATTCTGTCTGTTATAAATTGTCGGGTACCGATGCTGAATTGCCGGCCGGCTTTTTTAAAGAGACGGTGCATGAAAACACTATTATTTTTTTTGATAAATCCTTTACACTAAATGACAAGTACAGTAAGCAACACTGTCACTGTACTTCATATATATGTGACTGACATGTTTCTATCTATCTAATCTATGTGTGAAGCTCTATTCTTTCTGTTCTAAATTGTCGGGTACCGGTGTATGCCGCTGATGAATTGCCGGCTTTTCATGTTTCACTGTGAGCACTGTTCCCATCGATTTGGGCAATCACTGTAATGCCACAACCACCATGGCTGTGGCATTACAGTGAGTGGCAGACAATCCCTGCATGATTGGTGCTCTAAATAGCGCCAGACATGCAGGACACGCTTTTGGTGCACGAACAGTTATCGAACATAACCTCGAACAGCCGAATTTTTTGCAAATCGTTCGGGTTCGTCGAACAACTCGAACACCGCCCAAAACAGCTCGAATTTGAGATTGGCGAACAGTTCTAGTCGAACACCGCTCATCTCTACCCGCAACCACCGGGTACTGCGTGCCTGAAAAAGAGACTTTTAAAACTTACCATCCGTGAAGTTTTCCCGCCATCGGTGAAGATTCCCGCCATCCGGCGCCATCTTCCGCTTTCTTCCCGCCATCGGTGGAGTTTTCCCGCCATCCGGCGCCATCTTCGGCCTTCTTCCCGCCATCCGTGGAGTTTTCCCGCCATTGGACGCCATCTTGAGGACGCCGCGCTCGAAGAAGAGGGGCGTGGACTCCGAAAACGCGCGAGAACTGAAGCCCCGCCTCACGTCCGGACGTTGCGTAAGGTCCTGGAAGGAGCCCAGCAGACGCCGACGTCACAGGAGCGCGACGGAAGGTCCTCAACCCTGACGATCCACTGCGGAGCTGCGGCCTACGGAAGAGGATCATCGCAAGGTAGGCCACGGTCCACTAGGGGGGAGAAGGATGTCGGATACGGAGGAGAGCTTCACCGCTCCAACCCCCGCCAGCGCCACCGCTGTTGCGGTCATGCCTTTCACCATGCCCTATATCCCGGGGGCAGCCTGGCTACCCCAGTACTCAGGGGAGTCACATACCCTGCAGGACTTTAGAGAAAAACTGGATAGCCTCTTCCAGGTGTACCCCCTCACAGAAGAGCAAAAAGTAAGCATCCTGGTTGCCCAATTAACCGGGGCAGCCCAAAGGGAGGTAAAGTCCTGGCCACCTGGGGGGAGGACTGTCACAGGGATACTAACCCGGCTGAGGGACACCTTTGATAGCCGCACCTCAGCCGAGATCAAGCTTAGATTCTACGGGTGCAAACAGCGGGCACATGAGAGTATAAGGGACTATGCCCTGAACCTACAAGAGGCCCTGAGAGCCATTAAGCAGACCGACCCTGACGGCGTGGGAGACGAGGACAGGCTGTTAACTGAACAATTTATAGAGGGTTTATATTGCAATGCCCACCGAACCCAGTTGCGGGCAATGGCCTTACAGGACCCTCATCTGGGATTTGCACAGTTCAAGGACAGAGCCATCCGGGTGCTCCGAGAACCGGCACCAGGTGGCGTTGTGACCCACAGACGCCCCACTACCACCTACCACCAGGAGGCGGCGCCCTTGTCGGCAGGGCCTGTGGGAGCTGATGCGCAGGCTTTGAACAATGACTCGGCTCCAGACCTGCACCATCAGATCCAAGAGCTAGCTAAAAGCGTTGCTGCGCTAACCCGAACTGTGCAGTCTTTACAGGTTTCCACTCCAGGGAAGATCCAGCTGGCATCCGGACCGGAGGACATCCCGTGGCGTCGACCAAGGAGGACCCCACCGGCCAGAGGAAGACCCAGCGACCGATACAACGAGGACGGACGACCCATCTGCCGCCGCTGTAATCAACCCGGACATATGGCAAGGTACTGTCCTTTAAACTGGCACAACCTAGGGTAGAGGGCCAACCCCTAGGAAAAAGATCATCAGGCCCATCAAACTGGCGCGACAAATATGTGGGAGGACGTCCAGTCTTGCCTGTGGTACTGGATGGCATTCCTATGAGTGCCCTACTGGACACCGGGTCACAGGTCACCACCATCCCGTACGTGCTCTTCAAGCAGTACTGGAATGACTCGGATATTACCCGCTACCCTGACGACGACTTGAGTATCATCGCCAGCAATGGTCAGCCCGTGCCACAGATCGGATTTAAAGAGGTGACCATTAAAATTGGTAGAGTTGAACTGGCAGCACAGGGACTGATCATTGTAGACATTGACAAACACGAGAGTCACCCAAAGATAACTCTAGGAACTAATGTAATTGAAAATTGTCTTGCAGAGGTGATTTTCCTTTTACAGCAGGTTGCCAAGAACGCCAGCTCCGGCGAGCAGCGAGTGCTCCAAAAAGAGATCCGGGCACTGATGCGACGGCAACAGGTGGAACTCTCCGGCGGTGAGATTGGTAGCGTGAGAATGTGTGACCCTTTCCCTATTGCCATGCCCCCAAAAAGTGAAATAATGATTTGGTGCCGGGCAGCTATTGGTCTGAGAGGTAGAGATTACCAGGCAATGGTAGAACCAGTTTACTCAGACAGTAGGCCCACCATCTTGACAGCACGGGGGGTGGTTAATGTACGCCATGGGAGGGTGCCCGTTCGCATAATCAATATCGGGAAGAGGGAAGTGTACCTGCCCCGGTATGCCACGCTAGCCAAATTATATACCATTAACCAAAATGCTATACAATCTGTGGAACCCTTGCCTCCATCTCACCCGGAGGAAGGTAACGGCTCTAAGAAAACAATGGAGGACTGGTGTCAGCAACTACATTTGGGTACTGACTCCACTCCCTCACATCAGAAACAGGGAGTCTATCGGGTGGTTCAAGAGTACGAGAGAGTGTTTAGTAAACACCCGTTAGACTTCGGGCGAGTCAAGGGGGTAGAACACCACATCCCCACGGGAGACCATCCTCCCATAAAAGAGAGGTATCGACCCGTACCCCCTGCACACTACCAACACGCCAAGGGGATGCTTAGAGACATGAAGGAGGCTGGGGTGATCAGGGATAGCTGTAGCCCCTGGGCAGCTCCACTAGTCTTAGTCAAAAAGAAAGACAACACCATGAGGATGTGTGTAGATTACCGGAAGATCAACCGTATCACACACAAGGATGCGTACCCCTTACCAAGGATAGAGGAGTCTTTGGCTGCTTTAAGATCTGCTAACTTCTTCTCTACCTTGGATCTCACTAGTGGGTACTGGCAGGTTCCTGTAGCAGAGGCGGACCGGGAGAAGACCGCATTCACCACCCCGATGGGACTTAGCGAGTTTACCTGCATGCCGTTCGGACTCTGCAACGCACCAGGAACCTTCCAACGATTAATGGAGTGCTGTCTGGGCCATAGAAACTTCGAGACGGTCCTGTTGTACCTGGACGATGTCATCGTATATTCTAAGACTTATGAGGACCACCTGAAACACCTGGCGGAAGTGTTCGAAGCTCTGGCAAGCTACGGCCTAAAGGTGAAACCCTCCAAGTGTCACCTCCTGAAACCAAAGGTGCAGTACCTGGGACACGTGGTGAGCGCTGACGGAGTGGCTCCCGACCCTGATAAGATCACCGCAATTAAGGAATGGCCAAGTCCCTCCAGTGTAAAGGAAGTACGGCAGTTCCTCGGGTTGGTAGGCTACTACCGCAGGTTCATCCCCGGTTTCACCAAAAAGGCAGCTCCTATGCAGGACCTCCTGATAGGCCAGTCCCGGAAGGCCAAGAACCAGAAGCCGCCCTTCAGATGGGAGAGGTTGGAAGAGGAGTCCTTCCGCCAGCTGAAGATGGCCCTCACGGGGGATGAAATCCTGGCGTACCCGGATTACAGCCAGCCCTTTATCCTCTACACCGACGCAAGTAACATCGGGCTAGGAGCCGTGCTGTCCCAGATCCAGCAGTGGAAAGAACGAGTAATCGCTTACGCCAGCCGAAAACTGCGACCCACCGAGAGAAACCCTGAGAATTACAGCTCATTTAAGCTAGAGTTCCTGGCAGTGGTGTGGGCAGTCACCGAACGCTTTAAGCACTACCTCGCTTCTTCCCGGTTCGTCGTGTACACGGATAACAACCCGTTGACACACCTGGACACAGCAAGACTCGGTGCCCTAGAGCAGAGATGGATGGCCCGTCTGTCCAACTACGAGTTCACAATCAAATACCGGGCAGGACGCTCCAATACCAACGCGGACGCCCTGTCCAGGATGCCAAACCTACCGGACGTAGGAGAAGATCCAGAGGGACTGGAAGAAGTCGAACTCCCTGCGTTCCACCGGCATGGGACTATCCAGTATTCCCACCGGGTAAGGAGTAAGCAAGCCGCTACGTTTAACCCCTTGCCTCACTACAACTGGGAGGAAACGCAAGACAGTGACCCTGCCGTCCGACTGGTGAAGGAGATGCTGACTCGGCCAGAGGCTCGCCTTGACCCAGACGCTCCGGAGGAAGCCAAGCAACTGTGGGCTGAGAAGAGTCGACTGTTCCTTTATAAGGGGAAGTTGTGCCGCAGAATGGTTAACTCCCGGACGCATAAACTAATCTGGCAAGTAGTGGTGCCACGAAGAGACGCAGCCATGGTGATGGAGGCATACCACGACGGGGCTGGACACTTCGGATGGAAGAAGCTGGAGTTCCTGCTGCGCGAGCGGTTCCACTGGGTAGGCATGAGGGGAACCATCGAGAGGTGGTGCAGAGACTGTGGCCCGTGCAACCTAAGAAGGAAGGACCGTGCCAGCCAGAAGACTCCCCTGCAGTCCATCGTCACCCGGCAGCCGTTGGAACTGGTAGCCTTGGATCATGTAAAACTGACCCCAAGCAGAAGTGGCTACGTCTACGCACTAACCATCGTGGATCACTACTCCCGGTTCTTGGTTGTCGTCCCCGTCAAGGACTTAACAGCTCGAACAGCAGCGAGAGCCTTCCAGCAGCATTTCTGCCGTCCACACGGGTACCCGGACCAAGTGTTGACAGACCAGGGACCTGCCTTTGAAGCGGAGGTCTTCCAAGAATTCTGCACTCTGTATGGCTGCCGGAAGATAAGGACGACACCCTATCATCCGCAAACTAATGGACTTTGTGAGAAAATGAACCAGGTGGTAATGGATCTTCTGAAAACGTTGCCCCTGGAAGAACGCAGTCTGTGGCCTGAGAAGCTGCCCGATCTGGTGGACCTATACAACCACATCCCGGTAGGTTCCACCAACTGTACCCCGGCTTACCTAATGAGGGCGAGACCTGGTAAGTTACCTGTTGACCTGGAAATGGGAGTCCTGACACCTGAGGACACTTCACCAGAAGCAGACTGGGACACAGAGAGGCAGCAGCAGTACCGGAGAGTACAGGAGAGCGTGGAGCGAAGTCTCTGTCAGGCTAGGGAAAGACAAGAGAAAACTTACAACCAGTATGCTCCCGCTGTTCCCCTGGTACCCGAAGAGCAGGTCTTGAAGAGAAAAAGACGGCTCCACAAGTTGGACGACCAGTGGGAGAAGGACCCGTACACCGTACTGCCCTCAAGCCACGACAACCCAAAGGTCTGTACCATCAGTAAAGACGGAGGGGAAACCACAACCATTGTATCCCGGGATCACCTGAAGAAGTGTCCCGAACAGCTACGGAACCCTGAAGAGGAACAAGAAGACCCTCGACCCGTAGAGGAAAGGGAAGACATGGTTAATACTGTGCTCGGAGACTTCCCTCGGTCTTGGACTCAAGTCAATGGTGCAGTTGTGGTACCCGTACTCACCTTCCTCCAACCAGCATCCCAAGCACCTACGGAGCAACAGGTAGAGCTGGAAGAACAGCCGGTCCAGGAGGCAGAAGACCCCACACCAGCAGACCAGGAGGATCAACCCTCTTCTTGCAGTGAGCCTGCCATATCCCTAGTGAGCCAAAGGGCCCGTAGACCGCTGCCCAGTTTACCCTTAACAGCTCCTACACCCTGTAGTTCAGGGCCAGACAGTCAGCTCCGTAGGTCCACTAGGGCCACTAGGGGCCAGTTACCCGCACGTTGGAGGATTTGAAGTGTATAAATTGTTTTATTTGTGGTTACCTGTTTATTGTTGCTTGTGTATAATTATGTGTTTCTAGTTATTTTTAGGAGTCCTTGGTGGATTTACCGGGAATCCTTTGTACATAGTTGGAGCGTAACCCAGGACGGACTAAAGACTGTTAAGGACTCGGGGCAGGACAGACCCCTACCTGGTTACGTCTCCCTGTTTTGGTGAAATGAACACCTTGCTTTCTTCAAAGACTGCACCCGGTTACGGACATGCCGTGACCACCTTTATGTGTTTCTTTATTGTTATTGTTATATCTTGTTATGTTTTTCTAAAATATGTTTAGTCCCGGAGTACTAAATTTCACTAGGGGGGAATGTGGCACCCCAGGGGTCTGGTTTTCCACAGTAACAGCAATGTTATGTCTGAGAGCAGGTGGGAGGTCTCTTGGTCAGGGATCCTATGCATGCCACACCTCCTGCCCAGTCCTGGGAGGGGAAGAACTTCCCCTATAAAAACCTAGGGCTGAGGCAGGGTGAGGGAGTAGAGAAGAAGCAGAGAAAAGAAGCAAATATAGGAAGAAACAACAGGAGCTCTGTGGGAGCAGTGTTACAAGGAGTCAGGGGCTGGCAGCTGCAGAGCTCGCCCTGACTGAGAAGTTATCACCGGACCCGGAGTCCGAGGCTGTGGGGACTAACTCCTATCCAGCAGCAGAAACCGACCGGCAGGGGATTGCAGGTCCTCTGGCCCAGAAACCCGAAGGCCCCGAGTCACCGGCCATACGGGTGAGCACCACACGGTACACTCAGGGATGTGGGCTACTTATACCCGCCTCTAGCAAGGTAGCCAGAAGAGGATCGTTAGTTTGGGAGGCCTACAACTCCGCCTGGCCAGGGGAGATCCCATCTGCTCAAGGACTGACCAGGCCCCAATCGCTAGCCAGTACTCCGGGAGGGTCTATCTTTGTCACCAGTAAAGACCCTGAACTACACAGTACCGTCTCCGAGTGGTTCCTGCTACCCCCATCATCCACGTCGGCTGCCCTGAGGCCATACCCCTCCCGTTGGGGGTTATACTATCACGCTGCACAATCCTACCACCGGCCTCAGCGGTCTGCCCTGCAGCAGCAGCTCCCTGGCTGCACTCAACGGGTGGCGTAGTCGTCCAACATCTACCGCTAAAACAGCGCCACTTAGTCTGACTCCCTGGGCACGGACCGGATCACCGCCACGAGACTACAACCCTCAACAGATCCGGCTCCGGGTAAGCTCCCGCGTGCGCAACGCAGCGCGACACAGGCCCAGGGGCGCGTCAGTGGGACAAGAGGAGGAGGAGGAAGTAGAGGAGTCGTATGCGGAAGGGATAACATCTCCAAGGTCCAGACGGTTGGCAGCACCAAGGCAGCAGGCATGGGAGGGTGGGGGAGAGGGATTAACCAGGGTGCATGGTAGCAGCCAAACTGTTGAGGAAGGTGCAGGAGCCGAGGAAGAAGTGGAGGACGAACTGGCGATGGGCATTTAAGACTCATCAGATGAGGGAGACCTTGATCACATTTCTGTTGTGTGAGGTTGGAGGGAGAGGGCAAAAGAAGGAAGCATGCTTCTTACCTAGCTACCAACACAACAAGGACTTGGTCCTCCTGGATGCGCAAGACACATGAGTGCCTTCTTGCTGCACTACCTGCAACATGACCCTTGGATTGTCAGAATTCGAAGTAATCCCGACTACTGGGTTGCCAGTGCCACACTCTTAGATCCCCGGTACAAAAGTAAATTTGCTGAAATAATTCCTGCCATAGAAAGGGATTCACGCATGCAGGAGTATCAGCAGAGGCTGTTGCAGAATCTTACATGTGCTTTTCCACAAAACACCAGCGGTGCATGTAGTGAATCTCACAGTTCTAACTTGCAAACCGTGGGACTGTCGAGTATGCATCACTCAAACTGCAACAGTAACACAGTATCTGCTGGTAACAGCTTATTTGTGGAATCGCTTCACCACTTTTTTAGACCATCCTTTGCAAGGCCACAGGAGACAAGAAGTCTGACACATAGTCAACGCCTAGAGAGGATGGTACAGGTGTATCTCCAAGTGAACATCGAAGCCATGACTGTGTGACTGGACCCTTGCTGATTTTGGGATTCCAATCTGGAAAAATGTCTGGAGCTCGCCACTCACGCCTTGGAGATCTTGTCATGCCCTGCAGCCAGCGTTCTCTCTGAATGTGTGTTCAGCGCTGCTGGTGGTGTGCTGACAGATAAGGGCACGCGGCTGTCCACTGAGAATGTAGACAGCCTCACGTTCATAAAGATGAACAAATCATGGATCCGCAAGGACTTTTCTACCCCTGTGTCATCCTGGGGAGACTAAAAGCTTGAGGATATGGTAAAATCACCTCACCAACCGTTTTAGGCAACTCTGGGGCAACTGATGTCACTTAAGTGGTGTCTGTGCCACAATTTTTGGAAAAAATAGAGACTCTTTTTGGAGTCCCCTTGCTGTGTTTTACGTGACGTTGGCATTGTCAATTCCAGGTGGGTTGCCCCCCCCCCCTTTTAACTGTAAGAAACTACATACACTATGGCTTGGGGTAACACAGATGGTTGAGCCTGAAGAGCTGTTTACTCAGAGGACTGCTCCAAAGCTTCTTTGTCTGCTAGTAAGCGTAGAATTTTTAACTACATCTAGCCTAGGCAATACTTTGGGCGTAGTAGCCCAGCTGCGAAGCAAGCTGCACCGCCTGTGTATCTAATAAGAATTTTTAAATGGATCTAGCCTAGGCAGACTGTGGGGACCCCCAACGAAACCCAGACACTCAGCCCCCCTACCGCCCCCCTTTCCTTGACAATACAATAATGTAACTCTTACAACTTGATGGGTGAGGATTGGTCACAGCTTTATTAACTCTTCATACTCATTCCATTAGAAGGGCATTTTATTTCTAAAATAATTCAGCTTGTTGCAGCATGGCCTGGGTCTCCACACCGGCAAATTGGCCAACAAGTGTAACTCTCCAACATGTCCTTTCTATTTCCAGGCCACGGAGGATCCTGCGTACTCGTATGCAGGACTCTGACCCCCATCCATCACTCTTAACACTTGTTTCACTCCATCCTGGAGTCCTGACAGGAATATGGCCAGTCCAATATCCATTAAGTGAACACCGTCGGACCGTATGAGGCCTGCTTTATCTCCTTCCAGTTGTCGGTGTTGTATCACTACACCACCTCTGTCTCTTCTAAATTTTGCCATCCGAATATTTATTACCCGCCTTGTCCGTTCGATGGCCGTGATGTCTCGGCCACCTTGCCATACCGCTATCAGCACAATCTCTCACCATACTATAGTTAGTTTTGTGAAAAATTCTCTGAAGCGCTCAGTGTCTAGTTTCATTATTGCCATTAGTTATGCGCTCTTGTGATGACCTAGGTCGTTTCCCCCGGCCTGTATAACTAAGATGACCTGACCTCTTGCCTCTCTCCCTACCTTGATTACCTCCATTAGTACCTGTGGCCATAGCAGGCCTCTAATACCTCTCCAGTTGAAATATGTGTTATGAAACACTAATTTCCTCCCGCATGGGCGGACTTTCGCCCTTTTTTCTGCCCAATATATATACGAGTGGCCTATCACCCACACTGCTGGCTTAGGGTCACCTGTAAAAGAAACTAACCACGTTAGGATAATAAGTCTGGTCTTATGTATCTCACCAAACACATGGATCGCCATCACCCCATCCTATGAACTTCCGTTTCTGACAGTCCTGCTCTTGCTGCTTTCGTGGCCGCGCCTATGCGGAATGAGTGTCTCCCGTAATCTTTGGGGTGGTTCCCTGCCGATGTTATGCATTTATTAAATATAGCTTGGAACTGGTATCTTGATAATGGCATTCTATCAATGTGTGATAGGAAGAAATTACTTTGTGATCTGATGGTTATATATATTTTTACTATTGTTACCCGACTCAGTGTTCCGTTTGTGGGTTGTAGAAGTACCCAAGTGTCCCTGCCCGCTGGAACCGTTTTCGATTGGCGTATGCGTAGACGTATTGCATTATTGGCTATGACTACATCCTGGTGTAATAAGCCTCCACTGGTGGTAATTTTGGATTGAGGGACTAATTCGCTTATGCATAGCGCCCCGAACAAGGCGATCGCAAATGCAGTAGACAGTAGTGTTGCTTCAAATTGTGAGTGTCATGTTAATGGTGTTAGGGATATGATGTGAGTAATCAGTTTTAGTGACACGGGACGGGATGTCTACACTCCTGACTTGGCTGACCCCTTTTCCACCCTTTCATGGATTGTCTGATGATGAATCTCTTTGTCACATCTCCCAAATTCAGTAGTTGGAAGTGAAATGCTACTCCAGTCAGACACCGCTGCGCTGATGCCCCTGATATGCCCCTCATCATTAGCTGGTGGAGAAATTCTATGGTCAACCCGTCTGCCTGCTACTAGTCGTGTCCACTCTTCTCATTCCTTACTGTATGCTTGCCTCGTTGACGGGGCAACTGACAATCTGATTAATGGCATCAACTATTCACCACTAGATCCCATAGGGAGGGTGGGCAACTGTTGCCCGATGGGTGAGCATTGGGGAGGAGCTCTGTGAAAATCTGCCAATTGAATTGTGATAAAGCGTTAGCAGCAGCTTTAGACCCCTCAGAATCGTGGCTAGCGCGGACCCATACATTGTGTTTTAGGCACAAGAATGCTTGCCGGCGTAGTAGGCCTAGCACTGGGAGAGAAGATGATGCCATCTTATTAATGCAGTGCGCTTGGCTGGTGTTTTTTGTTATGAAGCGTATATTTTTGTTAGCCAGGCGCGCGCCCCATATTTCTATTGCTACCACTATTGGGAAGAAAAATTATTTTCCGGGCTAGATCTAGCTAAAAATTATTAGTAATTTGAAAGCTGGTGGAGCTTGGTATAGATGGCCTAATACAATGAGTACCACACACTACTACTATGCCCAAAATTATTTTCCAGGCAAGATGCAGCTAAAAATTATTAGTAATTTGAAAGCTGGTGGAGCTTAGTATAGATGGCCTAATAGAATGAGTACCACACACTGCTAATATGCCCAAAATTATTTTACAGGCAAGATGCAGCTAAAAATTATTATTAAGTTCAAAGCTGGTGGAGCTTGGTAAAGATGGCCTAATACAATGAGTACCACACACTACTACTATGCCCAAAATTATTTTCCAGGCAAGATGCAGCTAAAAATTATTAGTAATTTGAAAGCTGGTGAAGCTTAGTATAGATGGCCTAATAGAATGAGCACCACACACTGCTACTATGCCCAAAATTATTTTACAGGCAAGATGCAGCTAAAAATAAATATTAATTTGAAAGCTGGTGGAGCTTGGTATAGATGGCCTAATACAATGAGTACCACACACTACTGCTAGGCCCAAAATTATTTTCCAGGCAAGATGCAGCTAAAAATTATTAGTAATTTGAAAGCTGGTGGAGCTTAGTATAGATGGCCTAATAGAATGAGTACCACACACTGCTAATATGCCCAAAATAATTTTACAGGCAAGATGCAGCTAAAAAGTATTATTAATTTCAAAGCTGGTGGAGCTAAGTATAGATGGCCTAATAGAATGAGCACCAAACACTGCTACTATACCCAAAATTATTTTCCAGACAAGATGCAGCTAAAAATTATTTGTAATTTGAAAGCTGGTGGAGCTTGGTATAGATGGCCTAATACAATGAGTACCACACACTGCTACAAGCCCAAAATTATTTTCCGAGCTAGATGCAGATAAAATTTTTTTGTAATTTGCAAGCTGGAGGAGCTTAGTATAGATGGACTAAGAATAAGTCCCACACACTGCTAGAAGCCCAAAATTATTTTCCAGGCAAGATGCAGCTAAAAATTATTAGTAATTTGAAAGCTGGTGGAGCTTAGTATAGATGGCCTAATAGAATGAGTACCACACACTGCTAATATGCCCAAAATTATTTTACAGGCAAGATGCAGCTAAAAATTATTATTAATTTCAAAGCTGGTGGAGCTTGGTATAGATGGCCTAATACAATGAGTACCACACACTACTGCTAGGCCCAAAATTATTTTCCAGGCAAGAAGCAGCTAAAAATTATTAGTAATTTGAAAGCTGGTGGAGCTTAGTATAGATGGACTAAGAATAAGTCCCACACACTGCTACAAGCCCAAAATTATTTTCCGAGCTAGATGCAGATAAAAATTATTTGTAATTTGCAAGCTGGAGGAGCTTAGTATAGATGGACTAAGAATAAGTCCCACACACTGCTACAAGCCCAAAATTATTTTCCAGGCAAGATGCAGCTAAAAATTTTTAGTAATTTGAAAACTGGTGAAGCTTAGTATAGATGGCCTAATAGAATGAGTACCGCACACTGCTAATATGCCCAAAATTATTTTACAGGCAAGATGCAGCTAAAAATTATTATTAATTTGAAAGCTGGTGGAGCTTGGTATAGATGGCCTAATACAATGAGTACCACACACTACTGCTAGGCCCAAAATTATTTTCCAGGCAAGATGCAGCTAAAAATTATTAATAATTTGAAGGCTGGTGGAGCTTAGTATAGATGGCCTAATAGAATGAGTACCACACACTGCTAATATGCCCAAAATTATTTTACAGGCAAGATGCAGCTAAAAATTATTATTAATTTCAAAGCTGGTGGAGCTTGGTATAGATGGCCTAATACAATGAGTACCACACACTGCTACTATGCCCAAAATTATTTTCCAGACAAGATGCAGCTAAAAATTATTTTTAATTTGCAAGCTGGTGGAGCTAAGTATAGATGGCCTAATAGAATGAGTACTACACACTGCTACTATACCCAAAATTATTTTTCAGACAAGATGCAGCTAAAAATTATTTGTAATTTGAAAGCTGGTGGAGCTTGGTATAGATGGCCTAATACAACGAGTACCACACACTGCTATAATGCCCAAAATTATTTTCCAGGCAAGATGAAGCTAAAAATTATTAGTAATTTGAAAGCTGGTGGAGCTTAGTATAGATGGACTAAGAATAAGTCCCACACACTGCTACAAGCCCAAAATTATTTTCCGAGCTAGATGCAGATACAAATTATTTGTAATTTGCAAGCTGGAGAAGCTTAGTATAGATGGACTAAGAATAAGTCCCACACACTGCTACAAGCCCAAAATTATTTTCCGAGCTAGATGCAGATAAAAATTATTTGTAATTTGCAAGCTGGTGGAGCTTAGTATAGATCGACTAAGAATAAGTCCCACACACTGCTACTAGCCCAAAATTATTTTCTGAGCTAGATGCAGATAAAAATTATTTGTAATTTGCAAGCTGGTGGAGCTTAGTATAGATGGACTAAGAATAAGTCCCACACACTGCTACAAGCCCAAAATTATTTTCCGAGCTAGATGCAGATAAAAATTATTTGTAATTTGCAAGCTGGAGGAGCTTAGTATAGATGGACTAAGAATAAGTTCCACACACTGCTACAAGTCCAAAAATTATTTTCCGAGCTAGATGCAGATAAAAATTATTAGTAATTTGCAAGCTGGTGGAGCTTAGTATAGATGGACTAAGAATAAGTCCCACACACTACTACAAGCCCAAAATTATTTTCCGAGCTAGATGCAGATAAAAATTATTTGTAATTTGCAAGCTGGAGGAGCTTAGTATAGATAGACTAAGAATAAGTCCCACACACTGCTACAAGCCCAAAATTATTTTCCGAGCTAGATGTAGATGAAAATTATTTGCAATTTGCAAGCTGGTGGAGCTTAGTATAGATGGACTAAGAATAAGTCCCACACACTGCTACAAGCCCAAAATTATTTTCCGAGCTAGATGCAGATAAAAATTATTTGTAATTTGAAAGCTGGAGGAGCTTAGTATAGATGGACTAAGAATAAGTCCCACACACTGCTACAAGCCCAAAATTATTTTCCGAGCTAGATGCAGATAAAAATTATTAGTAATTTGCAAACTGGTGGAGCTTAGTATAGATGGCCTAATAGAATGATGCTATGCCCAAAAGGTTTTACTTGGCTAGGTGCAGTAAAAAAAATTGTATTCTATACACAAGTGGTGTAGCTTGCAACAGAGATACGCTACTCCACTGACTAACACACACTGCAAGAAGCCAAAAAGGATTTGCTTAGCTAGATTTAGCCAAATGCTGTGAAAAACACTTGCATAGCACTGGCACAGACCTGCCTGACAAAAAGTCCTAGGAAATGCTGTAACCTAGTCCTCAAAAGGACTGCAATTACAATTAGTCCCTACTCCCAACCTATCTATTTAAGAGCACAGACCTGCCTGCTAAAAGTCGTAGGAAATGCTGTAACCTAGTCCTCAAAAGGACTGCAATCACAACTATTCCCTACTCCCAAGCTATCTGTATATTTCTGAGGAAATTGGCTTGAAATTAACACTGAAAGTATAGCGCACACAGCAACAGCGGTGCCGTCTAACACGCAGCTGCGGCAGTGAGAAAATGGTGGCGACTGGGAAAATGGCTGGGTCTTATAGGGCAAGGACATGTGACATACACAGCCAATGACACATGCCCTTGCTAGTGTGAAAAAAAACACTTCGCTCCGTGTGTGCGCTGCTGATAGGCTGACAGATTGCACCTCCCCACTGTAAATGCGGGAAAGAGAAAAAAAAATGGAGATCTTCATTATTTATGCAGAGATCTATCCCCTGCCCCTCCCCCCGCCCCGCTGTACACTCAAATTGCGTATTAACATTGATTATCAGCATAACTGTGAAAAAATCCAGTTATAATTTGGTGCACAAACAGTTATCGAACATAACCTCGAACAGCCGGATTTTTTTCAAATCGTTCGTGTTCGCCGAACGGCTCGAACACTGCTCAAAACAGCTCGAATTTGAGATTGGCGAACAGTTCGAGTCGAACACTGCTCATCTCTAGTTCGCACCCTTGAAATTGTCCAGAAAATGAAGTATTTCTCCCAGAAAAATATTACAATTACACATGTCTTGTTTTGTTATGCACATGTTTATTTCCTTTGCGTGTATTGGAACAACACAAAAAAATGGAGAAAAAAAGGCAAATTGGACATAATTTCAGGCAAAACCCCAAAAATGAGCTGGAACACTCAACTGCATATATGGTATTGACGCACTCAGGAGAAATTGCACAACAAACTGGGTGTTCAATTTTTTCCTTTTAGTCTTGTGATGAACGGCACCTCGCAGCCCCACCAGACATTACTGTCTCTGCTGGGGAGGCTAAATGGCTCTCCTGCTGGACATGGGGAGGCTATGGATTTCTCCTGCTGGACATGGGGAGGCTATGGGGCTTTCCTGCTGGACATGGGGAGGCTATGGATTTCTCCTGCTGGACATGGGGAGGCTGTGTGGGGCTTATGCTGTATATAGAGAGGCTGTGTGGGGCTCATGCTATATATAGAGAGGCTGTGTGGGGGCTCTTATGGTATGTAAGGGGCTGTTTGGGGGCTCATACAATATATTGAAGGGGCTGTATGCCAGCTCAAACGGTGTATAGGGGGATGTCAGAATTCTTAATTCTGCTGAATATTAAGTGATACAATTACTATTAATATAATTCTTAATAATGATTAGAATTAATCTATTAATATTAATATTGAGAAGAATTAATTGGTTTGACACTCCACAACAGTCATGGTCTCTCATGTGGCTCCTCGAGCACATTAATTGCCCACCCCTGCCCTAGGGAACTTTAACCTGTTTGATCGCTTGTACTATATATCACAATTGCTATTGCAGAGTATAATTAAACTGAAAATTTCTAATAAAGCACAGCTTTAACCATTAGCAGTCCCCTGGTTGCCACAGCATCTGATTGGCATCCTGCTATTGTGTTGTATGTAGGGTACCAATGAGTGCCAATACGCTGTTTGGTAAATGTTTATACTTTGCTTTGATTATTATTTAGGAGAATTAAATATTCACATATATCTTTTATAATTTTATATTTTATTATTAGCTTTATAACTGTTATTCGTAAAGGCAAATGACATAAGGCGTATCTAATAAAGAGCTGTCTTTGTATTAAAGCTTTCCTTTGTTTCTGAAAGTACAGTAAAACTACATATAGCCAGTTTCTAAGGAATTTAGACATAATTAACAACTTTATTATTCTCAACTTAAATATCTTCCTTTTTTAGGTAATGAAATGTAAGCCTCTCCCACTTTCCTTATCTTTGTGGTTAGTAATAAAAACGTGTGACTGGGCATCTGAGTTCAGACAAGGCTGGGTCACAGACAGATTTGGTTGTGTTTCTCTAGTCTCCGATCGATCGACTCCCTGATTTGATCAAAACTGGTAAACATGTGAAACATCTTGAGTTTCTCCTAAAACTTTCCATACAGGTTTCCACATCATTACATGGTGCTGAAATCCCGGGATTGTCAGAACTGGAATTCCTTTGGACCCGACAGCAAGGATCTCTCTGGGGACCACTGAATAAGCCGTGGTGAGTAACCCATTGTGTTACTAATAATTCAGTGTTACTTAGAAGGCTCTGGGAAGGGTATTTGGTGGTCCGAACAAGACAATCTCTGTTGAACCTTTGCCGGTATTTGAATTTTGTATATATCATTTGTGGTCTGTCATATGTTTCCTTGTGTCATTAGACGTATAACTGATGATTAAATGATGGTTGAATGAACATTCAATGAAGTGACAAGTAACCATCCTTGAACAATGATTCTGGTCAGGCACCTTCACAGTTCTTCCTGTATATTTCAGGAGTTGGAGGATTGTTATATGTTGTCTTCGTTGTCTATGTGATTGTTATGATCTGCAACATGTACTAAGGAAATATAGGGGAAAGCTGTCCCTACAGTAAGACTAAGCTGAATCCCTATGATGTAGCAGGCTGCCTGTTCCTAGCGAACAGACCCGCCTTAGTCCTCGGCTAGTCTGAACGAAGACCTATAGCAAAAAGGGAGGGGTCCCTAAAAGAACTAAGGACTGGGACAAAAATGGGACAGCTCCTAAAAGAGAAGTTGTTGCAGAACACTAAAGACAAACTGACAAAAAGGTACTAGAGGTCCCAGAAGGACCAAGCAAACTGACAGAGAGAGGCACAGAAGCACCAAGCTAGAGAAACAGTAAAACACTGAAGTCCAGCACAGCCAAAAGGGCGGAGCTGGAATATAAAGGCAGATGGTCACGTGACAGACAGGAGGGTTCTGACAGTGATTGTAAAGTCTTGTGTAATATTTTTGTAAACTATGAGGATCCTTGGATGTGGTACTGAATGATTTTTGAGTGATCAATAAGGGGCTACGGTCTCTGATTGATAAGGTATCCCGTTAGGAGTGTTCCTTTACATGTGGTGAAGTGAAAAATTGGTCCCCAACAGGATCAGGGAAGATAGTTGCAATAGTTTTTGGAATAGTACTTTTGGTATTGTTGTTTTTTTGGTTGTGAATCTCTCTAGCTCACAGGGCTGGACAATCGGTGTTAGTGCTTCCTTAGAATCCTTATTGCGAGTCTTGAAGGACTGGGACAGGATCAAATTTACATCCTGAGAGACTCAAATTGTGTCAAAAGTAGTGTTGAGCCACCCCCGTAGTGTTCGAGTTCGGCTCGGTTCGTCGAACACCCTTGTGTTCGCCGAACTGTTCGTCGAACACCTTCGAACACCGTTAAAACCAATGGCAGGCAAACAAAAACACATAGAAAAACATAGAAAACACCTTCAAAGGTGTCCAAAAGCTGAAAATCTGCTCAGAAGACATAACTAACACATGGAAAAGTGACAAGTACATATAGTCATGTGAAAAGAAAAGAGGTGGAGGAGTAAAAGGAGGGGGAGACACAGATATAGGCATGTCATGCCCTTCTAAAATCCAAAAAGTGAGAAGCCGACACGGCCAGTCCGTTCCTGCCCATGCCACCTCTGTTTGTGCCAGAGCCGCGGTGGACCCTGATGGCCAGCCCCCCTCTCCCAATACTGGTGCCTGTCCGCTGGTGAGTCGAGCGAGCCCCCCTGTGGTGGAGGCAGCTCTAAGCTTTTTAATTTAAATTGTCTCTCTAATTTGAATGAATACACTTTAAATCCTTTTACAAGGATCTATTGAAGGGCAAGTCTCATGCCAGCAGCCGCGTAATTCCAGATCCAGTAGCATCCATTAAAGCTGCTGCAGTTAATAAGCTTTTATAAGGATCGAGCTCGGCTGTCCACCGCAAGGCGTCCTACCACCAGTCCCAGCCCCTATGCCTTGGGGTGCCTCCTGATGCCCTTCACTGAGTATCCCGTGGTCCCGAAGCATTTCCTTTGAAAAAATTAAGTGTCCAAACTACAGGTGGTGTAGCTTGCTTAACAGCCGGGATAATCTGCTGACTAGCAGACACTGCTACTAGGCGCAAAGTATTTCCTGGGCTAGATGCAGTTAAAAATTTGTAATTAGATACTCTCGTTGGATGCTGAGAAAGCATTCCATAGAGTCTCCTGGCACGCCATATATTATTCTCTTAAAAAGCTTGGGGTAGGGGTCTAGGGGACCCTTTTATAGCCAAAATCACGGCCCTGTATCGCAATGCGTCACCTAGGCTGAAGATAAATGGAACTGTAGCACCCCGAGGGCTCAGTTGCAGCAGAGGTATTGCACCTCACCCAGAGGTGTGATATCTCACTCTCAGGTAAGGATGGAGTGTGGATCAGGACCCCGACACCTGCATGCATTACACCACATTGCCGTGGGGCAGGGCGACCAATATGCCCCTGAGATGGGCACGACAGTCCCTGTCCCTGGCTTGAGTGGGGGGAGGGAACACTGAGGAAGGGGAACCCTGTAGTGCAGGAGCAGGGAGGAAGCAGTTCCTGGGAGCATTGAGAAGGGAGTATAAAAGGTGAGCACCATCTTAGTTCAGTGCAGAGAAGTCTGAGCAGAAGTGACAGGGATCAGGGGCTCTGCATGAGCTCTGCTCCAGAGGCGGGCCTAGTAACAGAGGCCCAGGCATGGAAGAGGGAAAAGGAAGGAAGAGGAGCGGAGAAGGCTCCAGAAACGAGGAACGAAGGGATCCCAGGGGTGTGGATGGGCGAGTCGCCACCGCACGCCCGAATCCACCTGCGTGGAGGGGTCAGGCCAAAGGGGGAGACCGGTCCCCGAAACTAGTGGAGGCGGGAAACGACCCACAGCTAGAAACCGGAGTCTGTGACATTTTATGTGGCGCAGCCCCTCGCTACACCCGCTAGGAGGGCACCACATAGGGTCAGGGAAACTGGCGCCAAGTTTACCAAGAGGAGGCCCGAGGTAGCCGGACAGAAGGGTTAGTAAGAAAGGCCAGACAAAGGACACACAAAGGGGGTCCTGTGAAGCGCTCCAAAGTTATCTGTGAGTTGTCTGAGCCCCTCACCTGGTGAGCACAGTACGACGTGGTCAGCCGTTACCTGCAGTAGTGGTCTGGATAATAAGAACTGTGAGTAAAGGCGCTGGACTGCATCACTGACTCCGTGTCGTTACTGCTGCTGCCCTGCACCATCACCCCCATCCTCAGCATACACTGCCCTGAGGCTATACTCCCATGGGGAGTTATGCTACGCTCAGCTGCACCCACAACACCAGCCTCAGCGGTCTGCTCTGCAGCGACGGTTCACTCTGACCGCAATCCACGGGTGGCGTAGTCGGACATTTAAACATCAAAACCACATAAATAGTTCCGCCACTGCTTTGACCGCCCTGAGCCACGGAACCGGTTCGCCGCCACGGAGACTACAACCACCAGCACCAACCAAAAAGGGTCCGGCTCCGGATGTCCCAAGGCCCAGGGAGCACGTCAGAACATTTTCATCACCTTTCATTATCACCAATGGGACAAGGCAGGGATGTCCTCTGTCCCCTCTCTTATACATCCTAGTGACGGAGCACCTGCTCTCATCAATTCGCCATAACCCCAATATTAGGTGGATTGAGGTGGGAGGCACCGAGTACAAGTGCTCTCTATTTGCTGATGATGTCCTAGTATATATCACTCAATCACATATATCCATCCCTGCTGTTATGACTGAAATAGATCACTTTGTTACATGGTCAAATTTTAAAATCAATACAGCGAAGTCTGAGGCCCTCGATGTCTCCGTCCCCAAATCCATACAGGATTCCATCCAGTCCAACTTTCCCTTTGCCTGGCCCTCACAGGGTATCAAATTCTTAGGAATTCCTATTCATAGAGACCTCTCCCGTCTATGTTATCTTAATTTTGGGCCCTTTATTGAACAACTCCATACAGACCACGGTTAGCAAGTTAGAACTGTAAGATTCACTACGTGAACCACTGGTGTTTTGTGGAAAAGCACATGCACACTGTGTTCCAAATTATTATGCAAAAAGTGTTTAGGAGTGATAAGGGAAGAATTTGTTTGTTTGTCAGTTAAACTCATTGATGGTGATGTGTGTCAGGGCTCTTTATATCATTGTAAGCAATTGCAGACACCAGTGCTAATTAGTTTGGCAGGTGTGTCCAATGAACGGCAAGACTACTTAAGAAGGCTGTCCCACATTATTAAGCAGCCTACATTTTCTGCCAAAATGGGAAAGAAAAAGGATGTGTCGGCTGCTGAGAAGCAACAAATTGTGGAGTGTTTAGGTCAAGGCATGACTACAATCAACATTGTGCGATGATAAGGATGAAGTGTCTTGGCAATCAAGAAGTATGTAGCTGATTCACAGTACACACGTGTGTGTGCTGATAAGGGCAAATTGAGGACTCTTTCCTACAGGCAATTACGTCAGGTTAAAAGAGCAGCGGCAAAAAAGGCTTGTCATAGCAGCAGACAAGTTTTTGAAGCTGCTGGTGCCTCCAACGTCCCCCGAACAACAAGATGCAGGGTCCTTCAGAGGTTTGCAGCTGTGCGTACGCCATCCTGTCAACCTCCTATATCCACTGCACTCAAGCAGAAACGGCTCCAGTGGGCCAAACATTACATGAAGACTGATTTCAAAACTGTTTTGTTCATGGATGAGTGCCGTGCAACGCTCGATGGTCCAGATGGATGGAGTGGAGGATGGCTGGTTGATGGACACCCCACGCAAACATGGCTACAGCGCCAACAAGGAGGGGGTGGAGTAATGTTTTGGGCTGGAATCATGGGGAGAGAGATTGTCAGCCCCTTTAGGATCACTGAAGGGGTAAAGATGAACTCCATAATGTATGTGGAGTTTCTCAAACAGCACTTCCTGCCATGGTTCAAGACGAAGAACCGTGTATTCCGCAGCAAGATCATTTTCATGCATGATAATGCACCGTCTCATGCTGCACATAACACATCTGCATCTCTGGCTGATATGGGAATAAAAGGGGACAAACTTATGGTGTGACCCCCATGCTCCCCTGACCTCTACCCCATTCAGAACCTTTGGTACATCATCAAAAGGAGTGTCTATGATGGCGGGAGGCAGTTCACATCTAAGCAACAGTTCTGGGAGGGTATTCTGTCCTCATGCAAAACAATTGAAGCAGAAACCATGCAAAACCTGACAAATTCAATGGACGAGAGAGTTCAGAAGCTCCTTTCGAACAAGGGGTCCTATGTGCAAATGTAACATCACCTAGAATAAAGTTTTGAGTTGAAAACTGTTTGATTTCAGTTTCTAATAACCTGCTAATGCTTATAATTTCAAAAATGACCATTTTTTTGGTCTTTATTAAAATGAAAAGGTTGATCGAAGAGTGTGGGGGATCTAAGAGTGTGGCAACCCAGTAGTCAGGATTACTTTGAATTCTGACAATCTGAGGGTCATGTTGCAGGTAGTGCAGCAAGATGGCACTTATGTGTCTTGCGCATATCGGAGCCCCAAAATTATTTTCCGGGCTAGATGCAGCTAAAAATAATTATTAATTTTAAATCTGGTGGAGCTTAGTATAGATGGTCTAATAGAATCAGTACTGCACACTGCTACAAAGCCCAAATTATTTTCCAGCCAAGATACAGATAAACATGATTAGTAATTTGAAAGCTTAAAACGGTTGGTGAGGTGATTTTAACCAATCATCAAGCTTTTACTCTCCCCAGGATGACACAGGTGTAGAAAAGTCGTTTCGGATCCATGATTTGTTCATCTTTATGAACGTGAGTCTGTTTACATTATCAGTGGAGAGCCACGTGTGCTTATTAGTGTTGAGCCACCCCCGTAGTGTTCGAGTTCGGTTCGGTTCGTCGAACACCCGTGTGTTCGCCGAACTGTTCGTCGAACTGTTCGTCGAACACCTTCGAACACCGTTAAAACCAATGGCAGGCAAACAAAAACACATAGAAACACATAGAAAACACCTTCAAAGGTGTCCAAAAGCTGACAAACTGCTCAGAAGACATAACTAACACATGGAAAAGTGACAAGTACATATAGTCATGCGAAAATAAAAGAGGTGGAGGAGTAAAAGGAGGGGGAGACACAGATATAGGCATGTCATGCCCTTCTAAAATCCAAAAAGTGAGAAGCCGACACGGCCAGTCCGCTCCTGCCCGTGCCACCTCCGTGTCGCCGGGTTTGTGCCAGAGCCGCGGTGAACCCTGACGGCCAGCCCCCCTCTCCCAATACTGGTGCCTGTCCGCTGGTGGGTCGAGCGAGCCCCCCTGTGGTGGAGGCAGCTCTAAGCTTTTTAATTTAAATTGTCTCTCTAATTTGAATGAATACACTTTAAATCCATTTACAAGGATCTATTGGAGGGCAAGTCTCATGCCAGCAGCCGCGGTAATTCCAGCTCCAGTAGCGTCCACTAAAGCTGCTGCAGTTAAAAAGCTTTTATAAGGATCGAGCTCGGCTGTCCACCGCAAGGCATCCTACTGCCAGTCCCAGCCCCTATGCCTTGGGGTGCCTCCTGATGCTCTTCACTAAGTATCCCATGGTCCCGAAGCATTTCCTTTGAAAAAATTAAGTGTCTAAACTACAGGTGGTGCAGCTTGCTTAACAGCCGGGATAATCCGCTTACTAGCAGACACTGCTACTAGGCACAAAGTATTTCCTGGGCTAGATGCAGTTAAAAATTTGTAATTAGATACTCTCGTTGGATGCTGAGTAAGCATTCCATAGAGTCTCCTGGCACGCCATATATGATTCTCTTAAAAAGCTTGGGGTAGGGGTCTAGGGGACCCTTTTATAGCCAAAATCACGGCCCTGTATCGCAATACGTCACCTAGGCTGAAGATAAATGGAACTGTAGCACCCTGAGGGCTCGGTTGCTAAAGACGTATTGCACCTCACCCAGAGGTGTGATATCTCACTCTCAGGTAAGGATGGAGTGTGGATCAGGACCCGACACCTGCATGCATTACACCACATTGCCGTGGGGCAGGGCGACCAATATGCCCCTGAGATGGGCACGACAGTCCCTGTCCCTGGCTGGAGTGGGGGGAGGGAACACTGAGGAAGGGGAACCCTGTATTGCAGGAGCAGGGAGGAAGCAGTTCCTGGGTGCATTGAGAAGGGAGTATAAAAGGTGGGCACCATCTTAGTTCAGTGCAGAGAAGTCTGAGCAGAAGTGGCAGGGAGCAGGGGCTCTGCATGAGCTCTGCTCCGGAGGCGGGCCTAGTAACAGAGGCCCAGGCCTGGAAGAGGGAGAAGGAAGGAAGAGGAGCGGAGAAGGCTCCATGAATGAGGAATGAAGGGATCCCAGGGGTGCGGACGGGCGAGTCGCCACCGCACGCCCGAATCCACCTGCGTGGAGGGGTCAGGCCAAAGGGGGAGACCGGTCCCCGAACTAGTGGAGGCAGGAAACGACCCTCAGCTAGAAACCGGAGGCTCTGACATTTTATGTGGCGCAGCCCCTCGCTACACCCGCTAGGAAGGCACCACATAGGGTCAGGGAAACTGGCGCCAAGTTTACCAAGAGGAGGCCCGAGGCAGCCGGACAGAAGTGTTGGTAAGAAAGGCCAGACAAAGGACACACAAAGGGGGTACTGTGAAGTGCTCCAAAGTTATCTGGGAGTTGTCTGAGCCCCTCACCTGGTGAGCACAGTACGACGTGGTCAGCCGTTACCTGCAGACGTGGTCTGGATAATAAGAACTGTGAGTAAAGGACCTGAACTGCATCACTGACTCCGTGTCGTTACTGCTGCTGCCCTGCACCATCACCCCCATCCTCCGCATACACTGCCCTGAGGCTATACTCCTCCCGTGGGGAGTTATGCTACGCTCTGCTGCACCCACAACACCAGCCTCAGTGGTCTGCCCTGTAGCGGCGGTTCACTCTGACCGCAATCCACGGGTGGCGTAGTCGGACATTTAAACATCAAAACCACATAAATAGTTCCGCCACTGGTTTGACCGCCCTGAGCCAAGGAACTGGGTCGCCGCCACGAAGACTACAACCACCAGCATCCACCAAAAAGGGTCCGGCTCCGGGTGTCCCAAGACCCAGGGGGTGCGTCAGAACATTTTCATCACCTTTCACAATCACCAATGGGACAAGGCAGTGATGTCCTCTGTTCCCTCTCTTATACATCCTAGTGACGGAGCACCTGCTCTCATCAATTCGCCATAACCCCAATATTAGGTGGATTGAGGTGGGAGGCACCGAGTACAAGTGCTCTCTATTTGCTGATGATGTCCTAGTATATATCACTCAATCACATATATTCATCCATGCTGTTATGGCTGAAATAGATCACTTTGTTACATGGTAAAATTTTAAAATCAATGCAGCGAAGTCTGAGGCCCTCGATGTCTCCCTCCCCAAATCCATATAGGATTCCATCCAGTCCAACTTTCCCTTTGCCTGGCCCTCACAGGGTATCAAATACTTAGGAATTCCTATTCATAGAGACCTCTCCCATCTATGTTATCTTAATTTTGGGCCCTTTATTGAACAACTCCATACAGACCACGGTTGGCAAGTTAGAACTGTAAGATTCACTACGTGAACCACTGGTGTTTTGTGGAAAAGCACATGTACACTGCGTTCCAAATTATTATACAAAAAGTGTTTAGGAGTGATAAGGGAAGAATTTGTTTGTTTGTCAGTTAAACTCATTGATGGTGATGTGTGTCAGGGCTCTTTATATCACTGTAAGCAATTGCAGACACCTGTGCTAATTAGTTTGGCAGGTGTGTCCAATGAAAGGCAAGACTACTTAAGAAGGCTCTCTCACATTATTAAGCAGCCTACATTTTCTGCCAAAATGGGAAAGAAAAAGGATGTGTCGGCTGCTGAGAAGCAACAAATTGTGGAGTGTTTAGGTCAAGGCATGACTACAATCAACATTGTGCGATGATCAGGATGAAGTGTCCTGTCAATCAAGAAGTATGTAGCTGATTCACAGTACACACGTGTGCGTGCTGATAAGGGCAAATTGAGGACTCTTTCCTACAGGCAATTACGTCAGGTTGAAAGAGCAGCGGCAAAAAAGCCTTGTCATAGCAGCAGACAAGTTTTTGAAGCTGCTTGTGCCTCCAACGTCCCCCGAACAACAAGATGCAGGGTCCTTCAGAGGTTTGCAGCTGTGCATGCGCCATCCTGTCGACCTCCTCTATCCACTTCACACAAGCAGAAACGGCTCCAGTGGGCCAAACATTACATGAAGACTGATTTCAAAACTGTTTTGTTCACGGATGAGTGCCGTGCAGCGCTCGATGGTCCAGATGGATGGAGTGGAGGATGGCTGGTTGATGGACACCCCACGCAAACACGGCTACAGCGCCAACAAGGAGGAGGTGGAGTAATGTTTTGGGCTGGAATCATGGGGAGAGAGATTGTCGGCCCCTTTAGGATCCCTGAAGGCGCTAAAGATGAACTCCATAATGTATGTGGATTTTCTCAAACAGCACTTCCTGCCATGGTTCAAGAAGAAGAACCGTGTATTTCACAGCAAGATCATTTTTCTGCATGATAATGCACCATCTCATGCTGCACATAAAACATCTGCATCTCTGGCTGATATGGGCATAAAAGGGGACAAACTTATGGTGTGACCCCCATGCTCCCCTGACCTCTACCCCATTCAGAACCTTTGGAGCATCATTAAAAGGAGTGTCTATGATGGCGGGAGGCAGTTCACATCTAAGCAACAGCTCTGGGAGGGTATTCTGTCCTCATGCAAAACAATTGAAGCAGAAACCATCCAAAACCTGACAAATTCAATGGACGAGAGAGTTCAGAAGCTCCTTTCGAACAAGGGGTCCTATGTGAAAATGTAACATCACCTAGAATAAAGTTTTGAGTTGAAAACTGTTTGATTTCAGTTTCTAACAACCTGCTAATGCTTATAATTTCAAAAATGACCATTTTTTGGTCTTTATTAAAATGAAAAAGTTGATCGAAAAGTTTGGGGGATCTAAGAGTGTGGCAACCCAGTAGTCATGATTACTTCGAATTCTGACAATATGAGGGTCATGCTGCAGGTAGTGCAGCAAGAAGGCACTTATGTGTCTTGCGCATCTCGGAGCCCCAAAATTATTTTCCGGGCTAGATGCAGCTAAAAATTATTTTTAATTTTAAATCTGGTGAAGCTTATTATAGATGGCCTAATAGGATCAGTGCTGCACACTGCTACAAAGCCCAAATTATTTTCCAGTCAAGATACAGATAAACATGATTAGTAATTTGAAAGCTTAAAACGGTTGGTAGGGTGATTTTAACCAATCATCAAGCTTTTACTCTCCCCAGGATGACACAGGGGTAGAAAAGTCGTTTCGGATCCATGATTTGTTCATCTTTATGAACGTGAGTCTATCTACATTATCAGTGGAGAGCCGCGTGCGCTTATCTGTCAGCACACCACCAGCAGCGCTGAACACACGTTCAGACAGAACGCTGGCTGCGGGGCATGACAAGATCTCCAAGGCGTAAGTGGCTAGCTCCGGCCATTTATCCAGATTGGAAGCCCAAAAAGAGCAAGGGTCCAGTGACACAGTCGTGGCTTCAATGTTTACTTGGAGATACTCCTGTACCATCGTCTCTAGGCGTTGACTATGTGTCAGACTTCTTGTCTCCTGTGGCCTTGCAAAGGATGGGCTAAAAAAGTGGTGAAATGATTCCGCAAAATTAATGTTACCAGCAGATACTGTGGTTCTGTTACGGTTTGAGTGCTGAACACTTGACGGTCCCACGGTTGGCAAGTTGGAACTGTGAGATTCACTACGTGCACCACTGGTATTTTGTGGAAAAGCACATGTAAGATTCTGCAACAGTCTCTGCTGATACTCCTGCATGCGTGCATCCCTTTCTATGGCAGGAATAATTTCTGCAAATTTACTTTTGTACCGGGGATCTAACAGTGTGGCAACCCAGTAGTCAGGATTATTTCTAATTCTCACAATTCGAGGGTCATGTTGCAGGTAGTGCAGCAAGAAGGCACTCATGTGTGTTGCGCATCCAGGAGCACCAAGTCCCTGTTGTGTTGGTGGCGAGGTAACAATCATGCTTCCTTCCTCTGTCCTCTCTCCCCAACCTCGCACAACAGAAATGTGATCAAGGTCTCCCTCATCTGATGAGTCTTCCATCAGTTCGTCCTCCACTTCTTCCTGGGCTCCTGCACCTTCCTCACTAGTTTGGCTGCTACCATGCGCCCTGGTAAAATCATCTCCCCCACCCTCACATGCCTGCCGCCCTGGTGCTGCCGACCGTCTGGACCTTGCAGATGTTAGCCCTTCCGCATACAACTCCTCCTCCTCTACTTCCTCCACCTCCTCTTGTGCCACCACCTGACTCCGAATTCTGTTTAACATGTGCTCCAGCATGTAAATCACCGGAATAGTCATGCTGATAATGGCATCGTCAGCACTAAACATCTTCGTCGCCATTTCAAAACTGTGCAGAAGGGTGCATAGGTCCCTGATCTGAGACCACTCCTCCAGCGTGATTTGCCCCACCTCTGAATCTCGTTGGCCCAGGCTATACGTCAGAACGTATTGCACCAGGGCTTGTCGGTGCTGCCACAGTCGCTGCAACATGTGCAGAGTTGAATTCCACCGGGTAGGCACATCGCATTTTAGCCGGTGAAGTGGCAGGCCCAACGACTTCTGTAGAGATGTAAGTCGCTGAGCTGCGGGATGCGAACGGCGGAAGTGAGCACACAGCGACCGTGCCCTCTGCAGAAGGCCATCTAGTCTGGGATAGTGGGCTAAAAATTGCTGGACAACCAGGTTCAACACGTGAGCCATACAAGGCACGTGTGTGACATTGCCCCGGCGAAGGGCCGCACCCAGGTTTGCAGCATTGTCGCACACGGCCTTCCCTGGTTTCAGGTCCAGTGGAGACAACCATTCATGAAATTGGTTCTCCAGAGCTGACCACAACTCCTCAGCTGTGTGACTCACATTTCCCAGACATTTCAATGTAAAAACCGCCTGATGACGTTGAGCCCTACTGCCAGCATAGTAAGGAGGTGTGCAGGATCCCTTCTGCGCAGTTAGAAAGCTTGTGGCATGACCAGACAGGCTTTGGGTGCAGGTGGAAGACCGAGAGGAGGTTGAGGAGGCAGAAGCAGTGGAGGAAAAATGACATAAAGAGGATTGACGCACAACTCGTGGGGACGGCAAGACTTGGACAGCAGCCCCTTGTCCTGCTGTCACCATAGTTACCCAGTGCCCAGTCAGCGACATGTAACGCCCCTGTCCATGCCTACTCGTCCAAGTGTCTGTGGTGAAATGCACCCTGTCACACACAGAGTTTCTCAAAGAAGCGGTGATGTTGTGTGCGACATGCTGGTGGAGCGCAGGCACACCTTTCTTTGAGAAGTAGTGCCGACTGGGCATCTGGTACTGGGGCACTGCGACGGACATAAGGTCTCGAAAATCCTCTGTGTCCACCAGGCGGAAAGGCAGCATTTCTGTAGCCAAGAGCTTGCAGATGGTGAAATTCAACCTCTTAGCTTTCTCATGGCTAGGAGGAAATGGTCTTTTACTTGTCCACATCTGAGGGACCGAGGGCTGGCTATTGTGCTTAGACGGGGTTGATAAGGGTGTCCCCGGCAAACTGCCGGTCTGTGAGGAAGATGCAGGCGGACATGTTAGGTTGCCTTGATCCAAAGGTGGTGCTATCGATGTCGGACAGCGCTCAAGACCAGCTGGTGTTACCACCTCCAAAGAAAATGATGACCTGCCAATTACGCTGGCTGTTGCGGGTAAAGAGGTGGCAGGTCTGCGCCCCAAAACAGGTGTGACTGCTGTCCCCCCAGTCACAGAGGATGAAGAGGCCGTGGATGCACAAGATATGGCAGATGGTGGTTGGCCCGGCCGGCTAGACCGCATTGTAGCACACTGAGCTTCCCACTGCAACTTATGCTTCATGTCCATGTGCCGGTTCATGCATGAAGTACTCAAACTATGTATTTTTTGGCCTCTACTTAGCTTTTGCTGACAAATGTTACAGATAACATGAGTTGGGTCATCTTTATCGATCTGAAAAAGTGCCCAGGCTATGCAAGGCTTAGCACCCATGCGACCTGAAGAGCCACCACGACTTGTGGTGAGAGGCAGAGTTGTGTTTGAGGATGCAGTTGTTGACGTGCTTCCAGTACTACGTCTCTGTCCAGGAAGGCGCAACCTGACCTCGTCGTCACTAGCATCTTCCTCCACCTCCTCTGCTGACCTCATCTCTTGGCTGACTGTGGGTTGACAGTAAGTGGGATCTCCGACCTCATCATCATCACCCTGTGCGTTATCACACCCGTCGTCCTCAGAGCCAACCTGTTCCTGCCCTGACAAAAAACTAAAGTTGTCGCTCCAATCAGGTATTTGAGTCTTATCATCGTCTTCCTCATTGTCTCCACCAACAGGAGTTACAGTTTGGGAATGAGGGTCTACATTATGGTCAGAACCTTCTGCGTCTGGTCCTGGATCCGACTCATAAAGATTCTGCGCATCAGTGCAGATCATTTCCTCGTCTGGATTCACAGAAGCGCTGGAGTCGACCTCTGATTCCCAGGCTATAGTATGAGTAAACAGCTCTGCAGACTCAACCATCTGTTCTACCTCATACTCAGACGGGCAGCTGGAGATTTGGGAGCTGTGAGGAAGCAAGTGCGATTTGGGTGACACCTTTGAGGACTGGAGTATTTGTGATGTTGAAGTTGATGTGGAGGAGAGCCCACTTAAAGGAGCACTTGATATCCGTTGAAGCACCTGCTGTTTTTGTGCCTCATCTGGAATTTGTAGCGATTGGCGTGGCCGTAAGAAAGGAATCTTATCACATTGTCCGCTAAAAGAAGTAGACATTTTAGTTTGGCTGGAAGATGGTCTTTCTTCTGCACCTACCCCACGGACACAACCTTTTTTCCCCTTCCCAACACGCCTATTCCCCTTTCCACCAGCAGCAGGCCTTTTTCCACTCATTTTGGTGGTTAACTAATTCACAACTCTGGAGTTGTTTGCACAAAAAAACAATGGATGGTAACCGAGCAGAGCTGAGTGGCCAAACTGTGGTATTAGGCCAAAACTATTGGCTGGGTTAGATGCAGAAAAAAATTATTTTTAATTTGCAACCTGATGGAGGTCAGTATAGATGGACTAATAGACCAAGTCCCACACACCGCTAGAAGCCCAAATATTTTTTCAGAGCTAGATGCAGAAAATTTTTTTATTCAATTTGCAACCTGATGGAGGTCAGTATAGATGGACTAATAGACCAAGTCCCACACACTGCTAGAAGCCCAATTATTTTTTCAGAGCTAGATGCAGAAAAAAAATATTTTTAATTTGCAACCTGATGGAGGTCAGTATAGATGGACTAATAGACCAAGTCCCACACACTGCTAGAAGCCCAAATATTTTTTCAGAGCTAGATGCAGAAAAAAATTATTTTTAATTTGCAACCTGATGGAGGTCAGTATAGTTGGACTAATAGAACAAGTCCCACACGCTGCTAGAAGCCCAAATATTTTTTCAGAGATAAATGAAGAAAAAAATTATTTTTAATTTGCAACCTGATGGAGGTCAGTATAGATGGACTAATAGACCAAGTCCCACACACTGCTAGAAGCCCAAATATTTTTTCAGAGCTAGATGCAGAAAAAAATTATATTCAGTTTGCAACCTGATGGAGGTCAGTATAGATGGACTAATAGAATGATGCTATGCCCAAAAGATTTTACTTCACTAGGTGCAGTAAAAAAATTGGTATTCTATACACAGGTGGTATATCTTGCAACACAGATAGGCTACTCCACTGACTAACACACTCTGCAATAGGCCAAAAAGGATTAGCTTTGCTAGATTCAGCCAAATGCTGTGAAAAAAACTTGCACAGCACTGGCACAGACCTGCCTGGCAAAAACTGATAGGAACTGATGTAACCTAGTCCTGAAAAGGACTCCAATTACAATTAGTCTTTACTCCCACAATCTATCTATTTAAGAGCACAGACCTGCCTGAGAAAAGTCGTAGGAAATGCTGTAACCTAGTCCTTAAAAGGACTGCAATCACAACTATTCCCTACTCCCAAGCTATCTGTATATTTGTGCGAAAATTGGCTTGAAATTAACAAGGTATAGCGCACACAGCAACAGCGGTGCCGTCTAACACACAGCTGCAGCAGTGAGAAAATGGTGGTGACGGGGAAAATGGCTTGGTCTTATAGGGCAAGGACATGTGACATACACTGCCAATCACACATGCCCTTGCTTGTGTGAAAAAAAGCACTTCGCTCCGTGTGTGCGCTGCTGATAGGCTGACAGATTGCACCTCCCCACTGCAAATGCGGGAAAGAGAAAAAAAAATGGAGATCTTCATTGTTCCTGCAGAGATCCATCCCCTGCCCCTCCCCCCGCCCCGCTGTACACTCAAACTGCGTATTAACATTAATTTTCATCATTACTGAGAAAAAATCCAGTTATGATTTTGGTGCACGAACAGTTATCGAACATAACCTCGAACAGCCGAATTTTTCTCAAATTGTTCGTGTTCGCCGACCGGCTCGAACACCGCCCAAAACAGCTCGAATTTGAGATTGGCGAACAGTTCGAGTAGAACAACGCTCATCTCTATTTGTTGAGTGTCACGAATCTCGGTTGGCAGGTCATCCCGGAATCTCTGAGACCAAGAGACTGGTGGGTCACAGTTTTTGGTGGCCTGGATGGCAGAAGGAAGTCATTAAGTGGGTGCGTCAATGTACTATATGTGCTAGATCTAAGTCCTCACATACTCCTGCTGCGGGGTTGCTTTGTCCTTTGGAGGTTCCCAGTGCTCCTTGGACACATTTGGCTATGGACTTTATAACTGACCTTCCCCCCTCTGAGGGTTTTACTGTCATCTGGGTGGTCGTGGACCGTTTTAGCAAGATGTGTCACTTGGTTCCCTTCGTCAAACTGCCCTGCGCTAAAACTCTCGCTAAGGCCTTTGTCAAGGAAATTGTCAGACTTCATGGCGTTCCTACTGACATTGTTTCTGATAGGGGTCCTCAGTTCGTGGCTCGTTTTTGGCGTGCCTTTTGTGACAGGTTGGGAGTTCATTTGTCGTTCTCGTCCGGATATCATCCTGAATCTAATGGCCAGAGGGAAAGGAAAAACCAGGATGTTGAGCAGTTCTTGCGTTGTTTTGTGGCAGACAATCAAGAGGGGTGGTCTGAGTTTCTTCCACTTGCTGAATTTGCTCTGAACAATCATACATCTTCTTCTGCTGGTTGTTCGCCTTTTTTTTGTTGTTCTGGGAGACATCCGTCGTTTATGTCGTTCTCCAAGTTGGGATCTGCCGTGCCTGAGGAGGAGAATTTTTCCGGTGATTTGGAGAGAGTTTGGACGGATGTGCGTGGTAATCTTCAGGAGGCCAACAGAAAATCTAAAGACTACTTTGATAGGAAACGACAGGAGGTTTTGTTCGCTGTTGGTGACATGGTTTGGTTGTCCTCTAGGAATCTGCGGTTGAGGATTCCTTCTAAGAAATTGGGTCCCAAGTTTGTAGGGCCCTTTAAGGTGCTTCAGGTTGTCAACCAATCTGCTGTTAGGTTGGAGGTTCCTACCTCCTGGAGAATTAATCCGGTATTTCATGTCTCTCTGTTAAAAAAAGCTGTTGTGTCGGGTGGTGACGCCTCTGCCTCTGTTCCTCCGGTGGTGGAGGACGGGGAATATGAAATTTCTCGCATCCTTAACTCTAGACAGTATAGAGGTAGTTTGCAGTATCTTGTGGCCTGGAAAGGTTTCGGACCCGAGGATAACTCTTGGGTGAGGTCAGATGATGTTTCCGCGTCCAGACTTATCAGAGCGTTTCACAGGAGATTTCCTGATAAGCCTGGTCCTAGGGGATCCAGAGGATCCTCTTAGAAGGGGGGGTACTGTTAGAACCTTGCTCTTAGGTTTTTTCCTTTGCTGGTCACATGACCTTGTTGGCCTATTTAATCCTGCTCCGCCCTTCTGGCTTTGCTGGACTTCATTGTATAACTACTTTCTAGGTAGCCTGTGCTCTGTATCTAACTCTGTTAGTTTGCTTGGTCTACGGACCTCTATGTTCTATATATTTTGTTTGTTCATCTGTCTGCTACTATTTCTGTTAGGAGGTGTCCCATTTTCCTCCCAGTCCTTAGTACTTGTAGGGATTCCTTCCCCACATCTATAGGTCTCCGTACAGACTAGCTTAGGACTTTAGCAGGTCTGATCGCAGGATCAGGTTCCCTGTTACATCGTAGGGATTCAGCTGAGTTCTATCGTAGGGACAGATCTCCTCTCTTTCCTTAGCTCTGGTAGCAGAACATAACAGCATGCTCAGCTCCTGTGTACCTCCTCCATACATGCGCCCCTTGACGTTGATGTAGATGTACAGTACATCAGGTGTCAAGGGGTAAAGCTGACTAGTGTGAACAAATCACATAGCAAGATAACAAATTCTTACCTCTCTGGCACTTACAGTGGCTTGTGAAAGTATTCACCCACTTGGCATTTTTTGTGTTTTGCTACTTCACAATCTGGAATTTCACATTTTTTTTAAGGGTTTGATTTAGTTCATGTAAAAAACATGCCTACAACTCTGAACATTTATTTTTCTTTTTATTGTGAAGCAAACAATAAATAGTACAAAATAACTGAAAACTTCAATGTGCATAACTATTCACCCCCTAAAGTCAGTACTTTGTAGAGCCTCCTTTTGCAGCAATTACAGCTGAAAGTTGCTTTGGATAAGTCTCTATGAGATTTCTACATCTTGTCACTGGGAATTTTGCCCATTCCTCAAGGCAAAACTGCTCCAACTCCTTCAAGTTAGATGATTTCCTCTGGTGAACAGCAATCTTCAAGTATGACCACAGATTCTCAATTGGATTAAAGTGTTGGATTTAGCAGTATGCTTTGAGTCATTGTCTTGTTGGAAGGTGAACCTCCATTCCAGTCTCAAAACACTGACAGACGGAAACAGGTTTTGCTTAAGAATATCCCTGTATTTCACACCATCCATTTTCCCTTAGACCATTTTCCCTGTCCCTGCAGCCGAAAAACATACCCACAGCATGATGTGTGTGGGGACACAATACTGCGTAGATAGGAGAACATTCTGTGTAAGGTGCTTGATGGGGACATCATACTGTGTGGAGGGCCTTGTGGGAACATGGTACCTTGTGGAAGGGCATAATACTGTTTGAGGGTCTATGTAGCGACATCATATTGTGTTGGGAGCTGCTGATCAATGTACAAGGGCTGAATAACAAGAACAGTATGATTTATAAACTTTATATAAAGTAATAAATTATATAGTTATGATTAGCTGCTGTTGATAAATATACATATTACAATAAGCATTATAGTAAAGTATTATGAATACCACCTAGTCAACATACTTAATTCTGAACAAAATTAAGTCATACAAATTAATAAAAAACATTATTATTATTAATAATAACAATCAGAATAAAGTTTGGCATGTTAGTTCTGCCCTCCACAATTGCCATGGTCTCTCATGTGACCCCTTGAGAAAATTAATTACCCACCCCAGGTCTAGAGTAAGCTTTACCAGACAAGCCTTATCCACCATCTACAGCTCTTTTCTCAATGAAACAACAAAAACTAATCAGAAATAATATGCATGGTTAATGATACATGAGAAGCCATGAAGCAGTGAGGCAAAAATATTACGTATGTTCTGTCTATGTATATGTTGTGCTATCCATAGTAAATGGGAAAGTCACACAGCCCTTTTATAAACTACCGTTCCACTATTAAAACATGGAAGACAGCTGCCGCCGTCATGCTATGCCGAATGATTACACTGCATGCTTCAGTGCCTCTGGAGTTTCGAAAAATAGCAAATGAAAGCCTTTAAGTACAGTTGTCTCAAGGCCTTTTTTTCCAGTGACACTGAAAATGAGATGAAATTTTTACAATGAAATCATTCAACAGGTAATAACTTAAACACACTTATCTGACCACCTGCGCTAACCATCCTTACACACCTCGATCAGAAAACCCAAGTAAGACTTTACTGGTCTGTTGAACAGCAGGAACCTGTACTTATAAAACACCTCTTAATTACTTCCTAAATCTTAAGGGCGGTGAGGTTCCTATTTGAGCTAGCACTATTGTTTTGTTCAAACGTGTTTTGTTAATTTGATTTAGATGTTGACTGCACTCTATGTGGGTACTGTTAAGGCCGACTGAATAATCATAACTAAGCTAAGTTGCATGAAATTGATACAGTGTGCTAGTTACATTTCATTGAATGCTTTTGGAAATGTACACTATTTATTTTAAAATGCAACACTCATTTTGTTACTGCAGATATGCAATAGAAGGAACTTTAAAATACATTTACAATTTTAATAATTTTATTCTTTTTACAAAAGCTGACAAAATGATAGCAATTTGATAAAACTTTGCTTTTATCATCAAACACCCATGCTGTTACTTTACTTATAATTAGAGTGAATATTTATGTCAACACTTATTTCAACATTAGAATTGCAACACCAAGAAGGAAAAATTATGGAATTATGGAAAACTCAGGATCAAGAGATGTGTTAATGATATGAAAATGATAAAAATGGAAACAACATATTCAAAGCATCTTGATTTATTCAATATCGAGTATGAGCTCCACGTTCAGAAATCCCCACACTGACAGGCTTTAGTTGCTGTCAATTAGTTAAATAACGGTTGTCTGAGGAATGTTCTACCAAAATGAATGCACTGGGGCACACAAATCATTAAGATCTACTGCTGTCAGCTCCCTTTGTAATCGCTATCCAATGGTCAATTCCCTGTGCAATGTTAAATTAACTAAATCCTCTTAAATAAAAAAAATTTCTGTGGTAAATTATCAAAAGGGTGCATCATTTGTCAAGTTGAACTTTGCAACATCTTAGGTTTTGTCACGCGTGCAGGTGGTGCACGTGATTTGTGGATCCACTGAGCAACGGGGCCTGACTTGCCTAACAGGGGTATAGCTAAGTGACTACTTGGTGTTCACTGGAGCTCCTGATGGTGGAGTCAGGCTTGAGCTGCAGATAGCCGCCAGGTACCACTCCTAGGCATTCCCATTATCGCAGCTGTCAACCCCAGGGGTTGGGTTCGCTGGATGGGGACACAGGACCAGAGTTGCTGATAGGAAGGATTCAGAGACTAATAGACAGACCAGGCAATGTGGAATTTGGGAATAGGTTTTCGTTCAGATGCACAGGTCTCAGAAACAGAATCAGGTACCCCCGTCGCGGCTTCAGGGTTCAGGTACACACTACACAAGACTACAAGGACGATACTGGATAAGGAAATATCTGTAATAGACTGATGTCATGGGATCTGGCAACATACAGTTGCACAAACACTACCACTAAGAAACTATAGGGGTTGCTCAGGAACCTGCCTATTGGGGAGGGTGCCTTTTATACACAATACCTCCCAGTTATTTGCTGGGGGCATCTTTGCAGGTGTGTGTGCTGCTCATTTAAGAATAGGGGAGTGTGCGTGCACTAGGCGTGCCACTGGAAGCCTGTGCGGCATGCAAAGGAGAAGAAAGCAGAGGAGCACGAATATGCTGCAGTGGATAAGGGGGTGAGTATGTTGGCGTTTCCATATGGAGACAGAAGGAGAACCATACAGGGCACCAGCAGTGGGTGTTACAGTTCCCCCCATTTATGTTTCCTCTTCTTCAAGCTCATGCGGACCCCCTGCAGAGAAGATGGAGCCAGATTCTTCCTCTGGAACTCCCAAAACTTTGCAAATTTCCCGCCAAACCAGAATCAAGATGAGCTGTCTCGATGAACCGGAAACCTCCACGGAACACGGACATGTTCAAAGCCAGTGGTAAAGAATTTCCATTCTCACCAAGGGAAGTTTCACCTACCGGCTGTGATGCAGAGTCACTTCTCACAGACAAGCCGTGAGTTGGAATAGTAAAGGATATTAAAGGAGTCCAAGGTCAAAGGCAAGGAGGGTACGTCATAAACTAAGGGAAAAGACAAAGGCATAGTCAGGTAACAATCCAAGGTCAAAATACCAGGAAGATAGCAGATCAGAACAAAGGGGTTAAATAGACAGATGGTGAGAACAAAGTCCATAGTCAGGAAGTGAAAGATCATCAAGCAAAACACTAGGCACAGAAAAAAACAACTAAACTTTGCTAAAGCAATGTCTGGCAGAGGTCTGGGTCTAACAGCCCAATTAAGTAGCCGGGGAATCACTTGGGACAATGAACATCTGGAGACAGCCGGCACCTCCCAGTCTCAGATTGGACAGTTGAGCTGTCAATCAAAACAGTAACAGCTCAGCACGCCCCTGCACAAGACTGGACACTGAGCTGTCAAAATAGTGACAGATTCAGTATGCTCCTGTACCAGATTGGTTGGCTGATTCATCAGTAATTGCATCCCAGACAAACTGAGGGGTGTAATCATGACACTAGCCTTAGGTTTTGGAGTTTTTCAGACCTCTCCGGACAGCAACAAATTAAATGTTTTGTGCTACCACAGCCATAGCACACTCCCTTGGCACGACCACATTCTGGCAGCTACACTGCCAGCCTGACACGATCAATCTGCATTGGTTTAGAATAGATAGCTGTCCCTGGAAACTGAGCATCAAGTGTTCTCAGGAATGACAGAGCCAAACGCAACAGTTATCTCTCACGCTTCAGCTCACTGGTCCGCTCCTGGAACCTCAGGTGGATCTGGATTGCCTGGGAAATCAATTTGTCAAGAGTAGCAGAGATGTCACACCCAGCCAATTTATCCTTGATTTCTCTGGATAATCACTCTGTGGTAAATCGGCTTGCTCAGCTGTACTTGGAGGTAGGCATGGGACACTGTCTCTTTAACTTTTGGATTGGTTTATTAAAAACGTCATAAACCAACCTAGAGTTCATAAAGTAAACACAGCCCATTAGGCATAATGGCATAGCAAAATAAAAAGATACAGCACAGTCCGTATATCGGCCGGGGTCCGGCAACTCAGGGTTAAACATACACGGTTGAGCACAACACATGCAAGCTCCTCTCTGGGGCAAGCCTCTCCAGATAGTGAACAACTAGCGCCTCAGCAGGCTGTGTATTTAAACCCTAGACCACACTCTGAGGTGAAGATATGGAGAACAACCTCCCGCCCAATCTATGGTTGTTCTCATAAAACATACCCTTTTAATATGGCAGATTAACCCTCTCTTCACCTACAATGCAGGAGAAGACTTTCACGTTTCACATCACTGAAGCTAATAGCCTCAGAGAAACATATCTCCCCTCCAGTATTCTGCCAGAGACTTTGTCAAATATCCCCCTCCCCCTCTGCCCAAAGCCGGGAGTTTTGCACCTTCATTTGCTAAACATGGAAGTCTGGACAGGGCATCTGCATTACCATGTAGTTTTATGGGCCTGTGCTTCACTGAAAAACTAAAGTCCTGGAGCCCTAGAAACCACCCAGTCACCCGGGCATTCTTCCCCATCCTTTCCCTCATCCACTTCAGGGGTGCATGGTCTGACACTACTCTGAACTTCCGGCCTAATAACTAGTACCTCAGGGTGTCAACTGACCGTTTGATAACCAAGCACTCTTTTTCCACAATAGCATAGTTTTTTCACAGGCAGAAAGTTTTCTGCTTAGATATAGAATGGGATGTTCCTCCCTGTTTACTTCTTGAGACAACACGGCTCCTACACTGACCAATGAGGCATCCGTTTGGACTGTGAACTCCTTATTGAAGTCAGGTGTAGTGATGGGCGAGTACTAAAATGCTCGGGTGCTCGATGCTCGGGTCGAGCAAATTGGAATGCTCGGGTGCTCGAGCAACGAGCCCAATGTAAATCTATGGGAAACTCAAGCATTTTTCAGGCGGCTCCCCCCGGCGGTCTGCAGAGGGCCTAAAAATTGCCCAAATCGATGGGAACAGTGTTCAAATGACATAGGAACAGCATGGGGAAGACCCCTGGAAGCATTTCTGACTCCCAGGTCACAGCTCTCAGCAACGTTGTCAGAGGTATTACGCCACTTTTATGGACTCACAATAAAACATACAAAAACGAAACCAAAATTAATTTTCCTGGGAAATATGTTAAGGAGCATCCTTTCCAGGGTAATGACTTGTATATAAGGCAAAATAAATATACAAAAACAAAAATGCTCCTCCACACCATCGGCTATGTTCACATGTAGCGTTTTTGTTGCGTTTTGAACTTTTGCATTGCTTTCAACCAAGACAAATGCATTCACCAGGAAATGTCATTTTAAAAATTTACAACCTTATCTGGCCATGTGGTGTGTGATACATCATCCGACAGATCCTGTTTTATTTATGATGGAGGGACTCTGAAAGTCACGAAGCCTATTTTTATAGGGCTATCAGGCGGCCCTTGCTATTGTTAGAGAGCCATCAGCCGGCTATGCTTTGTTGCTCCCAATATTAACAAGTGGGTCTCTAATACTATTATTGCATACGCAGTGACTGCAAGGGCTGCCTAAAATTTGGAGGCACTCCAATGCCCCTTGCAAGAGACGTAGAGGTCGGAGAGCCTCATAAAAACAATGTTCCCTTTATTAGGAAGTGGGTCTCCCATAGTATTAGCCTATTTAGTGAATGCAAAAGCTACCAAAAATTTGGACGCACGCCAATGTTGCTTGGAAGAGACGTAGAGGTCGGAGAGCCTCCTACAAACAATGTTCCCATTATTATTAAGTGGGACTTCCATAGTGTTTGCCCATGCAGTGAAGCAACGGCTGCCAAAAATTTGGAGCAACTCCAATGCCCCTTGCAAGGGACGTAGAGGTCAGAGAATCTACTTAAAACAATGTTCCCATTATTAGAATGTGTGTCTCCCATAGTGTTTTTCTATGCAGTGAATTCAAAAGCTGCCAAAAATTTGGAGGCACTCTAGTACCGCTTGGAAGAGACGTAGAGGTCGGAGAGCCTCCTAAAAACAATGTTCCCATTATTAAGAAGTGGGTCCCCCATAGTGTTTGCCTATGCAGTAAGTGCAAAACTTGCAAAAAATTTGAAGGCACTACAATGCGCCTTGGAAGAAACGTAGAGGTCAGAGAGCCTCCTAAAAAGAATGTTCCCTTTATTAGGAAGTGGGTCTCCCATAGTGTTTGCCTATGCAGTGAATGAAAAAGCTGCCAAAAATTTGGAGAAACTCCAATACCCCTTGGAAGAGATGTAGAGGTCGGAGAGCCTTCTAAAAATAATGTTCCCATTATTAGGAATTGGTCTCCCATAGTGTTTGCCTATGCAGCGAATGCAAAAGCTGGCAAAAATATGGAGGCATTCCAATGCCCTTTGGAAGAGACGTAGAGGTCGGACAGCCTCCTGAAAACAATGTTCCCATTATTAGGAAGTGGGTCTCCCATAGTGTTTGCCTATGCAGTGAATGAAAAAGCTGCCAAAAATTTAGAGGAAATCCAACGCCCCTTGCAAGACACGTAGAGGAGGTGATATGGTAGACATGGTGCTGAATGATATGGTGATGGAGGATGAAAAGAAGGAGGAGGACAAGAGAAAATAGACAAAATTAAGAAGCGTATAGCCATGTGTAGGTGTGAAGAGGTGCATGGGAATAGACCTCCCAAAAAAAGACACTGGATTTGAGTTAATGTTACACTGCTATCATTCGGTGGTGTTGAGAAGTCTGGCCCAATCCAGCCCTTGTTCATTTTTATAAGAGTCAGCCTGTCAGCATTTTCAGTGGACAGGCGGATGCGCCTATCGGTTATAATTCCACCGGCGGCACTAAAATCCCGCTCTGATAAAACGCTAGCGGCAGAGCAGGCCAGGACCTCCAAGGCGTAGAGAGCCAGTTCATTCCATGTGTCCAGCTTGGATACCCAGTAATTATAAGGCACAGAGGAATCACGGAGGATGTTGGTATGGTCGGCAAGGTACTCCCTCACCATCTTCCTAAACTTTGCACTCCTTGTGAGACTACCCCGCGCCTCAGGGCCTGTAAGATGGTAGGGTCTGAGAAAACTGTCCCAGAATTTTGACAGTGTTCCCCTGCCTCTGCTGGATTGGAGTTGTGTCGCTCTTGCTTGTACTCCTTGGTTGTCCAACAAACTGTGACCTCTGCCGCCAGCGATTTCAAATGGGAATGTTTTTAATAATTCCGCAACAAGGGCATTCTGGTACTGCCCCATTTTAGAAGACTTGTCCACCTCGGGAATAAGAGATATAAAGTTCTCCTTGTAGCCTGGGTCTATAAGTGTCACCAACCAGTAATGACTGTTACCCAAAATTTGAAGAACGCGAGTGTCACGGGAAAGGCAGCGTAACATAAACTCAGCCATGCGTGCCAGACTGCTAACAGGCAAGACTTCTGTGTCCTCACCAAGTGGATGACTGACCATGTGTGTCACCCTGGCCTGGATGCCACAAAATGTAATTAAAGCTGTGTCTGAGAGCAAGGGGGAGGTTCTCTGGTCAGGGGAACATTAGCATGCAATGCCTCCTGTCTCAGGCCAGTAGGGGGAGCAGGCTGCCCCTATAAAAGCTGGTGCTGGGGGCAGGGTTAGAGAGAACTTGATGGCCTGTCTCAGCACTGAGACTTGTCCCAGAGCAGAGCAGGGACAGACAGTTGCACTGCACCTAAGAGGAAGTGTGGCAGGAGGAGAGCCACAAGCCAGAGACAAGAGGCGAAGCAAGCCTGTCTTGGCAGATAAGAGACTGACTTTACCAGACTTTGGTGTCTGAGGCTGAGAGGATTCTACATCCCCCAGCAGAGAACCAGTCCGCAAGGGACTGTATATTCCTTGGCCTAAGAAGCCTGGAGGCCCTGCCACAACCGAAGGGACCAGTAAAGCCGTACAAGGCTGGGAGCAGAAAGGAACCCACGTCGCAGGCCATACAGGTGAGAATACACGGAAAGCTCGGAAACGTGGGCTGTTACCCTATAACGAGGAGATAGCCAGAAGGAGCGCAGAAAGCACGGTAGGCCTACACCCTCACCCTGACCAGGGCCAATTTCCCCGTTGCTCTCAGACATCCAGGTCCCCTCCTAGCCGGGACTGTTTATGGGTCAGTTTACCTGTTTTAGTAAAGACCCTGGACTGCAACCTATTGTCTGTGTGCTCCTTCGCGCCTCCAGCACTACCAGTACTGGGACTCTCACCAACATCACTCCCACCATCCACTACACTGCCCTGGGGCCGCACTCTTCCCGTGGGGAGTCACACCATCCCAGCTGCACACCTCATCAGCCCCAGCGGTCTGCCTTGCAGCGGCGGTTCCTAATGACCGCAAATCCACGGGTGGCGTAGTCGGACATAATCAATAGCACATAACGGACTACCACTGGTCTGACCACCCTGAGCCATGAAACCGGGTTGCCACTACTACTCCCATCGTTCCCCCTATGGCCCGGATCCGAGTGCCCCACGGCCCAGGGGGCGAGTCAGCTTTGGCGTAGTCGGCAGGATTTAGTGCCCGCAACCACCGGGTACTGCGTGCCTGAAAAAGACTTTTGTAACTTACCTGTGGCGAAGTTTCCCGCCGTCCGGAGTCGTTTCCCGCCATCCGGAGCTGATTCCGGCCATCAGACGCCATCTTGGACCGTTTCCCGCCGTCTTCTGCCGTCTTCCCGCCATCCGCAGCTGTTTCCCGCCATCGGATGCCATCTTCAGGACGCCGCGCGGGAAGAAGAGGGGCGTGGACGTCAAAACCGCGCGAGATCCGAAGCTCCGCCCCACGCACCGACGCTGCGCAAGGTCCTGGAAGGGAGAGAGAGCGACGCTGATGTCATCAGGACGCGACGCCAGGTCCTCCTCCATAGCAGCAGCAGCAGAGCCGCGGCCTACAGAAGAGGATCGTTGGAAGGTAGGCCACGCTTAACTAGGGGGGAGAAAGATGTCGGACACAGAGGCGCCCACTACCACCAACGCAGCTGCAGCAGCGGTGATGCCCTTTTCCCTGCCCTACATCCCTGGAGCGGCCTGGCTGCCCAAATACTCAGGGGAGCCCCATGCCCTAACTGACTTTAAGGAAAGGCTGTACAGTTTGTTCCAGGTTTACCCTCTGACAGAGGAACAGAAGGTCAGCATACTAACAGGGCAGTTAACTGGCGCAGCCCAAAGGGAGGTAAAATTATGGCCCACTGAGGAGAAAAGGACTGTGAAGGGTATTCTGGCCCGTCTGCGGGGTACCTTTGACACACGTACCTCCGCTGAGATTAAAATGAGGTTCTATGGATGTAAGCAGCGGGCACAGGACAGCATCAGAGACTATGCCCTAAATCTGCAGGAAGCCTTGAGGGCTATTCAACAAACTGACCCTGGCAGTGTGCAGGAAACGGATAAGCTGCTAACAGAACAATTCATAGAAGGTCTGCTGTCTAGCGCCCACAGGGCCCAGCTGCGCCTCATGTTCTTTCAGAACCCCGACCTGCCCTTTGCCCAATTTAAAGACAGGGCCATAAGGGTGCTCCGTGAATCTGCATTAGTGGCGCTATAAACCCCCGGCGCCCTGCTCTCACCTACCACCAGGAGGCGGCGCCCTCCTCTATGGACCCCGTGGGGGCTGATGCACAGGCCCTGAACCAAGCCCCGTTGAAAGACCTGCACCACCAAGTCCAGGAGCTGACCAGGAGCGTCGCGGCGTTGACCAGGACCGTCCAGGCGTTGCAAGTGGACCCGTCAAGACCCATCGAGCTGGCTTCAAGTCTGGAGGATGTCCCGTGGCGTCGACAGAGGAGGATCCCGTCGTTACGAGGGAGGCCCACAGACCGCTACGCAGAGGATGGACAGCCCATTTGCCGTCGATGCAACCAGCCCGGACACATTTCCAGGTACTGTAATTTAAACGGGTCCAACCTGGGGCAGAGGGCCAACCCCCAGGCATAAGATCACCAGGCCCTTATAATTGGCGTGATAAGTACGTTGGGGGGCGCCCGGTTTTACCCGTGGTGCTGGACGGTATCCCCATGAGCGCCTTGCTGGATACTGGGTCACAAGTAACCACTATCCCTTATGTACTTTTAAAGCAGTATTGGACTGATGCTGATATCACACGGTATCCAGACAGTAACTTGAGCATCATCGCCAGTAATGGCTTACCCGTGCCGCAGATGGGGTTCAAGGAGATGACCATTAAAATTGGTAAAGTTGAACTGCCGGCACAGGGAGTGATTATTGTGGACATTGACCGTCGTGAAAGTCACCCTAAAATAACTGTGGGTACTAATGTAATTGAAAATTGTCTTTCAGAGGTAATTGTAATTCTACAACAGGTGGCGGTGAATGCTAGTTCCAGCCAACAGAGAGTCCTCAACAAGGAGATAAAAGCCCTGATGAGACAGCAGCAGGTAGAACTGTCTGGTGGTGAGATCGGTAGCGTAAGACTGAGTGACCCATTCCCCATCTCCATGCCTCCCAAAAGTGAAATGATGATCTGGTGTCGGACTGCAATCGGGTTGAGAGGTAGAGACTACCAAGCCATGGTAGAACCCGTGTACTCAGACAGCAGGCCTACCATTTTGACAGCCCGGGGGGTGGTTGATGTCCGTCATGGGAGGGTGCCCGTCCGCATCCTCAACATTGGGGCGAGGGAGGTACACTTACCCAGGTACGCTACACTCGCCAAACTGTTTGTTGTCGAACACAAAGCTATCAGGGCCGTGGAACCCTTGCCTCCATCTCCTCAGGCGGAGGGTAATGGCTCCCAGGAACAAAAGGAGGACTGGTGCCAGAAACTCCATGTGGGTGCTGACTCCACTCCCCTGCACCAAAAACAAGGAGTCTACCGGGTGGTACAGGAGTACGAGAGAGTCTTTAGTAAGCACCCGCTAGACTTCGGCAGAGTAAAAGGGATAGAACACCACATTCCCACAGGGAGCCACCCACCGATAAAAGAAAGACACCGACCTGTACCTCCTGCACATTATCAGAACGCAAAGGGGATGCTAAGAGAAATTAAGGAAGCTGGGGTCATTAGAGATAGCTGTAGCCCCTGGGCAGCCCCCTTGGTTCTGGTGAAAAAGAAAGACGGCACCATGAGAATGTGCGTGGACTATAGACAAATCAACCGTATCACCCACAAAGACGCATATCCGTTGCCTAGAATAAAGGAGTCTTTAGTAGAGATGAGCGTTGTTCGACTAGAACTGTTCGCCAATCTCAAATTCGAGCTGTTTTGGGTGGTGTTCGAGTTGTTCGACGAACCCGAACGATTTGCAAAAAATTCGGCTGTTCGAGGTTATGTTCGATAACTGTTCGTGCACCAAAAGCGTGTCCTGCATGTCTGGCGCTATTTAGAGCACCAATCATGCAGGGATTGTCTGCCACTCACTGTAATGCCACAGCCATGGTGGTTGTGGCATTACAGTGATTGCCCAAATCGATGGGAACAGTGCTCACAGTGAAACATGAAAAGCCGGCAATTCAGCAGCGGCATACACCGGTACCCGACAATTTAAAACCGAAAGAATAGAGCTTCACACATAGATTAGATAGATATAAACATGTCAGCCACATATATACGAAGTACAGTGAAAGTGCTGCTTACTGTACTTGTCATTTAGCGTAAAGGATTTATCAAAAAAAATAATAGTGTTTTCATGCACTGTCTCTTTAAAAAAGCCGGCCGGCAATTCAGCAGCGGTAGCCGACAATTTATAACAGACAGAATAGAGCTTCACACATAGATTAGATAGATAGAAACATGTCAGTCACACATATAAGAAGCACAGTGACAGTGTTGCTTACTGTACTTGTCATTTAGTGTAAAGGATTTATCAAAAAAAATAATAGTGTTTTCATGCACTGTCTCTTTAAAAAAGCCGGCTGGCAATTCAGCATCTGTACCCGACAATTTAGAATAGAAGGAATAGAGAATCACACATAGATTAGATAGATAGAAACATGTCAGCCACATATATACGAAGTACAGTGACAGTGTTGCTTACTGTACTTGTCATTTAGTGTAAAGGATTTATTAAAAAATATAATAGTGTTTTCGTGCACCGTCTCTTTAAAAAAGCCGGCCGGCAATTCAGCAGCGGCACCCGACAATTTATAACAGACAGAATAGAGCTTCACACATAGATTAGATAGATAGAAACATGTCAGTCACATATATATGAAGTACTGTGACAGTGTTGCTTACTGTACTTGTCATTTACTGCAAAGGATTTATTAAAAAAAATAATAGTGTTTTCATGCACCGTCTCTTTAAAAAAGCCGGCCGGCAATTCAGCATCTGTACCCGACAATTTATAACAGACAGAATAGAGCTTCACACATAGATTAGATAGATAGAAACATGTCAGTCACATATATAATAAGTACAGTGATAGTGTTGGTTACTGTACTTGTCATTTAGTATTAAAATAAAGGATTTATTATTAAAAAAAATTGGCGTGGGGTTCCCCGTAATTTTAGTCTCTAGCGGAGGTTAAGCAGACAGCTGGGGCAGATGTTTGAAGCCTGGGAAGGGGGTAATACCCACGGAGCTTCCCAGGCTACTAATATCAGCCCCCAGCTGAATACCTAGCCTTTACTAGCTATTAAAATGGAGGACCCCCCAAAAAAAAATGACGTGGGGTCCCCCCTAATTTAATAGCTAGCAAAGGCTAGGCAGACAGCTGGGGGCTGATATTAATAGCCCAGGAAGGGAGCCATGAATATTGGCCCCCTCCCAGGCTAGAAACACCAGCCGTCAGCCGCCCCAGAAATGGCGCATCCATAGGATGCGCCAATTCTGGCACTTAGCCTCGCTCTTCCACGCTGCCCTGGTGCGGTGGCAGGGGGTAATAGGGTTGGGGTTGATGTCAGCTTATAATGCCAGCTGACATCAAGCCCAGGTTAGTAATGGAGAGGCGTCTATAAGACACCCCCATTACTAACCCCATAGTCAAAGTTAAAAGAAAACACAAACACCCAGAATAAAGTCCTTTAATTGAAATAAAGACACATTCCTTTATTGTTCTAAATTAAACCATACTTACCATCACGCCCATTCCAGCTGAAGCCAACGATCTCCTGCAATAAAAGAAAAATAATAAAGCAACCTCATCCTTACCTTTCCATGGTTCCCACGACAGCTTCAGCTCTGCTACATCGAGATAACAGGCTGGACCGCAGCAGAAAGCTGCCATCCAGCCTGTCATCCCGCAGACACTGAGAAGCGCAGGCATGCTTGCGCTCCTCAGTGTCTGACTGTGACGGCATCCAGATGAGCCGACAATGAACTCGGCTCACCTCATGTACGTCACTGACAGCGTGGGAGAATTCTCCTGCACTCACCACTTCAGCGTGAGAATTCTCCCACGCTGTCAGTGACGTGCATGAGGTCAGCTGAGTTCATTGGACATGAATGAGCTCACCTCATGCACGTCACTGACAGCGTGGGAGAATTCTCACGCTGTAGCGCTGAGTGAAGGAGAATTTTCCCACGCTGTCAGTGACGTGCATGAGGTGAGCTCATTCATGTCCAATGAACTCAGCTGACCTCATGTACGTCACTGACAGCGTGGGTGAATTTTCACGCTGAAGTGCTGAGAGCAGGAGAATTCTCCCACGCTGTCAGTGACGTGCATGAGGTGCGCCGAGTTCATTGGACATGAGCTTGTCTCATCTTTATGCCGTCACAGAGAGACACTGAGGAGCGCAAGCATGCCTGCGCTTCTCAGTGTCCGCGGGATGACAGGCTGGATGGCAGCTTTCTGCTGCGGTCCAGCCTGTCATCTCGATGTAGCAGAGCTGAAGCTGTCGTGGGAACCATGGAAAGGTAAGGATGATGTTGCTTTATTATTTTTATTTTATTGCAGAAGACATTGGCTTCAGCTGGAATGGGTGTGATGGTAAGTATGGTTTAATTTAGAACAATAAAGAATTGTGTGTTTATTTCAATTAAAGGACTTTATTCTGGGTGTTGTGTTTTTTTAAATACTTTACTGGAAATTCATGGTGGTCATGTCTAATATTGGCGTGACCCCATGAATTTCGGGCTTAGGGCCAGCTGATAATGCCAAGCTGGCCTTAACCCCTTTATTACCCAGTGAGCCACCGCACCAGGGCCCTGGATGAGTTGGGTACAGCGCCAGAAGATGGCGCTTCTATGAACGCGCCATTTTCTGGGGCGGCTGCGGACTGCAATTTGCAGCCGGTGGGGCCCAGAAAGCTTGGGCCTCCCTGCGCTGCGGATTCCAGCTCCCAGCTGCCTAGTTGTACCTGGCTGGGCACAAAAATAGGGCGAAGCCCCACGCATTTTTTTTTTTAATTATTTCATGAAATTCATGGAATAATTAAGAAAAAAAGGGCTACTGATCGGACAGTCTAAGTCCAGGAGTCAAAAGCCACCCTTCAAGTGGGATAAACCGGAAGAGGAGTCCTTCCGCCAGTTGAAGATGGCCCTCACGGGGGATGAGATCCTGGCCTACCCTGATTATGGCCAGCCTTTTATCCTTCACACAGACGCCAGTAATGTGGGACTGGGAGCCGTACTGTCCCAAAACCAACAGGGCAGAGAACGGGTGATCGCATACGCCAGCCGGAAGCTGAGGCCCACCGAGAGGAACCCGGAGAATTACAGCTCCTTCAAGCTAGAATTCTTGGCGGTGGTGTGGGCCGTGACGGAACGCTTCAAGCATTACCTGGCCTCCGCAAAGTTCACAGTGTACACGGACAACAACCCGTTGACACACCTGGACAATGCAAGACTGGGTGCCCTAGAACAGCGGTGGATGGCCCGTCTCTCCAACTATGACTTCGTGGTCAAGTACCGGGCCGGCAAACCCAATGTCAACGCAGACGCCCTGTCGAGGATGCCTCACTTACCTGAAGGTGACGAAGACCCAGAAGAGCTGGAGGAGGTAGAACTCCCCGCGTTTCACCGGTATGGAGCCGCTCAATACTCCCACCGCGTGAAAGAGGAGGATCTAACAACTGTGATGATCAATCCCCTACCTCACCACAGCTGGGCCGAGACCCAAGATAGTGACCCTGCAGTCCGCCTGGTGAAAGATCTGCTGACCCAGGAAGACGCCTGCATGGATCCGGATGCCCCAGAGGAAGCCAAGCAGCTATGGAAAGAGAAGAGCAAGCTGTTCCTCTACGAAGGCAAGTTGTGCAGAAGGATTGTCAACCACCGGACGCACGAGCTGACCTGGCAAGTCGTGGTCCCAAGGCGGGATGCAGCTATTATCCTGGGGGCTTACCATGACAGAGCGGGGCACTTCGGTTGGAAGAAACTGGAGTTCCTGCTAAGAGGAAGGTTCTTTTGGGTCGGCATGAGAGGAGCTGTAGAAAAGTGGTGCAGAGACTGTTGCCCTTGTCACCTGAGGAGGAAGGACCGCACCAGCCAGAAGACACCCTTGAGGCCCATCGTCACCACGCAGCCTCTTGAGCTGGTAGCTCTGGACCACGTCAAATTGGCTCCAAGCCGGTCTGGATACATCTATGCCCTGACAATCGTGGACCACTATTCCCGTTTTCTAGTGGTGGTCCCGGTAGAGGACTTAACAGCGCAAACAGCGGCCAGAGCCTTCCAGCAATACTTCTGTCGTCCACACGGGTATCCGGAACAGGTCCTGACGGACCAGGGTCCAGCGTTCGAGGCTGAAATCTTCCAGGAGTTCTGCAACCTCTATGGCTGTAAGAAGATTCGGAGAACGCCTTACCACTCACAAACCAACGGGATGTGTGAGAAGATGAACAATATAGTTATTGATCTCCTGAAGACGTTGCCCCTGGAGGAAAGAAGCCTGTGGCCAGAAAAATTGCCGGACCTGATAGACTTATACAATCATATCCCGGTGAATGCTACCAACTGCACCCCGGCTTACCTGATGCGAGCCAGACCGGGTAAGCTGCCCGTAGACCTGGAGATGGGAGTCCTAATACCTGAGGACACCTCCCCGGATGCGGACTGGGATACGGAAAGGCAACTGCAGTACAAGAAGGTACAGGAGAGTGTGGAGAAGAGCCTGGCCCAGGTGAGAGAGAGGCAAGAAAAACTCTTCAATCAACACGCCCCTGCTGGTCCCCTAGAACCTGGTGAGCAAGTCCTAAAGCGAAAAAGAAGGCTACATAAGGCTACATAAGTTGGTCGACCAGTGGGAAAGGGAACCCTACACCGTACTGCAGTCTGACCACGACAACCCAAAGGTGTGCGTAATCACCAAGGACGGAGGAGAAACCACTAGTGTCATCTCCAGAGACCACCTCAAAAGGTGCCCCGAGCAACTCCGTAGTGCAGAAGAGGATCAGAGTGACCTTGAACCCGCAGAGGACAAGGAAGAAATGATCAGCACCGTTCTCGGAGAGTTCCCTCAGTCCTGGACTCGCATAAATGATGCCATAGTGGTACCCGTCCTGCATTTCCTGCAACCGGCACAGCAACAACCAACACCAGAGCCGGAAGGTGAAGAGGAGCAAGCGGTTCCAGAGGCAGAAGAGCCTGTACCAGTAGCCCAGGAGAGTCAACCCTCTGCTAACAGTGAGCCTGCCATGCCTGCGGTAAGCCAAAGGACCCGCAGACAGCTGCCTGCCCTACCTGTACACCCAGCTGGTAGCTGCACCCCTAACGCTAGTGGGGAAAGCCAAGTCAGTCCACCACCAGACAGTGGGTTAAGGAGGTCAACCAGGAGCACAAAGGGGCAGATACCCGCTCGCTGGAGAATATAGAGTGTACTAAAATTGTAAATAACCCTGTTGCTAAATGTTGAATTGTTTGCCAAGTTACATGCATGTTTGGTAATTCTGTGTTTCAGTTTCTTGCAGCTACCGTAAGGACTCAAAGGTTATGGACTTTTTTATAACCGGGACCTGGTATGGACTGCGTTCGGAGCCTAACCCAGGAATGAACTAAGACTGTGAAGGACTTGGGGTAGGACAGACCCCCACCTGGTTAAGGCTCCCTGTTGTGCTGGTGATATGGACACCCGGTCACAGGCCACACTGTGACCTTAAGGACTCAAGCTGTGCGTCGTCTGTCTGTTAATGTTTTATGGTCATGCATATTGTCTTTGTTTACTGTTTAGTCCCGGAGTACTAAATTTCACTAAGGGGGAATGTGTCACCCTGGCCTGGATGCCACAAAATGTAATTAAAGCTGTGTCTGAGAGCAAGGGGGAGGTTCTCTGGTCAGGGGAACATTAGCATGCAATGCCTCCTGTCTCAGGCCAGTAGGGGGAGCAGGCTGCCCCTATAAAAGCTGGTGCTGGGGGCAGGGTTAGAGAGAACTTGATGGCCTGTCTCAGCACTGAGACTTGTCCCAGAGCAGAGCAGGGACAGACAGTTGCACTGCACCTAAGAGGAAGTGTGGCAGGAGGAGAGCCACAAGCCAGAGACAAGAGGCGAAGCAAGCCTGTCTTGGCTGAGAGGATTCTACATCCCCCAGCAGAGAACCAGTCCACAAGGGACTGTATATTCCTTGGCCTAAGAAGCCTGGAGGCCCTGCCACAACCGAAGGGACCAGTAAAGCCGTACAAGGCTGGGAGCAGAAAGGAACCCACGTCGCAGGCCATACAGGCGAGAATACACGGAAAGCTCGGAAACGTGGGCTGTTACCCTATAACGAGGAGATAGCCAGAAGGCGCACAGAAAGCACGGTAGGCCTACACCCTCACCCTGACCAGGGCCAATTTCCCCGTTGCTCTCAGACATCCAGGTCCCCTCCTAGCCGGGACTGTTTATGGGTCAGTTTACCTGTTTTAGTAAAGACCCTGGACTGCAACCTATTGTCTGTGTGCTCCTTTGCGCCTCCAGCACTACCGGTACTGGAACTCTGACCACCATCACTCCCACCATCCACTACACTGCCCTGGGGCCGCACTCTTCCCGTGGGGAGTCACACCATCCCAGCTGCACACCTCATCAGCCCCAGCGGTCTGCCTTGCAGCGGCGGTTCCTAATGACCGCAAATCCACGGGTGGCGTAGTCGGACATAATCAATAGCACATAACGGACTACCACTGGTCTGACCACCCTGAGCCACGGAACCGGGTTACCACTACTACTTCCATCGTTCCCCCTATGGCCCGGATCCGAGTGCCCCACGGCCCAGGGGGTGAGTCACATGCTCTCCTCCTCCTCCTCTTCCCCTTCCTCCCTGTCCTCTGGCCATCCATGCTGAACAGACGGTATGACAGTTGAGATCTTATGTGTGGAGTCTGAACTGAATACCGATGGCCTTGTTGATGCTGGTGGTTAACAACTGCCTTTTTCTGTTCACAAATCCTTCCCAACAGCTGCAATGTAGAGTTCCAATGCGTGAGGACATCACACACCAGTCGGTGAGCCGGAAGCTGCAAACGCTGCTGAAACACGGCAAGGGCGGTGGAAGCTGTAGATGACTTTCTAAAATGGGCACACTGGCGACGTACTTTGACAAGCAGATCCGGCAGCTCTGGGTAGGTTTTCAGAAACCGCTGAACCATGAAGTTAAGCACATGGGCCAGGCATGGTACATGTGTGAGCTCACCTCGCCTCGGAGCCAACACCAGGTTCTGGCCATTGTCACATATGACCATGTCTGGCTGTAGGTTCAGTGGTATCAGCCGCAGATCTGCCTGCTCTTTCAGAGCTGTCCTCAACTCTTCAGCGTTGTGTGGTTTGTCAAGGCAGTGCTGCAGTGCTTCCAGCTTGCGACTGATGTGGTCATTTCAAAGATAGATTCTGAAGAGGAGGAGGAGGAGTTGGTGCAGGAGCTGTAGAATTTGGGGGCAACCCTTATTGACCCAGGGCCCGCAATCCTCGGCATCGGGAGGACGTGTTCCGTCCCAAGGTCCGACTGGGTCCCGGTTTCCACTATGTTAACTTAGTGTGCCGTCAGCGAGATGTACCATCCCTGCCCAAAAGCACTTGTCTATATCCGTGGTTAGATGGACTTTCCCAGTAACTGAGTTGTTGAGGGCACGGCTAATATTGTGGGACACATGCTTGTGTAATGCTGGGATGGCACAGTGGGAGAAATAGGGTGGCTGGGGATTGAGTAATGAGGGACAGCCGCCGCCATCAAGTTGCGGAAAGCTTCCGCCTCCACGAGCCTAAAAGGCAACATTTCGAGCGCAAGCAGTCGCAAAATGTGTAAATTTAGTAGTGAGGCCTGTGGGGAGTTGGCTGCATATTTGTGCTTGCGTTCCAAGGATTGGGTTAGGGACAACTAAACGCTGCACTGGGACAAGGACGTGGACATGTTTGCGGATGGTGCTAGTTGAGAATGTGCAACGACAGGTGCAGGGCAGGAGGCATCTTCGCATGCGCCATGTACAGAGGATTGGCTTGCATGCACAAGAGCGGAGGAAGCAGTGGGGCCACCTGCAGACACTGTTCCTGGACCCTTGGGTTTTGCCCACTTAGTCGGGTGCTTTGTTGCCATGTGCCTGATCATGCTGGTGGTGGTCAGGCTGCTAGTTTTGCTACTCCTGCTGATGCTAGCCTGGCAGGTGGTGCAAAAGGCATTTTTGGGGTTATCGGCAGAGTCTTTGAGAAACAACCAGACTCGGGAAGACCTAACAGTTGTACTGACAACTTACGTTGTGTTGACGTTACGGGGAATGGTTGACCGCCTTCTGTCTGCCTGTTGGGGTGCTATGCCTCCCTCCCCCTGTTTTCTGCTGTCCTCACTCTGTAGGTCCCCCAACCAGGTTGGGTCAGTTACTATATCATCCAGCACCTCGTCTTCCACTTCCGCACCCTGGTCCTCCTCCTGACTTTCTGGCAATTGTGTCTCATCATGGTTCACCTTTCGTGACAGTTTCCCACCATCGCCTTCATGTGACTGTGGCTGCTCAAATATTTGGGCATCGCTACATACGATCTCCTCTTGCCCCGCTTCAAGTGGACCATGTGAGAGGCCCAAATCTATAAATGGAAAAGTGAACAGCTCTTCGGAGTGTCCAAATGTGGGATCAGTTGTTTCCATGCACTCGGCATGGTGGTAGGAAGGAGGATCAGGATGAAGAATATGTGGTCCAGACTCACGGCTACTGAGACTTTACCATGTGGAAGACAGGGTGGTGGTGCTGGTGGTAGTGGCTAAGTGACTGGAAACATTATTTGCTATCCAACCAATAACCTTTTCACATTGCTCTGTGTTGAATAGTGGTGTGCTGCGGTCCTTTAGGAATTGGGACAGGAAGGTCGGGAGAAAAGATGTGGGTGTTTGTTGTGGCACAATTTCAGCTAGCCCACGGCCTAGGCCTCTGCATGCACCATCGCCATCACGTCCACTTTCCAGTTCCTTGCCATGCGCCTTGCCCATTTTAAATGGAGGACAATATCTTCCACGCTCACTACAAATGGCTGAATTTTGAGCCAAGTTATATGCAATCCATGTGATGGAGAAACGACAGTTTTAAATACCTGGCCTGTAGGTAACTCTTTTGAAAAGCAAACCAGTGTCGAAAACTTTGCTGACACACTGAAAAAAAATTTGAATGGAGGCCAAAAATGGCAGTATTTTCAGCGCAATTATATGTGATCCGTGTCACGGACAAACCACAATTTTAAATACCTGGCCTGTAGGTAACTATTTTGAACAGCAAACCAGTGTCAAAAACTTTGCTATCTCAATGAAAAAAAAATTGCATGGAGGCCAAAAATGGCAGTATTTTCTGCGCAATTATATGTGATCCGTGTGATGGACAAACCACAGTTTTAAATAGCTGGATTTTTAGCACTGTAATATGGAAAGGACCTGGCTGTATTCTGCAGTGCCAACAAGCAAATGGGGCAGAAAAATGGTGTTCTCTGGATTGCTTTTTAAGCAAATAATGAGGATTAAGATTCAAAAAATATATTTCTGGCCCTGGAGACCTGGGCCTTTGTCTAGAAATATCTAACAGAAGCAGAAGGCAGAACTGGAATGGAGTCTCTCTTGCTATATGCACTGCAGTCTGCTATATACACTGCCTGCCTGATATCTCTACAGATGAATTAGTCCTCAGAAGGACTGTTTGTTGACATGGATATGTGTAATGTACTTGTTTTCTCCCTACACTACCTAATACACAAACAAATCTCTCCCTAGCTCAGCAGCACCTCTCCCTACACTGCCTGATTGCGGAGTAGGCTGACGAGCACAGCGGCACCAGGTCTGATATAGACCTGATGACGCTTTGCGGCCAGCCAATCACTGTAATGCCACAACCAACATGGCTGCGGCTTTACAGTGAGTGGCAGGCAATCCCTGCATGTTGATTGGCACTCTAAAGAGCGCCAAACAAGCAGGGAGGGGACCCAAGCATCCGCCCGAGCATCTCGCAAGTACTCGACGAGCTCCGAGCATCTTGAATACTGAGATGCTCGGGTGACTACCGAGTACTTGCAATTATGCTCGCTCATCTCTAATGGATATGTGTAGAATATGTTGTGATATACCTACACTAACTAAGAAACAACCAAATATCTCCCTAGCTCAGCAGCACCTCTCCCTACACTGCCTGATTCCATAGTAGACTGTGACGACCATGGTGGCGCCAGGTCTAATATAGACCTGATGACGCTGTGCGGCCAGCCAATCACTGTAATGCATCAACCAACATGGCTGCGGCATTGCAGTGTGTGGCAGACAATCCCAGCATGTTCATTGGCGCTCTAAAGAGCACCAAACATGCAGGGAGGGGAACTGAGCTCCCGCCGAGCAACCCCAGAAATACTCGGCGAGCACCAAGTTAGATGCTCCGGCGACCACAGAGCAGTAGCGTGCATGCTCGCTCATCACTAGTCAAGTGCAATCAAAACCGGCTGGTTACACAGAGCGAGCTTCAATTCCTAGAAAGCCATCTCTGCCTCAGAAGACCATTTGGCCATTTCCGTCTTCGTACCTTTAAGCAGGTCGGTCAGGGGTGCGGCTATCATGGAGAAATTTGGAATAAATCACCAATAATATCCCACAAAGTCCTAGAAATGCTCGAACCTGTTATTTGGAGTCCGGTTGCAGACAAATTTTGACTGCTTCCACCTTCTTTACTTGCGACTTTATTCCGTCCCTTCTGATAATGTAGCTCAAGTATTTTGCCTCTTCTTTTCCCATAGCGCACTACCTCGGGTTTATGCTAAAGTCAGCCTTCCTCAGCGCATACAGAACCACCTGGACCTTCTGTAGGTGACTTTCTCAATCTGGGCTGAAGATCACGATGTCTTCTAGATAAGCGGCGAAGTACTTCTTGTGCAAGGGTAGGATCCGATGCATGGCCCTCTGGATGGTAGCTGGGGCTCCCTGCAGACCGAATGGCATCCTGATGTACTGAAAACACTCGTCGGGTGTAGAGAAGGCAGTCTTCTCCTTGGCACTTGGAGACAGCAGAATTTGCCAGTCTTTTGTTAGGTCCAGGGTGGTGATGTATCTAGACTTTCAATAAGTTCATCTATTTGGGGCATCGGATACGCGTCGAATTCAGACATTTCATATAGCTTTTAGTAGTCATTAAAGAACCGCCATTCTCCATCCGGCTTCGGCACAAGAGCAATGGGACTGGACCAGCCACTCTTTGACTCCTCGATGACGCCCAGGTTCAAGATTCCTTTCACCTCCTTGGAGATCACTTCGCGGCGGGCTTCGGGGATTCTATATGGCCTCTGGTTCACCTGTACATGCGGTTCCATCAAGATCTCATGTTCCTCAACCTGCTTATGACGCGCCCCCTGGGCCTGTGCTGTGCAGGGGGATACCCGGAGCCGGATCGCTGGGGGTTGTAGTTCTCCGTGGCGGTGACCCGGTCCGTGCCCAGGGCGGTCAAACCAGTAGCAGTCTTAATGTAATAGCAAATGTCCGACTACGCCACCCGTGGATTGCGGTCAGTGGGGACCGCCGCTGCGCTGCCGACCGCTGAGGCTGATGTTGTTTGCTCAGCCGAGTATGGGATAACTCCCCACGGGAGAAGTATTGCCTCAGGGCAGCTAATGGGGATGATGGGAGTGATGGTGTGAGTGTCCCAGTAGTAATGGTGCTGGTGCGGCGATGAAACACAGAGACGTGCGGTTGCAGTTTCCAAAGCTTTACTCACGGTTGTTATTCTGGTCACTTGTGCACATGAGGGACCGCCTGAGCCGTGCTGCGTTCACCAGGCAAGGGACTCGACCAACTCCCAGGCAATTCCAGAGCGTGGCACAGGGCTCCCTTCCTTTCCTTTCTCTGGCCGTCCCCACCAGTGACCCACCTTTGTCCAGCTCCCTCGGGCCTTCTCTGGGCACGCTGATCTCTGCGTCCCTGACCCTATATGGTATGCCTTCCTGGTGGATGTAGTGAGGGGTCGCACCAAGATGTGGTAACAACCTCCAGTCTTTGGCTGAGGAATCTGTTGCCTCCACCAATTTGGGTTCCGGTACCCTGTTCTGCCAACCCTTCACCCTGTATCTCCTGGGTTCTTAGGGTTCCTTCTTCACTCGTGCCTCTGGGCCTTTCTCTGTGTTCCTGTTCCTTGCTTCCTTTCTTACTGTCCTTTCTGTTCCTTCTCCTTTCTCTCTCTCCCAGGCTCCAGCCTCCTGACAAGGCCTGCCTGCGGAGCAGAGCCCATGCAGAGGCTCTGCTTCCTGTCTTCTCCTCTCACTGCACTGAACACTGATCTAAGATGGTGCCCACCTTATATACCTCCTTCTGACACCCGAGCCCAGGTGACTAGCAACCAATGGGCTCCTACCTATGCCCAGAGACCCACCCCTATCTGCTCCTACACCACTGGGTTTTCCTCCCCCTCCCCACTCCAGCCAGGAACAGATGCTGTCGTGCCTGCACTTCTGTCTAGTGGGAGCACCGTTGAGCTGTCCCTCGGAAATGGGGTGTGTGTGGTGCATGCAGCCTACCGAGTCCTGGTCCACACTCCATCCTTACCCGGGAGTGGAATATCACACCTCTGGACTGAGGTGCAATACCCCTGTAGCAGCCGAGCCCTCGGGGTGCTACACTTACATCCTGGCAACTCCAAAAATAGGTCTCGGTTTCGCTGTAGCAGTTCTCAGCAAAGTTGCTTTTGGGCCGGTGACAGTGTCTCTGCCACTGTGACCTACTCGACCCTGGCTTCGGGATTGGCCCCCAGACAGGTAGCTTCCACTGGTTTTTGATCCGTTCCTGCATCTGGGTCACATGCTCGGTAATACTCCGGTGGGGTGTAACCTCTGCTTCCCAGGTCTCCTTTGCTATATCCAAAAGTCCCCTAGGGTGCGGTCCGTATAGCAGCTCAAATGGTGAGAATCCCTTAGAGCTCTGGGGAACTTCCCTGATGGAGAACAGCAGGTATGGCAGTAGGCAATCCCAATCTCGCATATCCTTCTCCATGACTTTCTTCAGCATAGACTTCAAGGTCTTGTTGAATCTCTCCACTAGGCCATCCGTCTGCAGATGGTATACTGACATCCGGAGCTGTGTAATCTGGAGAGCTTTACACAACTCCTTCATTACCTTGGGCATAAAAGGAGTTCCCTGGTCTGTCAGGATCTCCTTTGGCAGGCCCCTCCGGGAGAAGATAGGGACTATCTCTCTGGCTATATTCCTGGTGGAGGAGTTTCTTAGTGGTATTGCCTCCAGATACCGAGTTGCATAGTCCAGCACTGCCAGGATGTATTGGGGCCCTCTGGCAGACTTAACCAAGGGACTGACAAGGTCCATGGCAGTCCGGTCAAATGGGACCTCTATAATAGGCAATGGCACTAGAGGGCTTAGGAAGTGGGATACTGGAGAAGTTAGCTGGCAGGTGGGGCAGGACTAGCAGTAATTAACAATCTATCTGTGACATCCAGGCCAGTAGAACCTCTGCGGGACCCACTCGCGAGTTTTGTCTACTCCCAGATGCCCACCCAAGACATGAGAATGGGCCAAGTCTAATACCTTACGCCTATAGGGACCCAGCACCACCAACTGCTCTACCACTTCCCCTCTTGGTTTAGTCACCCAATAAAGAAGTTCCTCATTTAGTGTAAAACATGGGAACCTTGCCCCCGGCTCTTGAGCAACCCAATTTATTACAGACACATTATCAAAGGCATTTTTCAATGTGAGATCCTGCATCTGTAAAGTCCCAAAATTCCCTCCAGAAACCCCCAACTCAGGAATCTCGGCCTCTGGGGTCACCGTCTCATCCTTGTCACTGGCAAGAACACACAGGGGAAATTCATCAGTCTCCGACTGCGTTAGGGATTCAACATGGTGGAATTGGCTCCTTCCTGGGACGCGTGGTACACCAGCTTTCCGCCATAAGTCCCAGAACAGGCTAAAGTCACGCTTTATTATTACTGGGTGTAGCAGGTCCTTAACCACTTCGACCTCATGGGACTTAGCCCCACAGTTAGTCTCTATGGTCACCCTGGTCATAGGGTAGTCCTTAGCGTCCCCGTAAATACAGCATACACCAACGGTTTTTCCGAGGATCAACTGGTGGGAAAGTGAGGCCCTCACCAGAGTCACTAAACTCTCCGAGTCCAAGAGTTCTGCTACCAGTAACCAATTTAGGCATAGTAAGTACACCGGCATTTCAGGCTACAATCTATTTGCTCGGGGGGTCAGGGGGCAGCGGGCGGCTATATTGCCTGGGCCGGGACATCTCCAATATATAATATCTCCCACACGGACCTTGGGCATTACCTTCCCCACCCCTTTGGACCTTGGACACCCTACCCCTTTTTGGGCCTCCGCCCCCTGATGCGTGCCCCTGTATGGAGTGGGCTGCTTTCCCAAGGAACCCTTGGCCCCCTGATACCTCTCGACCAGACCAACCAGTTCATTGTAACATACCTGGCGGCGTCCTTGCATGGTGGTCCATCTCCCACTGTGCAAGAGCGCGCACTTGATCTCCAGTCCAGAATGTCTCTCTGGCTTCCCTCCTTGCTGTCTGTTTGTCTGTTTTGGCTGCATAGGGCGACGCCCGCTGAACTTCCTGTTTCTTGTACCTGCTGCGGACACGCCCCTGTTGCACCTTCAGCCTATTGCTGTCCATCTTTGGGTATTTATACCACCTTGTTCCTCAAGATGGCGCCTGAGCATTGTGTCCTGTCAGTCGGCTTTTTTGTCTCTGACATGCCAGGTCCTATCCTGTTTTCCTGCCTGTTTTCCAGTTCTGTGTCTGAACTGTGGTCTGTTCTTGTGAACACGCTTCTTGCCTGTTCTTTCGCCTTCTAGGGGCCGTATACCTAGATCTGCCTGTCTGTGCCTTGCGGTATCTGTTCCCGTCTGAACAGAGTCCTGTTTGTGTCCCTGCCTTGCGGTATCTGTTCCTGTCTGAACTGAGTCCTGTCTATTTCTCCTGTCTTGCAGTATCTGTTCCCGTGTCTGAACTGAGTCCTGTCTATGTCTCCTGCCTTGCGGTATCAGTTCCCGTGTCTGAACTGAGTCCTGTCTGTGTACTCTTGCCTGCTGCCTTTCCTGGAGGCTGTATTTCCAGGCCTGTCTGAACACGCTCCTAGCCTGTTCCTCCCGCCTTCTAGGGGCCGATTACCTAGATCCGTTCCTGTATCTTGTCTGTCCTGTCTGAACACGCTCCTTGCCTGTTCGTCCCGCCTCTCTGGGGGCCGTATTCCCAGACCCGCTCCTGTATCCCGCTGCAGTGTCGGTCTCTTCCGTACACTCAGTTCCAGTCTGAACTCTCTCCTATCCTTTACCTGTTTTGCCTCTATGTCCGTTCCTTTCCTTTTTCTGCAGAGTCTGAACTCGTACCTAACTCCTGCTTGTTGTCTCTGTACTCCCGTTTGTGAGTTTGTGGTCCCCTCGCTACTTCACTGCAAGTACCCTGTGGGTATCTGGCTCTGCCTTTCCCTTCCTGTCTGTTCCGTGTGAACAGAGCCCTGTCCGTCCTGCTCTGACTCCTTGCTCACTGCTCCGGCAGTCCTGTCCTGCCCTGCTTCTGCCCGCTGCTCCGGCAGTCCTGTCCTGCCCTGCTTCTGCCCGCTGCTCCGGCAGTCCTGTCCTGCCCTGCTTGTGCCCGCTGCTCCGGCAGTCCTGTCCTGCCCTGCTTGTGCCCGCTGCTCCGGCAGTCCTGTCCTGCCCTGCTTCTGCCCGCTGCTCCGGCAGTCCTGTCCTGCCCTGCTTCTGCCCGCTGCTCCGGCAGTCCTGTCCTGCCCTGCTTCTGCCCGCTGCTCCGGCAGTCCTGTCCTGCCCTGCTTCTGCCCGCTGCTCCGGCAGTCCTGTCCTGCCCTGCTTCTGCCCGCTGCTCCGGCAGTCCTGTCCTGCCCTGCTTCTGCCCGCTGCTCCGGCAGTCCTGTCCTGCCCTGCTTCTGCCCGCTGCTCCGGCAGTCCTGTCCTGCCCTGCTTGTGCTCGCTGCTCCTGCAGCCCCGTCCTGCTCTGTTCTTGCCCACCGCTTTGGGCGTTCCCTCTCTGCTGTGGTTGTCTACCGCATCTGCGGTTCTGTGACCCAGTCTGTACTGGGTCTTAACCTTTCTGTGCTCCAGCCCGCCCTTTCGGCCAGTACCTCCCTGCCTGCATACTCGCCTGTATCCACCCCTCTGCATACCTGCCGTGTTTGCTTACATCCACCAGTCTGTGCCAGCCTAACCTGCCTGTTCCAGTAATTCCAGTGTGGGTCAACCCCCGTGTCCGGAGTTTGACCTGGAGTAGCACCTGGTCCCTCTGCCCGGTTTCTCCCTGGTGCACTGGCGTCGTATGCCGTCGTGCCACCTTGGTCGGATCGGCCAGATACTTAGTCACGCCCCTCCAGGCACTCTCCGGTCCATGGTCCAGTGGAACCACAACACCCGCACACGCCAGTCAGTCCGGGCGTGTGCATAACATTCATCAGCCTTCCGGAGATCACCCTGGGCAACCCAAGTCTGTATTGGCCTTGGCAGAGAATGCACGAACCCATCCATGACCACTCCCTCTACCATCTGCGTAGGGGTAGAGGACTCAGGCTGAAGCCATTTTTGTACCAGGTGCAGTAAGTCAAACATTTGGGACGAGGGGGTTTATTACGGTTATACGCCCAGCAGTGGACCTGCTGCGCCCTGACAGTCATCGTCACCCCCAAGCACGCCATAATCTCAGCTTTTAATTTTCCATATTCCTTGGTGTCTTGTAATGTCAAGTCATAGCAATCTCCCACACCAAGTATGGCGTTAGCATCTCTGCCCATTGTTCTGGCGGAAGATTCTCCCTCTCAGCGACCCTCTCAAATACTGTCAGAAAGGCCTCCACATCATCACCCGGGGTTGTTTTCTGCAGAGCTCCCCTTACCGCCTTCCAGATAGAAAACTCGTCCACTGACCTTACCGTTGGACCTGTCGCCATGCCACGAATTGCTTCAGTGATCAAGTCAATCTGCTGCTGTTGTCGGTGCTGGTTCTGTTGCTGCTGCTGCTGGAGCTGCTGCATAATCAGCTTAGTGGTCTCCTGCTGCACCATCTGTTGTTGCTGTAGCTGCTGCTGGTGCTGCTTGTTCTGTGCCTGCTGTACTTGCACCAGATGCTTAATTAGTTCATTCATTTTGTCCGGGGTCACTTGCTGGCTTATGGCAGACTTCACGCAGGACATGCAGCACCTCTTGTATCAGTCACGTGTTTGCTGGGAATGCTGCCCACAATTCTAAGACCACCGGTAGTAAAGCGGCCTGCTCAGCAGTACACGGAGGTAGACATGGAACACTGTCTCTTTAAGTTTTGTGTTGATTTATTAAAAACGTCATAAACCAACTTAGAGTTCATAAAGTAAACACAGCCCATTCGGCATAATGGCAAAGCAAAATAAAAAGATACAGCACAGTGCGTATATCGGCCGGGATCCGGCCACTCAGGGTTAACCACACACGGTTCAGCACAACACATGCAAGCTCCTATCTGGAGCAAGCCTCTCCAGATACTGAACAACTAGTGCCTCAGGAGGCTGTGTATTTAAACCCTAGACCACACTCTGAGGTGGAGATATGGAGAACAACCTCCCACCCATTCTATGGTTGTTCTCATAAAACATGCCCTTTTGATATGGCTGATTAACCCTCTATGTACCTACCATGCAGGAGAAGACTTGCACGTTTCACATCACTGAAGCTAATAGCCTCAGATAAATATATCTCCCCTCCAGTATTCTGCCAGTGACTTTGTCACTCCTCCCAGAAGGAGACTAAAAATTCATCTTCATTCCAACCTAGTTCAGTAGACAGGGTACGATACCGGACGGCGTACTGACTTATTGACAGATCTCCCTGACACAGTCTGAGAAGGGAAGATGCAGTAGAGGCTACATGACCAGGCTCATCAAAGATCTTTCAAAAGGCCACCAGGAAGGCCTGTAGATCTGTGGTCACAGGGTCCCCTCCCGCAAGGAGTTGAGCCAAACTATGGCTTCTCCTGCAAGGTGGGACATCGGGGATCCCTAGTTAGCCCAATTAGAGGGAAAATGATGAGCCACTAGTTCATAGCGCAAGGTGCACTGGTTCAGGAATCCATGGCACTGCTTACGGTCTCCGTTAACTCGTGGTGGAGCCGATAAACGAAGATTATATCCAGGAGAATAGCTTGCAAGCAGGTTAGACTCGGCCGCAGTTGCTGCAACTTGGGCTGCAGCAGAGGAAGTAGCCGTGGTCAGGACTTTTCTTGTTGATTGCACTGACGGATCTTTTCTTGATACAGCTCCGATGCCTGAGGGGTCTTGGGATCAGCGGGGTCCATGGCCTGAGCAAACTGTCACTCTCACAGGTGGCGCACGGGGTTAATGGACCCACTGTGCCACAGGGATGGGCTTGCCTAGATGGGGCGCAGCTAAGGGCTACTTGGTGTTCACTGGAGCTCCTGATGGGGGAGTCAAGCTGGAGCTGCAGATAGCTGCCAGGTACCACACCTAGGCAGTCCCAGGTAACACAGCTGCCGACCTCAAGCGTCGGGTTTGCTGGACAGGGACACGGAACCGGAGTCACTGGCAGGCAGGATTCAGAGACTGATAGACAGATCGGACAATGTGAAATTTGAGAATAGGTTCTTATTCAGAGGCACAGGTCTTGGAAACAGGATCAGGTATCACCAAGGTGGCTTCAGAGTTCAGGTACACACTACACAAGACTACAGGGATGATACTGGATAAGGAAGTAAGTATAATAGACTGAGAGCGTGGGACCCAGAAATATACACTTCTACAAACACTACTACTAAGAAATCATTGGGGTTGCTCAGGCACCTCCCTAATAGGGAGAGTGCCTTATATACATGATGCCTACCAGCTAGGCTGTTAGAACCCTCCTGTTTGTTTTTTCCATCTTGTGTTTTGCGGTCACGTGACCATCTGCCTATATATTCCAGCTCTGCCCTTTTGGCTGTGGTGGACTTCAGTGTTGTTTGACTGTTTTGCTAGCCAGGTGCTTCTGTGCCTATCTCTGTCAGTTTGCTTGGTCCTTGTGGGACCTCTAGTACCTTTTTGTCAGTTTATCTTTTGTGTTCTGCAACAACCTTCTCTGTTCAGGAGGTGTCACATTTTTGTTCCAGTCCTTAGTTCTTTTAGGGAACCCTTCCTTTATGCTATAGGTCATCGTTCAGACTAGCTGAGGAATAAGGCAGGTCTGTTCGCAAGTAACAGGCAGCCCGCTACATCGTAGGGATTAAGCTTAGTCTTATTGTAGGGATATCTTCCCCTTTCTTTCCTTAGCACTTGTTGCAGATCATAACAGTAAGTCCAGCCCAAAAAAACTGAAAGGAAAGAAATTTGGGGATCAGTATGGCTTCCATCCAGGATTTGGCTCAACGCTTGCAGGGATTGTCTCTGGAGGTGGCCGAGCTCCAGCAACATGTGAGTAGCTGTTCTGGAGAGCATTTTCTGGAACCCAAGGAAGGACTGCCTGATGTTTTTTTATGGTAAACAGCAAGATTTTTTTTCCTTTAAAAATGCTTGTTTGTTATATTTTCGTTTGAGACCAAGGTCCTCTGGGAATGAATCACAGCGCATTGGTTTTATTATGTCACTTTTGTGCTATGAACCACAAGGGTGGGCCTTTTCTCTTCAACCTAATGATCCATGTTTGAGGTCGGTAGAGGAATTTTTTTCTGCTATGGGGCTATTATATGACGATCCTGATCGAATCTCATCTGCTGAGGCAGAACTCAGGCATTTGAATCAAGGGTCAAGTGATGTTGGAAATTATTGCACACACATTAGAAGATAGGCTTCAGAAGTCAAATGGAATGATCCTGCTCTGAAATGTCTATTTCTTGCTGGTCTGAGTGAAAGGGTTAAGGATTTGCTAATTGCATTCCCAACACCTGAGACTCTGTAGGATGCCATGCAATTAGCTGTTCGTGTGGATAGGAGGCTGAGATCAAGGCAGAATGAGGTAAAGACTCCTGTCATGCCAGGTCCTATTCCCCAGAAAATCTGCTCAGACGGTGGAGAACCGATGGAGGTTGGGGCGATGTCGCTCCGCTCTCAGAAAAGAGACCGGAGGTTTGTCGAGGGATTGTGTCTTTAATGTGGTAAAGCTGACCATTTGATTAAGTTTTGTGAGCTTCGTTTAAGTAAAGGAAAAAAAAAAGTCAGTTACGCCCGTATAGCTTGTTTACGCTCTGCAGGAGTATTTCTTTCAGGGAGTACTACTTTGCAGGAAAATTTGATTGAATTTCAGGTATTTGTGGATTCTGGTTCAACACTTAATGTGATTGATAAAGGGTTTTTGGAAAAACTTAAATTGAAATCCAAACCTTTGTCATCACCTATTTCTGTGATTGCAATTGATAACACTCCCTTGAAATGTATTACTCACAAGGTTGTTGTATTTCCCCTCACTATCAATGGACTTCACCAAGAAATTTTGGACTTGGTTGTATTAAATAATTTACCCTCTCTGGTCGTTCTAGGAATGCCTTGGTTAAAACTGCACAATCGTTTGCTGGACTGGTCTACTAATATGATAAAGTCTTGAAGTCTGAACTGCTATAATAAATGTTGTAATGGTCGCATTGCGGCTGTGGAAAAAGGGGAATTACCTGTACCTATTCAAGATTTTTGGAGGGTTTTTTTGGAGGAGGAGTCGCAAGTTTTACCTCCTCATAGGGACTATGATTGCGCCATTGAGTTTGTTCCTGGAGCTACTCTTCCCAAGAGTCGCTTGTTTAATCTGACTATCCCTGAAAGAAAGGCCTTAGAGGAGTACATACAGACTAGCCTGGCGCTGGTCACATTAGACCTTCTAAGTCACCTGTGGCAGTTGGATTTTTCTTTGTTAAAAAAAAGACCGGGGTTTAAGTCCATGTCTGGATTTTCGTGAAATTAATAAGATTGCCGTACGCAATTCCTACCCATTGCCGTTAATTCCTGACTTGTTTAACCAGTTAGTGGGGGCCAAGTGGTTCTCTAAGATTGATCTCCGGGGGGCAAAGAATTTGTTACGAGTGATGGAGGGTGATGAATGGAAAACTGCTTTTAACACTCCGGTAGGTCATTTTGAGAATCTGGTGATGCCTTTTGGTCTTACCAATGCACCTGCACCTGCATTTTTTCAGAACCTTATTATTGACATCCTGAGACTTTTGATTGGTAAGAATGTGGTTGTGTATTTAGATGACATTTTGATTTATTCGCCATATCTGGAGTCCCATTGGCAGAGTGTATGTGAAGTTTTGCAGTTATTGAGTTATTCACTCTTTGCTAAGCTGGAGAAATGTGAGTTCGCTGTGCAGAAAATTAGTTTTTTGGGCTACATTGTCTCCAGTGAGGGCTTTGAGATGGACCCGGTGAAGGTTCAGGCTGTGCAGGAATGGCCTAGGCCTATTGGTTTGAAATCTATACAGAGATTTGGGGGTTTTGCCAATTATTACAGGAAATTCATTAAGAATTTTTCTGTAATTGTTAAGCCTCTGACCGATCTCACCAGGAAAGGTGCGAATACGGTCCAGTGGACCACTGAGGCCATTGAAGCATTTAAGTATCTTAAAGAGAGGTTCAATTCTGCCCCTATCCTTATGCAGCCTGATGAGACCAACCCTCTTTTGGCCGTGGTCGATGCTTCATCGGTGGGGGTCGGAGCAGTTTTGTCTCAGGAGAACAAGGATGGAGTACATCCTTGTGACTTCTTTTCGAAAAAAATTTCGTAAACAAAATTGAATTATGATTAGTGTTGAGCCACCCCCGTAGTGTTCGAGTTCGGTTCGGTTCGTCGAACACCCGTGTGTTCGCCGAACTGTTCGTCGAACTGTTCGTCGAACACCTTCGAACACCGTTAAAACCAATGGCAGGCAAACAAAAACACATAGAAACACATAGAAAACACCTTCAAAGGTGTCCAAAAGCTGACAAACTGCTCAGAAGAGCAAAAAAGAAGCAAGACAAAAATATATCTCATACCCTACCATAATTATATATAAATGTAAAGCAAAATTGCATAACAAATATAGGGTACTTAGTGAACTATTTTTGATCAAAAAAAGTATACAAGCCGTCCCACCAACATGCCTCTGTTTCTTGTATGTCTGCCATCTTAGACCTCAGTTCACATTGTCTGTTTTTTTGACTTGTTTGCATTCTGTGCAATTTAAGGGTGTGGCATGCCCTTTGTTGAGCTGATTGGTATATATGTAGCTTACCACGGGCCTAGGTGGTCTGGAGTTGGGACCCGGTCCTATTTGTCTACCCTTTTATATGCATTACTTCAACTTTGATATACAGTAAGGTTTTAATATAGGCAGTATAGGTACCGTCCCAATTTAGGGTCACCTTGCCGCTGGTGGGACGGCTTGTATACTTTTTTTGATCAAAAATAGTTCACTAAGTACCCTATATTTATTATGCAATTTTGCTTTACATTTATATATAATTATGGTAGGGTATGAGATATATTTTTGTCTTGCTTCTTTTTTGCTAGTGTGAACATGCCTCTGTTTCTTGTATGTCTGCCATCTTAGACCTCAGTTCACATTGTCTGGTTTTTTGACTTGTTTGCATTCTGTGCAATTTAAGGGTGTGGCATGCCCTTTGTTGAGCTGATTGGTATATATGTAGCTTACCACGGGCCTAGGTGGTCTGGAGTTGGGACCCGGTCCTATTTGTCTACCCTTTTATATGCATTACTTCAACTTTGATATACAGTAAGGTTTTTAATATAGGCAGTATAGGTACCGTCCCAATTTAGGGTCACCTTGCCGCTGGTGGGACGGCTTGTATATTTTTTTTGATCAAAAATAGTTCACTAAGTACCCTATATTTATTATGCAATTTTGCTTTACATTTATATATAATTATGGTAGGGTATGAGATATATTTTTGTCTTGCTTCTTTTTGCTAGTGTGAACATGCCTCTGTTTCTTGTATGTCTGCCATCTTAGACCTCAGTTCACATTGTCTGGTTTTTTGACTTGTTTGCATTCTGGGCAATTTAAGGGTGTGGCATGCCCTTTGTTGAGCTGATTGGTATATATGCAGCTTACCACGGGCCTAGGTGGTCTGGAGTTGGGACCCGGTCCTATTTGTCTACCCTTTTATATGCATTACTTCAACTTTGATATACAGTAAGGTTTTTAATATAGGCAGTATAGGTACCGTCCCAATTTAGGGTCACCTTGCTGCTGGTGGGACGGCTTGTATACTTTTTTTGATCAAAAATAGTTCACTAAGTACCCTATATTTATTATGCAATTTTGCTTTACATTTATATATAATTATGGTAGGGTATGAGATATATTTTTGTCTTGCTTCTTTTTTGCTAGTGTGAACATGCCTCTGTTTCTTGTATGTCTGCCATCTTAGACCTCAGTTCACATTGTCTGGTTTTTTGACTTGTTTGCATTCTGTGCAATTTAAGGGTGTGGCATGCCCTTTGTTGAGCTGATTGGTATATATGTAGCTTACCACGGGCCTAGGTGGTCTGGAGTTGGGACCCGGTCCTATTTGTCTACCCTTTTATATGCATTACTTCAACTTTGATATACAGTAAGGTTTTTAATATAGGCAGTATAGGTACCGTCCCAATTTAGGGTCACCTTGCCGCTGGTGGGACGGCTTGTATACTTTTTTTGATCAAAAATAGTTCACTAAGTACCCTATATTTATTATGCAATTTTGCTTTACATTTATATATAATTATGGTAGGGTATGAGATATATTTTTGTCTTGCTTCTTTTTTGCTAGTGTGAACATGCCTCTGTTTCTTGTATGTCTGCCATCTTAGACCTCAGTTCACATTGTCTGGTTTTTTGACTTGTTTGCATTCTGTGCAATTTAAGGGTGTGGCATGCCCTTTGTTGAGCTGATTGGTATATATGTAGCTTACCACGGGCCTAGGTGGTCTGGAGTTGGGACCTGGTCCTATTTGTCTACCCTTTTATATGCATTACTTCAACTTTGATATACAGTAAGGTTTTTAATATAGGCAGTATAGGTACCGTCCCAATTTAGGGTCACCTTGCAGCTGGTGGGACGGCTTGTATACTTTTTTTGATCAAAAATAGTTCACTAAGTACCCTATATTTATTATGCAATTTTGCTTTACATTTATATATAATTATGGTAGGGTATGAGATATATTTTTGTCTTGCTTCTTTTTTGCTAGTGTGAACATGCCTCTGTTTCTTGTATGTCTGCCATCTTAGACCTCAGTTCACATTGTCTGGTTTTTTGACTTGTTTGCATTCTGTGCAATTTAAGGGTGTGGCATGCCCTTTGTTGAGCTGATTGGTATATATGTAGCTTACCACGGGCCTAGGTGGTCTGGAGTTGGGACCCGGTCCTATTTGTCTACCCTTTTATATGCATTACTTCAACTTTGATATACAGTAAGGTTTTTAATATAGGCAGTATAGGTACCGTCCCAATTTAGGGTCACCTTGCCGCTGGTGGGACGGCTTGTATACTTTTTTTGATCAAAAATAGTTCAATAAGTACCCTATATTTATTATGCAATTTTGCTTTACATTTATATATAATTATGGTAGGGTATGAGATATATTTTTGTCTTGCTTCTTTTTTGCTAGTGTGAACATGCCTCTGTTTCTTGTATGTCTGCCATCTTAGACCTCAGTTCACATTGTCTGGTTTTTTGACTTGTTTGCATTCTGTGCAATTTAAGGGTGTGGCATGCCCTTTGTTGAGCTGATTGGTATATATGTAGCTTACCACGGGCCTAGGTGGTCTGGAGTTGGGACCCGGTCCTATTTGTCTACCCTTTTATATGCATTACTTCAACTTTGATATACAGTAAGGTTTTTAATATAGGCAGTATAGGTACCGTCCCAATTTAGGGTCACCTTGCTGCTGGTGGGACGGCTTGTATACTTTTTTTGATCAAAAATAGTTCACTAAGTACCCTATATTTATTATGCAATTTTGCTTTACATTTATATATAATTATGGTAGGGTATGAGATATATTTTTGTCTTGCTTCTTTTTTGCTAGTGTGAACATGCCTCTGTTTCTTGTATGTCTGCCATCTTAGACCTCAGTTCACATTGTCTGGTTTTTTGACTTGTTTGCATTCTGTGCAATTTAAGGGTGTGGCATGCCCTTTGTTGAGCTGATTGGTATATATGTAGCTTACCACGGGCCTAGGTGGTCTGGAGTTGGGACCCGGTCCTATTTGTCTACCCTTTTATATGCATTACTTCAACTTTGATATACAGTAAGGTTTTTAATATAGGCAGTATAGGTACCGTCCCAATTTAGGGTCACCTTGCCGCTGGTGGGACGGCTTGTATACTTTTTTTGATCAAAAATAGTTCACTAAGTACCCTATATTTATTATGCAATTTTGCTTTACATTTATATATAATTATGGTAGGGTATGAGATATATTTTTGTCTTGCTTCTTTTTTGCTATGGTGAACATGCCTTTGTTTCTTGTATGTCTGCCATCTTAGACCTCAGTTCACATTGTCTGGTTTTTTAAACTGCTCAGAAGACATAACTAACACATGGAAAAGTGACAAGTACATATAGTCATGCGAAAATAAAAGAGGTGGAGGAGTAAAAGGAGGGGGAGACACATATATAGGCATGTCATGCCCTTCTAAAATCCAAAAAGTGAGAAGCCGACATGGCCAGTCCGCTCCTGCCCGTGCCACCTCCGTGTCGCCGGGTTTGTGCCAGAGCCGCGGTGAACCCTGATGGCCAGCCCCCCTCTCCCAATACTGGTGCCTGTCCGCTGGTGGGTCGAGAGAGCCCCCCTGTGGTGGAGGCAGCTCTAAGCTTTTTAATTTAAATTGTCTCTCTAATTTGAATGAATACACTTTAAATCCATTTACAAGGATCTATTGGAGGGCAAGTCTCATGCCAGCAGCCGCGTAATTCCAGCTCCAGTAGCGTCCACTAAAGCTGCTGCAGTTAAAAAGCTTTTATAAGGATCGAGCTCGGCTGTCCACCGCAAGGCATTCTACTGCCAGTCCCAGCCCCTATGCCTTGGGGTGCCTCCTGATGCTCTTCACTGAGTATCCCGTGGTCCCGAAGCATTTCCTTTGAAAAAATGAAGTGTCCAAACTACAGGTGGTGTAGCTTGCTTAACAGCCGGGATAATCCGCTGACTAGCAGACCCTGCTACTAGGCACAAAGTATTTCCTGGGCTAGATGCAGTTAAAAATTTGTAATTAGATACTCTCGTTGGATGCTGAGAAAGCATTCCATAGAGTCTCCTGGCACGCCATATATGATTCTCTTAAAAAGCTTGGGGTAGGGGTCTAGGGGACCCTTTTATAGCCAAAATCACGGCCCTGTATCACAATACGTCACCTAGGCTGAAGATAAATGGAACTGTAGCACCCTGAGGGCTCGGTTGCTACAGAGGTATTGCACCTCACCCAGAGGTGTGATATCTCACTCTCAGGTAAGGATGTAGTGTGGATCAGGACCCGACACCTGCATGCATTACACCACATTGCCGTGGGGCAGGGCGACCAATATGCCCCTGAGATGGGCACGACAGTCCCTGTCCCTGGCTGGAGTGGGGGGAGGGAACACTGAGGAAGGGGAACCCTGTAGTGCAGGAGCAGGGAGGAAACAGTTCCTGGGTGCATTGAGAAGGGAGTATAAAAGGTGGGCACCATCTTAGTTCAGTGCAGAGAAGTCTGAGCAGAAGTGGCAGGGAGCAGGGGCTCTGCATGAGCTCTGCTCCGGAGGCGGGCCTAGTAACAGAGGCCCAGGCCTGGAAGAGGGAGAAGGAAGGAAGAGGAGCGGAGAAGGCTCCAGGAACGAGGAACGAAGGGATCTCAGGGGTGCGGACGGGCGAGTCGCCACCGCACGCCAGAATCCACCTGCGTGGAGGGGTCAGGCCAAAGGGGGAGATCGGTCCCCGAAACTAGTGGAGGCAGGAAACGACCCTCAGCTAGAAACAGGAGGCTGTGACATTTTATGTGGCGCAGCCCTTCGCTACACCCGCTAGGAAGGCACCACATAGGGTCAGGGAAACTGGCGCCAAGTTTACCAAGAGGAGGCCCGAGGCAGCCGGACAGAAGGGTTGGTAAGAAAGGCCAGACAAAGGACACACAAAGGGGGTCCTGTGAAGCGCTCCAAAGTTATCTGGGAGTTGTCTGAGCCCCTCACCTGGTGAGCACAGTACGACGTGGGCAGCCGTTACCTGCAGACGTGGTCTGGATAATAAGAACTGTGAGTAAAGGCCCTGGACTGCATCACTGACTCCGTGTGATTACTGCTGCTGCCCTGCACCATCACCCCCATCCTCCACATACACTGCCCTGAGGCTATACTCCTCCCGTGGGGAGTTATGCTACGCTCTGCTGCACCCACAACACCAGCCTCAGCGGTCTGCCCTGGAGCGGCGGTTCACTCTGACCGCAATCCACGGGTGGCGTAGTCAGACATTTAAACATCAAAACCACATAAATAGTTCCGCCACTGGTTTGACCGCCCTGAGCCACGGAACCGGGTTGCCGCCACGGAGACTACAACCACCAGCATCCACCAAAAAGGGTCCGGCTCCGGGTGTCCCAAGGCCCAGGGGGCGCGTCAGAACATTTTCATCACCTTTCACAATCACCAATGGGACAAGGCAGGGATGTTCTCTGTCCCCTCTCTTATACATCCTAGTGACGGAGCACCTGCTCTCATCAATTCGCCATAACCCCAATATTAGGTGGATTGAGGTGGGAGGCACCGAGTACAAGTGCTCTCTATTTGCTGATGATGTCCTAGTATATATCACTCAATCACATATATCCATCCATGCTGTTATGGCTGAAATAGATCACTTTGTTACATGGTCAAATTTTAAAATCAATGCAGCGAAGTCTGAGGCCCTCGATGTCTCCCTCCCCAAATCCATATTGGATTCCATCCAGTCCAACTTTCCCTTTGCCTGGCCCTCACAGGGTATCAAATACTTAGGAATTCCTATTCATAGAGACCTCTCCCATCTATGTTATCTTAATTTTGGGCCCTTTATTGAACAACTCCATACAGACCACGGTTGGCAAGTTAGAACTGTAAGATTCACTACGTGAACCACTGGTGTTTTGTGGAAAAGCACATGTACACTGTGTTCCAAATTATTATGCAAAAAGTGTTTAGGAGTGATAAGGGAAGAATTTGTTTGTTTGTCAGTTAAACTCATTGATGGTGATGTGTGTCAGGGCTCTTTATATCACTGTAAGCAATTGCAGACACCTGTGCTAATTAGTTTGGCAGGTGTGTCCAATGAAAGGCAAGACTACTTAAGAAGGCTCTCTCACATTATTAAGCAGCCTACATTTTCTGCCAAAATGGGAAAGAAAAAGGATGTGTCGGCTGCTGAGAAGCAACAAATTGTGGAGTGTTTAGGTCAAGGCATGACTACAATCAACATTGTGCGATGATCAGGATGAAGTGTCTTGGCAATCAAGAAGTATGTAGCTGATTCACAGTACACACGTGTGCGTGCCGATAAGGGCAAATTGAGGACTCTTTCCTACAGGCAATTACGTCAGGTTGAAAGAGCAGCGGCAAAAAAGCCTTATCATAGCAGCAGACAAGTTTTTGAAGCTGCTTGTGCCTCCAACGTCCCCCGAACAACAAGATGCAGGGTCCTTCAGAGGTTTGCAGCTGTGCATACGCCATCCTGTCGACCTCCTCTATCCACTTCACACAAGCAGAAACGGCTCCAGTGGGCCAAACATTACATGAAGACTGATTTCAAAACTGTTTTGTTCACGGATGAGTGCCGTGCAGCACTCGATGGTCCAGATGAATGGAGTGGAGGATGGCTGGTTGATGGACACCCCACGCAAACACGGCTACAGCGCCAACAAGGAGGAGGTGGAGTAATGTTTTGGGCTGGAATCATGGGGAGAGAGATTGTCGGCCCCTTTAGGATCCCTGAAGGCGCTAAAGATGAACTCCATAATGTATGTGGATTTTCTCAAACAGCACTTCCTGCCATGGTTCAAGAAGAAGAACCGTGTATTTCACAGCAAGATCATTTTTCTGCATGATAATGCACCATCTCATGCTGCACATAAAACATCTGCATCTCTGGCTGATATGGGCATAAAAGGGGACAAACTTATGGTGTGACCCCCATGCTCCCCTGACCACTACCCCATTCAGAACCTTTGGAGCATCATTAAAAGGAGTGTCTATGATGGCGGGAGGCAGTTCACATCTAAGCAACAGCTCTGGGAGAGTATTCTGTCCTCATGCAAAACAATTGAAGCAGAAACCATCCAAAACCTGACAAATTCAATGGACGAGAGAGTTCAGAAGCTCCTTTCGAACAAGGGGTCCTATGTGAAAATGTAACATCACCTAGAATAAAGTTTTGAGTTGAAAACTGTTTGATTTCAGTTTCTAACAACCTGCTAATGCTTATAATTTCAAAAATGACCATTTTTTTGGTCTTTATTAAAATGAAAAGGTTGATCGAAAAGTTTGGGGGATCTAAGAGTGTGGCAACCCAGTAGTCATGATTACTTCGAATTCTGACAATATGAGGGTCATGCTGCAGGTAGTGCAGCATGAAGGCACTTATGTGTCTTGCGCATCTCGGAGCCCCAAAATTATTTTCCGGGCTAGATGCAGCTAAAAATTATTTTTAATTTTAAATCTGGTGGAGCTTATTATAGATGGCCTAATAGGATCAGTGCTGCACACTGCTACAAAGCCCAAATTATTTTCCAGTCAAGATACAGATAAACATGATTAGTAATTTGAAAGCTTAAAACAGTTGGTAGGGTGATTTTAAACAATCATCAAGCTTTTACTCTCCCCAGGATGACACAGGGGTAGAAAAGTCGTTTCGGATCCATGATTTGTTCTTCTTTATGAACGTGAGTCTGTCTACATTATCAGTGGAGAGCCGCATGAGCTTATCTGTCAGCACACCACCAGCAGCGCTGAACACACGTTCAGACAGAACGCTGGCTGCGGGGCATGACAAGATCTCCAAGGCGTAAGTGGCTAGCTCCAGCCATTTATCCAGATTGGAAGCCCAAAAAGAGCAAGGGTCCAGTGACACAGTCGTGGCTTCAATGTTTACTTGGAGATACTCCTGTACCATCGTCTCTAGGCGTTGACTATGTGTCAGACTTCTTGTCTCCTGTGGCCTTGCAAAGGATGGGCTAAAAAAGTGGTGAAATGATTCCGCAAAATTGATGTTACCACCAGATACTGTGGTTCTGTTACGGTTTGAGTGCTGAACACTTGACGGTCCCACGGTTGGCAAGTTGGAACTGTGAGATTCACTACGTGCACCACTGGTATTTTGTGGAAAAGCACATGTAAGATTCTGCAACAGTCTCTGCTGATACTCCTGCATGCGTGCATCCCTTTCTATGGCAGGAATAATTTCTGCAAATTTACTTTTGTACCGGGGATCTAACAGTGTGGCAACCCAGTAGTCAGGATTATTTCTAATTCTCACAATTCGAGGGTCATGTTGCAGGTAGTGCAGCAAGAAGGCACTCATGTGTGTTGCGCATCCAGGAGCACCAAGTCCCTGTTGTGTTGGTGGCGAGGTAACAATCATGCTTCCTTCCTCTGTCCTCTCCCCCCAACCTCGCACAACATAAATGTGATCAAGGTCTCCCTCATCTGATGAGTCTTCCATCAGTTCGTCCTCCACTTCTTCCTGGGCTCCTGCACCTTCCTCACTAGTTTGGCTGCTACCATGCGCCCTGGTAAAAACATCTCCCCCACCCTCACATGCCTGCCGCCTTGGTGCTGCCGACCGTCTGGACCTTGCAGATGTTAGCCCTTCCGCATACAACTCCTCCTCCTCTACTTCCTCCACCTCCTCTTGTGCCACCACCTGACTCCGAATTCTGTTTAACATGTGCTCCAGCATGTAAATCACCGGAATAGTCATGCTGATAATGGCATCGTCAGCACTAAACATCTTCGTCGCCATTTCAAAACTGTGCAGAAGGGTGCATAGGTCCCTGATCTGAGACCACTCCTCCAGCGTGATTTGCCCCACCTCTGAATCTCGTTGGCCCAGGCTATACGTCAGAACGTATTGCACCAGGGCTTGTCGGTGCTGCCACAGTCGCTGCAACATGTGCAGAGTTGAATTCCACTGGGTAGGCACATCGCATTTTAGCCAGTGAAGTGGCAGGCCCAACGACTTCTGTAGAGATGTAAGTCGCTGAGCTGCGGGATGCGAACGGCGGAAGTGAGCACACAGCGACCGTGCCCTCTGCAGAAGGCCATCTAGTCTGGGATAGTGGGCTAAAAATTGCTGGACAACCAGGTTCAACACGTGAGCCATAGAAGGCACGTGTGTGACATTGCCCCGGCAAAGGGCCGCACCCAGGTTTGCAGCATTGTCGCACACGGCCTTCCCTGGTTTCAGGTCCAGTGGAGACAACCATTCATGAAATTGGTTCTCCAGAGCTGACCACAACTCCTCAGCTGTGTGACTCACATTTCCCAGACATTTCAATGTAAAAACCGCCTGATGACGTTGAGCCCTACTGCCAGCATAGTAAGGAGGTGTGCAGGATCCCTTCTGCGCAGTTAGAAAGCTTGTGGCATGACCAGACAGGCTTTGGGTGCAGGTGGAAGACCGAGAGGAGGTTGAGGAGGCAGAAGCAGTGGAGGAACTTTGACATAAAGAGGATTGACGCACAACTCGTGGGGACGGCAAGACTTGGACAGCAGCCCCTTGTCCTGCTGTCACCATAGTTACCCAGTGCCCAGTCAGCGACATGTAACGCCCCTGTCCATGCCTACTCGTCCAAGTGTCTGTGGTGAAACGCACCCTGTCACACACAGAGTTTCTCAAAGAAGCGGTGATGTTGTGTGCGACATGCTGGTGGAGCGCAGGCACACCTTTCTTTGAGAAGTAGTGCCGACTGGGCATCTGGTACTGGGGCACTGCGACGGACATAAGGTCTCGAAAATCCTCTGTGTCCACCAGGCGGAAAGGCAGCATTTCTGTAGCCAAGAGCTTGCAGATGGTGAAATTCAACCTCTTAGCTTTCTCATGGCTAGGAGGAAATGGTCTTTTACTTGTCCACATCTGAGGGACCGAGGGCTGGCTATTGTGCTTAGACGGGGTTGATAAGGGTGTCCCCGGCAAACTGCCGGTCTGTGAGGAAGATGCAGGCGGACATGTTAGGTTGCCTTGATCCAAAGGTGGTGCTATCGATGTCGGACAGCGCTCAACACCAGCTGGTGTTACCACCTCCAAAGAAAATGATGACCTGCCAATCACGCTGGCTGTTGCGGGTAAAGAGGTGGCAGGTCTGCGCCCCAAAACAGGTGTGACTGCTGTCCTCCCAGTCACAGAGGATGAAGAGGCCGCGGATGCACAAGATATGGCAGACGGTGGTTGGCCCGGCCGGCTAGGCCGCATTGTAGCACACTGAGCTTCCCACTGCAACTTATGCTTCATGTCCATGTGCCGGTTCATGCATGAAGTACTCAAACTATGTATTTTTTGGCCTCTACTTATCTTTTGCTGACAAATGTTACAGATAACACGAGTTGGGTCATCTTTATCGATCTGAAAAAATGCCCAGGCTATGCAAGGCTTAGCACCCATGCGATCTGAAGAGCCACCACGACTTGTGGTGAGAGGCAGAGTTGTGTTTGAGGATGCAGTTGTTGACGTGCTTCCAGTACTACGTCTCTGTCCAGGAAGGCGCAACCTGACCTCGTCGTCACTAGCATCTTCCTCCACCTCCTCTGCTGACCTCATCTCTTGGCTGACTGTGGGTTGACAGTAAGTGGGATCTCCAACCTCATCATCATCACCCTGTGTGTTATCACACCCGTCGTCCTCAGAGCCAACCTGTTCCTGCCCTGACAAAAAACTAAAGTTGTCGCTCCAATCAGGTATTTGAGTCTTATCATCGTCTTCCTCATTGTCTCCACCAACAGGAGTTACAGTTTGGGAATGAGGGTCTACATTATGGTCAGAACCTTCTGCGTCTGGTCCTGGATCCGACTCATAAAGATTCTGGGCATCAGTGCAGATCATTTCCTCGTCTGGATTCACAGAAGCGCTGGAGTCAACCACTGATTCCCTCTATAGTATGAGTAAACAGCTCTGCAGACTCAACCATCTGTTCTACCTCATACTCAGACGGGCAGCTGGAGATTTGGGAGCTGTGAGGAAGCAAGTGCGATTTGGGTGACACCTTTGAGGACTGGAGTATTTGTGATGTTGAAGTTGATGTGGAGGAGAGCCCACTTAAAGGAGCACTTGATATCCGTTGAAGCACCTGCTGTTTTTGTGCCTCATCTGGAATTTGTAGCGATTGGCGTGGCCGTAAGAAAGGGATCTTATCACATTGTCCGCTAAAAGAAGTAGACATTTTAGTTTGGCTGGAAGATGGTCTTTCTTCTGCAGATGTTACTGTTGCTTTAACACCTACCCCACGGACACAACCTTTTTTCCCCTTCCCAACACGCCTATTCCCCTTTCCACCAGCAGCAGGCCTTTTTCCACTCATTTTGGTGGTTAACTATTTCACAACTCTGGAGTTGTTTGCACAAAAAAACAATGGATGGTAACCGAGCAGAGCTGAGTGGCCAAACTGTGGTATTAGGCCAAAACTATTGGCTGGGTTAGATGCAGAAAAAAATATATTCAGTTTGCAACCTGATGGAGGTCAGTATAGATGGACTAATAGAGAAAGTCCGACACAATGCTAGAAGGCCAAATATTTTTTCAGAGCTAGATGCAGAAAAAAATTATATTCAGTTTGCAACCTGATGGAGGTCAGTATAGATGGATTAATAGAACAAGACCCACACACAGCTAGAAGCCCAATATTTTTTCAGAGGTAGATGCAGAAAAAAATATATTCAGTTTGCAACCTGATGGAGGTCAGTATAGATGGACTAATACAACAAGTCCCACACACAGCTAGAAGCCCAAATATTTTTTCAGAGGTAGATGCAGAAAAAAATATATTCAGTTTGCAACCTGATGGAGGTCAGTATAGATGGACTAATACAACAAGTCCCACACACAGCTAGAAGCCCAAATATTTTTTCAGAGGTACTGTAGATGCAGATACAAATTATTTTTAATTTGCAACCTGATGGAGGTCAGTATAGATGGACTAATACAACAAGTCCCACACACAGCTAGAAGCCCAAATATTTTTTCAGAGGTACTGTAGATGCAGATAAAAATTATTTTTAATTTGCAACCTGATGGAGGTCAGTATAGATGGACTAATAGAGAAAGTCCGACACACTGCTAGAAGGCCAAATATTTTTTCAGAGCTAGATGCAGAAAAAAATTATATTCAGTTTGCAACCTGATGGAGGTCAGTATAGATGGATTAATAGAACAAGACCCACACACTGCTAGAAGCCCAATATTTTTTCAGAGGTAGATGCAGAAAAAAATATATTCAGTTTGCAACCTGATGGAGGTCAGTATAGATGGACTAATACAACAAGTCCCACACACAGCTAGAAGCCCAAATATTTTTTCAGAGGTACTGTAGATGCAGATAAAAATTAGTTTTAATTTGCAACCTAATGGAGGTCAGTATAGATGGACTAATAGAATGATGCTATGCCCAAAAGATTTTACTTTACTAGGTGCAGTAAAAAAATTGGTATTCTATACACAGGTGGTATATCTTGCAGCACAGATAGGCTACTCCACTGACTAACACACTCTGCAATAGGCCAAAAAGGATTAGCTTTGCTAGATTCAGCCAAATGCTGTGAAAAAAACTTGCACAGCACTGGCACAGACCTGCCTGGCAAAAACTGATAGGAACTGATGTAACCTAGTCCTGAAAAGGACTCCAATTACAATTAGTCTTTACTCCCACAACCTATCTATTTAAGAGCACAGACCTCCCTGATAAAAGTCGTAGGAAATGCTGTAACCTAGTCCTTAAAAGGACTGCAATCACAACTATTCCCTACTCCAAAGCTACCTGTATATTTGTGCAAAAATTGGCTTGAAATTAACAAGGTATAGCGCACACAGCAACAGCGGTGCCGTCTAACACGCAGCTGCAGCAGTGAGAAAATGGTGGCGACGGGGAAAATGGCTTGGTCTTATAGGGCAAGGACATGTGACATACACTGCCAATCACACATGCCCTTGCTTGTGTGAAAAAAAGCACTTCGCTCCGTGTGTGCGCTGCTGATAGGCTGACAGATTGCACCTCCCCACTGCAAATGCGGGAAAGAGAAAAAAAAATGGAGATCTTCATTGTTCCTGCAGAGATCCATCCCCTGCCCCTCCCCCCACCCCGCTGTACACTCAAACTGCGTATTAACATTAATTTTCATCATTACTGAGAAAAAATCCAGTTATGATTTTAGTGCACGAACAGTTATCGAACATAACCTCGAACAGCCGAATTTTTATCAAATTGTTCGTGTTCGCCGAACGGCTCGAACACCGCCCAAAACAGCTCGAATTTGAGATTGGCGAACAGTTCGAGTAGAACAACGCTCATCTCTAATTATGATGTTGGAAATCGGGAGTTAATGGCTATTAAACTCGCATTTGAACATTGTCGTCATTTTTTGGAAGGCGCTAGATTTCCTATTCAGGTTTTCCCAGATCATAAGAATTTGATCTATCTGGATGCTGCCAAGCGCTTGAATGCCGGTCAAGCTAGGTGGGCACTTTTTTTTTCTCGGTTTCATTTTTCTGTTACCTATATCCCTGGTACTAAGAATGTTAAAGCCGATGCTTTATCTCGCAGCTTCTCTCCTACAGCTGTTGCCGAGGAGGAGGAGAGCATTTTACAGAAAGGAGTTGTGGTGGCGGCATTGGACTCCGTTTTGGAGATGGGATACTGAAAGCTTAAGATGATGTTCCATATAACATTCCCCATGGGAGGTTGTTCGTGCCTAGAACCTTTAGGAGAGATTTGTTTGTGGAGTGTCATGAGTCTCGGTTGGCAGGTCATCCAGGAATTTCTGAGACTAAGAGACTTATCAGTCGCAGTTTTTGGTGGCCTGGATGGCAGAAAGAAGTCATTAAGTGGGTGCATCAATGTACTGTGTGTGCTAGGTCAAAGGCTTCACATACTCCTGCTGCAGGGTTGCTTTGCCCTCTGGAGGTTCCTAGTGCACCTTGGACGCATCTCACAATGGATTTTATTACTGATCTGCCTGTGTCCGAGGGTTTTACTGTCGTCTGGGTGGTCATGGACTGTTTTAGTAAGATGTGTTATTTGGTTCCATTCATTGAGTTACCCTGCACCAAGACACTCGCTAAGGCGTTTGTTAAGGAGATTGTCAAGCTTCATGGCGTTGCCACGGATATTGTTTCTGATAGAGCACCTCAGTTTGTGGCTCGCTTTTGGCGTGCTTTTTGTGACAGGTTGGGAGTTCATTTGTCATTTTCGTCTGGGTATCATCCTGAGTCTAATGGTCAGACTGAAAGAAAGAACCAGGATGTAGAACAGTTTTTGCATTGTTTTGTGGCGGACAATCAAGAGGTATGGTCTGAGTTCTGCCTCTCGGAGAATTTGCTCTTAACAATCATACATCCTACTCAGCTGTGTGGTCTCCTTTTTTTTGTTGTACTGGGAGACATCCATCTTTTGGTTCGTTCTCCAAATTGGAGTCGTCGGTGCTGGAGGAGGAGAATTTTTCCGGTGATTTGAAGAGAGTTTGAACTAATGTACGTTGCAACCTTCAAGAAGTCCAAGAAGTATATTGACAGGAAAGGTAAGGAGGTTTTGTTTGCTGTGGGTGACATGGTTTTGTTGTCCTCAAGGAACTTGCGGTGGAGGATTCCCTCTAAAATCTGGGTCCTAAGTTTGTGGGTCCATTTAAAGTGCTTCAGGTTGTTAACCTGTCTCAAGTTAGGTTGGATGTCCCTACTTCCTGGAAGATTAATCCTGTGTTTCTGTTATGTTCTGCTACCAAAGCTAAGGAAAGAGAGGAGATCTGTCCCTACTATAAGACTCAGCTGAATCCCTACGATGTAACAGGGAACCTGATCCTGCGATCAGACCTGCTAAAGTCCTAATCTAGTCTGTACGGAGACCTATAGATGTGAGGAGGGAATCCCTACAAGTACTAAGGACTGGGAGGAATATGGGAAACCTCCTAACAGAAATAGTAGCAGACAGACGAACAAACAAAATAGATAGAACATAGAGGTCCGTAGACCAAGCAAACTAACAGAGTTAGATACAGAGCACAGGCTAGCTAGAAAGTAGATATACAATGAAGTCCAGCAAAGCCAGAAGGGCGGAGCAGGATTAAATAGGCCAACAAGGTCATGTGACCAGCAAAGGAAAAAAAAACTAACAGCAAGGTTCTAACAGTACCCCCCCTTCTAAGAGGATCCTCCGGATCCCCTAGGACCAGGCTTATCAGGAAATCTCCTGTGAAACGCTCTGATAAGTCTGGACGCGGAAACATCATCTGACCTCACCCAAGAGTTATCCTCGGGTCCGAAACCTTTCCAGGCCACAAGATACTGCAAACTACCTCTATACCGTCTAGAGTCAAGGATGCGAGAAATTTCATATTCCCCGTCCTCCACCACCGGAGGAACAGAGGCAGAGGCGTCACCATCCGACACAACAGCTTTTTTTAACAGAGAGACATGAAAGACCGGATTAATTCTCCAGGAGTTAGGAACCTCCAACCTAACAGCAGATTGGTTGACAACCTGAAGCACCTTAAAGGGCCCTACAAACTTGGGACCCAATTTCTTAGAAGGAATCCTCAACCGCAGATTCCTAGAGGACAACCAAACCATGTCACCAACAGCGAACAAAACCTCCTGTCGTTTCCTATCAAAGTAGTCTTTAGATTTTCTGTTGGCCTCCTGAAGATTACCACGCACATCCGTCCAAACTCTTTCCAAATCACCGGAAAAATTCTCCTCCTCAGGCACGGCAGATCCCAACTTGGAGAACGACCCAAACGACGGATGTCTCCCAGAACAACAAAAAAAAGGCGAACAACCAGCAGAAGAAGATGTATGATTGTTCAGAGCAAATTCGGCAAGTGGCAGAAACTCAGACCACCCCTCTTGATTGTCTGCCACAAAACAACGCAAGAACTGCTCAACATCCTGGTTTTTCCTTTCTGTCTGGCCATTAGATTCAGGATGATATCCGGACGAAAACGACAAATGAATTCCCAACCTGTCACAAAAGGCACGCCAAAAACGAGCCACGAACTGAGGACCCCTATCAGAAACAATGTCAGTAGGAACGCCATGAAGTCTGACAATTTCCTTGACAAAGGCCTTAGCGAGAGTTTTAGCGCAGGGCAGTTTGACGAAGGGAACCAAGTGACACATCTTGCTAAAACGGTCCACGACCACCCAGATGACAGTAAAACCGTCAGAGGAGGGAAGGTCAGTTATAAAGTCCATAGCCAAATGTGTCCAAGGAGCACTGGGGACCTCCAAAGAACAAAGCAACCCCGCAACAGGAGTATGTGAGGACTTAGATCTAGCACATATAGTACATTGGCGCACCCACTTAATGACTTCCTTCTGCCATCCAGGCCACCAAAAACTGCGACCCACCAGTCTCTTGGTCTCAGAGATTCCGGGATGACCTGCCAACCGAGATTCGTGACACTCAACAAACAAATCTCTCCTAAAGGTCCCAGGCACAAACAACCTCCCATGAGGAGTGTTAGATGGGGCATTCTCCTGAGCTTTAAGAATCTCATCTTCCAAAACGGAGTCTAAAGCAGCTATCACAACACCTTCTTGTAAAATGTTTTCCTCTTTCTCAGCACCGACTATGGGAGAAAAACTGCGAGACAAGGCATCCGCCTTAACATTCTTAGTACCAGGGATGTAAGTAACAGAGAAATTAAACCGCGAGAAAAACAGTGCCCACCTAGCCTGACGGGCATTCAGGCGCTTGGCAGCATCAAGATATATCAGATTTTTATGATCCGTAAGAACCTGAACGGGAAATTCCGCACCTTCCAAGAAGTGGCGCCAGTGTTCAAATGCGAGTTTAATAGCCAATAATTCCCGATTACCAATATCGTAATTCAGTTCAGTCTCCGAAAATTTTTTTGAAAAAAAGGCACAGGGATGTAATCCATCCCCGTTATCCTGAGACAATACTGCGCCAACCCCCACAGAGGAATCATCAACCTCAACCAAAAACGGCCTAGTAACATCAGGCTGCATAAGGATGGGAGCAGAGGTGAACCTCTCCTTGAGATACACAAAAGCTTCAATGGCCTCAGAAGACCACTGAACCGCATCAGCACCTTTCCTGGTGAGATCAGTCAGAGGTTTGACAATACTAGAAAAATTTTTTATGAATTTTCTGTAGTAATTGGCGAAACCCAAAAACCTCTGTATCGATTTCAAACCAATAGGCCTAGGCCATTCCTGCACAGCCTGAACCTTAACCGGATCCATCTCAAAACCTTTGCTGGAGATAATGTAGCCCAAAAAACTAATTCTCTGTACAGCGAACTCACATTTCTCCAGCTTAGCAAAAAGCGAATTGTCCATTAATAACTGTAATACCTCACGCACGCTCCGCCAATGAGACTCCAGATCTGGCGAATAAATCAAAATGTCATCCAAATACACAACCACATTTTTACCGATCAAAGGTCTAAGGATGTCATTAATCAGATTCTGAAAAAATGCAGGAGCATTAGTAAGACCAAAAGGCATAACCAGATTCTCAAAATGACCCACAGGAGTGTTAAAAGCAGTCTTCCATTCATCACCCTCCTTCATGCGCAACAGATTGTATGCCCCCTTAAGGTCAATTTTAGAGAACCACTTGGCCCCCAATAACTGGTTAAACAGATCAGGAATCAATGGCAGTGGGTAAGGATTGCGTACCGTAATTTTGTTAATCTCACGAAAATCCAGACAAGGACGTAAACCGCCGTCCTTTTTTTTTACAAAAAAAAATCCAACCGCCACAGGAGACTTAGAGGGCCTAATGTGACCGGCGGCCAAACTTGTCTGTATGTATTCCTCCAAAGCCTTCCTCTCGGGAATGGTAAGGTTAAATAAACGACTTTTAGGAAGAGTCGCTCCAGGGACAAATTCAATAGAACAATCATAGTCTCTATGGGGAGGCAAAACCTGCGATTCCTTCTCAGAAAAAACTCTCCAAAAATCCTGAATAGGAACAGGCAATTCTCCCCTATCCAAAGCTGCAATACGCCCGTTACAACACTTGTCATAACATTTATGGCTCCAGGATTTAATTTCACTGGTAGACCAATCCAGTACAGGATTGTGAAATTTTAACCAGGGCAAACCCAATATTACTGGAGAAGGCAAGTTATTCAACACTACCAAATCCAATTTCTCATGGTGAACACCATTAATAGTGAGAGGAAATTCACTGACCTTGAGAGTAATATTCTTCAAAGGGGAGCCATCCACAGAAACCACAGCAATGGGGGATGATAAAGGTTCAGGTTTTAAATTGAGTTTTTCCACGAATCCCCCATCAATTACATTCAGTGTAGACCCGCAATCAACAAACACCCGAAATTCCATTAATTTTTCCTGAGCAATCGTGGAAGCAGCTAAAAATATACCCTTGGAATTTAAACAGGCAATACGGGCGTGACTGACCATTTTTTTTTCTTTCTTCATACGAAGCTCACAGCCTTTAATCAAATGACCAGATTTTCCGCAATAGAAACACAAGCCTTCTGAAAAACGACGGTCTTTTTCTTGAGAGCGAGGTGCCACCGATCCAATCTCCATCGGTTCACCACTGTTAGTACACACATTATCATAACCAGAAACTGACATAGCAGAGGATTTGCTCTCATTAACCCTAGCACGCAGTCTTCTATCCACCCGTATAGCTAATTGCATAGCCTGTTGCAAATCCTCAGGTGTAGGATAAGCAATTAGCAGGTCTTTAACCCTTTCACTGAGCCCAGCAAGAAATAGACTTTTCAGAGCAGAATCGTTCCACCCTGTTTGAGTGGACCAACGACGAAAATGAGTACAATATTTTTCGACATTACCTGATCCTTGTTTTAAACGTCTCAACTCAGTCTCAGCTGATGCCACACGGTCAGGATCATCATATAATAGTCCTAAAGCAGAAAAAAAACTATCCACTGATCTGAAGCATGTATCACTAGGTTGCAAAGAAAAGGCCCACTCCTGAGGCTCTTTGCGCAAAAGTGACATTATGAACGCTACGCGCTGGGATTCATCCCCAGAGGACTTGGGTCTCAAACGAAAATACAATAAGCAAGCATTTTTAAATGAAAAAAATTCTCGATGTTCACCAAAAAATAAATCCGGCAAACATACCTTAGGCTCCAAGAAATATGCTCCAGGACAGTTACTCACGTGCTGACGGAGCTCGGCCACTTCCAGAGAGAGTCCCTGCAGGTGTTTAGCCAAATCCTGAACCGACACCATGATGGAACAAAAAAAAAAAAAAATCTTTCCTTAGAGAATTTGCAGGCTGAACTTACTGTTATGTTCTGCTACCAAAGCTAAGGAAAGAGAGGAGATCTGTCCCTACTATAAGACTCAGCTGAATCCCTACGATGTAACAGGGAACCTGATCCTGCGATCAGACCTGCTAAAGTCCTAATCTAGTCTGTACGGAGACCTATAGATGTGAGGAAGGAATCCCTACAAGTACTAAGGACTGGGAGGAATATGGGACACCTCCTAACAGAAATAGTAGCAGACAGACGAACAAACAAAATAGATAGAACATAGAGGTCCGTAGACCAATAAAACTAACAGAGTTAGATACAGAGCACAGGCTAGCTAGAAAGTAGATATACAATGAAGTCCAGCAAAGCCAGAAGGGCGGAGCAGGATTAAATAGGCCAACAAGGTCATGTGACCAGCAAAGGAAAAAAAAACCTAACAGCAAGGTTCTAACAGTTTCATGTTTTCTTGTTGAAAAAGGCTGATGTATCAGATAGGGATGCCACTGTCACAGTTCCTCCTATGGTGGAAGACGGCGAATATGAAATTTCTCGTATCTTGAATTATAGACGGCATAGCGGGAGATTACAGTATCTCGTCTCCTGGAAGGGTTTCGGTAAGGGCGGATGATGTCTCTGCTCCTAGGCTTGTTAAAGCTTTCCACAAGAGGTTTCCTGAGAGGCCTGGACCTTGAGGATATGGAGGATCCTCATAAAAGAGGGGGTACTGTTAGAACCCTCCTGTTTGTTTTTTCCATCTTGTGTTTTGCGGTCACATGACCTTCTGCCTATATATTCCAGCTCTGCCCTTTTGGCTGTGCTGGACTTCAGTGTTGTTTGACTGTTTTGCTAACCAGGTGCTTCTGTGCCTGTCTCTGTCAGTTTGCTTGGTCCTTGTGGGACCTCTAGTACCTTTTTGTCAGTTTATCTTTTGTGTTCTGCAACAACCTTCTCTGTTCATGAGGTGTCCCATTTTTGTTCCAGTCCTTAGTTCTTTTAGGGACCCCGTCCTTTGTGCTATAGGTCTTCGTTCAGACTAGCCGAGGACTAAGGCGGGTCTGTTCGCAAGTAACAGGCAGCCCGCTACATCGTAGGGATTAAGCTTAGTCTTACTGTAGGGATAGCTTCCCTTTCTTCCCTTAGTACTTGTTACAGATCATAAAGAGGCATCTTTGCAGGTGCGAGTGCTGCTCCTTTAATAACAGAGGAGTGTGCATGCACTACGCATGCAGCTGGAAACCTGTGAGTGTGCATAGAAGGATGCAGAAGATCACGAGTAGTGTTGAGCGCATTTGTTCGGCAAATGTTCGAAAGTTTCAAATTCGGCATGACTATGGCACATTCGGATTCGTGATCGCAAAGGCGAGCAAATTTTCTTAAAATTGGAAAAGTTTGATGAATTTGCGCGGGACCTCGATTACAGGGCAACCACGGCGTTTTGAACAGTTTTCTTAGCATAGTGCAAGTGTATGATGAGCGGTGACATGTGCCAGGTGAGTGCTTAGAACAGGTCAGATCAGAGGCGCACTGTAGCTTTTTTTTTTTCCTGTGGGCGGTAACTTTAACTGAGGAAAGCGCGGCTAGCCAATCATAGCACAGGAAGCATCTACACTGTCCAGACATAAGGGCTTCTTTAATTGGCTACAAAAAGCACATGTCCTCTCAATATAAGCGGCCATGTTCCCTCAGCGCCATTATATCCATGTCAATGCTGGAGACAGACGCAGCTCAGTGTTCTCCTGTGTAATGAGAGATATTAGCTAGATAGATGGGCGCTTGTGTGGTAGTCAGATAGTGTAGACAATTACTGGCCTGTGTACCTCTGCAACCGCTGGTGCAGCACAGTTTTGGTGTTCTTGTGCAAGTACTGAGAATCTGACAGAAACAGAGGGCCCATACCATACAAAAGTGCTGTGCACCGCTGGTATAGAGCTTCATGTCTCAGTATACCTTGAATCTTTTTTTGCACTTGCTAATGTGATCAAGCAAGTGCAGTGCACCTTTTCATTTAGTGGGGTTGAAATTGTGCTCTGCACAGTCTGCAGAGCTTCTTATTGCAGAGCACAAAATTTGTTTTTTTTCTGTTGCTCTTGACGCGCCCCTGGGCCTGTGTCGCGCTGCGCTGCGCACACGGGAGCCTACCCGGAGCCGGATCAGTGGAGGGTTGTAGTCTCGTGGCGGTGACCCGGTCCGTGCCCAGGGAGTCAAACTAGACGGCAGTCTATTAGTAGTAAATAGTTGATGACTACGCCACCCGTTGAGAGCAGCCAGGGAGCTGCTGCTGCAGGGCAGACCGCTGAGGCCGGTGGTAGGATTGTGCAGCTAGATGGTATAACCCCCAACGGGAGGGGTATGGCCTCAGGGCAGCAGATGTGGATGATGGGGGTAGCAGGAACCACTCAGAGACGGTGCGGTGTAATTCAGGGTCTTTACTGGTAACAACGATAGACCCTCCCGGAGTACTTGCTAGTGAACGGGGCCTGGTCAGTCCTTGAGCAGATGGGATCTCCCCTGGCCAGGCGTAGTTGTAGGCCTCCCAAACTGACTGTACTCTTCTGGCTACCTTGCTAGAAGCTGATGTAAGTAGCCCACGTCCCTGAGTGTACCGTGTGGTGCTCACCCGTATGGCCGGTGACTCGGGGCCTTCTAATGGCTTCCGCTCCACGATGGCGGTGCTGGTCCCACGCGTGTGACCGTGCCTTCGGGCTTCTGGGCCAGGGGACCTGAAATCCCCTGCCTGACGGATTCTGCTGCTGGGTAGGAGTTAGTCCCCACAGCCTCGGACTCCGGGTCCGGTAAAGAATCTTCTTAGTCAGGGCAAGCTCTGCAGCTGCCAGCCCCTGACTCCTTGTAACTCTGCTGTTTCCTCCTATGCTGTCTCTACTTCTTCTCTTCTTCTACTCACTCACCCTGCCTCAGCCCCAGGTTTATATAGGGGAAGTTCTTCCCCTCCCAAGACTGGGCAGGAGGTGTGGCATGCACAGGATCCCTGACTAAAGGACCTCCCACCTGCTCTCAGACATAACATTACGTTACTGTGGCAACCAGACCCCTGGGGTGTCACATTCCCCCCTAGTAAAATTTAGTACTCCGGGACTAAACACATTTAGAAAACATAACAAGGCAAAACATTAATAATACAATAAGAAAACACACAAAGATGGTTACGGCGTGTCCGCAACCGGGTGCAGTCTCTGAAGAAAGAAAGGTGTCCATTTCACCAACACAGGGAGACGTAACCAGGTAGGGGTCTGTTCTACCCCGAGTCCTTGACAGTCTTTAGTCCATCCTGGGTTACGCTCCAACTATATACAAGGATTCCCGGTAAATCCACCAAGGATTCCTAAAAACAACTAGAAATACAAAATTACACACAAGCAACTATAGACAGGTAAACATTATAAAATAGCTTAAACATTTAGATCCTCCAACGTGCGGGTAACTGGCCTCTAGTGGCCCTAGTGGACCTACGGAGCTGACTGTCTGGCCCTGAACTACAGGGTGTAGGAGCTGTCAAGGGTAAACTGGGCAGCTGTCTACCGGCTCTTTGTCTCACTAGGGGTACGGCAGGCTCACTATAAGCAGAGGGTTGATTCTCCTGTTCTACTTGTGTGGAGTCTTCTGCCTCCTGGACCGGCTGTTCTTCCAGCTCTACCCGTTGCTCCGTAGGTTCTTGGGATGATGGTTGGAGGAAGGTGAGTACGGGTACCACAACTGCACCATTGACTTGAGTCCAAGACCGAGGGAAGTCCCCGAGCACGGTACTAACCATATCTTCCCTTTCTCCCACGGGTCGATGGTCTTCTTGTTCCTCTTCAGGGTTCCTCAGTTGTTCGGGACACTTCTTCAGGTGGTCCCGGGATACAATGGCTGTGGTTTCCCCTCCGTCTTTACTGATGGTACAGACCTTCGGGTTCTCGTGGCTTGAGGGCAGTACGGTGTACGGGTCCTTCTCCCACTGGTCATCCAACTTGTGGAGCCGTCTTTTCCTCTTCAAGACCTGCTCTCCGGGTACCAGGGGAACAGCGGGAGCATACTGGTTGTAAGTCTTCTCTTGTCTTTCCCTAGCCTGACAGAGACTTCGCTCCACGCTCTCCTGTACTCTCCGGTACTGCTGCTGCCTCTCTGTGTCCCAGTCTGTTTCTGGTGAAGTGTCCTCAGGTGTCAGGACTCCCATTTCCAGGTCAACAGGTAACTTACCAGGTCTCGCCCTCATTAGGTAAGCCGGGGTACAGTTGGTGGAACCTACCGGGATGTGGTTGTATAGGTCCACCAGATCGGGCAACTTCTCAGGCCACAGACTGCTTTCTTCCAGGGGCAATGTTTTTAGAAGATCCATTACCACCTGGTTCATTTTTTCACAAAGTCCATTAGTTTGCGGATGGTAGGGTGTCGTCCTTATCTTCCGGCAGCCATACAGATTGCAGAATTCCTGGAAGACCTCCGCTTCAAAGGCAGGTCCCTGGTCCGTCAGCACTTGGTCCGGGTACCCGTGTGGACGGCAGAAGTGCTGCTGGAAGGCCCTAGCTGCTGTTTGAGCCGTTAAGTCCTTGACGGGGACGACAACCAAGAACCGGGAGTAATGATCCACGATGGTTAACGCGTAGACGTAGCCACTTCTGCTTGGGGTCAGTTTTACATGATCCAAGGCTACCAGTTCCAACGGTTGCCGGGTGACGATGGACTGCAGGGGAGTCTTCTGGCTGGCCCGGTCCTTCCTTCTCAGATTGCACGGGCCACAGTCTCTGCACCACTTCTCGATGGTTCCCCTCATGCCTACCCAGTGGAACCGCTCGCGCAGCAGGAACTCCAGCTTTTTCCACCCGAAGTGTCCAGCTCCGTCGTGGTATGCCTCCATCACCATGGCTGCGTCTCTTCGGGGCACCACTACTTGCCAGAGTAGTTCATGCGTCCGGGAGTTGACCATTCTGCGGCACAACTTCCCCTTGTAAAGGAATAGTCGACTCTTCTCCGCCCATAGTTGTTTGGCTTCCTCCGGAGCGTCTGGTTCAAGGCGAGCCTCCGGCCGAGTCAGCATCTCCTTCACCAGTCGGACGGCAGGGTCGCTGTCTTGCGTTTCCGCCCAGTTGTAGTGGGGTAAGGGGTTCAACGTAGCAGCCTGCTTACCCCTTACCCGGTGGGAATACTGGATAGTCCCATGACGGTGGAACGCAGGGAGTTCAACTTCTTCCAGTCCCTCCGGATCTTCTCCTTCGTCCGGCAGGTTGGGCATCCTGGACAGGGCGTCCGCGTTAGTATTGGAGCGTCCTGCCCGGTATTTGATTGTGAACTCGTAGTTGGACAGACGGGCCATCCACCTCTGCTCCAGGGCACCGAGTCTTGCCGTGTCCAGGTGTGTCAACGGGTTGTTATCCGTGTATACGGTGAACCGGGAAGAAGCGAGGTAATGCCTAAAGCGCTCGGTGACTGCCCATACCACGGCCAGGAACTCTAGCTTAAATGAGCTGTAATTTTCGGGGTTCCTTTCGGTGGGTCGCAGTTTTCGGCTGGCATAGGAGATTACTCGTTCTCTCCCCTGCTGAATCTGGGACAGTACGGCTCCTAGCCCGATGTTACTGGCGTCGGTGTAGAGGATGAAGGGCTGGCTATAGTCCGGGTACGCCAAGATTTCATCCCCCGTGAGGGCCATCTTCAGCTGGCGGAAGGACTCTTCTTCTAGCTTTTCCCATTTGAAGGGCGGCTTCTGGTTCTTGGCCTTCTGGGACTGGCCTATCAGGAGGTCCTGCATAGGTGCTGCCTTTTTGGTGAAACCGGGAATAAACCTTCGGTAGTAGCCTACCAACCCTAGGAACTGCCGCACTTCTTTTACGCTGGAGGGGCTTGGCCATCCCTTAATTGCGGTGATCTTATCGGGGTCGGGAGCCACTCCGTCAGCGCTCACCACGTGTCCCAGGTATTGCACCTTTGGTTTCAGGAGGTGACACTTGGAGGGTTTCACCTTTAGGCCGTAACTCGCCAGAGCTTCGAACACCTCCGCCAGGTGTTTCAGGTGGTCCTCATAAGTTTTGGAGTATACGATGACATCGTCCAGGTACAACAGGACCGTCTCGAAGTTTCTGTGGCCCAGACAGCACTCCATTAATCGTTGGAAGGTTCCTGGGGCGTTGCAGAGTCCGAACGGCATGCAGGTGAACTCGCTAAGTCCCATCGGGGTGGTGAATGCGGTCTTCTCCCGGTCCGCCTCTGCTACAGGAACCTGCCAGTACCCGCTAGTGAGATCCAAGGTAGAGAAGAAGTTAGCAGATCTTAAAGCAGCCAATGACTCCTCTATCCTTGGTAAGGGGTACGCATCCTTGTGTGTGATACGGTTGATTTTCCGGTAATCTACACACATCCTCATGGTGTTGTCTTTCTTTTTGACTAAAACTAGTGGGGCTGCCCAGGGGCTACAGCTATCCCGGATTACCCCAGCCTCCTTCATGTCTCTAAGCATCCCCTTGGCGTGTTGGTAATGTGCAGGGGGTACGGGTCGATACCTCTCTTTTATGGGAGGATGATCTCCCGTGGGGATGCGGTGTTCTACCCCCTTGACTCGCCCGAAGTCTAACGGGTGTTTACTAAACACTCTCTCATACTCTTGAACCACCCGATAGACTCCTTGTTTCTGATGTGAGGGAGTGGAGTCAGTACCCAGATGTAGTTGCTGACACCAGTCCTCCATGTCTTTCTTAGAGCCGTTACCTTCCTCCGGGTGAGATGGAGGCAAGGGTTCCACAGATTGTATAGAATTTTGATTAGTGGTATATAATTTGGCTAGCGTGGCATACCGGGGCAGGTACACTTCCCTCTCCCCGATATTTATTATGCGAACGGGCACCCTCCCATGGCGTACATTGACCACCCCCCGTGCTGTCAAAATGGTGGGCCTACTGTCTGAGTAAACTGGTTCTACCATTGCCTGGTAATCTCTACCTCTCAGACCAATAGCTGCCCGGCACCAAATCATCATTTCACTTTTTGGGGGCATGGCAATAGGAAAAGGGTCACACATTCTTACGCTACCAATCTCACCGCCGGAGAGTTCCACTTGTTGCCGTTGCATCAGTGCCCGGATCTCTTTCTGGAGCACCCGCTGCTCGCCGGAGCTGGCGTTCTTGGCAACCTGCTGTAAAAGGAAAATCACCTCTGCAAGACAATTTTCAATTACGTTAGTTCCTAGAGTTATTTTTGGGTGACTCTCATGTCTATCAATATCTACAATGATCAGTCCCTGTGCGGCCAGTTCGACTCTACTGATTTTGAGGGTCACCTCTTTAAATCCGATCTGTGGCACGGGCTGGCCATTGCTGGCGATGATACTCAAGTCGTCGTCAGGGTAGCGGGTAATATCCGAGTCATTCCAGTACTGCTTGAAGAGCACGTACGGGATGGTGGTGACCTGTGACCCGGTATCCAGTAGGGCACTCATGGGAATGCCATCCAGTACCACAGGCAAGACTGGACGTCCTCCCACATATCTGTCGCGCCAGTTCGATGGGCCTGGTGATCTTTTTCCTGGGGGTTGGCCCTCTACCCCAGGTTGTGCCCGTTTAAAGAACAGTACCTTTCCATATGTCCGGGTTGATTGCAGCGGCGGCAGATGGGTCGTCCGTCCTCGCTGTATCGGTCACTGGGTCTTCCTCTGGCCGGTGGGGTCCTCCTTGGTCGACGCCACGGGATGTCCTCCGGTCCGGATGCCAGCTGGATCTTCCCTGGGGTGGAAACCTGTAAAGACTGCACAGTTCGGGTTAGCGCAGCAACGCTCTTAACTAGCTCTTGGACCTGATGGTGTAGGTCTGGAGCCGGGTCATTGTCCAAAGCCTGCGCATGAGCTCCCACAGGCCCTGTCGACAAGGGCGCCGCCTCCTGGTGGTAAGTGATAGCTGGGCGCCTGTGGGTCACAACGCCACCCGGTGCTGGTTCTCGGAGCACCCGGATAGCTCTATCCTTGAACTGTGCAAAGTCCAGATGGGGATCCTGTAAGGCCATTGCCCGCAACTGGGTTCGGTGGGCATTGCAATATAAACCCTCTATAAATTGTTCAGTCAACAGCCTGTCCTCGTTTCCCACCCCATCAGGGTCGGTCTGCTTTATGGCCCTCAGGGCCTCTTGTAGGTTTAGTGCATAGTCCCTTATACTCTCATGCGCTCGCTGCTTGCACCCGTAGAATCTAAGCTTGATCTCGGCTGAGGTGCGGGTATCGAAGGTGTCCCTCAGCCGGGTTAGTATCTCTGCGACAGTCCTCCTCCCAGGTGGCCAAGATTTTACTTCTCTTTTGGCTGCCCCGGTTAGTTGGGCCACCAGGATGCTCACTTTTTGCTCTTCTGTGAGGGGGTACACCTGGAAGAGGCTATCCAGCTTTTCTCTAAAGTCATGCAGGGTATGTGACTCCCCTGAGTACTGGGGTAGCCAAGCTGCTCCCGGGATATAGGGCATGGTGAAGGGCATAACTGCAGCAGCGGTAGCGCTGGCGGGGGTTGAGGCAGTGAAGCTCTCCTCCGTATCCGACATCTTCCTCCCCCCTAGTGGACCGTGGCCTACCTTGCGATGATCCTCTTCCGTAGGCCGCGGCTCCGCAGTGGATCGTCAGGGTTGAGGACCTTCCGTCGCGCTCCTGTGACGTCGGCGTCTGCTGGGCTCCTTCCAGGACCTTACGCAACGTCCGGACGTGAGGCGGGGCTTCAGTTCTCGCGCGCTTTCGGAGTCCACGCCCCTCTTCTTCCCGCGCGGCGTCCTCAAGATGGCGTCCAATGGCGGGAAAACTCCACGGATGGCGGGAAGAAGGTCGAAGATGGCGCCGGATGGCGGGAAATCTTCGCGGATGGCGGGAAGAAGGTAGAAGATGGCGCCGGATGGCGGGAAACCTCCACGGATAGCGGGAATCTTCACCACTGGTAAGTTTGAACAGTCTTTGCTTTTCAGGCACGCAGTACCCGGTGGTTGCGGGCACGAAATCCTGCCGACTACGCCAAAGTTGACGCGCCCCTGGGCCTGTGTCGCGCTGCGCTGCGCACGCGGGAGCCTACCCGGAGCCGGATCAGTGGAGGGTTGCAGTCTCGTGGCGGTGACCCGGTCCGTGCCCAGGGAGTCAAACTAGACGGCAGTCTATTAGTAGTAAATAGTTGATGACTACGCCACCCGTTGAGAGCAGCCAGGGAGCTGCTGCTGCAGGGCAGACCGCTGAGGCCGGTGGTAGGATTGTGCAGCTAGATGGTATAACCCCCAACGGGAGGGGTATGGCCTCAGGGCAGCAGATGTGGATGATGGGGGTAGCAGGAACCACTCAGAGACGGTGCGGTGTAATTCAGGGTCTTTACTGGTAACAACGATAGACCCTCCCGGAGTACTTGCTAGTGAACGGGGCCTGGTCAGTCCTTGAGCAGATGGGATCTCCCCTGGCCAGGCGTAGTTGTAGGCCTCCCAAACTGACTGTACTCTTCTGGCTACCTTGCTAGAAGCTGATGTAAGTAGCCCACGTCCCTGAGTGTACCGTGTGGTGCTCACCCGTATGGCCGGTGACTCGGGGCCTTCTAATGGCTTCCGCTCCACGATGGCGGTGCTGGTCCCACGCGTGTGACCGTGCCTTCGGGCTTCTGGGCTAGGGGACCTGAAATCCCCTGCCTGACGGATTCTGCTGCTGGGTAGGAGTTAGTCCCCACAGCCTCGGACTCCGGGTCCGGTAAAGAATCTTCTTAGTCAGGGCAAGCTCTGCAGCTGCCAGCCCCTGACTCCTTGTAACTCTGCTGTTTCCTCCTATGCTGTCTCTACTTCTTCTCTTCTTCTACTCACTCACCCTGCCTCAGCCCCAGGTTTATATAGGGGAAGTTCTTCCCCTCCCAAGACTGGGCAGGAGGTGTGGCATGCACAGGATCCCTGACTAAAGGACCTCCCACCTGCTCTCAGACATAACATTACGTTACTGTGGCAACCAGACCCCTGGGGTGTCACACTATTGTGATTTCGAAAGCTGTGTGCACTAAAGTTTTTTTTAGTGTCAGATACTATTTTAGTGGAGTTGAACTTCAGGTGGTTTCAGAGTAAAAAAAATACATTTTTTCTCTTGCTACGACCAGTGCAAAAAATATTTTTTCCTGTGCCAAAATTCATGCAGTGCTATAAGCCAGGTACTACGGCAGTGACTGTCAAATTCAGCTTGTACGCAGTCAAACCTATATACAGTTATATGAAAAAGTTTGGGCACCCCTATTAATCTTAAGCTTATTGTTTTATAAAAATTGGTGTTTTTGCAACAGCTATTTCAGCTTGATATTTGTAATAACTGTTGGACACAGTAATGTTTCTGCCTTGAAATGAGGTTTATTGTACTAACCGAAAATGTGCAATCTGCATTCAAACAAAATTTGACAGGTGCATAAGTATGGGCACCTCACCAGAAAAGTGACATTAATATTTAGTAGATCCTCCTTTTGCCAAAATAACAGTCTCTAGTCGCTTCCTGTAGCTTTTAATGAGTTCCTGGATCCTGGATGAAGGTATTTTTGACTATTCCTCTTTACAAAACAATTCCAGTTCAGTTAAGTTTGATGGTCGCCGAGCATGGACAGCCCTCTTCAAATGATCCCACAGATGTTCAATGATATTCAGGTCTGGGGACTGGGATGGCCATTCCAGAACATTGTAATTGTTCCTCCGCATGAATGCCTTAGTAGATTTGGAGCGGTGTTTTGGATCATTGTCTTGCTGAAAGATCCATCCCCTGCGTAACTTCAACTTTATCACTGATTCTTGAACATTATTGTCAAAAATCTGCTGATACTGAGTGGAATCCATACATCCCTCAACTTTAACAAGATTCCCGGTGCTGGCATTGGCCACACAGCCCCAAAGCATGATGGAACCTCCACCAAATTTTACTGTGGGTAGCAAGTGTTTTTCTTGGAATGCTGTGTTTTTTTACGGCCATGCATAACGCCTTTTTGTATGACCAAACAACTCAATCTTGGTTTCATCAGTCCACAGGACCTTCTTCCAAAAAGAAATTGGCTTATCCAAATGTGCTTTTGCATACCTCACCCGACTCTGTTTGTGGCGTGCTTGCAGAAACGGCTTCTTTCGCATCACTCTCCCATACATCTTCTCCTTGTGCAAAGTGCGTTGTATAGTTGACCGATGCACAGTGACACCATCGGCAGCAAGTTGATGCTGCAGCTCTCAGGAGGTGGTCTGAGGATTGTCCTTGACTGATCTCATCATTCTTCTTCTCTGCCTTTCTGATGTTTTTCTTGGCCTGCCACTTCTGGACTTAACAAGAACTGTCCGTGTGTTCTTCCATTTCCTTACTATGTTCCTCACAGTGGAAACTGACAGGTTAAATCTCTGAGACAGCTTTTTGTATCCTTCCCCTGAACAACTATGTTGAATAATCTTTGTTTTCAGATCATTTGACAGTTGTTTTGAGGAGCCCATGACGCCACTCTTCAGAGGAGATTCAAACAGGAGAACAACTTGCAAGTGGCCACTTTAAGTAGCTTTTCTCATGAGTGCATACACCTGGCTCTGAAGTTCAAAGCTCAATGAGGTTACAAAACCAAAAAAAGTGCTCCAGTAAGTCAGTAAAAAGTAGGTAGGAGTATTTAAAACAAGAAAATGATAAGGGTGCCCATACTTATGCACCTGTCAAATTTTGTTTCAATGCAGATTGCACATTTTCTGTTAGTACAATAAACCTCATTTCAAGGCAGAAACATTACTGTGTCCAACAGTTATTACATATATCAAACTGAAATAGCTGTTGCAAAAACACCAATTTTTACAATACATTAAGCTTAAGATTAATAGGGGTGCCCAAACTTTTTCATATAACTGTACAGTGCATTGTGAAAGTATTTGGCCCCCTTGAACTTTTCTACCTTTTGCCACATTTCTGGCTTCAAACATAAAGATATAAAATTCTAATTTTTGGGGGAAGAATCAACAAGTGGGAAACAATGGTGAAGTGGAACGAAATTTATTGGATATTTTAAACTTTTTTTACAAATTAAAAACTGAAAAGTGGGGCGTGCAATATTATTCGGCCCCTTTACTTTCAGTGCAGCAAACTCACTCCAGAAGTTCATTGAGGATCTCTGAATGATCCAATGTTGTCCCAAATGACTGGTAATGATAAATAGAATCCACCTGTGTGTAATCAAGTCTCCGTATAAATGCACCTCCTCTGTGATAGTCTCAGGGTTCTGTTTCAGGTGCAGAGAGCATCATGAAGACCAAGGAACACACCAGGCATACTCTGCCCTCTCTCAGCACCTTAGCCAGCCCTCGGTCCCGCAGTTGTGGTCACATAAAAGATTATTTCATCCTACGCATGACAAAGCTAAGAGGTTGAACTCCACCATCTACAATGTGTTGGCCACGGAAATTCTGCCTTACCGCCTAGTAGATATAGACAGTTTCCGAAAACTGATGGCTGTCGCAGTCCTCCAGTACCAGTTGCCCAGTCACCATTACTTCTCTAAGAAAGCTGTGTCTGCGCTACACCAGCATATCGCAGACAACATCACCCATTCCTTGTCTAAATCTATGTGTGTCAGGGTGCATTTCACCACAGACACCTGGACGAGTAAGCATGGCCAACGGCATTACATCTTGCTGACTGGGCATTGGTTGATTCTGGTGGCTGTAGGGGCAGACGGGAAAGGGGCTGCTCCACAAATCTTGGAATCCCCAAGGCTGTATTTCCCACTTCTTCCGCTGCTTCTGAGTCCTCCACCTCCTCTAGGGCCTCCACCTGAGCACTCAACCTCCGCCTTAACGAGACACACATTCCAAGGGTGCAGAGCAAATACACACCACCTCTGTAATGGTCAGTCATGGCTCACCGTAATCAGGCAGTCTTCAAATTAATATGCCTTGTAGATCACAGTCATACCGATGAGAAGTTGTGGGCAGCTCTCCAGGCTCAGTTTGAGCAATGGCTGTCTCCGCTGAACCTAGAGCCAGGGAAGGCCATGTGCGATAATGGTCCAAACCTTTTAGCAGCTCTAGGCCGAGGCAAGCTTGCACAAGTGCCTTGCATGGCTCACATCCTCAACCGTGTGGTACAGCGATTTCTCCGCCACTATCCAGGCCTGGATGAGCTGCTTCACAAAGTACGGAAGCTGTGTGCTCTCTTCCACTTTTCGCACCCCTCTTGTCACCGACTTGCATCGATACAGAGGTCTTTGTCTGTGCCAGTTAACAGGTTGACCTGTGATGTGCCGACGCAGTGGAATTCCACTCTGCACATGTTGTAGTGACTGTGCAATGAGCTCTGACGCAGTATGTCATGACGTATAGCTTGGGGCAACGCAGTATGCACTTGGGGCATATCACGTTTGCGGAGTGGGAACATATTAAGGACCTATGCACCCTTCTGCACAGTTTTGAAATGGCTACTAAACTGGTTAGCGCTGACGATGCTGTCATCAGCATCACTATTCTGGTCATATACAGTTAGGTCCATATATATTTGGACAGAGACAACATTTTTTTAATTTTGGTTCTAGACATTACCACAATGAATTTTAAACAAAACAATTCAGATGCAGATGAAGTTCAGACTTTCAGCTTTAATTTGAGGGTATCCACATTAAAATTGGATGAAGGGTTTAGGAGTTTCAGCTCCTTAACATGTGCCACCCTGTTTTTAAAGGGACCAAAAGTAATTGGACAAATGACTCCAAGGCTATTTCATTTACAGGTGTGGGCAATACCTTCGTTATGTCATTCTCAGTTAAGCAGATAAAAGGTCTGGAGTTGATTTGAGGTGTGGTGCTTGCATTTGGAAGGTTTTGGTGTGAAGTAAACATGCGGTCAAAGGAGCTCTCCATGCAGGTGAAACAAGCCATCCTTAAGCTGCAAAAACAGAAAAAACCCATCCGGGAAATTGCTACAATATTAGGAGTGGCAAAATCTACAGTTTGGTACATCCTGAGAAAGAAAGCACTGGTGAACTCATCAATGCAAAAAGACCTGGGCGCCCATGGAAGACAACAGTGGTGGATGATCGCAGAATAATCTCCATGGTGAAGAGAAACCCCTTCACAACAGCCAACCAAGTGAACAACACTCTCCAGGAGGAAGGCGTATCAATATCCAAATCTACCATAAAGAGAAGACTGCATGAAAGTAAATACAGAGGGTTCACTGCACGGTGCAAGCCACTCATAAGCATCAAGAATAAAAAGGCTAGGACTTTACTTTGCTAAAAAACATCTGAAAAAGCCAGCACAGTTCTGGAAGAACATTCTTTGGAAAGATGAAACCAAGATCAACCTCTACCAGAATGATGGAAAGAGAAAAGTATGGCGAAGGCATGGTACAACTCATGATCCAAAGCTTGGGCATGCATGGCTGCCAGTGGCACTGGGTCACTAGTGTTTATTGATGATGTGACACAGGACAGAAGCAGCCGAATGAATTATGATGTATTCAGAGCCATACTGTGTGCTCAGATCCAGCCAAATGCAGCCAAACTGATTGGTCGTCGTTTCATACTACAGATGGACAATGACCCAAAACATAAAGCCAAAGTAACCCAGGAGCTTATTAAAACAAAGAAGTGGAATATTCTTGAATGGCCAAGTCAGTCACCTGATCTCAACCCAATTAAGCATGCATTTCACTGGTTAAAGACTAAACTTCAGATCGAAAAGGCCCACAAACAAACAGCAACTGAAAACCACCGCAGTGAAGGCCTGGCAGAGCATCAAAAAGGAGGAAACACAGCATCTGGTGATGTCCATGAGTTCAAGACTTCAGGCAGTCATTGCCAACAAAGGGTTTTCAACCAAGTACTAGAAATAAACATTTTATTTACAATTATTTAATCTGTCCAATTACTTTTGGTCCCTTTAAAAACAGAGTGGCACATGTTAAGGAGCTGAAACTCCTAAACCCTTCATCCAATTTTAATGTGGATACCCTCAAATTAAAGCTGAAAGTCTGAACTTCAACTGCATCTGAATTGTTTTGTTTAAAATTCATTGTGGTAATGTCTTGAACCAAAATTAGAAAAATGTTGTCTGTGTCCAAATATATATGGACCTAACTGTACATGCTGGAGCAAACTTTGAATAACCTGTGGCAGGAGATGGTGGCCCCTGAAGAAGATGAGGATGCGGAAAGGATACCAATGTCTCAAATTTTCAAACTGTCGTCACACAGGTGGATGCCAAGTGACGGTGGATTACAGCGATCGAGGGGGTTTGGTGATACCAGGCAAACTGTTAGTGAAGGTGCAAGAGCTGAGGAAAATATGGAAGAGGAAGAGGTGATGGACGAGCAGCTGTCAGAGGATGAAGAAGATAATCATTCCCTCTCATTTGAACGTGGTTGGCAGGAGGCGACAGAGGAAAGAAGCATCAGTGTTACGCAGCCCACAATACAGCCTGGCTTTCGACCTCCTGGAAGAGCCCGACATATGAGTGCCTTCTTGATGCACTATCTGCAACATGATCCCTGTATAGTTAGGATTCAAAATGATGCTGACTACTGGGTTGCCACTCTGTTAGATCCACGTTATAAGAGTCAATTTTGCCAGATGCTTACCACCCTGGAAAGGGACGCGCTTATGTTGGAGTATCGAAACAAGCTTTTAAGCAACCTTAATAGAGGTTTTCTCCAAGATAACAGTGAGGCAAACAGTGTGCATTGCAGCTGTAGTCTTTCAACTTCCGGCATGTCAGTTCGTCAATGCCAAAACATTAGCAGCAGCAGAAGAGTAAGTGGCAGAAGCAATTTCTGGGAGTCATTTCACACATTTTTTGCACCAGCTCGTGCATTAGCACAACAGAGTACAAGTCTGACACGTGGTGACACGACTGGAGAGGATGGTGCATCTGAGTGCAATATCAAGACCATCAGGGAGGCTTTGGACCCTTTTATATTTTGCTCTTCAAAAATGGATGAATGGCCTGAGCTTGCCTCTCACGCCTTGGAGGCTTTATCATGCCCTGCAGTCAGCGTTCTTTCTAAACGTGTCTTCAGTGCTGCTGGTAGTGTCTTGACGGATAAGCGCACCCGGCTGTCACCTGAAAGTGTAGAACGCCTAACTTTCATCAAGATGAACAAGTCATGGATCTCCAAGGACTTTTGCACCCCAAATGCAGACTGTACAGAGTAGGTGATGTTATTTTGCGTGTGCTGCATTGATCTCTTAAAATTGCAGTCTGTGATATGGCTTCTGTGCCTCCTCTTGCTGCTGCAGGTTTTAGGCCTTAATTGTGGGAAATGTGGAGAATTCTGACTGTGTCTCCATCCATTGGGTTGGCTGTAGTGGGACAGGTTTGGGTCTGCGTTAAACAACTTGTAGTCTGATGACATTGATGCCACTTTGGTGGTGTTAGGCCCTCATTAAGGGCAATTTGAATACTCCTGGTTAGGTCTCCATCTCCTGGGTTGGCTGTACTGGAAGAGGTGTGGGTCTTATTTACACTATTTCTACAGAAGTGAAATTGATGTCACTTTGCTGGCCTCTGCCACTAATTTTTTTAAATGTGTGGAATCCTGATTGGGTCTCTATCTATTGAGTTGGCTGTAGTGGAACTGGTTTAGGCCTCCTTTGCAATACTTATACTCTAGTAAAATTGATGCCACTTCGGTGGTGTTAGGCCCTCATTTAGGGCAATGTGAACACTCCTAGTTAAGAATCCATCTCTTTTGTTGTCTGTACTGGAAGAGATGTGGGTCTCATTTACACTATTTCTACTGTAGTGAAATTGATTACACTTTGCAGGCGTCTGCCGCTAATTTTTGGAATTGTGGGGAATCCTGAATGGGTCTCCATCCATTGGGTTGACTGTAGTGGAAGAGGTGTTGGTCTTATTTACACTATTTTTACTGTAATGAAATTGATTTGACATTAGTGTTGAGCCACCCCCGTAGTGTTCGGGTTCGGTTCGGTTCGTCGAACACCAGGATATTCATGGAACTGTTTGCAGAACACCTCAGAACACCATCGAACACCGTCAAACACCGTTAAAACCAATGGCAGGCAAACAAAAACACATGGAAAACACCTTCAAAGGTGTCCAAAAGCTGACAAACTGCTCAGAAGACACTCTCTTTAAAAAAGCCGGCTGGCAATTCAGCATCAGTACCCGACAATTTAGAACAGAAAGAATAAAGCATCACACATAGATTAGATAGATAGAAACATTTCAGTCACATATATAAGAAGTAAAGTGACAGTGTTGGTTACTGTACTTGTCATTTAGTGGTAAAGGATTTATTAAAAAAAAATAATAGTGTTTTCATGCACCCATTAGTGTTGAGCGAGCACTAAAATGCTCGGCTGCTCGAAGCTCGGGCCGAGCTCGCCGTGATACTCGGGTGCTCGACCCGAGCAACGAGCCCAATGTTAGTCTATGGGAGACTCGAGCATTTTTGCGGCGGCTCCCCCGGCAGTTTTTTAAAAGCCTAACAAGTGCCCAAAACGCTAGTGACAGTGCTCAAATGACATGGGGGCAGCATGGGGATCGCCCCTGGAAGCATTTCTGACCCCCAGGTCACTGCTGTCAACAACGTGGTCAGAGGTATTAAGCCACTTTTACAGGCTCAAAATAAAACGTTCAAAAACGAAAGTGAAAGTGCTTTCCTGTGAAATATGTTAAGGATAGTGTTGAGCGATAACTTCCGATATCAGGAAATATCGTATCGGATTGGATCAGACCGATACCCAAAAAGTATCGGATATCGCCGATTCCGATACCGGAAACCAATGCAAGTCAATGGGACACAAATATCGGAATGAAAATAAACCCTTTCTTTCCTTGTAGGTTAATTCTACATGAAGTAAAACAACTAAGAATAATGTAGAATGTATTACGCGAAAAGCCGGCAATTCAGCAGCGGCATACACCGGTACCTGACAATTTACAACAGAAAGAATAGAGCATCACACATAGATTAGATAGATAGAAACATGTCAGTCACATATATATGAAGTACAGTGACAGTGTTGCTTACTGTACTTGTCATTTAGTGTAAAGGATTTATTTAAAAATATAACAGTTTTTTCATGCACCGTCTCTTTAAAAAAGCCGGCCGGCAATTCAGCATCTGTACCCGACAATTTAGAATAGAAGGAATAGAGAATCATACATAGATTAGATAGATAGAAACATGTCAGTCACATATATATGAAGTACAGTGACAGTGTTGATTACTGTACTTGTCATTTAGTGTTAAAATAAAGGATTTATTTTAAAAAAAATTGGCGTGGGGTTCCCCTTAATTTTAGTCTCTGGTGGAGGTTAAGCAGACGGCTGGGGCAGATGTTTGAAGCCTGGGAAGGGGGTAATACCCACGGAGCTTCCCAGGCTACTAATATGAGCCCCCAGCTGAATACCTAGCCTTTACTAGCTATTAAAATGGGGGACCCCCTCAAAAAAATGATGTGGGGCACCCCCTATTTAATAGCTAGCAAAGGCTAGGCAGACAGCTGGGGGCTGATATTAATAGCCCAGGAAGGGTGCCATGAATTTTGGCCCCCTCCCAGTCTAGAAACACCAGCCGTCAGCCGCCCCAGAAATGGCGCATTCATAGGATGCGCCAATTCTGGCGCTTAGCCTCGCTCTTCCACGCTGCCCTGGTGCGGTGGCAGGGGGTAATAGGGTTGGGGTTCATGTCAGCGCCAGCTGCCATGAAGCCCAGGTTAGTAATGATGGGCGTCTATAAGACACCCCCATTACTAACCTACAAAGTGTTAAAAAGAAAAAACACACTACACCCAGAAAAAAATAATTTATTTGAAATAAAACACACAATTTTATTTAATTCTTAGTTTACTAAAAAAAAATAGTTACCTGTCCATGTTCCTGCGCTGATCTCTCATGCACAGCTGTCACATCTGGAGATGGTGAAAGCTGTGCATGGCTGCTGTAAGCTCACACTGCCGGGAACACGTCTGCTCCCGGCAGCGTGAGCCCCTGACTGAGGTCACCGGAGTGCATTCAGGCAGCGCTGCTCCGGAGACCTCCTTTGCGGCACTGCTATACCGTGGGAATTTCTCACGATACAGCAGGGCCGTAAAGGAGCTAACCGGAGCAGCGCTGCCTGAACTCCGGTGAACCCGCTTATGCAATGACGGGGCTGCTTTACGGCCCCATCATTCTAGCGGCGGCAGCGGTTCAGAGTGGTCACATTCTATGTGGCTGCTCTAAACTGGAGATCTTCGTGGGACACTCGTGGACTACTACGGAGGGGTAAGGATAAGGTTGTGGTTTATTATTTTATATTTTATTACAGGAGATCGATGGCTTCGGGGAATTAGGTGTCTAGGTGAGTATAGGTGTAGTTTTTTATTTTTTACTTTATTTTAGGTGGCGATCAGCGGGGACAGGTAATGTATGAACTAATTTATTGTAGGTAACCACTGGCCACCAATGACATGCATTTAACATTTATTGGGGACACAGTAGGGCAATTTAAATAGCAGGATCAGGCTGATGGGAACTACTGCTCCCATCGAGCTGATCCTGCTGGCACGAGTGGACCGGGGACAGACATAGGCCGATGGGAGTAGTAGTGTCACATCGGCCTATGTCTGCCTGCACGCACACACCCGCAGACATCGCACAGACACCGCACACACCCGCAGACATCGCACAGACACCGCACACACTCGCAAACATCGCACAGACACCGCAGACATCGCACAGACACCGCGCACACCCGCAGACATCGCACAGACACGGCACACACCCGCAGACATCGCGAAGACACACGCACAGACACCCCACACACACTCGCAGACACACGCACAGACACCCACACACACCAATCATGACGGACTGATCGTCTGGGAGGTGACGCTGTGCGGCCAGCCAATCACTGTAATGCCCACAAACAACATGGCTGCGGCATTACAGTGACATGCTGGCAATCCCAGCATGTTCATTGGCTCTGTAAAGAGCACCAAACATGCAGGGCGGAGACCCGAGCTCCCGCCCGAGTAACCCGGAAATGCTTGGTGCTCGCCGAACATCCCAAGTAGCGTGATGCTCGGGCGTGTACCGAGCAGTGTCGAGCATGTTCGCTCAACACTAGCACCCATCTCTTTAAAAAATCCGGCCGGCCGGCAATTCAGCATCTGTACCCGACAATTTAGAACAGAAAGAATAGAGCATTACACATAGATTAGATAGATAGAAACATGTCAGTCACATATATAAAAAGTACAGTGATAGTGTTGATTACTGTACTTGTCATTTAGTGTTAAAATAAAGGATTTATTAAAAAAAAAATTGGCGTGGGGTTCCCCGTAATTTTAGTCTCTAGCGGAGGTTAAGCAGACGGCTGGGGCAGGTGTTTGAAGCCTGGGAAGGGGGTAATACCCACAGAGCGTCCCAGGCTACTAATCAGCTGAATACCTAGCCTTTACTAGCTATTAAAATTGGGGACCCCAAAAAAAAAGACGTGGGGTCCCCCCTATTTTAATAGCTAGCAAAGGCTAGGCAGACAGCTAGGGGCTGATATTAATAGCCCAGGAAGGGTGCCATGAATATTGGCCCCCTACCAGGCTAGAAATACCAGCCTTCAGCCACCCCAGAAATGGCGCATCCATAGGATGGCACTTAGCCTCGCTCTTCCCACTGCCCTGTAGCGGTGGCAGTGGGGTAATAGGGTTGGGGTTGATGTCAGCTTATAATGCCAGCTGACATCAAGCCCAGGTTAGTAATGGAGAGGCGTCTATAAGACACCCCCATTACTAAGCCCATAGTCAAAGTTAAAAAAAACACAAACACCCAGAATAAAGTCCTTTAAATGAAATAAACACACAATTATTTAATGTTCTAAATTAAACCATACTAACCGTATTGCCCATTCCAGCTGAAGCCAATATCTTCTGCAATAAAAGTAAAATAATAAACCAATTTGATCCTTACCTTTCCATGGTTCCCAGGATGCCCTCAGCTCTGCTACATTCACATGACAGGCTGGATCACAGCTGAAAGCTGCCATCCAGCTTGCCATGCCGCAGACACTGAGAAGCGCAAGCATGCTTGCGCTCCTCAGTGTCTCACTGTGACGGCATCCAGATGAGCCGAGTACATGTACAATGAACTCAGCTCACCTCATGCACGTCACTGACAGCGTGGGAGAATTCTCCTGTGCTCAGCGCTTGAGCAGGAGAATTCTCCCACGCTGGGATGGCATTGAGATGACAGGCTGGATCACAGCTGAGCGCTGCCATCCAGCATGCCATCCTTCATAGACACTGCAGAGCGCAGGCAAACTTGCGCTCTGCAGTGTCTCTGAAGGATGACAAGCTGGATGGCAGCGCTCAGCTGCGATCCAGACTGTCATCAGAATGCCATCCCAGCATGGGAGAATTCTCCTGCTCAAGCGCTGAGCGCAAGAGAATTCTCCCAGGCTGGGATGGCATTGAGATGACAGGCTGGATCGCAGCTGAACGCTGCCATCCAGCATGCCATCCTATGGATGCGCCATTTCTGGGGCGGCTGACGGCTGGTGTTTCAAGCCTGGGAGAGGGTCAATACTCATGGCACCCTTCCTGGGCTATTAATATCAGCCCCCAGCTGTCTGCCTAGCCTTTGCTAGCTATTAAAATAGGGGGGACCCCACGTCATTTTTTTTGGGGGTCCCCCATTTTAATAGCTAGTAAAGGCTAGGTATTCAGCTGGGGGCTGATATTAGTAGCCTGGGAAGCTCCGTGGGTATTACCCCCTTCCCAGGCTTCAAACATCTGCCCCAGCTGTCTGCTTAACCTCCGCTAGAGACTAAAATTACAGAGAAACCCCACACCAATTTTTTTTTTTAATAAATCCTTTAACACTAAATGACAAGTACAGTAACCAACACTGTCACTGTACTTCTTATATATGTGACTGACATGTTTCTATCTATCTAATCTATGTGTGATGCTCTATTCTTTCTGTTCTAAATTGTCGGGTACTGATGCTGAATTGCCAGCCGGTTTTTTTAAAGAGAGTGTCTTCTGAGCAGTTTGTCAGCTTTTGGACACCTTTGAAGGTGTTTTCCATGTGTTTTTGTTTGCCTGCCATTGGTTTTAACGGTGTTTGACGGTGTTCGATGGTGTTCTGAGGTGTTCTGCAAACAGTTCCATGAATATCCTGGTGTTCGACGAACTGCTGAATTGCCGGCTTTTCATGTTTCACTGTGAGCAATGTTCCCATCGATTTGGGCAACCACTGTAATGCCACAACCACCATGGCTGTGACATTACAGTGAGTGGCAGACAATCCCTGCATGATGTGAAAAAATCCAGTTACGCTTTTGGTGCACGAACAGTTATCGAACATAACTTCGAACATCCGAAGTTTTTGCAAATCGTTCGCGTTCGTCGAACGACTCGAACACCACCCAAAACAGCTCGAATTTGAGATTAGCGAACAGTTCTAGTTGAACACTGCTCATCTCTACTAGAGACTAAAATTACGGGGAGCCCCACGCCAATTTTTTTTTTAATAAATCCTTTATTTTAACACTAAATGACAAGTACAGTAATCAACACTATCACTGTACTTATTATATATGTGATTGACATGTTTCTATCTATCTAATCTATGTGTGATGCTCTTTTTTTTCTGTTCTAAATTGTCGGGTACCGATGCTGAATTGCCGGCCGGCTTTTTTAAAGAGACGGGTGCATGAAAACACTATTCATTTTTTTTAATAAATCCTTTAACACTAAATGACAAGTACAGTAACCAACACTGTCACTGTACTTCTTATATATGTGACTGACATGTTTCTATCTATCTAATCTATGTGTGATGCTCTATTCTTTCTGTTCTAAATTGTCGGGTACCGGTGTATGCCGCTGATAAATTGCCGGCTTTTCATGTTTCACTGTGAGCACTGTTCCCATCGATTTGGGCAACCACTGTAATGCCACAACCACCATGGCTGTGGCATTACAGTGAGTGGCAGACAATCCCTGCATGATGTGAAAAAATCCACTTACGCTTTTGGTGCACGAACAGTTATCGAACATAACCTCGAACAGCCGAATTTCTTGGAAATAGTTCGCGTTCGTCGAACGACTCGAACACCGCCCAAAACAGCTCGAATTTGAGATTGGCGAACAGTTCTAGTCGAACACCGCTCATCTCTATTAGACATTGCTAGTGTCAACCACTAATTTTTTGAAATGTGGAGAATCATGATTGGGTCTCTATCTATTGGGCTGGCTGTAGAGGAACTGACTTTGGCCTCCTTTGCAATACTTATACTCTAGTGAAATTCATGCCACTTCAGTGGTGTTTGTTAGGCCCTCATTTAGGTCAATGTGAACACTCCTGGTTAAGTCTCCATCTCTTGGGTTGTCTGTACTGGAAGAGATGCTGGTCTCATTTACTATTTCTACTGTAGTGAAATTGATTACACTTTGCTGGCATCTGCCGCTAATTTTTGGAAATGTGGGGAATCCTGAATGGGTCTCCATCCATTGGGTTGACTGTAGTGGAAGATGTTTTGGTCTCCATGCATTTCTATAGTTATACTGTAGTGAAATTGAGCATTTGGTGCAGATATTATTCTCCCCAAATGGGTACACAAACATGATAAACTCTAAATTGATTTTAAATGAACAACCATCAGCCGCCCCATCAAACCCCTCTGCTGCTTCTTCCTCCTCCTCTGTTACCATGCCAAGTTGTGTCACACAGGTGTCCAACAGAACCAGCTGTATACCCGCTGCAGTTAGGCTGAGTGACAGCCCGTCAGCTGTAAGTGAAGTGGCCATGCCTGCTGTGTTCGTTTCACTGAGCACACCACATGTTTCTCAATCCACCGTAACACCTCCGCCTGCACCTCACTCACGGTCTATAGGTTTGTCTGTTTCACCGTACTCTGCCCTCTCTCAGCACTGCAGCCAGCCCTCAATCCCGCTGTTGTGGTCATGTAAAAGATTGTTTCATCCTACACATGACAAAGCTAAGAGGTTGAACTCCACCATCTCCAATCTGTTGGCCACGGAAATGGTGGTCTTAGGCCCTATTTTTTTTAAATGTAAACACTTCCAATTGAGTCTGCATCTCCTGGGTTTGCTGAAGTGGGACAGGCAGGGCCGGTTCCAGGTTTTTGTGGGCCCTGGGCGAAAGAGTCTCAGTGGCCCCTTTAGCACATACCACGATTCATGATGCACAGATACGGAGGAGAAAAATAGGTAAACAACACAGGGCCCAGCCTGCCACGTCATCCTTCACATATGCAAACATGCACGCACACACACAGTACGCAGACATGCACGCACACACAGTACGCAGACATGCATGCACACACACACAATACGCAGACACGCACACACACACAATACGCAGACACGCACACACACACAATACGCAGACACGCACACACACACAATACGCAGACACGCACACACACACAATACGCAGACACGCACACACACACAATACGCAGACACACACAGACACACAATACGCAGACACGCACAGACACACAATACGCAGACACGCACAGACACACAATATGCAGACACGCACACACACAATACGCAGACACGCACAGACACAATACGTAGACACGCACACACACAATACACAGACACGCACACACACAATACGCAGACACGCACGCACACACAAAATACGCACACACACACAATACGCAGACACACACAATACGCAGACACGCACACACAATATGCAGACATGCACACACAATATGCAGAGACGCACACACACGCACACAATACGCAGACACGCACACACGCACGCACGCACACAATTCGCAGACACGCACACAATACGCAGACATGCACACATAGTGCACAGACATGCGCATGCACACGGTATGCAGGCGTGCACACACATACACACATGAACATGGTACACAGATATACACACACAATATGCAGACACGCACAGATACATACACATACATATTTGAACACATTCTTAAAAACACATATAAAACAGACATAAATATATATACACAGTCATACACACTGACATACACAGACATTCACATCATACATGCACACACACATAAGAAATATTTTTCATATGGGGATTGGGGAAGCTCGCTCACCTGCCCCCTGGCCTGTGTCCCGTCCAGCTCCTCAATCATGTGGCACTGCAGGACCTCAGGCGTCTCACTTGGCCCTGGACCATCAGGGGGCCCACTCGCCGTCAGGGCACGGGCCGCTTCCCCGGCATCTGTGCAGGGCCGCCGGTGCTGTTCAAGCCCTGCTCTGCTACATGCAGCAGCAGCAGTGTGCGGTCAGTGTGCTGCTCCACCGATCAGGCCCAGTGCTGTCACTTTCCAGACATGGCCGTGCGCTGTGCGGCTGTGTCTGGTAGTAATGACGCGGCAGGGGCAACACACAAGCACATTTAAAGGCGCAGTGTCGCCCCTGCGTGTCATTACTACCAGACACAGCCGCACTGTGCAGAACATGCGGCCATGTCTTGAAAGTGACAGCACTGGGCCTGATTGGTGGAGCAGCAGCACACTGACCGCACACTGCTGCTGCTGCATGAAGCAGAGCAGGGCTTGAACAGCACTGGCGGCCCTGCACAGATGCCGGGGAAGCGGCCCGGGCCCCGATAATGAGTGGGCCCCCCTGATGGTCCAGGGCCCCGACACTTGCCCGGGTACGCCGGGTGCTGACGCCAGCCCTGGGGACAGGTATGGGTCTACATTAAGCTACTTGTAGTCTGATGACATTGATGCCACTTCAGTGGTGTTAGGCCCTCATTTAGGGCAATGTGAACACTAATGGTTAGGTCTCCATCTCCTGGGATGGCTGTCCTGGAAGAGGTGTGGGTCTTATTTACACTATTTCTACAGTAGTGAAATAGATGCCACTTTTATGGCATCTGCCACTAATTTTTTTAAATGTGGGGAATCCTGATTGGGTCTCCATCTATTGGGTTGGTTATAGTGGAACCTTCCTGTTCTGCAGACTAAGTTGTGTAAGGTTGCGTACCAGTCCTTGGTGCTCTCCTGATACAGACTCTGTCTGCTACATTCCTGATGCAGACTCTGCCTGCTGCACTCTGATACATACCCTGCCTGCTGCACTCCTGCTACAGACTCTGCCTGCTGCACTATGATACTGACTCTGCCTGCTGCACTCCTGCTACAGACTCTACCTGCTGCACTCCTGCTACAGACTCTGCCTGCTGCACTCCTGATACAGACTCTGTCTGCTGCACTCGGATACAGACTTTGTTTGCTGCACTCCTGATACAGACTCTGCCTGCTGCACTCCTGATACAGACTCTGCCTGCTGCACTCCTGCTACAGACTCTGCCTGCTGCACTCCTGCTACAGACTCTGCCAGCTGCACTCCTGCTACAGACTCTGCCTGCTGCACTCCTGCTACAGACTCTGTCTGCTGCACTCCTGATAGACTGTCTCCTGCACTCCTGATACAGACTCTGCCTGCTGCACTCTGATACAGACTTTGTTTGCTGCACTCTGATACAGACTCTGCCTGCTGCACTCCTGATACAGACTCTGCCTGCTGCACTCTGATACAGACTCCGCCTGCTGCACTCTGATACAGACTCTGCCTGCTGCACTCCTGATACAGAATCTGCCTGCTGCACTCCTGATACAGACTCTGCCTGCTGCACTCCTGATACTAACTCTGCCTGCTGCACTCTGATACAGACTCTGCCTAGTGCACTCCTGATACAGACTCTGTCTGCTGCACTCTGATACAGACTCTGCCTGCTGCACTCTGATGCAGACTCTGCCTGCTGCACTCTGATACAGACTCTGCCTGCTGCACTCCTGATACAGACTTTGCCTGCTGCACTCCTGATACAGACTCTGCCTGCTGCACTCCTGATACAGACTCTGCCTGCTGCACTCTGATACAGACTCTGCCTGCTGCACCATCTAGTCTGTCCTACTGGGTCCAGCTGATTGGTCCAGTTCATTGGTCTGTCCTCAAGTGGCACCTGGCGTTCATTGGGAGCCAAATCTAATCTCACCATCAGAGGCTCTAGTGAACAGTCCGGTGCTCACTTATTCACGCCCCTCCAGGCTCTCCGGGGTCCGTGGCACAGTGGTTCCACAAACCACGTCCGTGACAGTGCGCCCTCACAGGCAGGGTCCTCTCTTCTGTTGTACCAGTCGGTGACCTCTTTTGACATGTAAGGCGCAACTGAATAAATGTAGCTTTCACAGTAATAATAATTATAGTACTTGTACTCTGGGTCATTTGATGGCACTTCCCTGGTGTCTACACCTAATGTTAAAAAAGTGCTATTTAATAGCCCATAATGGCAACCTTTCAGTTCAGAATGATAACTTTTTTCAAGCAGTAAACATATGCATGTGTCCACCTTTTATAGGTACAGTACATCAATTGCAATAAGTGATTAATATAATGTACATAAAACAAAGAATATCACAATAAATAATACATGATATTCATAAAGTGTATGACAGTGCTTTGCAATGACCCATAAATGAAGTGTATTACAGTGTGTACAATACAATAAAGTAGAAAGTCCAGGAAGAGACCAGCACTCGCTTCATCCATAAAAAAGGCTTTTATTCCAATAAAGATCAAATCTGCAACAGTTCACACAGCAGTACTCCATGAAGCATACAGGGAAACCATAAAAGATAAGGCACGCGTTTCTGACCTTTATGGTCCTAAATCACTGCATGTGATGCATACAGTTCATTACATAAATTAATTAATAATTAAATCACAGATGTGTGTTATTTTCCATACAATTACTCACCCCATCATAACTTTCAAAAAAGTGCAGAAATCGGCAACCTAGAAAATAGACTGCACATATCTGAGAAAACAAAAGAGGAAATGGGCGCCTTTGCACGTATGCATGATGACGCAATGAACTCTTGGAAGCCATATTAATGAAGGGAAACCTAACATGTTACTGGGCATGTGCTGGAACAAGATAGCCGCGATTGCAGTTATTTACAGGATTTGATAGAAGGCATAAAGGATTCACCTCCTGCATTCCAATTCTGAGTCACAGGCTCTAATTTAATTAAGACTGTTTACCAACAAATGTTATTGAAAAGCCACAGGCTCTGATCTACCCAAAGGAGAAATCTAATTAACACCACTTCTTAAACTACTCATATACAGATTGCACTTCACCCCCCAAATTCTGTGGCTGGTATATTTAATAGTAGAAAAGAGTATTTAGAATAAACCTTATCTTAAATACTGTAATTTAAGCATATAAATTGAAAGGGGAATTGCCCCACAAGGATAAAAACACATTCCTCAACCAATGAAACGTAAAAAAAACACATTCAGAACATCTATATAAAATGCGCTTAAAAATGAAATAAAAAATAAAAATCTTTTGAAATTTTTTTTATTGTATTAAATAGAAAAGAAAACATAAATAAATAATTTTAAAAAATGGCATGGCTTCTCCCCAATTTTTGACAACCAGCCAAGCTAAAGCGGCAACTGAGGGCTGGTATTCTCAGACTGGTAAGGGGCCATGAATATTGCCCCTTACAGCCTAAAAATAGCAGCCCGCAGCCGCCCCGGAAAAGGTGCATCAATTAGATGCACCAATTCTGACACTTTGCCCGGTTCTTCCCACGTGACCGAGTAAAGTTTGTGGGGTTAATGTCAGCTGTATTATGGACGCTGACATCAATCCCACAGGTTAGTAACGGAGAGGCGTCTATAAGATGCCCCCATTACTAAACCCATAGTTAGATTGTAAAAAAACACAGCCAGAATAAAATCCTTTAATTGAAATAATAACACAGACTCCTTTTTTCTAAATACAAATAAAAAAGCATTATACTCACCTTTACGCCTAATCCACTGAAGCCAATGTCTCCTGAAAAAAAACAGAAAATAATAAACAACCAATATACTCACCTTTACGCCTAGATCTCTGATGCCCGTGTCTCCTGGAAAAGAAGAAAAATAATAAACAACCATATCCATCAACTGTCCGATGTGAAGATAATCCATTCGGTCCCACGATGATCCAGATGATATTAAAAGCAGTCAGCGATGTGACTGCTCTCCACGTCAGCTGGAACACACTGAGACAGAAGCGTAATCACGCTCCTGCAGTGTGTAGCGGTGTCATGAGAATGTTCCCCGGAGTTCATAGCTGATCCCCGGTGACCTCACTTATAGCACCGCTCGCTGCATGAGAACTTTCTCATGTGGGCAGTGGTGGAGTAGGCGTAAAGGTGACTATTATGGTTGTTTATTATTTTATGCTTTTTACAGTTGGCATGGGCTTTGATGGATTAGGCTTAAAGGTGAGTATACCTGTGTTTTTTATTTTTATTTCAAATAAAGGTGTCAGTGTCTTTTTTCAAATTAAAGGATTTTATTCTGGCTGTGTCTTTTTTTACAATCTTACTAAGTAATGAGGGTGTTTTATAGATGCTAGTGATGAGCGAGCGTGCTTGCCACTGCTCGGTACTCGCCTGAGCATCTCACTGCTCAGGATGCACTTCCTGGTTGCTCGGGCAGGAGCTCGGGTCCCCTCCCTGCATGTTTGGCGCTCTTTAGAGAGCCAATGAACATGCAGGGATTGCCTACCACACATTGAAATGCCATAGCCATGTTGTTTGTAGCATTACAATGATTGGCTGGCCGCACAGCATCATCAGATCTATATAAGACCTGGTGCCGCCATGCTCGTTACAGTCTATCCCGGAATCAGGCAGAGTAAGGAGAGATGCTGCTGAGCTAGGGAGAGATTTGGTTGTTTATTAGTTAGTGTAGGTATTTCACAACATCTATATATCCATCTGAATTAACAGTTCTTCTGAGGAAAAAAATCCAGCTGCATATTTTCAGTGGTGAAGGTGAGACAGTGTATGTGGCAGACTGCAGTGCATATAGCAAGAGGGTCTATTGAACGTCCTGTTAGTCTAGCTATTCCACAACAGACATATATATACAGTACAGACCAAAAGTTTGGACACAACTTCTCATTTAAAGATTTTTCTGTATTTTCATGACTTTGAAAATTGTACATTCACACTGAATGCATCAAAACTATGAATTAACACATGTGGAATTATATACTTAACAAAAAAGTGTGAAACAACTGAAAATATGTCTTATATTCTAGGTTCTTCAAAGTAGCCACCTTTTGCTTTGATGACTGCTTTGCACACTCTTGGCATTCTCTTGATGAGCTTCAAGAGGTAGTCACCGGAAATGGTCTTCCAACAATCTTGAAGGAGTTCCCAGAGATGCTTAGCACTTGCTGGCTCTTTTGCCTTCACTCTGCGGTCCAGCTCACACCGAACCATCTCGATTGGGTTCAGGTCTGGTGACTGTGTAGGCCAGGTCATCTGGCGTAGCACCCCATCACTCTCCTTCTTGGTCAAATAGCTCTTACACAGCCTGGAGGTGTGTTTGGGGTCATTGTCCTGTTGAAAAATAAATGATGGTCCAACTAAACGCAAAGCGGATGGAATAGCATGCCGCTGCAAGATGCTGTGGTAGCCATGCTGGTTCAGTATGCCTACAATTTTGAATAAATCCCCAACAGTGTCACCAGCAAAGCACCCCCACACCATCACACCTCCTCCTCCATGCTTCACGGTGGGAATCAGGCATGTAGAGGCCATCCGTTCACCTTTTCTACATCGCACAAAGACACGGTGGTTGGAACCAAAGATCTCAAATTTGGACTCATCAGACCAAAGCACAGATTTCCACTGGTGTAATGTCCATTCCTTGTCTTCTTTAGCCCAAACAAGTCTCTTCTGCTTGTTGCCTGTCCTTAGCAGTGGTTTCCTAGCAGCTATTTTACCATGAAGGCCTGCTGTACAAAGTCTCCTCTTAACAGTAGTTGTAGAGATGTGTCTGCTGCTAGAACTCTGTGTGGCATTGACCTGGTCTCTAATCTGAGCTGCTGTTAACCTGCGATTTCTGAGGCTGGTGACTCGGATAAACTTTTCCTCAGAAGCAGAGGTGACTCTTGGTCTTCCTTTCCTGGGGCGGTCCTCATGTGAGCCAGTTTCTTTGTAGCGCTTGATGGTTTTTGCAATTGCACTTGGGGACACTTTCAAAGTTTGCCCAATTTTTCGCACTGACTGACCTTCATTTCTTAAAGTAATGATGGCCACTTGTTTTTCTTTACTTAGCTGCTTTTTTTCTTGCCATAATACAAATTCTTACAGTCTATTCAGTAGGACTATCAGCTTTGTATCCACCCGACTTCTGCACAACTCAACTGATGGTCCCAACCCCATTTATAAGGCAAGAAATCCCACTTATTAAACCTGACAGGGCACACCTGTGAAGTGAAAACCATTTCCGGTGACTACCTCTTGAAGCTCATCAAGAGAATGGCAAGAGTGTGCAAAGCAGTCATCAAAGCAAAAGGTGACTACTTTGAAGAACCTAGAATATAAGACATATTTTCAGTTGTTTCACACTTTTTTGTTAAGTATATAATTCCACATGTGTTAATTCATAGTTTTGATGCCTTCAGTGTGAATGCACAATTTTCAAAGTCATGAAAATACAGAAAAATCTTTAAATGAGAAGGTGTGTCCAAACTTTTGGTCTGTACTGTACATATATATATATATACATCAGAGCTAGGTAGGCAGGCAGTGTATGTGATAGACTGCAATGAATACAGCGCAAGGGGCTCCATTCCCGTTCTGTCTTCTCCTGCTGTTACAGATATTTCTAGAAATAGCTCCAGGTATCAGGGGCCAGGGATAATTAATTTTTTTTACCTTAATCTTGATTATTTGCAAAGAAAGCAATCCAGAGAACACAGCAGAATACAGCCAGAATCTTTCCATATTATAGTGATAAAAATCCAGAAAGTTGTAGTGAACGTGGAAAATATTGGCCTCCACTTCAATTTTTTTTGCAGTGTGTCAGTGAAGTTATTGACACGAGATCACCATGAAAAATAGTAACCTTACAGGCCAGCGAGATTGGCGCCAAATTTAAACAACGCTCTGCTGATTGGTCGCGGTCGCCGGCCGCGAACAATCAGCAGTATTGGCGCCAAATTTTAAACCCCGCTCTGCTGATTGGTCGCGGTGGCCGGCCGCGACCAATCAGCGATTTTGGTGCCAATTTGAAACACAGCTCTGCTGATTGGTCACGGTCGCCGGCCGTGACCAATCAGCGATATTGGCGCCAAATTTAAACACCGCTTCGCTGATTGGTCACGCTGGCTGACCGCGACAAATCAGCGATATTGGTGCCAAATTTAAACACCTCTCTGCTGATTGGTCGCGGTTACCGGTCGCGAATAATCAGCATTATTGGCACCAAATTTAAACACCGCTCTGCTGATTGGTCGCGGTTACCGGTCACGAATAATCAGCATTATTGGCGCCAAATTTAAACACCGCTCTGCTGATTGGTCGCGGCCGTGACCAATCACCATTATTGGCGCCAAATTTAAATACCACTCTGCTGATTGGTCGCTACAGCCGGCTGCAACCAATCAGCATTATTGGCGCCAAATTTAAACCCCGCTCTGCTGATTGGTCGCGTTCGCTGCCCGCGACCAATCAGCATTATTGGCGCCAAATTTTAACCCCGCTCTGCTGATTAGTCGTGACCGCCGGCCGTGACCAATCTGTGATATAGGCGCCAAATTTTAACACCGCTTTGCTGATTGGTCACTGTTGCTGGCCTCGACCAATCAGCGATTTTGGCGCCAAATTTAAACACCGCTCTGCTGATTGCGCCCGGTCGGCCGCATACATATTCTAGAATACCCGATGCGTTAGAATCGGGCCACCATCTAGTATCACATATAAGTGTGCTCCAAATTCAGGCATTTCAGACCTACATTTCAATTTTGTTGCAGTGTGTCAGTGAAGTTATTGACACGAGGTCGTTGTGAAAAATAGTAACCTACAGGCCAACTATTTAAAACTGTGGTTTTCCGTCACACGTATCACATATAAATGTGCTCCTAATTCAGGCATTTCAGGCCTTCATTTCGACTTTGTTGCAGTATGTCAGTGAAGTTATTGACACGAGGTCACTGTGAAAAATAGTTACCTACAGGCCAGCTATTTAAAACTGGTTTTCCGTCACATGTATCACATATAAATGTGCTCCAAATTCAGGCATTTCAGGTCTCCATTTCTACTTTGTTGCAATGTGTCAGTGAAGTTATTGACACCAGGTCGCTGTGAAAAATAGTAACCTACAGGCCAGCTATTTAACACTGTGGTTTTCCATCACACGTATCACATATAAGTGTGCTCCTGTAACGTGGGGCAGGGTGGCTGTCGATGGCGAGTGGCATGTCATTTTCAGTGATTAAATCCTCACCTTGGCCCGCTACAGAAAAAGGGGATTCTGAGAATCCCTGGGTGTGTGTATGTGTTGTGGTGCTTCCGTGGAGGATACCTCCATACTCACTTCTGTCTCGCCATTCCGGATGTTGAGTCTTTTAGCCTTCAGAAGGAGAAAACCAGGCCAGCTTAAACACGTAAAAACTTCTTTACTTTCAGCCACAGTCACATACAGGGAGTAACAAGTGATACAGTCTCTTTGTGATCTCTCCACATACAGCGGCATTTTACCAGTGATGAAAGACACAGACACCAATTTGGACATGAAGACCAATACCGAGCGCGCTAGCTCTCTGGGTAACTCCATTCTCTGTCCCACTGCCTGACCTGCTTAGATCCACCTCCAAGATGAGGCTGTCCTGTCTTGGCACTAGGGTGAAGTTCCCACATTGACCTCTCCATGTACATCTGTTCCTGTTGTCCCCGCTGACTAGACTGTTTGGATTCACCTTCCAGATAAGGTTGTCTAAAAACTCCCAGACTGTGACACACACACACACACACACACCCTTCTCCAGTACTTTCTCCTATGTCCTCCTGACACTAGCCACTGTCCCTCACTCAACTAGAACTGCTTGAAATCAGGAAGTGTCTCAGTTCTTCACTGAATCTGTCCCTCCCCTACTGGAGCAGCTCCTAAACCCCTTGACTCTTTCCTAACCCATAACTGCATACTCTGTGTGCTACAGTGTCCACCTCTGCACTACTTCTATCAATCTAATAGTCTACCCACACCAACCTATATTGAACCTATAAGTAACCCATCAGACATTAGATCATATGAATGCTCATATATAAACATATAAACACAGCATTATGTGCATTAAGAAGGAAGAGGCGCATGACCGTCCCGGTCACCCTCTTACACTTCAAATTCAGGCATTTCAGGACTCCATTTCAATTTTTTTGCAGTGTTTCAGAGAAGTTATTGACACTAGGTTGCTGTGAAAAATAGTTACCTACAGGCCAACTATTTAAAACTGTGGTTTTCTGTCACACGTACCACATATCACCGCGGTTGAAATCCAGCAATTTGTAATGAACGTGGAAAATATTGTCCTCAATTTAAAATGGGCAAGGCACGTGGCAATGGACGGGGAAGTGGACATGATGGTGATGGTGCATGCAGAGGACGAGGCCGAGGCCGTGGGCTAGCTGAAATTGTGCCACAACAAACATCAACATCTTGTCGCTCGACCTTCCTGTCCCAATTAATAGGGGACCACAGAACCCCAATATTGAACACAAAGCAGTGTGAAAAGGTGATTGGTTGGATAGCAGATAATGTTTCCAGCCACCACCACCACCACCCTGTCTTCCACACGGTCAAGTCTGAGTAGCCGTGAGTCTGGACTGCATATTTTTCACCCTGACCCTCCTTCCTCCCACCATGGCGAGTTCCCGGAGACAACTGATCCCACAATTGGACACTCCGAAGAGCTGTTCACTTTTCCATTTATACATCCGGGCCTCTCGCCTGGTCCACTTGAAGAGGGGCAAGAGGAGATCGCATGTAGCGATGCTCAAATATTTGAGCAGCCACGGTCACACGAAGGCGACGATGGGAACTGCTTGTTCCGCTGTTGTGCATGCACGCCAATCCCCTGTCCATGGCGCATGCCAAGATGCCTCCCACCCTGCACCTGCCTTTGAACATTCTCAACTAGCAACATCAGCAAGCACGTCCACGTCCTTGTCCCAGTGCAGCATTCAGTTTTCCCTACCCCAGTCCTTAGAACGCAAGCGCAAATACGCAAACAATGTCCTTACAGGCAACACTACTAAATTCACACATTTTGCGCATGCTTGCATCTGAAATGTTGCCTTTTAGATTCATGGAGATGGAAGCTTTCAGCAACCTGATGGTGGCGGCCATCCCTCGGTGCTCGTTCCCCTGCCGCCGCTGTTTCTCCTGGTATGCCATCCTCACATTACACAAGCACGTGTCCCACAACATTAGCCGTGCCCTCAACAATGCAGTTACTGGGAAAGCCCACCTAACCATGGACACATGTACAAGTTCTTATGGGCAGGGAGCGTACATCTCACTGACGGCACACTGGGTTAACATCGTGGAAGCTGGGACACAGTCGGACCTTGGGATGAAACACACCCTCCCGATGCTGAGGATTGCGGGCACTGGGTCAATCAGGGTTGCCCCCACATTCTACAGCTCCTGCATCTCATCCTCCTCCTCCACATCAGCTTCCATCTCTGAAATGACCACATCATTCACAAGCTGGAAGCACTGCAGCACTGCCTCGGCCAAGTGGCAACAAGCTGTGCTGAAGCTAATATGCTTAGGTGACAAACCGCACAATGCTCAAGAGTTGTGGACAGCTCTGAAAGAGCAGGTAGATCTGTGGCTGACACTGCTAAACCTACAGCCAGGCATGGTCGTGTATGACAATGGCTGGAACCTGGTGAGGTGAGCTCACACACGTACAATGCCTGGCCCATGTGCTTAACCTCATGGTTCAGCAGTTTCTCAAAACCTATACGGAGCTGCCAGATCTGCTTGTTAAAGTGTGCCGCCTGTGTGCCCATTTTAGAAAGTCAGCTACAGCTTCCGTCGCCCTTGCCGTGCTTCAGCAGCGTTTGCAGCTTCCAGCTTACCGACTGATCTGCGATGTCCCCACAGGTTGAAACTCTACATTGCAGATGTTGGGAAGAATTTGTGAGCAGAAGAGGGCACTTGTTGACTACCAGCATCTACAAGGCCATCAGTATTCAGTTCAGACTCCACACATAAAATCTCAGGAGTGGACATGGATATCAGACATATGTATCATCCTCCAAAACTTTGAGGACTCCACCAAGATGGTGAGTGGCGATGGCGCCATAATTAGCATCACTATTCCACTTCTCTGTCTTCTGAAATGCTCTCTCCTCTCAATTAAAGAGGATGCATTGCAGGCAGAGCACGATGAGATGAAGCAAGGAACCATACAGGGTGATTACACACAGCCCAGCCTCATCTCATCCTAACATGGATTGGGTGACAATGAGGAAGAGGAAGAGGAGGAGGAAGAATAGGAGATAGTTTCCTGTGCTATAGATGGTACTACCTGCAAAACCGTCATACTGTCTGTTCAGCGTGGATGGCCTGAGGACAGGGAGGAGAAGGAAGAGGAGGAGGATGAGCATGGTCAGTCGTCCTCTTGGTGAGAACACGGAAGTCTTGCCTCTTTGCAGTCTGGCACACATGGCTGAGTTTATGTTACGCTGCCTTTCCCGCGACCCTCGCGTTGTCCAAATTTTGGGTGACAGTCATTACTGGTTGGTGACACTTCTAGACCCACGCTACAGGGAGAACTTTATGTCTCTTTTTCCTTTGCACGACAGGCCTAATAAAATGGGGCAGTGCCAGAATGCCCTTTTTGCGGAATAATTAAAAAATTCCCATCTGAAAACGCTGGCGGCAGTGGTCACAGTTTGTTGGACAACCAAGGAGTACAGACGAGAGAGACACAAATGCAATCCAGCAGAGGCAAGCAAACACTGTCAAAGTTCTGGGACAGTTTTCTCAGACCCTTCCATCGCACAGGTCCTGAGGCGGGGGGGGGGGACTCTCACAAGGAGTGCAAAGTTTCAGAAGATGGTGAGGGAGTACCTTGCCGAACATACCAACGTTCTCTGTGATTCCTCTGTGCCTTAGAATTATTGGGTATCCAAGGTGGACACGTGGCATTAACTGGCTCTCTATGCCTTGTAGGTCCTGGTCTGCCCTGCCGATACCGTTTTGTCAGAGCGGGTTTTTAGTGCCGCCGATAATATGGAATTATAACCGATAGGTGCATCCGCCTTGTCAACTGAAAATGCTGACAGGCTGACTCTTATAAAAATGAATAAGGGCTGGATTGGGCCAGACTTCTCAACACCACTGAATGATAGCAGCATCACATAAACTCAAATCCAGCGTCTTTTTTGGGGAGGTCTAATTCTATTCCCATGTACCTCTGTCTTCACACCCAGACATGGGTATATGCTTCCTGATTTTGTCTATTTGCTCTTGTCCTCCTCCTTCTCCGCATCCTCATCCTCCACCACCATATCACCACCATATGTACCATATCAACATATCTATGTCTCTTGCAAGGGGCATTGGAGTTACTCTAAATTTTTGGCAGCCGTTGCTTCACTGCATAGGCAAACACTATGGGAGACCCACTTCCTAATAATTGGAACATTGTTTTCAGGAGGCCCTCTAACCTCTCCATCTCTTGTAGGGGGCATTGGAATTTCTCCAAATTTTTGGCAGCCGGTGCTTCACTGCATAGACAAACAGTATGGGAGACCCACTTCCTAATAATGGGAACATTGTTTTTAGGAGGCTATCTGACCTCTAAGTCTCTTGCAAGGGGCATTAGAGTTCCTCCAAATTGTTGGCAGCCTGTTGCTTCACTGCATAGGCAAACACTACGGGAGACCCACTTCCTAATAATGGGAGCATTTTTTGCAGGAGGCCCTCCGACTTCTACGTCTCTTGCAAGGGGCATTGGAGGTCCTCCAAATTTTTGGCAGCCGTTGCTTAACTCATATGCAATAACAGTTTATGGGACCCACTCATTAATAATGGGAACAACAAAGCATAGCTTAGTATTGCTTTCAACCGTGACAAATGCATTCACCAGGAAATGTAATTTTAACATTTTACAACCTTATCGGGCCTTGTGGTGTGTGAGACATGATCAGGCATGTCCTGTTTCTTTTATGAAGGAGGGACTCTGAAAGTCACAAAGCCTATTTTTATAGGGCCATCAAGCGGCCTTTTCTATTCCAAAAGGGCCATCAGTCGGCCCTGACTGTTCTTAGGGAGCCATCAGCCTGCTATGCTTTGTTGTTCCCATTACTAAAGAGTGGGTCTCCTATACTGTTATTGCGTATGCAGTGAGTGGCAGGGCTGCCCAAAATTTGGATGCACCCCAATACCCCTTTGAAAATTTGAACACACCTGAAAACAATGTTCCCATTATTAGGATTTGGGACTCCCATACTGTTTGACTATGCAGTGAATGCAAGGGCTGCCAAAAATTTGGACCTACTCTAATGCCCCTTGGAAGAGACATAGAGGAGGGCCTCCTAAAAAAATGTTCCCATTATTAGAAAGAAGGTCTCCCATTGTGTTTCCCTATGCAGTAAATGGAAGGGTTGCCAAAAATTTGAAGGCACTCCAATGCCCCTTGGAAGAGACGTGGAGGTCAGAGTGCCACCTGAAAACAATGTTCCCATTATTAGGAAGTGGGTCTCCCATTGTGTTTGCCTATGCACTGAATGCAATGGTTGCCAAAAATTGGGAGGCTCTCTAATGACCCTTGGAAGAGATGTAAAGCGCCTCATGAAAAAATGTTCCAATTATTAGTAAATGGATCTCCCATAGTGTTGGCCTATGTAATGAATGCAAGGGCTGCCAAAAATTGGGAGGCACTCCAATGCCCCTTGGAAAAGACGTAAAGGGCCTCATGAAAAAATGTTCCCATTTTTAGGAAGTGGGTCTCCCATAGTATTGGCCTATGCTGTGAATGCAAGGGCTGAAAAAAAAATTGGGAGGCACTCCAATGCCCCTTGGAAGAGACGTAGAGGGTCTCATGAAAAAATGTTCTCATTATTAGGAAGTGGGTCTCCATAGTGTTGGCCTATGCAGTGAATGCAAGGGCTGCCAAAAATTGCGAGGAACTCCAATGCCCCTTGGAAGAGAAGTGGAGGAGTGCCTCATAAAAAAATGTTCCTATTAGAAAGGAGTGGGTCTCCAATACTTGTAAGGCCCATGCACTAATTGTATGGGCTGACAAACATTTACCCCTGAGGGGTATACATGAATATACTGTATACATTTTTTTTTTTTTCGGCCATCATAAACACCCTTTAAAAAAATCATGTGAGTGTTGCATCATGGACCACGGTCACCCTTGTGATATGGTGGTGGAGGATGAGGAGAAGGAGGAGGAGGACAAGCGGAAACAGTGAAAATCAGGAATCTTATACCCATGTGTGGGTATGAAAAAAGGTGCATGGGAATACACCTCCCAACAAAAAGACACTGGATTTGAGTTTATGTTACACTGCTATCATTCGGTGGTGTTGAGAAGTCTGGCCGAATCCAGCCCATGTTCATTTTTATAAGAGTCAGCCTGTCAGCATTTTCAGCTGACAGGCGGATGTGCTTATCAGCTATAACTCCATCGGCGGCACTAAAAACCCGCTCTGATAAAATGCTAGCAGCAGGGAAGGCCAGGACCTCCAAGGCGTAGAGAGCCAGTTCATTCCACGTATCCAGCTTGGATACACAATAATTATAAGGTACAGAGGAATCATGGAGGACATTAATACGGTCAGCAAAGTACGCCCCCAGCATCTTCCCAAACTTTGCACTCCTTGTGAGAGTACCCATCGCCTCAGGGCCTGTGCGATGGGAGGGTGTTACGCTGGCGTGTCCTTTAATAGAATAAAATAAAACTTAAAGGACACGTCGGGGTCCACCGGACTGCAGAGGAGCTGCAGCAGCTGAGTCCCAGAGGAATGTTCAGCTAAGCACAGAGAAAGAAATAAACTAGTGTGTTAAGTGCACACACTAGTAGTAACTAAACAAGGTACAATGCTGGGAGTTAACAACACTCCAGAAATGAAACTAATAAACTTCTGCACTGCAAGACACCGCTGTGCAGAGCAGGAAGGATTTGGCAGCATGATACGCCTGAGCACTAGATGGAGGCGTATAGAGCTGCAGATAGCTGCAGGCCAGGAAAGGCCTGGAACTTAAGTTCCTAAAGAGGAGGAGGATCTCTGCAGCACCCAACACATGGGTATAAAAGCAGCAGTGTGACCACACATACAATGGCGGACCCTGGAATACAGGATCGGTAGCAAGGACGCCTCCATGGCGTGGACACCAACCGGTGAACCGACATGGTAGAGTGTGCTGCTCACAGCATTCCCCTAGCCCAAATTGATGGCTAGGATGACTATGGAGCTTTCAGCAGGAACCCTTGACAACGACTCTCACACACTGCATTTACTGCCAGAGACCTCACCCCAGGTTAGAAAGAGATAAACTAGGCACCGGGGCGGAGCCCACAGAGCCCTTAAATACACTAGAGACAGCCCCAGCCCCCCAGGAAAACCAACCACGCTGTACCAGACAGCAGGGGGCATGGCTTAGCGGCACATGACCACAAGGGGCGTGGCTTAGGGGCACATGACTGCAAGGGGGCATAGCTTAGCGGCACATGCCCGCAAGGGGCGTGTCTTAGCAGCACATGAGCAGAAACCCAGAAACCACACTTAGAATCCCTAGAACGGAACCTAAATGCTGATAATTACTGACCAGCAGAAAAGGGCCTGGCTGGACGCCTCGAGAAACCCCTTCTCCTGCGTACCGGCCTAACAGAGGGGCTGAGAGAATTCTCCCAGAACTTTGACAGTGTTCCCCTGCCTCAGCTGGATTGGAGTTGTGTCTCTCTTGCCTGTAGTCCTTGGTTGTCCAACAAACTATGACCTCTGCCACCAGCATTTTCAGATGTGAATTTTTTTTAATAGTTCCGCAACAAGGGCCTTCTGGTACTGCCCCTTTTTTGTAGACTTGTCCACCTCAGGAATAAGAAATAGAAAGTTCTTCTCTTAGCATGGGTCTAGAAGTGTCACCAACCAGTAATGACTGTCACCCAAAATTTTGAGAACGCGAGGGTCATGGGAAAGGCAGCGTAACATAAACTCAGCCATGTGTGCCAGACTGCTAACAGGCAAGACTTACGTATCCTCACCAAGAGGACAACTGACCATGCTCATCCTCCTCCTCTCTGTCCTCGGGCCATCCATGCTGAACAGACAGTATGACAGTTGTGCAGGTAGTACCGTCTATAGCGCATGAAACCAGCTCCTGTTCTTCCTCCTCCTACTCTTCCTCATTGTCACTCAATCCATGTTGGGATGAGATGAGGCTGGGCTGTGTGTGATCACCCTGTATGGTTCCTTGTTCCATCTCACTGTGCTCCGCCTGCAATGCATCCTCTTTGATTGTGAGCAGAGAGCGCTTCAGAAGACAGAGAAGCGGGATGGTGACGCTAATTATGGACTCATTATCGCTCACCATCTTGGTGGAGTCCTCAAATATTTGGAGGATGGTACATATGTCTGACATCCATGTCCACTGCTGAGGTCTTATGTGTGGAGTCTGAACTGAATACTGATGGCCTTGTTGATTCTGGTACTCAACAACTACCCACTTCTGCTCACAAATCCTTCCCAACATCTGCAGTGTAGAGTTCCAACACGTGGGTGTTAGAACCCTCCTGTTTGTTTTTGTTTCTTTCTTGTGCTTTGCGGTCACGTGACCATCTTCCTATATATTCCAGCTCCACCCTTCTGGCTTTGCTGGACTTCAGTGTTGTTTTGACTGTCTCTCTAGCCAGGTGCTTTTGTGCCTATCTATCTCTAGTTTGCTTGGTCCTCTGGGACCTCTAGTTCTTTTGTCAGTTTATCTTTTGCTCTGCAGCAACTTCTGTTAGGAGGTGTCCCATTTTTGTCCCAGTCCTTAGTTCTTTTAGGGACACCTCCCTTTCTCTATAGGTCTCCGTTCAGACTAGCCGAGGACGAAGGCGTGTCTGTTCACAAGGAACAGGTTGCCTGCTACAACGTAGGGACTCAGCTTAGTCTTACTGTAGGGACAGTTCTCCCCATCTTTCCCTAGTTTATGTTGCAGATCATAACAGTAAGTCCAGCCCAAACAAAAAAAAACTTTAAGGAAAGAAATCCGGGGATCGGTATGGTTTCTGTTCAAGATTTGGCTCAACACTGGCAGGGATTGTCTCTGGAGGTGTCCGAGCTCCGGCAACACGTGAGTAGCTGTTCTGGAGCGCATTTTGTCGAACCCAAGGTAGGACTCCCTGATATTTTTTATGGTAAACAACAAGATTTATTTTCCTTTAAAAATGCTTTCTTTTTATATTTTCGTTTGAGACCAAGGTCCTCTGGGAATGAATCACAGCGCATTGGGTTTATCATGTCACTTTTGCGCAAGGAACCATAGGGGTGGGCCTTTTCTCTCCAACCTAATGATCCGTGTTTTAGGTCAGTGGAGGATTTTTTTTCTGCTATGGGGCTATTGTATGACGATCCTGATTGATCTCTGGGGGGCATATAATTTGTTACGAATGAAGGAGGGTGATGAATGGAAAACTGCCTTTAACACTCTGGTAGGTCATTTTGAGAATCTGGTGATGCCTTTTGGTCTTACCAATGCACCCGTGTTTTTTCAGAACCTTATTAATGACATCCTGAGACCTTTGATTGGTAAGAATGTGGTTGTGTATTTGGATGACATTCTGATTTATTCACCAGATCTGGAGTCCCATTGGCAGAGCGTACGTGAGGTGTTGCAGTTATTGAGTGATAATTCACTTTTTGCTAAGCTGGAGAAATGTGAGTTCGCTGTTCAGAGAATTAGTTTTTTGGGCTACATTATCTCCAGCGAGGGCTTTGAGATGGACCCGGTGAAGGTTCAGGCTGTGCAGGAATGGCCTAGGCCTATTGGTTTGAAATCGATACAGAGATTTTTGGGTTTCGCCAATTATTACAGGAAATTCATTAAGAATTTTTCTATAATTGTTAAGTCGCTGACCGATCTCACCAGGAAAGGTGTGAATACGGTCCAGTGGACTACTGAGGCCATTGAAGCTTTTGTGTATCTCAAGGAGAGGTTCAGTTCTGTCCCTATCCTTATGCAGCCTGATGAGACCAAGCCTTTTTTGGTCGCAGTTGATGCTTCTTCGGTGGGGTTCAGTGCAGTTTTGTCTCAGGAGAACAAGGATGGAGTACATCCCCGTGCTTTTTTTTTTTTCGAAAAAATTTTCAGAAACCGAACTTAATTACGATGTTGGTAATCGGGAATTGCTGGTATTAAACTCGCGTTTGAACATTGGCGTCATTTCTTGGATGGTGCTAAATTTCCCATTCAGGTTTTCACAGATCATAAGAATTTGATCTATCTGGATGCTGCCAAACGCTTGAATGCCCGTCAAGCTAGGTGGGCACTTTTTTTTTCTCGGTTTAATTTTTCTGTTACCTATATCCCTGGTACTAAGAATGTTAAAGCCGATGCTTTATCTCACAGCTTTTCTCCCATGGTTGGTACCGAGTAGGAGGAGGAGAGCATTTTACAGGAAGGAGTTGTGGTAGCAGCATTGGACTCCGTTTTGGAAGATGGGATTCTGAAACCCCAAGAGGATGCCCCATCTAACACTCCTCATGGGAGGTTGTTTGTGCCTAAAACCTTTAGGAGAGATTTGTTTGTGGAGTATCATGAGTCTCGGTTGGCAGGTCATCCAGGAATTTCTGAGACTAAGAGACTTATCAGTCGCAGTTTTTGGTGGCCTGGGTGGCAGAAGGAAGTCATCAAGTGGGTGCGTCAATGTACAGTGTGTGCTAGGTCAAAGGCTTCACATACCCCTGCTGCGGGGTTGCTTTGCCCTCTGGAGGTTCTGAGTACGCCTTGGATGCATCTGGCATTGGATTTTATTACTGACCTTCCTGTATCCGAGGGTTTCACTGTCATCTGGGTGGTCGTGGACCATTTTAGCAAGATGTGTCATTTGGTTCCATTCATTAAGCTACCCTGCGCTAAGACACTCGCTAAGGTGTTTGTTAAGGAATTTGTCAGGCTCCATGGCATCCCCACCGACATTGTTTCTGATAGGGAACCTCAGTTTGTGGCTCGCTTTTGGTGTGCATTTTGTGACAGGTTGGGAGTCCATTTGTCATTTTCGTCTGGTTGTCATCCTGAGTCTAATGGACAGACTGAAAGAAAGAACCAGGATGTTGAACAGTTTTTGCGTTGTTTTGTGGCAAACAATCAAGAGGGGTGATCTGAGTTTCTGCCACAAGCAGAATTTGCTCTTAACAACCATGCATCCTCCTCTGCTGGGTGTTCTCCTTTTTTTTGTTGTACTGGGAGACATCCATCTTTTGGTTCGTTCTCCAAAGTGGGGTCGGCGGTGCCGGAGGAGGACAATTTTTCCGGTGATTTGGAGAGAGTTTGGACTAATGTACATTGTAACCTTCAAGAGGCTAACAAAAAGTCCAAGAAGTATTTTAACAGGAAACGTAAAGAGGTTTTGTTTACTGTGGGTGACATGGTTTGGTTGTCCTCAAAGAATCTGCGGTTGAGGATTCCCACTAAAAAATTGGGTCCGAAGTTTGTGGGGCCATTTAAGGTGCTTCAGGTGGTTAACCAGTCTGCTGTTAGGTTTGAGGTTCCCACTAGAGATGAGCGGTGTTCGACTAGAACTGTTCGCCAATCTCAAATTCGAGCTGTTTTGGGCGGTGTTCGAGTTGTTCGACGAACCCGAACGATTTGCAAAAAATTCGGCTGTTCGAGGTTATGTTCGATAACTGTTCGTGCACCAAAAGCGTGTCCTGCATGTCTGGCGCTATTTAGGGCACCAATCATGCAGGGATTGTCTGCCACTCACTGTAATGCCACAGCCATGGTGGTTGTGGCATTACAGTGATTGCCCAAATCGATGGGAACAGTGCCAACAGTGAAACATGAAAAGCCGGCAATTCAGCAGCGGCATACACCTGTAACCGACAATTTAGAACCGAAAGAATAGAGCTTCACACATAGATTAGATAGATATAAACATGTCAGCCACATATATACGAAGTACAGTGAAAGTGCTGCTTACTGTACTTGTCATTTAGCGTAAAGGATTTATCAAAAAAATAATAGTGTTTTCATGCACTGTCTCTTTAAAAAAGCCGGCCGGCAATTCAGCAGCGGTACCCGACAATTTAGAATAGAAAGAATAGAGAATCACACATAGATTAGATAGATAGAAACATGTCAGTCACATATATATGAAGTACAGTGACAGTGCTGCTTACTGTACTTGTCATTTAGCGTAAAGGATTTATCAAAAAAAATAATAGTGTTTTCATGCACCGTCTCTTTAAAAAAGCCGGCCGGCAATTCAGCAGCGGTACCCGACAATTTATAACAGACAGAATAGAGCTTCACACATAGATTAGATAGATAGAAACATGTCAGTCACATATATATGAAGTACAGTGATAGTGTTGGTTACTGTACTTGTCATTTAGTATTAAAATAAAGGATTTATTATTAAAAAAATTGGCGTGGGGTTCCCCTTAATTTAAGGCTCTAGCGGAGGTTAAGCAGACGGCTGGGGCAGATGTTTGAAGCCTGGGAAGGGGGTAATACCCACGGAGCTTCCCAGGCTACTAATATCAGCCCCCAGCTGAATACATAGCCTTTACTAGCTATTAAAATGGGGGACCCCCCAAAAAAATGACGTGGGGTCCCCCCTAATTTAATAGCTAGCAAAGGCTAGGCAGACAGCTGGGGGCTGATATTAATAGCCCAGGAAGGGAGCCATGAATATTGGCCCCCTCCCAGGCTAGAAACACCAGCCGTCAGCCGCCCCAGAAATGGCGCATTCATAGGATGCGCCAATTCTGGCACTTAGCCTCGCTCTTCCATGCTGCCCTGGTGCGGTGGCAGGGGGTAATAGGGTTGGGGTTGATGTCAGCTTATAATGCCAGCTGACATCAAGCCCAGGTTAGTAATGGAGAGGCGTCTATAAGACACCCCCATTACTAACCCCATAGTCAAAGTTAAAAAAAACACAAACACCCAGAATAAAGTCCTTTAATTGAAATAAAGACACAATCCTTTATTGTTCTAAATTAAACCATACTTACCGTCACGCCCATTCCAGCTGAAGCCAACGATCTCCTGCAATAAAAGAAAAATAATAAAGCAACCTCATCCTTACCTTTCCATGGTTCCCACGACAGCTTCAGCTCTGCTACATCGAGATGACAGGCTGGACCGCAGCAGAACGCTGCCATCCAGCCTGTCATCCCGCAGACACTGAGAAGCGCAGGCTTGCTTGCGCTGCTCAGCGTCTCTCTGTGACGACATCCAGATGAGCCGAGTTCATGTCCAATGAACTCGGCTCACCTCATGCACGTCACTGACAGCGTGGGAAAATTCTCACGCTGAAGCGGTGAGTGCAGGAGAATTCTCCCACGCTGTCAGTGACGTGCATAAGGTGAGCTCATGTCCAATGAACTCAGCTCACCTCCTGCACGTCACTGACAGCGTGGGAGAATTCTCCTGCACTCGGCGCTTCAGCGTGAGAATTCTCCCACGCTGAAGCGCTGAGTGCAGGAGAATTTTCCCACGCTGTCAGTGACGTGCATAAGGTGAGCTCATGTCCAATGAACTCAGCTCACCTCCTGCACGTCACTGACAGCGTGGGAGAATTCTCCTGCACTCAGCGCTTCAGTGTGAGAATTCTCCCACGCTGAAGCGCTGAGTGCAGGAGAATTTTCCCACGCTGTCAGTGACGTGCATGAGGTGAGCCGAGTTCATTGGACATTAACTCGGCTCATCTGGATGCCCTCACAGAGAGACACTGTGGAGCGCAAGCAAGCCTGCGCTTCTCAGTGTCTGCGGGATGACAGGCTGGATGGCACCGTTCTGCTGCGGTCCAGCCTGTCATCTCGATGTAGCAGAGCTGAAGCTGTCATGGGAACCATGGAAAGGTAAGGATGATGTTGCTTTATTATTTTTCTTTTATTTCAGGAGATCGTTGGCTTCAGCTGGAATGGGCGTGATGGTAAGTATGGTTTAATTTAGAACAATAAAGAATTGTGTCTTTATTTCAATTAAAGGACTTTATTCTGGGTGTTGTGTTTTTTTTAAATACTTTACTAGAAATTCATGGCGGTCATGTCTAATACTGGCGTGACCCCATGAATTTTGGGCTTGGGGCCAGCTGATAATACCAAGCTGGCCCTAACCCCTTTATTACCCAGTGAGCCACCGCACCAGGGCCCTGGATGAGTTGGGTACAGCGCCAGAAGATGGCGCTTCTATGAACGCGCCATTTTCCGGGGTGGCTGCGGACTGCAATTTGCAGCGGGGGTGGCCCAGAAAGCTTGGGCCTCCCTGCGCTGCGGATTCCAGCCCCCAGCTGCCTAGTTGTACCTGGCTGGACACAAAAACAGGGCGAAGCCCCACGTCAATTTTCTTTAAATTATTTCATGAAATAAGAAAAAAAGGGCTTCCCTATATTGTTGTGTCCGGCCAGGTACAAATAGGCAGCTGGTGGTTGGGGGCAGCCCGTTCCTGCCTGCTGTACCTGGCTGGACACAAATATAGTGCGAAACCCCACGTCAATTTTTTTAAAATTATTTCATGAATTTCCTGAAATAATTTAAAAAAATTGAAGTGGGGCTTCGCACTATATTTGTGTCCAGCCAGGTACAGCAGGCAGGAACGGGCTGCCCCCATCCACCAGCTGCCTATTTGTACCTGGCCGGACACAACAATATAGGGAAGCCCTTTTTTTCTTAATTATTTCATGAATTTCATGAAATAATTAAAAAAAATTGAAGTGGGGCTTCGCACTATATTTGTGTCCAGCCAGGTACAGCAGGCAGGAACGGGCTGCCCCCAACCACCAGCTGCCTATTTGTACCTGGCCGGACACAACAATATAGGAAAGGCCTTTTTTTCTTAATTATTTCATGAATTTCATGAAATAATTAAAAAAAAAGTACGTGGGGCTTCGCCCTATTTTTGTGTCCAGCCAGGTACAACTAGGCAGCTGGGGGCTGGAATCTGCAGCGCAGGGAGGCCCAAGCTTTCTGGGCCCCCCCCCCGCTACAAATTGCAGTCCGCAGCCACCCCGGAAAATGGCGCGTTCATAGAAGCGCCATCTTCTGGCGCTGTACCCAACTCATCCAGGGCCCTGGTGCGGTGGCTCACTGGGTAATAAAGGGGTTAGGGCCAGCTTGGTATTATCAGCTGGCCCCAAGCCCAAAATTCATGGGGTCACGCCAGTATTAGACATGACCGCCATGAATTTCTAGTAAAGTATTTAAAAAAAACACAACACCCAGAATAAAGTCCTTTAATTGAAATAAAGACACAATTCTTTATTGTTCTAAATTAAACCATACTTACCATCACACCCATTCCAGCTGAAGCCAACGATCTCCTGCAATAAAAGAAAAATAATAAACCAACCTCATCCTTACCTTTCCATGGTTCCCACGACAGCTTCAGCTCTGCTACATCGAGATGACAGGCTGGACCGCAGCAGAACGCTGCCATCCAGTCTGTCATCCCGCAGACACTGAGAAGAGCAGGCATGCTTGCGCTCCTCACTGTCTCGCTGTGACGGCATCCAGATGAGCCGAGGTCATGTCCAATGAACTCAGCTCACCTCATGCACGTCACTGACAGCGTGGGAAAATTCTCACGCTGAAGTGCTGAGTGCAGGAGAATTCTCCCACGCTGTCAGTGATGTGCATGAGGTGAGCTCATGTCCAATGAACTCAGCTCACCTCCTGCACGTCACTGACAGCGTGGGAAAATTCTCCTGCAATCAGCGCTTCAGCGTGAGAATTTTCCCACGCTGTCAGTGACGTGCATGAGGTGAGCCGAGTTCATTGGACATGAACTCGGCTCATCTGGATGTCGTCACAGAGAGACGCTGAGCAGCGCAAGCAAGCCTGCGCTTCTCAGTGTCTGCGGGATGACAGGCTGGATGGCAGCGTTCTGCTGCGGTCCAGCCTGTCATCTCGATGTAGCAGAGCTGAAGCTGTCGTGGGAACCATGGAAAGGTAAGGATGAGGTTGCTTTATTATTTTTCTTTTATTGCAGGAGATCGTTGGCTTCAGCTGGAATGGGCGTGATGGTAAGTATGGTTTAATTTAGAACAATAAAGGATTGTGTCTTTATTTCAATTAAAGGACTTTATTCTGGGTGTTTGTGTTTTTTTTAACTTTGACTATGGGGTTAGTAATGGGGGTGTCTTATAGATGCCTCTCCATTACTAACCTGGGCTTGATGTCAGCTGGCATTATAAGCTGACATCAACCCCAACCCTATTACCCCCTGCCACCGCACCAGGGCAGCGTGGAAGAGCGAGGCTAAGTGCCAGAATTGGCGCATCCTATGAATGCGCCATTTCTGGGGCGGCTGACGGCTGGTGTTTCTAGCCTGGGAGGGGGCCAATATTCATGGCTCCCTTCCTGGGCTATTAATATCACCCCCCAGCTGTCTGCCTAGCCTTTGCTAGCTATTAAATTAGGGGGGACCCCACGTCATTTTTTTGGGGGGGTCCCCCATTTTAATAGCTAGTAAAGGCTATGTATTCAGCTGGGGGCTGATATTAGTAGCCTGGGAAGCTCCGTGGGTATTACCCCCTTCCCAGGCTTCAAACATCTGCCCCAGCCGTCTGCTTAACCTCCGCTAGAGCCTAAAATTAAGGGGAACCCCACGCCAATTTTTTTAATAATAAATCCTTTATTTTAATACTAAATGACAAGTACAGTAACCAACACTATCACTGTACTTCATATATATGTGACTGACATGTTTCTATCTATCTAATCTATGTGTGATGCTCTATCTTTCTGTTCTAAATTGTCGGGTACCGCTGCTGAATTGCCGGCCGGCTTTTTTAAAGAGACAGTGCATGAAAACACTATTATTTTTTTAAATAAATCCTTTACACTAAATGACAAGTACAGTAAGCAACACTATCACTGTACTTATTATATATGCGACTGACATGTTTCTATCTATCTAATCTATGTGTGAAGCTCTATTCTTTCTGTTCTAAATTGTCGGGTACAGATGCTGAATTGCCGGCCGGCTTTTTTAAAGAGACGGTGCATGAAAACACTAATATTTTTTTTAATAAATCCTTTACACTAAATGACAAGTGCAGTAACCAACACTGTCACTGTGCTTCTTATATGTGTGACTGACATGTTTCTATCTATCTAATCTATGTGTGATGCTCTATTCCTTCTTGTCTAAATTGTCGGGTACCGGTGTATGCCGCTGCTGAATTTGCCGGCCGGCTTTTTTAAAGAGAGTGTCTTCTGAGCAGTTTGTCAGCTTTTGGACACCTTTGCAGGTGTTTTCTATGTGTTTCTATGTGTTTTTGTTTGCCTGCCATTGGTTTTAACGGTGTTCGACGGTGTTCTAAGGTGTTCGACGAACAGTTCGACGAACAGTTCCTCGAACATCCCGGTGTTCGACGAACCGAACCGAACCCGAACACTACGGGGGTGGCTCAACACTAGTTCCCACCTCCTGGAAGATTAATCCTGTCTTTCATGTTTCCTTGTTGAAAAAGGCTGATGTATTGGATAGGGAGGGCAGTATCACAGTTCCTCCGGTGGTGGAAGACGGCGAATATGAAATTTCTCATATCCTGAATTCCAGAGTGCATAGAGGGAGATTGCAGTATCTCGTCGCTTGGAAAGATTTCTGTCCCAAGGATAACTCCTGGGTAAAGGTGGATGATGTCTCTGCCCTTAGACTTGTCAGCACTTTCCACAGGAGATTTCCGGATAGGCCTGGGCCTGGAGGAACCGGAGGATCCCCATAAAAGAGGTGGTACTGTTAGAACCCTCCTGTTTGTTTTTGTTTCTATCTTGTGTTTTGCGGTCACGTGACCATCTTCCTATATATTCCAGCTCCGCCCTTCTGGCTTTGCTGGACTTCAGTGTTGTTTTGACTGTCTCTCTAGCCAGGTGCTTTTGTGCCTATCTATCTCTAGTTTGCTTGGTCCTCTGGGACCTCTAGTTCTTTTGTCAGTTTAACTTTTGCTCTGCAGCAACTTCTGTTAGGAGGTGTCCCATTTTTGTCCCAGTCCTTAGTTCTTTTAGGGACCCCTACCTTTCTCTATAGGTCTCTGTTCAGACTAGCCGAGGACAAAGGCGGATCTGTTCACAAGGAACAGGTTGCCCGCTACAAAGTAGGGACTCAGCTTAGTCTTACTGTAGGGACAGCTCTCCCCATCTTTCCCTAGTTTATGTTGCAGATCATAACAGTGGGGACATCACACTCCAGTCTGTGAGCCGTAAGCTGCAAATGCTGCCGAAACACGGCAAGGGCGGCGAAAGCTGTAGGTGACTTTCTAAAATAGGCACACAGGCGGCATACATTAACTAGCAGATCCGGCAGCTCTGGGTAGAATTTGAGAAAGTGCTGAACCACGAGGTTGAGCACATGGGTCAGGCATTGTACGGGTGTGAGGTTGCCTAGCTTCAGAGCCGCCACCAGGTTCCAGCCATTTTCACACACGACCATGCCTGGCTGTAGGTTCAGCAGTGTGAGCCACAAATCTGCCTACTCTGTTACAACTGTCAACAACTCTTCAGAGGTGTGCAGTTCGTCCCTAAGCATATTAGCTACAATAGTGCCTGTTGCCGCTTCACCGAAGCAGTGCTGCAGTGCTTCCAGCTTCTGAATGACGTGGTCATTTCAGAGATGAAGGCTGCAGAGGCTAAGAAGGAGGAGGAGGAGATGTAGGATCTGAAGATGTGGGGGCAACCCTGATTGACCCAGGGAGGACGTGTTCCGTCCCAAGGCCTGACTGGGTCCCGGCTTCCACTTTGTTAACCCAGTGTGCCATCAGCGAGATGTACCATCCCTGCCCACAAGCACTTGTCCACGTGTCCGTGGTTAGGTGGACTTTCACAGTAACTGCATTGTTGAGGACATGGCTAATGTTTTGGGACACGTGCTTGTGTAATGCGGGGACAGCACACTGGGAGAAATATTGGCAGCTGGAGAACGAGTACCGAGGAACAGCCGCCGCCCTCAGGTTGCGGAATACTTTCATCTCCATGAGCCTAAAAGCCAACATTTCGAGCGCAATCAGCCGCGAAATGTGTGAATTTAGTAGTGTGGCCTGTGGGGCGTTGGCTGCGTATTTGCGCTTGCGTTCTGAACGCAACTGAACAACTGAACGCTGCCCTGGGACAATGACGTGGACGTGCTGGCTGATGCTGCAACTTGAGGATGTGCAATGACAGACGCAGGGCATGAGGCATTTTCGCATGCACCATGGACAGGGAATTGGCTTGCATGCACATTTGGGGAAGAAGCTGTGGTGCCACCCGCATACACTGTTCCTGGACCCTGGGGTTCAGCCACAGAGGGGGGGTCTTTGCTGCCATGTGCCTGATCATGCTGGTGGTGGTCAGGCTGCTAGTTTTGTCACCTCTGCTGATGCTGGCCTGGCAGGTGGTGCAAATGGCCTTTTTGGGGTTATCGGCAGAGTCTTTAAAAAACAACCAGATTCGGGAAGACCTAACAGTTGTACAGTTGAAGGTTTGTCGAGAAGATGTGGGTGTTTGTTGTGGCACAATTTCAGCTTGCCCACGGCCTCGGCCTCTGCATGTACCATCAACATTACGTCCAGTTCCTGGTCCCTTGCCACGCGCCTTGCCCATTTTAAATGGAGGACAATATCCTCCATGCTCACTACAAATGGCTGAATTTGGAGCGAAGATATATGTGATAAGTGTGACAGCAAACTGGTGTCAAAAACTTTGCTGACACACTGAAATAAATTTTTAATGGAGGCCAGAAATGGCAGTATTTTCTGAAAACTTATATGTGATCTGTGTGACTTAGACACCACAGTTTTAAAGACCTGGCCTGTAGGTAACTAGTTTGAACAGCAAACCGGTGTCAAAAACTTCGCTGACACACTGAAATTTTTTTTTAATGGAGACCACAAATGGCAGTATTTTCTGAAAATGTATATGTGATCCGTGTGACGGACAAACCACAGTTTTAAATAGATGGATACGTTACTATTTTTCTGGCTTCCCCATATAAACTAACTAGTATACGTTAAGCAAACAGCTGTGAGCTGTTATTAATAGCCTGGGAATATTGTCTTTTTCCCAGATTATTAACATCAGCCCCCAGCCATCGGCTTTCCCTCAGCTGTTTCTGAAAATTAAGGTTGATCGCACACCGTTTTTTTTCATTTATTTATTTAATCACTAAATACAACATTGTCGCACCAGAACACTAATGTTTGGGGTCAGTACCAGACACCCTGTGCTGTGTGCGGTACGAACCCCGAACATTGTCTTTAAACCGAAAGTGAAAGTGAATCGTCGGCGCCTAATAAAGCTTTTTAAAAGGCTGCATCGCAACCAATCAATAAGCTTTATGACTGCGGAAACTTCCTGCTCAATCACAGCTATAACAGCTATTGTCTGCGGCTGGATCATGGGTTGCACCGCCATTATCAGCGTTCTATGTGAGGAGAATATAATGTAGTACAGCCTAGTGTTATAGAGCCCTTTCTCCATTTTTACATCCTGATTACAGCCCTCATTAAAGTCACACTGCGAAACGCGCATCAGGATTAGGCTCTTGGTGTGAGGTATACAGACTCTATCTGCTATACTTTTGTATATATCTTCCTAACTTGACTATGTAATAACAGTGCATTCTTAAATATTTTCTTGAGTAGTATGCTATTCTCAACCTATATGTTTACCACTTAGTGTTATTACACTATACAACCTGCTAGGAATTATTCATCAATTATCCAAAGCACTACACCCTTTATTAATTTCATGGTAATATATGCACTTTATTCGTATATAATAGGATAGGATATATATATATGTATGAATATTTTATTTAGTACCTACTGCTAAATGACATACCTCTCACCATCGGATGTACTTATTGCTTTTATACTATTTGTTGATGTTATTTCCCCTCTTTTTTTTAAATATGTTGTTATATTTATTTAAATAAAGACTATAATTGATATTTAAATTAGATTTGGCTATGTATATTTTTGTAGGATGGTATATTTTAATTTGATACATGACCATATAATACTTAAATGTACTTATTAAAATTTGTGTTAATTCTGGTTACAGCCCTATTACAGAGTGAATATGCAGCCTTGTGTATTGTGCCCTATAGCCCGGTGCATAGTGCACTTCCTGTGTTGAGTCTCGTGAATGGAAATATGAGAGCCGCAAACAAGCGATGTGGTCATGGTGCTGCTGGTTATGATTATGGAACTGCAGCTGGAAGAGGACCTGGTCATTCTGTACCTGCTATGCCCCAAAGTACAACACCTTTCTCTGGTAGACTCATGGGCCAAGACATTTAGCATCTTTTTGGAGGCCCGAGCAATACTGGCAGAATGGTGAAGCACAAGATACTGAAAAGGTGGTAGATTGGATGGTTGAAAGTGACTCTGGTTTCTTGGCATTGGTTCCACTCCTTCCTCTGCAGAAAGCACAGATTTTGAACCTGAGGACCATGAGTATTCTTCCACCTCACCCCCTTGCAAAACAGCCAAGTTGTCTGAGCCACAAGTAGTGCAGCAGTCTCTTCTGCTGTTTGAGGACTCTGCTGGCTTTGGTTCTATGGCCCATCCACCTGGCCCTACCCCACAAGTTGAAGAGATGGAGTGTACTGATGCTCAGCAACTTATGTCTTTCGGAGGATGAGCACGTAGGAGGACCAGTGCACACATTTAGCAGACCACTGCGGGACATATCAGACGATGATGAAACAGAGGTACTGTCACATACACAATTCTCAGCTCGTGATGTGGGGTGCGCATGCTAGAGTTAATTTATCTCCTTTTACTAAATACAACATTTTACTTCTATTATAGGCTGTAAAGGGAGCATAAATCACACCCCAACACAGTCTGCACACCCTGATTTCTTAACACACTGCCACGACTCATCAAACACACGGGGTGATGAGTCCGCAAATGTTACTGTCAGACAATCAAAAGGTCACACACTCTCTTAAATGGGGTGTCTACTACTAGGACAACCACTTCTTGAACTAAATGTTTGGCCACGATAAAATAAAAAACCTATACTGACCTCCCACGCTTGCACCGTTACAACAGTGTCAGCACTCGCTCTCCCCAGGGCTCCTATGCTGTTGTTGTATCACCGATGCCCAATCAGTGCTGGTGTCACCGTCCCCACCTATGTATGGATTGAACATGAAAAGGAAACCAGGGCTGCAGCTGATCTCTGACACAACAACAGCACGGGAGCCCTGATGAGAGCAAGTGCTGACACAGCGGGAACGGCGCCTGCATGTGAGGTGAGTATAGGTTTTTTTTATTTTATTGGGCAAAACATTTAGTTCAAGAAGGGGTTGTCCTAGTAGTTGCCAACCCCTTTAAAGCCTATGGCTTCTTTAAAGCATACAAGGATCAAACTTATTAAAAATGTAAAGCTTTAATATAAAAATATAATATAAAAATGTACAGTGCTTACAATAAAAGATATTAAAAGATAAAAATAAAATGGCACACAAAAATGCAAAACAGTTATAAAATAAAAAGGAAAAATTAAGAGAAATACCTAAAAGTTTCTGTCTGCAGTTATAAGTTATAAATTTAAAAGCTGCTGTTTGTGAATAGACGATGGACTAAGTTGTGGCATTTCAAATATCATGTGGCTCCCCCCTTATCTCTGTATATCCAATAGTAAATGTTCTACCCAGTTACAAACCATTTGCAAGCTCCTTTTGAAGCTCCCATGTTTGACATCTCTCAGTATTCTACCAGCAGACTCCCCCCCCCGAGGTTCTGAGTTAGTTCCTGCAATAAGAGTAGGCAGATATTATATCCTTTGTCTTAGAGACGATCCTGCTGATACATCCTTACTAGTTATTTTACTGACATTATAGTTTCCCTCACAATTATAAATTTCCTTCACAGATACCAAGCGAAGATGATGCGAGGGATGATGAGGTCCTAGACCCCACATGGAGTGAAGGCCATCATGGTGACGTGGTCAGTTCGGAGGTCATCATGCTGCCCCAGCATCACAGACCAAGAGAGAACAGAGTGGAAAAGCACAGCCATCAGCCCATAGCAAGTATGTCAGCTGCTACTGCCCACTGTTCCAAAGAAGTGAGCACACCCAAGCCAGCTCAAAGGAGATCCCTGTGGTGGAATTTTTTAAGACAATGTCCTGATGACAAGACACAGGTGGCTTGCATGCTGTGCCATTAGAGCATGAAGTGAGGTATTAATATACTGAACCTGAGCACCACCTACATGACTAGGCATCTTAAATCAAAGCTCAAGCTGTAGTGGAGTGCACACGTCAAAAAGCATGGCAGAGCCTTCTCCTGCTCTTTCTTCTGCTGCAGTCTTGGCTTCTTCCACGCAGTCATGATCAACAGGGTCACCAGCCTCCCCGCAAAGAGAGGATGTGCCACTACAGGTGCATATCTCTAAATTAGAATATCATGAAAAAGTTAATTTATTTCAGTTCTTCAATACAAAAAGTGAAACTCATATATTATATAGAGTCATTACAAATAGAGTGATCTATTTCAAGTGTATATTTCTGTTAATGTTGATGATTATGGCTTACAGCCAATGAAAACAGAAAAATCATCTCAGTAAATTAGAATAGTTTAAAACAACAGCTTGAAAAATGTTTTTAAAATCTGAAATGTTGGCCTACTGAAATGTATGTTCAGTAAATGCACTCAATACTTGGTCGGGGCTCCTTTTGCATCAATTACTAAATCAATGCGGCGTGGCATGGAGGCGATCAGCCTGTGGCACTGCTGATGTGTTATGGAAGCCCAGGTTGCTTTGAAAGCAGCCTTCAGCTCATCTGCATTCTTGGGTCTGGTGTCTCTCATTTTCCTCTTGACAATATCCCATAGATTCTCTATGGGGTTAAGGTCAGGCAAGTTTTATGGCCAATCAAGCACAGTGATACTGTTGTTTATAAACCAGGTATTGGTACTTTTGGCAGTGTGGACAGGTGCCAAGTCCTGCTGGAGAATGAAATTTCCATCTCCAAAATGCTTCTCGGCAGAGGGAAGCATGAAGTGCTCTAAAATTTCCTGGTAGACGGCTGCGCTGACTTTGGTCTTGATAAAACACAGTGGACCTACACCAGCAGATGATATGGCTCCCCAAACCATCACTGATTGTGAAAACGTCACACTAGACCTCAAGGAGCTTGGATTGTGTGCCTCTACACTCTTCCTCCAGACTCTGGGACCTTGATTTCCAAATGAAAATTGGAACTCTGGGACCTTGTGGAGTGTGTCAATGACTGCCTTCTGTGTAGATCTAAATGTGGGAAACAGAGTGCACAATAGGGTGATACCCTATGGAGGGAAATTAAGAGAGTGCTGGTTACACTGACCTGATGGAGTTGTGACAGGCACAACTCCTATGAAGGCATGAAGAAAAACAGCTGCTGCTGCCCCGTGGCTGGAAGATAAATCCTCCAGGAGATAATGACTGCCTTCTGGACATCTGTCAAGTCAGCCGTTTTCCCCATGATTGCGGAGCCTACTGAAACAGACTAAGGGACCTTTTTAATCGCTTAGGAAGCCTTTGCAGGTGTTTTTTGTTAATTATTTTAATTTACTGAGATTATGACTTTTGTGTTTTCATGGGCTGTAAGCGATAATCTTCAACATTAACAGACATAAACACTTGAAATAGATCACTTTGTTTGTAATTACTCTATATAATATATGGGTTTAGCATTTTGTATTGAAGAACTTAAATAAATTAACTTTTTGATGATATTCTAATTTAGTGAGATGCACCTGTGCCACCATCACCAGTATCAACAAACATTTCCCACGAAACAGCTCTACTTTCCATCTGCCAAACACTGGAGAGAAAGACTAAATTTGACTCTAAACAACCACGAGCCATGCTCCTTAGCTACAACATTTATAAATTATTGTCCTTCAAAATGCTTCCTTTCCAGCTGGGGGAGATGGACAGTTTCAAAAATCTCCACAGTACGTGGTTCCCAGCCACTACTACTTCTCCAGGTGAGCCATCTCTGCCCTGCACACACATGTGAAGGACAAAATCAGGTGTGCACTGCGCAACACCATCAGTTGCAAGGTCCACATAACAACGGATACGTGGACGAGTAAGCATGGCTAGGGATAATACATCCCCCTAACTGCCCAATGTAGTGGCGGCTGGGCCAGAAGCAGAAGGCGTTCTAGTAGATGTGCTACCGCCTCCAAGGATTGCTGGATGTTTCTTGGCCAGTATGCTGCTACCTTCACCCCTCATCATTTGCTCACAGAAATACTTGCACCACCAACTTGAGCTCAGCCAATTGGAAACGGTGATTCTAAAGCTGATCTGCTTGGGGGACTGACCCCACAACACACACGTGCTGTGGACTGGGATAAAGGAGCAGACAGATGAGTGGTTGTTTCCGCTACATCTTAAGCCCGGCATGGTGGTGTGTGATAACAGCCGAAATCCGGTTGCAGCTCTAGGCCTAGCTGGGCTCACACACATTCCTTGTCTGACTTATGTTCTTAATTTGGTCATGCAGACTTTCCTGAAGCACTACCCAGATATGTTTGATCTGCTGTTGAAAGTGCGGGCAGTGTGTGCCCACTTTCTGCGTTCTTACCCAACTGCTGTTTGCCTGTCTGCGTTGCAGCATCACTACTCTCTTCCCACTTACCGGCTGAAATGTGATGTTCCAACAAGGTGGAACTCCACCCTGCATATCCTGGAGAGGGTGTGTAAGCAGCAGCAGAAAATTGAAGACTTTCAGCTGCAGCACGCACGAGTCGCTTGGCAGAACAACCCCACTTCACCACCAATGACTGGGCCTCAATGCAGGACGTGTGTGCCATGTTGCGCTACTTTGAATTTTCAAGCAACATGGCAAGCACTGATGACACAATCATCAGCGCTACAATACCAGTTCTTTGTTTGCTGGAAAAAACTCTACAGGCCATGATACATGAGGAAGTGGAACAACAATGAAGAGGAAGAAATCGCCCAAACAGCTCTGACACCGCCACCACCTCAAAAGGCAGAATTAGAGTGGTCACATTGTGGCAAAATTTCATGATCCTGCCACAACAAGTACTACTGCCCATATCAGCAGGACGCATCATTTTCAGAACAAGTTGGAGGAGTACAATACATGTCAAGAAACATCCATGTACAAAGTGATGGCTCTGCCCCATTTAATTATTGGGTGTCAAAATTGGACACATGGTCAGAGCTTGCCCTGTATGCCTTGGAGGTGCAGGCCTGCCCTGCCGCAAGCATGCTGTCCGAGAGAGTGTTTAGCACCGGAAGTGGTGTCATCACAGACAAGACCATATGCCTGTCCACAGACAATGGAAGGAATCTAACATTCATAAAAATGAACAAGAGGTGATCACAAAGGACAGTCACATGGCCATACCTTGAGCTGACTAGAAATTTATACCAGCCACGCTGTTATTTTAAGTAACTTGTTTAAAAAAAAGTGTTGGCCCTTACACCACCACAACAACGTCCACCCTCTTCTCCACTTGGACCTCTGCATCATGGTCCAAACTGCATCCATGGGCCATTAAAGGGTGGTGCAGAGTATCCCAACAGAGCCTGGTGTAGAGTACCCTTATAGCGTACTGCAGAGTACCCTTAAAGCTTAGCGCAAAATACCGTAACAGAGCCTGGTGCTGAGTGCCCTAATAGATCCTGGTGCATAGTACCCTAACAGAGCCTGGTGCAGAATGTCCTAATAAAGATTGGTCCAGAGTACCCTAACAGAGGCTGGTGCAGAGTGCCCTAACAGAGCCTGGTAAAAAGTGCCCTTACCGAGCCTGGTCCAGAGTGCCCTAATTGAGGCTGGTGTGGAGTACCCTAACAGAGCCTGGTGCAGAATGCCCTAACAGAGACTTATTCAACGTGCCCTAACAGAGGCTGATGCAGAGTGCCCTAACAGAGCTTGGAGTATAGTACCCTTACAGAGCCTGGTGCACATTGCTCTAATAGAGGCTGGTGTAGAGTACCCTAACAGAGCCTGGTGAAGAGTGCCCTAACAGAGCATGATGCAGATTACCCTAGCAAAGGCTGGTGAAGAGTACCCTAACAGAGCCTGGGGAAAAAGTATCCTAACAGAGCCTGGTGCAGAGTGCCCTAAAAGAGGCTGGTGCAGAGTGCCCTAAAAGAGGCTGATGCAAGGTACCCTAACAGAGACTGGTTCAGAGTGCCCTAACAGAGGCTGATGCAGAGTATCCTAACAGAGGCTGGTGCATAGTACCCTAACAGATGCTGGGGCAGAGTACCCTAACTGAGCCTGGGGCAGAGTGCCCTAACAGAGCCTTGTGCAATGTGCCCTATCAATGGCTGGTGCAGAGTGCCATATCGGGGCTAGTGCAGATTGCTCATTAGAGCCTGGTGAAAAGTACTCTAACAGAGCCTGGTTCAGATTGCCCTAACAGAGGCTGATGCAGAGTACCCTAACAGAGGCTGGTGCATAGTACCCTAATAGAGGCAGGTGCAGAGTAACCTTACAGAGCCTGGTGCAGAGTGCCCTACTAGAGCCTGGTGCAGATTAACCTAGTAGAGACTGGTGCAGAGTGTCGTAATAGAGGCTGGTGCAGAGTAAATAGAGAAAATAGTACAAGCTCATCCGGGCTTATGGTGACTGAAGCAAGGAATCCAAGAGACTACTTGGTAGACACAGGAAGTAACAGGAAAAGTAATCCAGCTTCATAAAAAATATCAAAATTTATTCCAAAGCAGCTAAAAATTGTACAGATCCATTGTAGGTACAACAAATCCATCCTAGGTACAGCAAATGCGTTTCGAACAATTCAATACGTATTTAAACCAGCCCTCACTAATGACATGTATGGGACCAAATCACATGATATTATCGTCTAATTGGTAACAAAAGAACAAACAACCCTTAAAAAATGCAAAAAAAACAGACATAATTGTAACAATATATAAAAACACATGATTCCCACAAAAAATACATTAATAATGAAATAACTCCCGGCACAGGTTTAACCCTGCTGGGTGGCAGGTATTCAACCAATACATACAATACGCCTCTCTGCCTATCAATCTCCTTCTGATGTCCCCGACCCTTATGGTTGACGCCACTTTGTCTATTCCAAAAACACATAGCAAAGTGGTATTTCGATTGTGCTGTTGTATGAAGTGTCTGGATGCCTGGGAAATAGACTGGTCAGTAACAGAGACAATATTAATATCTGAGATATGTTCTGCAATATGTTTTTTCATCTTGCAAATTGTGCATCCCACATATAATTTGTCACATATTGTACACTGTATAATATAGACTATATTCTGACTATTATAATTAATATAAGTTTTGATATTAAACTTCTGTTGACCATCTGTGCTATAAAAGTGTTTATTGACGTGCAAACTGGCACATGCAACATCGATTATACCTACATTTGAAAAAACCCTGACAATTCAACCAAGTGGCCAGTTGTTCCCCCATTCTGACTTGTGGTTTAGAAAGACAACCACCTAGCGATCTACCTCTTTTGGCCACTATTAAAAGCCCTGGACTAATGATTTTAGACAAAATGGGGTCATCATTAGTGATGAGCAAGTATGTTTTGTTAACCCTTTCGCCGAGTATGCTCGGGTGAGCACCGAGTATTTACAGCTTCTCGGTATTATGTTTGAATCACTCCCGTGTGCATGATTTGCGATTGTTTGACAGTTTTAATACATGAGAGGAATGTGTAAGAAATAGACATTCCTCACATGTATTAAAGCTGTCAAACAGTTGCAAATAATGCACACGGGAGTGATTCAAACATAATACCGAGCAGCTGTAAATACTCGGTGCTCGTCAAGCATACTCGGCGAAAGGTTTAACAAAACATACTCGCTCATCACTAGTCATCATTAGTAGTGTTGAGCCACCCCCGTAGTGTTCGAGTTCGGTTCAGATCGTCGAACACCCGTATGTTCGCCGAACTGTTCGTCGAACTGTTCGTCGAACACCTTCGAACACCGTTAAAACCAATGGCAGGCAAACAAAAACACATAGAAACACATAGAAAACACTTCAAAGGTGTCCAAAAGCTGAAAAACTGCTCAGAAGACACAACTAACACATGGAAAAGGCTGGAATAACACCCAGACGTCGTGACAAGAAAATTAAGAAAAGAAATATCTTTAGGTAGAATGGCGGTTCCATTCAGAACACTTTCCTTACAAGATGTAGTGGTATCCCCATTGTGAGTTGTGCCAAAAACGGAACCCAATACATTCGGACTAATCCACCATTTGTCATATCCAAGGGGCAGGTCCGTAAATGACAACATCGACGCGGAACCAAGTACAGTAGTATATACTGTACATCCTTTGACAAGGCAATCAGGCGGATCAAGAAGTTGGGAAGGGTCACCCTAATGGCCAAAACAGACATTGATGTGGCGTTGCGGTTACTTACTACCTGTGCCTCCGAATAGTGTCCACCTATTAGGCTGCTTCTGGGAAGGAGCATACTATATAAATCGCTGTTTGCCCATGGGGTGGTCCAGATCCTGGTCACTATTTGAGGTGTTTAGTTGCTTCCTCGAATGGGTTTTAATGGACGTTTCTAAGGGGGCACATATTATCCATTACCTCGACAACTTCTTATGCCTGGGCCCAAAAGATTTGTCACAGTGTGAATACACGCGGTAGTCCACCTGTGAGAAGGAGAGAGCTGAAGGGAGAGCGAACACCACAGAGCCGAGGGGTTAGATGGAGAACGGAAGAAGGAAAGAGGGCGAGGGAGGTAAGGGAGTACAGTGGAAGGCCGACCTGAGCTCCCCCACGTTCCTGCTGGGCGGGGAACAGTCCTGGGAAGAAAAGCTGCTTGCGCATCCCTTTGAGGTTACGGGCGCGAGCGGGCAGAGGGACTACGCTGGAGTTCGAAGCCGACATGGCCAGTCCGTTCCTGCCCGTTCGACCTCCGTGTTGCCGGGTTTGTGCCAGAGCCGCGGTGGACCATGAGGGCCAGCCCCCCTCTCCCAATACTGGTGCCTGTCCGCTGGTGGGTCGAGCCCCCTCGCGGTGGGGGGGGCTAACATCTACAGAAGAAAGACCATCTTCCAGCCAAACTAAGATATCTACTTCTTTTCGTGGACAATGTGATACGATCCCTTTCTTACTGACACGCCCATCGCTACAAATTCCAGATGAGGCACAAAAACAGCAGGTGCTTTAACGGATATCAAGTGCTCCTTCAAGTGGGCTCTCCTCCACCTCAACTTCAACATCACAAATACTCCAGTCCTCAGAGGTGTCACCCCAATTGCACTTGCTTCCTCACAGCTCCAAAGTCTCCAGCTGCCCGTCTGAGTATGGGGTAACACAGATGGTTGAGTCTGCACAGCTGTTTACTCATACTATAGCCTGGGAAACGGAGGTCTGCTCCAGAGCTTCTGTTAATCCAGACGAGGAAATAATCTGCACTGATGCCCAGAATCTTTATGAGTCGGATCCAGGACCAGATGAAGAAGGTTCTGAGTATAATGTAGACCCTCGTTCCCAAACTGTAACTCCTGTTGGTGGAGACAATGATGAAGACGATGATGAGACTCAAATACCTGATTGGAGCGACAACTTGACTTTTCGGTCAGGGCAGGAAGAGGTTGGCTCTGAGGATGACGGGTGTGAGAACACACAGGGTGATGATGATGAGGTTGGAGATCCCATTTACTGTCAACCCACAGTCAGCCAGTCGATGAGGTCAGCCGAGCAGGTGGAGGAGGATGTGACTAGCCCAGGGGATGGGAATGACTCGGTACCCGGGCCTTTGCCTGGCCTTGGGGATGTCGCGGTGGTCGGCTCCCGGGTCCGTACCGTGGGGTCACTCTTTAAAAGGGTGGATAATTGTTAATTTTATAAGAGTTCGTGACGCCACCTGTGGTATCTGGTGAGAAGCACCAGCGCTGCAGCAGTCCACTGAGGCCGGTGATAAGGCAGCTCGATGGCATAGCTCCCCACAGGTGGAGCTAGGCCTCAGAAAAGCATATGCAGGGGGATTGCAGGACAGACGAGACCCAGCCGGGTCAGAGCAAGAACGGGAACGGACACGGTAGTCACTTCAGTACCTTTTACTGGTGGAAATTCAGGCACATCCCAGAGCACTAAACCTGAAGGTCTGAACTGAAACGTAAGTTGATATGCATGGAAAATGTAAATGCATGTTCACACAAGGCCATTAAACAGAGAGAAACCAAAGACAAGAAAAATACCCAAATAACTGAAAGTAAATGTATAAATCGCACAGTGCAAAAATAATAATAAATAATAAAGGGTATTTAGTTAACATAATTTTGATCAAAATAATGTGAACGCCATCTCGCCACTTCACGGAGTGAAGCACCCTTCACCCGGAGCACTGTAGGGTGAAGGGTGCATATCAGGATCCTCCCCAATGAGCGGGTGAAGGGCCTCCTGTTTCTTGCGTCTGCGTAGTAAGTTTCTGACCTGACTGGAGCTAGGCCTAACTTTGTCTCTGTCCTGCGCTGGCTGTCCTTGTGGTAGGGCCTTGACTTGGAGTTCACGCTCCCAGTATGCGGGGCCTAAGTGTCTCCTGGCTCTATTACGTTTCAGCACCTTAGCGATCCTGGGACTTGTAGCTCTCCAGGGATTCCGGTTATGTCCGTCTCAGTGCCCCAGTACCAGATGCCCAGTCGGCACTACTTCTCAAAGAAAGGTGTGCCTGCGTTACACCAGCATGTCGCACACAACATCACCGCTTCTTTGAGAAACTGTGTGTGACAGGGTGCATTTCACCACAGACACTTGGACGAGTAGGCATGGACAGGGGTGTTACATGTTGCTGACTGGGCACTGGGTAACTATGGTGACAGCAGGACAAGGGGCTGCTGTCCAAGTCTTGCCGTCCCCACGAGTTGTACGTCAATCCTCTTTATCTAGAAGTTCCTCCACTGCTTCTGCCTCCTCAACCTCCTCTCGGTCCTCCACCTGCACCCAAAGCCTGTCTGGTAATGCCACCCGCTTTCTAACTGAGCAGAAGGAATCCTGCACACCTCCTTACTATGCTGGCAGGAGGGCTCAATGGCATCAGGCAGTGTTTACTTTGAAATGTCTGGGAAATGTGAGTCACACAGCTGAGAAGTTGTTGACAGAGACCCAGTTTCATGAATGGTTATCTCCACTGGACCTGCAACCAGGGAAGGCCGTGAGCGACAATGCTGCAAACCTGGGTGTGGTCCTTCGCCAGGGCAATGTCACACACGTGCCTTGTATGGCTCACGTGTTGAACCTGGTTGTCCAGCAATTTTAAGCCCACTATCCCAGATTAGATGGCCTTCTGCAGAGTGCACGGTCGCTGTGTGTTCACTTTCGCCGTTCGCATCCCGCAGCTCAACGATTTACATCTCTACAAAAGTCGTTGGGCCTGCCAGTTCACCAGCTGAAATGCGATGTGCCGACACAGTGGAATTGAACTCTGCACATGTTGCAGCGACTGTGGCAGCACCGACAATCCCTGGTGCAATACGTTCTGACGTATAGTGTGGGCCAACGAGATCCAGAGGTGGGGCAAATCACGCTGCAGGAGTGGTCTCAGATCAGGGACCTATGAAGTTGATGTGCCCCCTGGGTCGTGGGGTGCCCGGAGCCGGGCCGGTAGAAGCTGGGGGTTGTAGTCACTGTGGCGGTGACCCGGTCCGTGACCCAGGGCGGTCAATCCAAGGGTAATTTGTATATATGGGTTTTATAATGTTCGACTACGCCACCTGTGGAGTGTGGCCAAATGGGCCGCCGCTGCGGAACAGTCCTCTGAAGCTGGTGGTTACGCAGCAATGGTATTATTACTCCCCACAGCAAGAGTGTAGCTTCAGGGCAGTGTGGGTGGATGATGGAGGTTGTAGTGCAGGGAGTCAGTAATGAACACAGAGTCCGTGTGATGCAGTCCCAAGATCTTTACTCACAGTTGTTGCAGTCCAGATTACAGGTACCAGAGCAATCTTCCCCGTCGTGCTGTGCGTACTCAGTGAGGGGCTCAGTCCACCCACAGAGAGCTCCGGAGTACTTAGCAGGACCCCCTTCTGTGTGTCCTTTCTCTGGCCTTCTCCCTGCACCTCACACCCAGTGACACTTCTATCCGGTATCCTCGGGCCTTGGCGGGTGACGTGTGTTCCGTCCCTTGGCTCCTATGTGGCTACCTTCTTAGTGAGACTGGTGTGAACTTTGGCCAGCAGTACATGAAATGCTGCAGCCTCCGGTTTCTAGTTGAGCCTTGCTGTTTCTCCGCTAGTTGAGGGACCGGTTCCCCTTATCTGGCCTGACCCCTCTACCTCCTTGTAGAAGAGGGCATACGGGTGGCCTTCTGCACGGCCCATACCCCTAGGGTCCCTTCGGTTCCTGGAGCCTTCCTGCTCCCACTCCTCTCTTCTCTCCTTCAGTCCTGGGCCTCCCAGGCTTGGCCCGCCTCCAGAGCAGAGCTCATGCAGAGCCTCTGCTCCTGTTACTTCTCCTCCTCTGACTGGCTTGCTCTTTCTAAGATGGCTTCCTATTTATACTCTCCCTGTCATGTGCTCCCCTAAGCTGCTTTCTCCACCCACAACCACTACATAGGACCCTCCCACCAGCTAGGGACCTGGGACTGTGCTCTCCCTTAGGAGCAATCTCTCCCTACCCCCACTGCGGGTATGTGTTGGATGCAGGTGTTAGGGTCTCGAGCCATACTCCTTCCTTACCTGAGGGTGAGATACCACACCTCTGGGTGAGATGCAGTACCTCTGTGGTGACTGAACCCTCAGGGGCGCCACACACCCTTCTGCACAGTTTTGAAATGGCGACGAAGATGTTTAGTGCTGACGATGCCATTATCAGCATGACTATTCCGGTGATTTACATGCTGGAGCACACGTTAATCAGAATTCAGAGTCAGGTGGTGGGACAAGAGGAGGTGGAGGAAGTAGAGGAGGAGTCGTATGCGGAAGGGATAACATCTCCAAGGTTCAGACGGTCGGCAGCACCAAGGCGGCAGGCATGGGAGGGTGGGGGAGAGGGATTAACCAGGGCGCATGGTAGCAGCCAAACTGTTGAGGAAGGTGCAGGAGCCGAGGAAGAAGTGGAGGACGAACTGGCGATGGGCATGTAAGACTCATCAGATGAGGGAGACCTTGATCACATTTCTGTTGTGAGAGGTTGGGGGGAGAGGGCAGAGGAAGGAAGCATGATTCTTACCTCGCTACCAACACAACAAGGACTTGGTGCTCATGGATGCTCAAGACACATGAGTGCCTTCTTGCTGCACTACCTTCAACATGACCCTTGGATTGTCAGAATTCTAAGTAATCCCGACTACTGGGTTGCCACACTCTTAGATCCCCGGTACAAAAGTAAATTTGCCGAAATAATTCCTGCCATAGAAAGGGATTCACGCATGCAGGAGTATCAGCAGAGGCTGTTGCAGAATCATACATGTGCTTTTCCACAAAACACCAGTGGTGCACGTAGTGAATCTCACAGTTCTAACTTGCAAACTGTGGGACTGTCGAGTCTTCATCACTCTAACCATAACAGTAACACAGTATCTGCTGGTAACAGCAATTTTGTGGAATCGTTTCACCAGTTTTTTAGACCATCCTTTGCAAGGCCACAGGAGACAAGAAGTCTGAAACATTGTCAACGCCTAGAGAGGATGGTACAGGAGTATCTCCAAGTGAACATCGAAGCCATGACTGTGTCACTGGACCCTTGCTCATTTTCGGATTCCAATCTGGAAAAATGTCCGGAGCTCGCCATTGACGCCTTGGAGATCTTGTCATGCCCTGCAGCCAGCGTTCTCTCTGAATGTGTGTTCAGCGCTGCTGGTGGTGTGCTGACAGATAAGCGCACGCAGCTGTCCACTGAGAATGTAGACAGACTCATGTTCATAAAGATGAACAAATCATGGATCCTCAAGGACTTTTCTACCCCTGTGTCATCCTGGGGAGACTAAAAGCTTGAGGATTTGGTAAAATCACCTCACCAACCATTTTAAGCAACTCTGGGGCAATTGATGCCACTTAAGTGGTGTCTGTGCCACAATTTTTGGAAAAAATGGAGACTCTTTTTGGAGTCCCCTTGCTGTGTTTTACGTGACGTTGGCATCGTCAATTCCAGGTTGGTTGGTCGCCTCCCCCCCTTTTAACTGTAAGAAACTACATACACTATGGCTTGGGATAACACAGATGGTTGAGTCTGAAGAGCTGTTTACTCAGAGGTCTGCTCCAAAACTTCAGTGTCTGCTAGTCAGCGTAGAATTTTTAACTGCATCTAGCCTAGGCAATACTTTGGGCGTAGTTTCCCAGCTGCGAAGCAAGCTGCACCGCCTGTGTATCTAATAAGAATTTTTAAATGCATCTAGCCTAGGCAGACTGTGGGGACCCCCAACCAAACCCAGACGCTCAGCCCCCCTACCGCCCCCCTTTCCTTGACAATGCAATAATGTAACTCTTACAACTTGATGGGTGAGGATCGGTCACAGCTTTATTAACTCTTTATACTCATTCCATTAGAAAGGCATTTTATTTCTAAAATAATTCATCTTGTTGCAGCATGCCCTGGGTCTCCACACCGGCAAGTTGGCCAACAAGTGTAACTCTCCAACATGTCCTTTCTATTTCCCGGCCACGGAGGATCCTGCGTACTTGTATGCAGGACTCTGACCCCCATCCATCACTCTTAACGCTTGTTCCACTCCGTCCTAAAGTCCTGACAGGAATATGTCCAGTCCAATATCCATTAAGTGAACACCGTCAGGCCGTATGAGGCCTGCTTTATCTCCTTCCAGTTGTCGGTGTTGTATCACTACACCACCTCTGTCTCTTCTAAATTTTGCCATCCAAATATTTATTACCCCCCTTGTCCGTTCGATGGCCGTGATGTCTCGTGCACCTTGCCATACCGCTATCGGCACAATCTCTGACCATACTATAGTTAATTTTGTGAAAAATTCTCTGAAGCGCTCAGTGTCTAGTTTCATTATTGCCATTAGTTATGCGCTCTTGTGATGACCTAGGTCGTTTCCCCCGGCCTGTATAACTAAGATGACCGGAACTCTTGCCTAACTCCCTACCTTGATTACCTCCATTAGTACCTGCGGCCGTAGCAGGCCTCTAATACCTCTCCAGTGGAAATATGTGTTGTGAAACTCTAATTTCCTCCCGCCTGGGCGGACTTTCGCCCTTTTTTCTGCCCAATATATATACAAGTGGCCTATCACCCACACTGTTGGTTTAGCATCACCTGTAAAAGAAACAAACCATGTTAGGATAACAAGTCCGGTCTTATGTATCTCGCCAAACACGTGGATCGCCATAACCCTATCCTCTGAACTTCCATTTCTGACAGTCCTGCTCTTGCTGCTTCTGAGGCCGCGCCTATGCAGAATGAGTGTGTCCCATAATCTTTGGGGTGGTTCCCTGCCGATGTTATGCATTTATTAAATATAGCTTGGAACTGTTATCTTGGCATTCCATCAATGTGTGATAGGAAGAAATTACTTTGTGATCTGATGGTTATATATGTTTTTACTATTGTTACCCGACTCAGTGTACCATTTGTGGGTTGTAGAAGTACCCAAGTGCCCAAGTGCCCGCTGAAACCGTTTTCGATTGGCGTATGCGTAGACGTATTGCATTATTGTCTATGACTACATCCTGGTGTAATAAGCCTCCACTGGTGGTAATTTTGGATTGAGGGACTAATTTGCTTATGCATAGCGCCCCGAAGAAGGTGATCGCAAATGCAGTAGACAGTAGTATTGCTTCAAATTGTGAGTGTCATGTTAACGGTGTTAGGGATATGATGTGAGAAATCAGTTTTAGTGACGCGGGACGGGACGTCTACACTCCTGACTTGGCTGACCCCTTTTCCACCCTTTTATGGATTGTCTGATGATGAATCTCTTTGTCACATCTCCCCAATTCAGTAGTTGGAAGTGAAATGCTACTCCGGTCAGACACCGCTGCGCTGACGCCCCTGATATGCCCCTCATCATTAGCTGGTGGAGAAATTCAATGGTGACTTGTAATCTGGCTGTTTCACATTGGTCAACCCGTCTGCCTGCTACTAGTCGTGTCCATTCTTCCCATGCCTTACTGTATGCTTGCCACATCGACGGGGCAACTGACGCTCTGATTAATGGCATCAACTATTCGCCACTAGATCCCATAGGGAGGGTTGGCAACTGTTGCCCGATGGGTGGGCGTTGGGGAGGAGCTCCGTGAAAATCTGCCAATTGAATTGTGATAAAGCGTTAGCAGCAGCTTTAGACCCCTCAGCATCGTGGCTAGCGCGGACCCATACATTGTGTTTTAGGCACAGGAATGCTGGCTGGCGTACTAGGCCTAGCACTGGGAGAGACGATGATACCATCTTATTAATGCAGTGAGTTAGGCTGGTGTTTTTTGTTATGAAGCGTATATTTTTGTTAGCAAGGCGCGCGCCCCATATTTCTATTGCTACCACTATTGGGAAGAAAAAAATTTTCCAGGCTAGATGCAGCTAAAAATTATTATTAATTTCAAAGCTGGTGGAGCTTGGTATAGATGGCCTAATAAAATGAGTACCACACACTGCTACTATGCCCAAAATTATTTTCCAGGCAAGATGCAGTTAAAAATTATTAGTAATTTGAAAGCTGGTGGAGCTTAGTATAGATGGCCTAATAGAATGAGTACCACACACTGCTAATATGCCCAAAATTATTTTACAGGCAAAATGCAGCTAAAAATTATTAGTAATTTCAAAGCTGGTGGAGCTTGGAATAGATGGCCTAATACAATGAGTACCACACACTGCTACTATGCCCAAAATTATTTTCCAGGCAAGATGCAGCTAAAAAATTATTAGTAATTTGAAGCTGGAAGAGCTTAGCATAGATGGCCTAATAGAATGAGTACCACACACTGCTAATATGCCCAAAATTATTTTACAGGCAAGATGCAGCTAAAAATTATTATTAATTTCAAAGCTGGTGGAGCTTGGTATAAATGGCCTAATACAATGAGTACCACAGACTGCTACTATGCCCAAAATTATTTTCCAGGCAAGATGCAGCTAACAATTATTAGTAATTTGAAGCTGGAGGAGCTTAGTAAAGATGGCCTAATAGAATGAGTACCACACACTACTACTTTGCCCCAAATTATTTTCCAGGCAAGATGCAGCTAAAAATTATTATTAATTTCAAAGCTGGTGGAGCTTGGTATAGATGACCTAATACAATGAGTACCACACACTGCTACTATTCCCAAAATTATTTTCCAGGCAAGATGCAGCTAAAAATTATTAGTAATTTGAAAGCTGGTGGAGCTTAAAATAGATGGCCTAATAGAATGAGTACCACACACTGCTAATATGCCCAAAATTATTTTACAGGCAAGATGCAGCTAAAAATTATTATTAATTTCAAAGCTGGTGGAGCTTGGTATAGATGGCCTAATACAATGAGTACCACACACTACTACTATGCCCAAAATTATTTTCCGAGCTAGATGCAGCTAAAAATTATTTGTAATTTGCAAGCTGGTGGAGCTTAGTATACATGGCCTAATAGAATGATGCTATGCCCAAAAGATTTTACTTGGCTAGGTGCAGTAAAAAAAATTGTATTCTATACACAGGTAGTGTAGCTTGCAACACAGATACGCTACTCCACTGACTAACACACACTGCAAGAGCCCAAAAAGGATTTTCTTAGCTAGATTTAGCCAAATGCTGTGAAAAACACTTGCACAGCACTCGCACAGACCTGCCTGGCAAAAAGTCCTAGGAAATGCTGTAACCTAGTCCTCAAAAGGACTGCAATTACAACTAGTCCCTACTCCAAAGCTGTCTAATTAAGAGCACAGACCTGCCTGCTAAAAGTCATAGGAAATGCTGTAACCTAGTCCTCAAAAGGACTGCAATCACAACTATTCCCTACTCCCAAGCTATCTGTATATTTCTGAGAAAATTGGCTTGAAATTAACACTGAAAGTATAGCGCACACAGCAACAGCGGTGCCGTCTAACACGCAGCTGCAGCAGTGAGAAAATGGTGGCGACGGGGATAATGGCTGGGTCTTATAGGGCAAGGACATTTGACATACACAGCCAATGACACATGCCCTTGCTCGTGTGAAAAAAAGCAGTTCGCTCCATGTGTGCGCTGCTGATAGGCTGACAGATTGCACCTCCCCACTGTAAATGCGGGAAAGAGAAAAAAAAATGGAGATCTTCATTATTGATGCAGAGATCCATCCCCTGCCCCTCCCCCCGCCCCGCTGTACACTCAAACTGCATATTAACATTGATTATCAGCATTACTGTGAAAAAATCCAGTTATGATTTTGGTGCATGAACAGTTATCGAACATAACCTCGAACAGCCGGATTTTTTTCAAATCACTCGTGTTCGCCGAACGGCTCGAACACCGCACAAAACAGCTCAAATTTGAGATTGGCGAACAGCTCGAGTCGAACACCGCTCATCTCTAGTCAATAGTGATGAGCGAGCATACTCGCAAGCACTCGGTACTCGCCCAGCGTCTCAGTACTCGAGATGCTCGGAGCTCGCCGAGTACTTGCGAGATGCTCGGGGGGATGCTCGTGTCCCCTCCTTGCATTTTTGGCGCCAATCAACATGAAGGGATTGCCTGCCACTCACTGTAATGCTGCAGCCATGTTGGTTGTGGCATTACAGTGATTGGCTGGCCGCACAGTGTCATCAGGTCTATATCAGACCTGGCGCTGCTGTGCTCATCAGTCTACTCCGCAATCAGGCAGTGTAGGGAGAGGTGCTGCTGAGCTTGGGAGAGATTTGCTTGTTTCTATTTCGTGTAGGTATACCAGACTATATTAGAGACACATATCCATATCAACAAACAGTCCTTGTGAGGACTAATCCATCTGCAGAGATATCAGACAGGCAGTGTATATAGGCAGGCAGTATATATAGCAGACTGCAGTGCATATAGCACAAGAGGCTCCATTCCAGTTCTGCCTTCTGCTGCTGTTGTTAGATATTTCTAGACAAAGGCCCAGGTCTCAGGGGCCAGGAATAATTTTTTTGGATCTTAATCCTCATTATTTGCTTAAAAAGCAATGCAGAGAACACAGTTTTTCTGCACCATTTGCTTGTTGGCACTGCAGAATACAGCCAGGTCTATTCCATATTAGAGCGCTAAAAATCCAGCTATTTAAAACTGTGGTTTGTCCATCACACGGATCACATATAATTGCGCTGAAAATACTGCCATTTTTGGCCTCCATTAAATTTTTTTTTCATTGAGTCAGAAAAGTTTTTAACACTGGTTTGCTGTTCAAAATAGTTACCTACAGGCCAGGTATTTAAAACTGTGGTTTCTCCATCACACGGGTCACATTCACATATAATTGCGCTTAAAATACTGCTCTTTTTGGCCTCCATTCAAATTTTTTTTCAGTGTGTCAGCAAACTTTTTGGCACCGGTTTGCTTTTCAAAATAGCAAAACAGTTACCTACAGGCCAGTTATTTAAAACTGTGGTTTCTCCATCACACGGATCACATTCACATGTAATTGCGCTGAAAATACTGCCATTTTTGTCCTCCTTTCAAATTATTTTTCATTGTGTCAGCAAAATTTTTGGCACCGGTTTGCTCTTCAAAATAGCAAAATAGTTACCTACAGGCCAGGTATTTAAAACTGTGGTTTCTCCGTCACACGGATCACATTCACATATAATTGCGCTGAAAATACTGCCATTTTTGGCCTCCATTCAAATTTTTTTTCAGTGTGTCAGCAAAGTTTTTGGCGCTGGTTTGCTGTTCAAAATAGTTACCTACAGGCCAGGTATTTAAAACTTTGGTTTTTCCATCACACGGATTACAAACAGTATAACTTTGCTCCAAATTCAGCCATTTGTAGTGAGCGTGGAAGATATTGTCCTCCATTTAAAAATGGGCAAGGCGCGTGGCAAGGGACGGGGAACTGGACGTGATGGTGATGGTGCATGCATGCATGCACAGGCCGAGGCCTTGAGCAAGCTGAAATTGTGCCAAAAAAAACACCCACATGTTCTTGCCCGACCTTCCTGTCTCAATTCCTAGGGGACCGCAGCACACTACTATTGAACCCAGAACAGTGTCAAAAGTTTGTTGGTTGGATAGCGGATAATGCTTCCAGTCACTTAGCCACCACCACCACCCTGTCTTCCACAAGGTCAAGTCTCATTAGCCGTGAGTCTGGACCGCATATTCCTCACCCTAATCCTCCTTCCTCCCACCATGCCGAATGCCCGGAGACAAATGATCCCACACTTGGACACTCTGAAGAGCTGTTCACTTTTCCATTTATAGATTCGGGCCTCTCGCTGGGGCAAGAGGAGATCGCATGTAGCGATGCCCAAATATTTGAGCAGCCACGGTCACAAGAAGGAGACGGTGGGAAATTGTCACAAGAGGTGGACGATGATGAGACACAATTGCCAGAAAGTCAGGAGGAGGACCAGGGTGCGGAAGTGGAAGACGAGGTGTTGGATGATATAGTAACTGACCCAACCTGGCAGGAGGACATGCAGAGCAAGAACAGCAGCACACAGGGGGAGGGAGGCAGAGCACCCGAACAGCCAGGAATAAGCTGTGTGGTGGCCACAGACAGAAGGCAGGCAACAGTTCCCCATAACACCAACACGAAGGAAGTTTCCAGTACAACTGTTAGGTCTTCCCGAGTCTGGTTGTGTTTTAAAGACTCTGCCGATAACCCCAAAAAGGCCATTTGCACCACCTGCCAGGCCAGCATCAGCAGGGGTGGCAAAATGACCAGCCTGACCACCACCAGCATGATCAAGCACAAGGCAACAAAGCACCCGACTTTGTGGGCCGAACACCCGGGTCCAGGAATACTGTCTGCAGGTGGCACCATTACTTTTTCCGCTGTTGTGCATGCAAGCCAATCCCCTGTCCATGGTGCATGCAAAGATGCTTTCTGCCCTGCACCTGTTGTTGCACACTCTCAAGTAGCAGCATCAGGAAGCATGTCCACGTCCTTGTCCCAGCGCAGCGTTCAGTTGTCCGTACTCCAGTCCTTGGAACGTAAGTGCAAATATGCAGCCAACGCCTCACAGGCCACACTCCTAAATTCCCACATTTCACGACTGCTTGCACTCGAAATGTTGCTCGGGGAGACGGAAGCATTCCGCAACCTGATGGCGGCGGCCGTCCCTCAGTACTTGATCCCCAGCTGCCAATATTTCTCCCGGTGTGCCATCCTTGCATTACACAAGCACGTGTCCTAAAACATTAGCTGTGAACTCAACAATGCAGTTACTGGGAAAGTCCACCTATCCACGGACACGTGGACAAGTGCTTGTGGATAGGGACGGTAAATCTCACTGATGGCACACTGGGTTAACATAGTAGAAGCCAGGACCCAGTCGGACCTTGAGAAGGAACACATCCTCCTGACGCCAAGGATTGCGGGCCCTAGGTCAATCAGGGTTGCCCCCACAGTCTACAGCTCCTGCACCTCATCCTCCTCAGCCTCCTCCTCCTCTTCAGCCTCCAACTCCACATCAGTCACAAGCTGGAAGCACTGCAGCACTGCCTCGGCCAAGCGGCAACAGGCTGTGCTGAAGCTAATATGCTTAGGTGACAAACCGCACATTGCTGAAGAGTTGTGGACAGCTCTGAAAGAGCAGGCAGATCTGTGGCTCACACCGCTGAACCTAGAGCCAGGCATAGTCGTGTGAGACAATGGCCAGAACCTGGTGGCGGCTCTGAGGTGAGGCGAGCTCAGACATGTACCATGCCTGGCCCATGTGCTTAACCTCGTGATTCAGCAGTTTCTCAAATCCTAACCGGAGCTGCCGGATCTGCTTGTTAAAGTACGCCACCTGTGTGCCCATTTTAGAAAGTCACCTACAGGTTCCGCCGCCCTTGCCGTGTTTCAGCAGCGTTTGCAGCTTCCGGCTCACAGACTGGTGTGCAGTCCCCACGCATTGGAACTCTACATTGCAGATGTTGGGAAGGATTTGGGAGCAGAAAAAGGCAGTTGTTGAACACCAGCATCAACAAGGCCGTTGGTATTCAGTTTAGACTCCACACATAAGACCTCAACTGTCATACCATCTGTCCAGCATGGATGGCCAGAGGACAGGGAGGAGGGGGAAGAGGAGGAGGAGGAAAGCATGGTCAGTCGTCCTCTTGGTGAGGACACAGAAGTCTTGCCTGTTAGCAGTCTGGCACGCATGGCTAAGTTTATGTTACGCTGCCTTTCCCGTGACGCTCGCGTTCTCCAAATTTTGGATGACTGTCATTACTGGTTGGTGACACTTTTAGACCCACGCTACAAGGAGAACTTTATATCTCTTATTCCCGAGGCGGACAAGTCTTCTAAAATGGGGCAGTACCAGAATGCACTTGTTGCGGAATTATTAAAATTGTTTCGGCAGCGTTTGCAGCTTATGGCTCACAGACTGGTGTGTGATGTCCCCACGTGTTGGAACTCTGCACTGCAGATGTTGGGAAGGATTTGTGATCAGAACAGAGCAGTTGTTGAGTATCAGCATCAACAAGGCCATCAGTATTCAGTTCAGACTCCACACATAAGACCTCAGGAGTGGACATGGATGTTACACATATGTACCATCCTCCCAAACTGTGAGGACTTCACCATGATGGTGAGCGGCGATGATGCCATAATTAGCGTCACCATCCCACTTCTCTGTCTTCTGAAGCGCTCTCTGCTCGCAATCAAAGAGGATGCATTGCAGGCTGAGCACGATGAGATGGAGCAAGGAACCATACAGGGTGATTACACACAGCGCAGCTTCATCTCATCCCAACGTGGATTGGGTGACATTGAGGAAGAGGAGGAGGAGGAGGAAGAACAGAAGCTAGTTTCATGCGCTATAGACGGTACTACCTGCACAGCTGTCATACCGTCTGTTCAGCGTGGATGGCCAGAGGACAGAGAGGATGAGGAAGAGGAGAGCATGATCAGTCGTCCTCTTGGTGAGGACACGGAAGTCTTGCCAGTTAGCAGTCTGGCACGCATGGCTGAGTTTATGTTTCGCTTCCTTTCCCATGACCCTGGCGTTCTCAAAATTTTGGGTGACAGTCATTACTGGTTGGTGACACTTCTAGACCCACTCTACAAGGAGAACTTTAGATCTCTTATTTCTGATGCAGACAGGTTTACAAAACTGGAGCTGTACCTGGAGGCCCTTGTTGCGGAACTATTAAAAAAATTCTCATCTGAAAACGCTGGTGGCAGAGGTCACAGTTCATTGGACAACCAATGAGTACAGGCGAGAGAGACACAACTTCAATCCAGCAGAGGCAGGGGAACACTGTCAAAGTTCTGGGAGAATTTTCTCAGCCCCTCCCATCGCACAGGCCCTGAGGCGCGGGGTACTCTCACAAGGAGTGCAAAGTTTGTGAAGATGCTGAGGGAGTACCTTGCTGACAGTACCAACATCATCATGATTCCTCTGTGCCTTATAATTATTCGGTATCCAAGCTGGATATGTGGAATGAACTGGCCTTTTACGCCTTGGAGGTCCTGGCCTGCCCTGCTGCCAGCGTTTTATCTGAGAGGGTTTTTAGTGCAGCTGGTGGAATTATAACTGATAAGCGCATCCGCCTGTCAACTGAAAATGCTGACATGCTGACTCTTATAAAAATGAACAAGGGCTGGATTGGACCACCGAATGATAACAGCATAGCATAAACTCAAATCCAGTGCCTTTTTTGGGAGGTGTATTCCCATGCACCTCCTCACGCCCACACATGGGATACGCTTCCTGATTTTGGCTATTTGCTCTTGTCCTCCTCGTTCTCCTCATCCTCATCCTCCACCATCATATCACCAGGGTGACCGTGGTCCGTGATGCAACACCCACATGATTTTTTTAAAGGGTGTTTATGATGCCGGTAAAAAAAAAAATTATTCAGTATGTTCAATGTTTGTCAGCCCATATACTTAGTGCATGGGCATTACAAGTATAGGAGGCCCGCTTCTTTCAAATGGGAACATTTTTTTATGAGGCCCTCCTCCACGTCTCTTCCAAGGGGCATTGGAGTGCCTCCCAATTTTTAGCAGCCCTTGCATTCACTGCATAGGCAAACACAATGGGAAACCCACTTCCTAATAATGGGAACATCATTTTCAGGAGGCCCTCTGACCTCCACGTCTTTTCCAAGGGGCAATGGAGTGCCTCCAAATTTTTGGCAGCCCTTGCATTCACCTCATAGGCAAACACAATGGGAGACCCACTTCCTAATAATGGGAGATTTGTTTTCAGGAGGCCCTCCTCTAATTCTCTTCAAAGGGGTATTGGGATGTGTCCAAATTTTAGGCAGCCCTGCCGCTCACTGCATTCGCAAGAACAGTATAGCAGACCCACTCTTTAGTAATGGGAACAATAAAACATAGCCGGCTGATGGCTCTCTAAGAATAGTGAGGGCTGACTGCAGGCCCTTTAAGAATAGTAAAGGCCGCATGATGGCCCTATAAAAATAAGCTTTGTGACTTTCAGAGTCCCTCCTTCATAAATGAAACACGATGTGTCTGATGATATCTCACACACCACATGGCAAGTTTTGGTTGTAAAATGTTAAAATTACATTACCTGGTGAATGCATTTGTCAAGGTTGAAAGCAATGCAAAAGTGCAAAAACGCATGAAAAACACTAAGTGTGAACATAGCCCAAGGTGTGGAGTATTTTTGTTTTGGTTATTTATTTTGCTTTATATACAAGTCAATACCCTGAAAAGGATGGTCCTTAGCATATTTCCCAGGAAAATCCATTTTGGTTTCGTTTTTGTATGTTTTGTTGTGAGTCCGTAAAAGTGGCATAATACCTCTGACAACGTTGTTGACAGAAGTGACCTGGGAGTCAGAAATGCTTCCAGGGGTCTTCCCCATGCTGTTCCCATGTCATTTGAGCACTGTTCCCATCAATTTGGGCAATTTTTATGCCCTCTGCAGACCGCCGGGGAAAGCCGCCTGAAAAATGCTTGAGTTTCCCATAGACATACTTTGGGCTCATTGCTTGGGTTGAGTATAAAGTGAAACCATGTCACAACTCAACCATGAATAATTGGGTTGCCAAGACAGGTGAGACAATTGTTCAAGAACATCTCGGGTATCTTTTAAGAAGCCTGGTGATCTTTGAACAAGAAGCTGTAACAAAGAATCCGAGTCCGGAAGGCTTCTCAGGTGTTTTCAGTGGATATAGGAGATTGTTCCCCTTCAAACACAGTTTTATCAAAAATTGGATTGTGGCCTTCTGGTTGGTGTGTGTGTTTTGATTTGTTTTTTTTGCTTTTGCTGTGTATCTTTACCTACATTAACAGAAAATGATTGCATGTAGTGCAGAATCCAACATGTGTGAGAACCTGAGAGGATCACATATTGGGCTGTGTGCCCACTATGCATTTTTTAAGCATTTCTGCAGCAGCAAGTCCGCTGCAGAAACGCTTAAAAAACGCTTGGCAAAAGGTCTGCCATGTTCCCCAATGATGATAATGGCAGAGCTGTGCACATGCTGCGGAAATTTCCGCTGCACATTATCATTGCGGAAAAATACGCAACATTACCAATTATTTTGTGTAAGCACGGCGTTTTCGCCGCCATTGACTTGCATTGGAATGCATGGAATCTGCATCACTGCATCTGTACATGCGGATTCCATGCGTTTCAATGTGCGGATGGTACCCGGGTTTGGAGAAGAGGAAACTCTCCTCCGGACACGGGTACCATAGTACCATAGTACCTGTAAAAAAAAGAATAAAATAAAAAATATACATTACACTTACCTTCTGATGGCCATGGGTGTCCTTGTCTGGGCTTGTGGGCAGCTCGCAGTGGACTCAAGGACCTGCCATGACATCATCTAGTCATGTGACGGGTCATGCGACCGCTGACGTCGGCAGGTTTTTTAGTCTACTGCGAGCTGCCGGTAAGCCAAAACAAGGACACCGGGGGACATCAGAAGGTAAGTATATATTTATTTTTTACCATTCCTTTGGTCACACTATATAAATCCATGCCGGTTGCATGTATTTATATAGTGTGACCGAGTTGTCAAGCACTTTCCAAGTGATGCTAAAATCGCTTGGAAAGCGCTTGACAACCCGCATGCGGAAATGCATGTGAAGAACGCTTCACTTCTGTTTGTCCCTGGCAGGAAAACGCATGTACAATCTGCATATGGTTTTTCTGCCAGGGAGATGCAGAAATAAATAAATAAAAGGTATTTTTTATGTCCCCTTCAAACACCGATTTTGACAAATTGGAAAAATTATTGATATCAGAAACAAAATTATGGTGAGATCATACAACACTGGGCAATTACATTGCCAAAAATATGATACCGAGAGGACTAAGGTTTAAAAAGATTCCAACCACCATTTATTCCATGGCTTTGGCCGGGGCATGGAACCAGCAACTATCAAATTGCTCAGTAGAGCTTATGAAACTGATTGTTAAATAGGAAGAGAGTAAATTGGCCAAGCTTCAAAAAGAATTAGAAACTGTTAAAATTGCATTAAAAGAACAGGTCAATATTGTGGACTGCGATGCTTCTTTTCAACATATTCAAACAAATATCAACAAAATAGAGGATGTTATTGCAAACAGAAAAAAGAGCAAATTCCAAAGGGACAGCCATGATTTCCTGACTAAACAGGTATATGAATGGGGGAGGTGGGAAAAATGTCCTAAGCCACCCAAATACATTCTGAAAAATCTTCAAGTCCAAGATAAATCCTCTCATAAATCTCACGACAGTTTTAGCTCCTTGGATCCGGATACTTCAGATAATAATGCCAATGATACGGATTCCAGCAGCTTTCAACAGGATTTTTCTTATTACTGGCGCAAGAAAAATCATATCAAAAATGCAAAAAACGTGGCGGACGTAAACATTCCAAGCTACACAGACATGGTAAAATATATAGAAAAAATATTCTAAATATCACTTAATGTTTTAAATCTTACCAAACATATTTTCACATCTGACCAATTGAAAGTCCTTTCTTTGGGATTAAATTTTGTGCCCAACAAGAAGTTTAACCTGTTTGTCAGGAATTTGACAGTAAAGAAGCATTTTTTTTCAGAGGATCATACAGACAGTGCAGGTTCACACAAACTATTTCAGTCAAATGAGTATCGTCTTTTTCATTTTCAATAACAATTGTCCATTCAGAGTCTTCAGGAGTTACGAGGAAAAAACATTGCTTAAATGACTAATCAAGTAGAATCCTTCTTAACAAATAACCCTATGTTTTATCTGATTCAATCAATCCATGGACAAATTTCAAGAAGCAATACAGCGGGAATTGAAGGAACTGCATTCTTCTACATCCACTGGAGGAAATCGATGTAATTTGTTGCACCGTGAGAACAATGCCCTGAGGGAATTGGAAGCTATCACGGACATTGAAGTTAAAATGTCAGATAAAGGGGGATTGGTTGTGGTATTGGAAAAGGCAGTATATGAGTCACAGATGCTAGATATGCTAGCAGACCAGAATACATACACTAAAATACCAAACAACCCCCTTTCTAAGTACACAAAGGAGGCCCATGATATTATCAGTGAGGGTTTTTCCCTAGGGGTAATATCTGAAAAGCAAAGGGATTATCTAATTGTTAAAAGTCCTACTCTCCCAATGATATATGGTTTGCCAAAACTGCACAAAGGAATTCATCCTCCTCCAATGAGACCTATCGTCTCAGGTATAGATTTAGTAACAGAACATTTGGGGGAATGGCTTGATTCTTTGTTACAGCTTCTTGTTCAAAGATCACCAGGCTTCTTAAAAGATACCCAAGATGTTCTTGAACAATTGTCTCACCTGTCTTGGCAACCCAATTATTCATGGTTGAGTTGTGACATGGTTTCACTTTATACGGTCATAACATGAAATTGCTATTCAGGCTCTTAAATTTCATCTATTAAAGTTTAGTTCTTATATGCCTGATTTATGCATTTATATGGAACACATCACTTACTTCCTTATGACACATAACTATTTTGTGTATGAACATTCATCATTTCTCCAATGCAAGGGAGTGTCTATGGGGGCAAAGTACTCGCCATCCCTTGCAAACCTAGTGATGTCATACAGGGAGCATCAATACTTGTATGCTCCTTGTAATCCTTTTGGGGAGTCCGTGGTGTGGTATGGCAGAAATATCGACGACCTACTCTTTATTTGGGGGTCCAATATATCTGCCATATCAGCCTTCATGGAATACATCAATAGCAATAGTTTCAACCTGTCGTTTACTCTTAAAAGTCATTTGAACTGTATATCTTTTTTGAGATAAGGATCTGGAAGGAAGGAATAACCCAATTCTCACTGCTAGCCGTCGTAAACCCAATGCAAGCAATACTGTGTTGCATGCTAGTAGTTCTCACCCCAAACATACCATCAAGGTGATACCGGTGTGTGAATACACAAGAATCAAGAGAAAATGCAATGATCCTGATAAATTAGCAGATGAGTTAGCAAATTGCACTACAAATTTGAGAAATAGAGGTTATCTATCATGGATTCTTAATAGAGTCCAAGGTATTGTGCATAAGAAAAAAAGAGAAGATTTTATTAATTCTTCCATTCATACAACCAATGTTAAAACCAAAAAACCTGTCCTCTCACTTCAGTACAGTCCACAATTTCATCAAATTAAAAGAATAATTCTTAAATATTTACCCATGTTACATGATGACCCCATTTTGTATAAAATCAATAGGGCTTTTAATAGTGGCCAAAAGAGGTAGATCGCTAGGTGGTCGTCTTTCTAAACCACAAGTCAGAATGGTGGAACAACTAGTCACTTGGTTGAATTGTCAGGGTTTTTTCAAATGTGGGTATAATCGATGTGGCATGTGCAAGTTTGCAGATATGAACACACTTATAGCACAGATGGTCAACAGAAGTATAATATCAAAGCTTATGTTAATTGTAATAGTCAGAGTATAGTCTATATTTTACAGTGTACAATATGTGACAAATTATATGTGGGATGCACAATTCGCAAGATGAAAAAACGTATTGCAGAACATATTTCAGATATTAATAATGTCTCTGTTACTGACCAGTCTATTTCCCAGGCATCCAGACACTTCATACAACAGCACAATCGGTATACCACTTCGCTATGTGTTTTTGGAATAGACAAAGTGCCGTCAACCATAACGGTCGGGGACGTCAGAAGGAAATTGCTAGACAGAGAGGCGTATTGGATGTATCCGCTGAATACCTGCCACCCTGCAGAGTTAAACCTGCGTCAGGAGTTGTTATTTCATTATTAATGTATTTTTCGTGGGAATCATGTTTGGTAAAATGTGTTTTTATTAGTGTTCAGCGAGCATGCTCGACACTGCTCGGTACTCGCCCGAGCATCTCACTACTCAGGATGTTCGGCGAGCACCGAGTATTTCTGGGTTACTTGGGCGGGAGCTCGGGTCTCTGCCCTGCACGTTTGGCGCTCTTTACTGAGATTTATACTGCAAAATAGTTAGTGTAGGGTCTCTAAAGCCTGCCAAATCAAACAAACAGTGCTTCTCAGGACTAATATCCATCCCAGATATCAGGCAGGCAGGCAGGCTGTATAGGAGACGCAGTGGTTATACCAGCAAACACTGCATTACAGTCCTGTGTGCTCCTGCTGGTCAAATTTCTGGACTTAGCCCCTTGTCTCAGGGGCCAGGAAAAATCCTTTTTTTTTCATCTAAATCCTGTTTTTTTTTCTTTCCTCAGTCAGACAGTACAAATACCCCTCTTATTAACATTTTGGTATTTTTTACCCCCCCCAAAAAAAATTGAGTGTGTCTGTGAGTATTCAAACACCAATATATCTGCTTAAAAGAGTCTGGTGTAGGCCAGAGAACTAGAACTGTGTTTTTCCTCTTCCACGGTTCAAATCTGTGTGTTATCAACCTGCTTGCCTATTTTCCATAAAAAAAAACAGTTTGAGTGTGTCGCTGACTGTTCAGACACCAATATATCTATTTTAACACGTCTGGTATACACCAGGAAATTATAACGGTGGTTTTGCAGCTCCACGGTTCAGATCTCTGTATTATCCACTTTTTGTATTTTTTGCATAAAAAACAACATTTTCAGTGTCTTGCTGACTATTCAGACACCAATATATCTGTTTAAAAGAGTCTGGTGTAGGCCAGAGAACTAGAACTATGGTTTTCCTCTTCCACGGTTCAAATCTGGGTGTTATCAACCTGCTTGCCTTTTTTCCATAAAAAAAAACAGTTTGAGTGTGTCGCTGACTGTTCAGACACCAATATATCTATTTTAACAGGTCTTGTATACACCAGGAAATTATAACGGTGGTTTTGCATGTCCACGGTTCAAATCTCCTTTTTATTACCCTTTTGCCATTGATAGTGCGAGTTTAAGCTATTTTACTTCATTTGCAATGGGCAAGGCGCGTGGCAAGGGACGTGGAACTGGACGTGCTGGTGATGGTGCGTGCAGAGGATGGGGCCTTGGCCAAGGCGAAAATGTGCTACAACCAACAGCCACATCTTCTCGCTCCCAGTTCTTGACCGAATTACTAGGGAAGCACACAACAGCACCACTATTGCAAACTGATCAGTGTGAACAGGTTATTAATTGGATAGCAGATAATACTTCCAGGCACCACCACCTCCGGTCTATCTTCCACACGGTCAAGTGTTAGTATCAACTGCATACTCCTCCTCACCCTGATGCTCCTTCCTCCCACCATGCCGAGTGTCATCAGACAGCAACTGATCCCACAGTTGGACACTCTGAAGAGCTTTTCACTGGTCCATTTCCATATTTGGGCCCCTCGCCTGCTCTGCTTGAAGTGGTGGAAGAGGAGATCCCATGTAGCGATGGCCAAATATTTGAAAAGCCACGGCCACAGGAAGGTAACGCTGGCAATTTGTCACAAGAGGTGGACGATGACGAGACACAATTGCCACGAAGTGAGGAGGAGGACCGTTGTGCGGAAGTGGAAGAGGAGGAGGTGGTGGATGATCTAGTAACTGACCCAACGTGGCAGGAGGACACGCAGAGCGAGGCCAGCAGCACACAGGTGGAGGGAGACAGAGTACCCCAACAGGCAGGAAGAAGCAGTGTGATAGCCGCAGACAGAAGGCGGTCAACCGTTCCCCATAACACCAACACGAGGGACGTTGCCAGTACAACCGGTAGGTCTTCCAGAGTCTGGAATTTTTTTAAAGACTCTGCTGATAACCCCAAAAAGGCCATTTGTACCACCTGCCAGGCCAGCATCAGCAGGGATTACAAAACTACCAGCCTGACCACCACCAGCATGATCAGGCACATGTCAGCAAAGCACCCCACTTTGTGGGGCGAACCCCAGGGTCCACGACCAGTGTCAGCCGGTGTTACCACTGCTTCTTCCACTGTTGTGCATGTAAGAGAACCCCCTGTTATGCGTGCAAGGCAATCCCCTGTCCATACTGCATGCAAAGATGCCCCCTCCTCTCAGTCTTCACTTGTCATGGCAGTTTCTCAAGAAACAGCATCAACGACCACGTCCACGTCCCACCGCAGTGTTCAATTGTCCATATCCCAGACCTTTGAACGAAAGCGGAAATTCGCAGCCAATGCCCCACAGGCCACAGTCCTAAATTCGCACATTTCACCACTGCTTGCGTTGGAAATGCGGCCTTTTAGGCTGGTGGGGATGGAATCCTTCTGCATCCTTATGGCGGTGGAAGTCCCTCGGTACTCGGTCCCCAGCTGACACTATTTTGGCCGGTGTGCCATGACCGCACTGCACAAGCACTTGTCCCAAAACATCTGCCGTGCCATCAACAACGCAGTTACTGGGAGAGTCCACCTGACAACGGACACGTGGACAAGTGCTTGTGGCCAGGGACGGTACATCTCCCTGACGGCACACTGGGTTAACATAGTGGAAGCCGGGACCCAGTCGGACCTTGGGACGGAACACATCTTCCCCACACCGAGGATTGCGGGCCCTATGTCAGTCAGAGTTGCCCCCACAGTGTACAGCTCCTGAGCATCATCCTCCTCCTCATGTTCAGCCTCCATCTCAGATATCACCACATCAGTTACAAGCTGGAAGCACTGCAGTACTGCCGCAGCCAAGCGACAACAGTCTGTGCTGAAACTCATAAGCTTAGGTGATAAACCTCACACTGCTTGTGAGTTGTGGACAGCTGTGAAAGAGCAGGCTGATCTGTGGCTGAGACCGCTGAACCTACATCCAAGCATGGTCGTGTGTGACAATGGCTGTAACCTGGTGGCGGCTCTGAGGCGAGGCGAGATCACACACGTACCATGCCTGGCTCATGTGCTTAACCTCATGGTTCAGCGGTTTCTTAAATCGTACCCCGAGTTGCCAGATCTGCTCGTCAAAGTACGCCGCCTGTCAGCTCATTTTCGGAAGTCAGCTACAGCTTCCGCCGCCCTTGCTGTGTTGCAGCAGCGTTTGCAGCTTCCGGCACACCGACTGGTGTGTGATGTCCCCACACGTTGGAACTCTACCCTCCACATGTTGCAAAGGATTTGTGAGCAGAAGAGAGCAGTTGTGGAGTACCAGCTGCAACAAGGCCGTCGATATTCAGGTCAGACTCCACACATAAGACCTCAGGAGTGGACCTGGATGTCTGACATATGTACCATCCTGACAAACTTTGAGGAGTCCACCAAGATGGTGAGTGGCCATCATTAGCATCAGCATCCCACTTGTCTGTCTTTTGCAACGCTCTCTGCAGAGAATTGAAGAGGAGGCATTGCAGCCTGAGTATGATGAGATGGATCAAGAAGCCGTAGCGGGCTATTACACACAGCCCAGCCTCATCTCATCCCAACGTGCATTGGGGGACAATGAGGGAGAGGAGGAGGAGGAGGAGGAAGAAAAGGAGCTGGTGTCATGCACTGTAGACAGTAGTACCTGTAATACTGTCATACCGTCGGTTCTGCGTGTGTCGCCTGAGGACAGTGGGGAGGAGGAGGAAGAGGAGGAGAGCATGGTCAGTCGTCATCTTGGTGAGGACACGGAAGTCTTGCCCGTTACCAGTCTGGTACGCATGGCTGACTTTATGTTACGCTGCCTTAACTGTGACCCTCGCGTTGTCAAAATGTTGGGTGACAGTAATTACTGGTTGGTGACACTTTTAGACCCCCGCTACAAGGAGAACTTTCACTCTCTTATTCCAGAGGTGGAGAAGTCTACAAAAATGGGGCAGTACCAGAAGGCCCTTGCTACAGGACTGTTAAAAAAATTCCCATCTGAACACGCTAGCAGCAGAGGTCACAGTTCGTTGACCAACCAAGGCGTACAGGCGAGAGAGACGCAACTCCATTCTAGCAGAGGCAGGGGAACACTGTCAACGTTCTGGGACAGTTTTCTGAGACCAGCCCAGCTAACAGGTCCTGAGGGTACTGTCACAAGGAGAGGAAAGCTTCAAAAGATGGTGAGGGAGTACCTTGTCCACCGTACCAGTGTCCTCCATGATTCCTCTGTGCCTTTTAATTATTGAATATCTAAGCTGGACACTTGGAGTGAACTCGCTCTGTAAGCCTTGGAGGTCCTGGCCTGCCCTGCCGCTAGCGTGTTATCAGAGCGTGTTTTAGTGCCACTGGGGGAATTATAACTGATAAGCGCACTCGCCTGTCAACTGACAATGCTGACAAGCTGACCCCTGTCAAAATGAACAAGGGCTGGATTGGGCCAGACTTCTCATCACCACCAAATGACAGCAGAGTATCATAAAGTCAAATCCACTGTGTTGTTTCGGGAGGTGTATTCCCATGCACCGCTTCACACCCACACATGGGTATACACTTCCTCATTTCGGCTGTTTTTTGCTCTTCTCCTTATCCTCAGCCTCCACCACCACTATACCACCAGGTTGACCGTGGTCTGTGTTGCCAGCATTTCAAGTTCCTCCGTCCTAATCTTTGGCAGCTTTTGCTTGGAAGGCATAAGCAAAGAATATGGGAGACCCACTCCCCAATAATGGAAATAATGTTTTTAATATGCTGTACTGCATAGCTCTTGTAAGGGGCATTAAAACCGTCTTGTTAAGCTACTGTGACATCCACGTCTCTTCCAAGGGGCATTAAAACCGTCTTGTTAAGCTACCATGACTTCCACCACTCTTCCAAGGGGCATTAAAACCGTCTTGTTAAGCTACTGCGACCTTCACCACTCTTCCAAGGGGCATTAAAACCGTCTTGTTAAGCTACTGTGACCTCCACGTCTCTTCCAACGGGCATTAAAACTATCGTATTAAGCTACTACGACCTCCACCACTCTTCCAAGGGGCATTAAAACCGTCATGTTAAGCTATTGCGACCTCCACCACTCTTCCAAGGAGTATTGATATTGTCTTTTTATTCCACTGCGACCTCCACCACTTTTCCAAGGAGCATTAAAACCGTCTTGTTAAGCTACTGCAACCTCCTCCACTCTTCAAAGGGGCAATGATATTGTCATTTTATTCCACTGTGACCTCCACGTCTCTTCCAAGGGGCATTAAAACCGTCTTGATAAGCTACTGCGACCTCCACCACTCTTCCAAGGGGCAATAAAACCGTCTTGTTAAGATACTGCGACTTCCACCACTCTTCCAAGGGGCATTAAAACCGTCTTGTTAAGCTACTGCGACCTTCACCACTCTTCCAAGGGGCATTAAAACCATCTTGTTAAGCTACTGTGACCTCCACGTCTTTTCCAACGGGCATTAAAACTATCTTGTTAAGCTACTTCGACCTCCACCACTCTTCCAAGGGGCATTAAAACCGTCTTTTTAAGCTACTGCGACCTCCACCACTCTTCCAAGGGGCATTGATATTGTCTTTTTATTCCACTGCGACCTCCACCACTTTTCCAAGGAGCATTAAAACCGTTTTGTTAAGCTACTGCGACCTCCAATACTCTTCCAAGGGGCAATGATATTGTCTTTTTATTCCACTGTGACCTCCACGTCTCCTCCAAGGGGCATTAAAACCGTCTTGTTAAGCTACTGTGACCTCCACGTTTCTTCCAAGGGGCATTAAAACCGTCTTGTTAAGCTACTGCGACCTCCACCACTCTTCCAAGGGGCAATAAATCCTTCTTGTTAAGACACTGCGACTTCAACCACTCTTCCAAGGGGCATTAAAACCGTCTTGTTAAGCTACTGCGACCTTCACCACTCTTCCAAGGGGCATTAAAACCATCTTGTTAAGCTACTGTGACCTCCACGTCTTTTCCAACGGGCATTAAAACTATCTTGTTAAGCTACTGCGACCTCCACCACTCTTCCATGGGGCATTAAAACCGTCTTGTTAAGCTACTGCGACCTCCACCATTCTTCCAAGGGGCACTGATATTGTCTTTTTATTCCACTGCGACCTCCACCACTTTTCCAAGGGGCATTAAAACCGTCTTTTTAAGCTACTGCGACCTCCACCATTCTTCCAAGGGGCATTAAAACCATCTTGTTAAACTCCTGCGAACTCCACCACTCTTCCAAGGGGCATTAAAACTGTCTAGCTAAGCTACTGTGGCCTCCACATCTCTTCCAAGGGGCATTAAAACCGCCTTGTTAAGCTGCTGCGACCTCCACCACTCTTGCAAGGGGCATTAAAACCGTCTTGTTAAGTTACTACAATCTCCACCACTCTTCCAAGGGGCATTAGAGCTGTCTTGTTAAGCTACTGTGACATCCACCCCTCTTCCCAGGGGCATTGATATTGTCTTTTTATTCCACTGGGACCTCCATGTCTCTTCCATGGGGCATTAAAACCATCTTGTTAAGCTACTGCGACCTCCACCACTCTTGCAAGGGGCATTAAAACCGTCTTGTTAAGTTACTACAATCTCCACCACTCTTCCAAGGGGCATTAAAGCTGTCTTGTTAAGCTACTGTGACATCCACCCCTCTTCCCAGGGGCATTGATATTGTCTTTTTATTCCACTGGGACCTCCATGTCTCTTCCAAGGGGCATTAAAACTGTCTTGTTAAGCTACTGCGACCTCCACCACTCATCCAAGGGGCATTAAAACCATCTTGTTAAGCTACTGCGACCTCCACCACTCTTCCAAGGACCATTGAAACCATCTTGTTAAGCTACTGCGACCTCCAACACTCTTCCAAGGGTCATTGAAACTGTTTTGTTAAGCTACTCTGTCCTCCACGTCTCTTCCAAGGGGCATTAAAACCGTCTTGTTCAGCTACTGCGACCTCCACCACGCTTCCAAGGGGCATTGATATTGTCTTTTTATTCCACTGTGACCTCCCCGTCTTTTCCAAGGGGCATTAAAACCATTTTGCTAAGCTCCTGCGACCTCCACCACTCTGCCAAGGGGCATTAAAACCATCTTGTTAAGCTACTGCAACCTCCACCACTCTTCCAAGGGGCATTAAAACCATCTTGTTAAGCCACTGCGACCTCCACCTCTCTTCCAAGGGGTATTAAAACCATCTTGTTAAGCTACTGTTACCTCCACGTCTCTTCCAAGGGGCAGTAAAACCATCTAGTTAAGCAACTGCGACCTCCACCACTCTTCCAATTGGCATTAAAACCATCTTGTTAAGCTACTGCGACCTCCACCACTCTTCCAAGGGGCATTGAAACCATCTTGTTAAACTTCTGCGACCTCCAACACTCTTCCAAGGGGAATTAAAACCATCTTGTTAAGCTACTGTGACCTCCACGTCTCTTCCAAGGTATATTAAAACCGTCTTGTTAAGCTACTGTGACTTCCACCACTCTTCCAAGGGACATTAAAACCATCTTGTTAAGCTACTGCGACCTCCACCACTCTTCCAAGGGGCATGGATATTGTCTTTTTATTCCACTGTGACCTCCACGTCTCTTCCAAGGGGCATTAAAACCGTCTTGTTAAGCTACTGTGACCTCCACGTTTCTTCCAAGGGGCATTAAAACCGTCTTGTTAAGCTACTGCGACCTCCACCACTCTTCCAAGGGGCAATAAAATCGTCTTGTTAAGATACTGCGACTTCCACCACTCTTCCAAGGGGCATTAAAACCGTCTTGTTAAGCTACTGCGACCTTCACCACTCTTCCAAGGGGCATTAAAACCATCTTGTTAAGCTACTGTGACCTCCACGTCTTTTCCAACGGGCATTAAAACTATCTTGTTAAGCTACTGCGACCTCCACCACTCTTCCAAGGGGCATTAAAACCGTCTTGTTAAGCTACTGCGACCTCCACCACTCTTCCAAGGGGTATTGATATTGTCTTTTTATTCCACTGCGACCTCCACCACTTTTCCAAGGAGCATTACAACCGTCTTGTTAAGCTACTGCGACCTCCACCACTCTTCCAAGGGGCAATGATATTGTATTTTTATTCCACTGTGACCTCCACGTCTCTTCCAAGGGGCATTAAAACCATCTTGTTAAGCTACTGTGACCTCCACGTTTCTTCCAAGGGGCATTAAAACCGTCTTGTTAAGGTACTGCGACCTCCACCACTCTTCCAAGGGGCAATAAAACCGTCTTGTTAAGACACTGCGACTTCCACCACTCTTCCAAGGGTCATTAAAACCGTCTTGTTAAGCTACTGCGACCTTCACCACTCTTCCAAGGGGCATTAAAACCATCTTGTTAAGCTACTGTGACCTCCACGTCTTTTCCAACGGGCATTAAAACTATCTTATTAAGCTACTGCGACCTCCACCACTCTTCCAAGGGGCATTAAAACCGTCTTGTTAAGCTACTGCGACCTCCACCACTCTTCCAAGGGGCATTGATATTGTCTTTTTATTCCACTGCGACCTCCACCACTTTTCCAAGGGGCATTAAAACCGTCTTTTTAAGCTACTGCGACCTCCACCATTCTTCCAAGGGGCATTAAAACCATCTTGTTAAGCTCCTGCGAACTCCACCACTCTTCCAAGGGGCATTAAAACTGTCTTGCTAAGCTACTGTGGCCTCCACATCTCTTCCAAGGGGCATTAAAACAGTCTTGTTAAGCTACTGCGACCTCCACCACGCTTCCAAGGGGCATTAAAACCATCTTGTTAAGCTACTGCTACCTCCACCACTCATCCAAGGGGCATTGATAATGTCCTTTTATTCCACTGCGACCTCCACCACTCTTCTAAGGGGCATTAAAACCGTCTTATTAAGCTGCTGCGACGTCCACCACTCTTGCAAGGGACATTAAATCCGTCTTGTTAAGTTACTACAATCTCCACCACTCTTCCAAGGGGCATTAAAGCTGTCTTGTTAAGCTACTGCGACATCCACCCCTCTTCCCAGGGGCATTGATATTGTCTTTTTATTCCACTGGGACCTCCATGTCTCTTCCAAGGGGCAATAAAACCGTCTTGTTAAGCTACTGCGACCTCCACCACTCATCCAAGGGGCATTAAAACCATCTTGTTAAGCTACTGCGACCTCCACCACTCTTCCAAGGACCATTAAAACCATCTTGTTAAGCTACTGCGACCTCCAACACTCTTCCAAGGGGCATTGATATTGTCTTTTTATTCCACTGCGACCTCCACCACTTTTCCAAGGGGCATTAAAACCGTCTTTTTAAGCTACTGCGAACTCCACCATTCTTCCAAGGGGCATTAAAACCATCTTGTTAAGCTCCTGCGAACTCCACCACTCTTCCAAGGGGCATTAAAACTGTCTTGCTAAGCTACTGTGGCCTCCACATCTCTTCCAAGGGGCATTAAAACAGTCTTGTTAAGCTACTGCGACCTCCACCACGCTTCCAAGGGGCATTAAAACCATCTTGTTAAGCTACTGCTACCTCCACCACTCATCCAAGGGGCATTGATAATGTCATTTTATTCCACTGCGACCTCCACCACTCTTCTAAGGGGCATTAAAACCGTCTTATTAAGCTGCTGCGACGTCCACCACTCTTGCAAGGGACATTAAATCCGTCTTGTTAAGTTACTACAATCTCCACCACTCTTCCAAGGGGCATTAAAGCTGTCTTGTTAAGCTACTGCGACATCCACCCCTCTTCCCAGGGGCATTGATATTGTCTTTTTATTCCACTGGGACCTCCATGTCTCTTCCAAGGGGCATTTAAACCGTCTTGTTAAGCTACTGCGACCTCCACCACTCATCCAAGGGGCATTAAAACCATTTTGTTAAGCTACTGCGACCTCCACCACTCTTCCAAGGACCATTAAAACCATCTTGTTTAGCTACTGCGACCTCCAACACTCTTCCAAGGGGCATTGATATTGTCTTTTTATTCCACTGCGACCTCCACCACTTTTCCAAGGGGCATTAAAACCGTCTTTTTAAGCTACTGCGACCTCCACCATTCTTCCAAGGGGCATTAAAACCATCTTGTTAAGCTCCTGCGAACTCCACCACTCTTCCACGGGGCATTAAAACTGTCTTGCTAAGCTACTGTGGCCTCCACATCTCTTCCAAGGGGCATTAAAACAGTCTTGTTAAGCTACTGCGACCTCCACCACGCTTCCAAGGGGCATTAAAACCATCTTGTTAAGCTACTGCTACCTCCACCACTCATCCAAGGGGCATTGATAATGTCCTTTTATTCCACTGCGACCTCCACCACTCTTCTAAGGGGCATTAAAACCGTCTTATTAAGCTGCTGCGACGTCCACCACTCTTGCAAGGGACATTAAATCCGTCTTGTTAAGTTACTACAATCTCCACCACTCTTCCAAGGGGCATTAAAGCTGTCTTGTTAAGCTACTGCGACATCCACCCCTCTTCCCAGGGGCATTGATATTGTCTTTTTATTCCACTGGGACCTCCATGTCTCTTCCAAGGGGCATTAAAACCGTCTTGTTAAGCTACTGCGACCTCCACCACTCATCCAAGGGGCATTAAAACCATCTTGTTAAGCTACTGCGACCTCCACCACTCTTCCAAGGACCATTAAAACCATCTTGTTAAGCTACTGCGACCTCCAACACTCTTCCAAGGGTCATTGAAACTGTCTTGTTAAGCTACTCTGTCCTCCACGTCTCTTCCAAGGGGCATTAAAACCGTCTTGTTCAGCTACTGCGACCTCCACCACTCTTCCAAGGGGCATTGATATTGTCTTTTTATTCCACTGTGACCTCCCCGTCTTTTCCAAGGGGCATTAAAACCATCTTGCTAAGCTCCTGCGACCTCCACCACTCTGCCAAGGGGCATTAAAACCATCTTGTTATGCTACTGCAACCTCCACCACTCTTCCAAGGGGCATTAAAACCATCTTGTTAAGCTACTGCGACCTCCACCTCTCTTCCAAGGGGTATTAAAACCATCTTGTTAAGCTACTGTTACCTCCACGTCTCTTCCAAGGGGCAGTAAAACCATCTAGTTAAGCTACTGCGACCTCCACCACTCTTCCAATTGGCATTAAAACCATCTTGTTAAGCTACTGCGACCTCCACCACTCTTCCAAGGGGCATTGAAACCATCTTGTTAAACTTCTGCGACCTCCAACACTCTTCCAAGGGGCATTAAAACCATCTTGTTAAGCTACTGTGACCTCCACGTCTCTTCCAAGGTGTATTAAAACCGTCTTGTTAAGCTACTGCGACCTCCACCACTCTTCCAAGGGACATTAAAACCATCTTGTTAAGCTACTGCGACCTCCACCACTCTTCCAAGGGGCATTGATATTGTCTTTTTATTCCACTGTGACCTCCACATCTCTTCCAAGGGGCATTAAAACTGTTTTGTTAAGCTACTGTGACCTCCACTCCTCTTACAAGGGGCCATAATATTGTCGTTTTATTCCACTGTGACCTCCTCGTCTCTTCCAAGGGGCATTATAACCGTCTTGTTAAGCAACTGTGACCTCCACATCTCTTCCAAGGGGCATTGATATTGTCTTTTTATTCCACTGTAACCTTCACCACTCTTCCAAAGGGCATTAAAATTGTCTTGTTAAGCTACTGTGACCTCCACGTCTCTTCCAAGGGGCATTAAAATGGTCTTGTTAAACCACTCTGAACTCCACAGCTCTTCCAAGGGGCATTGAAATGTTGTTTTTAATTAACTCTAACCTCCACGACTCTTCCAACGGGCTTTGCATTTCCTCCTAATTTTAGTCAGCTCTTGCTTTTCAATGCATAGGCGAACACAGTTTTTGCATCGCCATATTTTGAGAGATATAATTTTTCTATATTTCGGCCGACAGTCATGTGAAGACTTGACGTTTTTATTGGTAACATTTTTGGGCACGTGACATTTTTTGATGGCTTTCTATTACGATTTTTTGGAGGCAGAATAAACAAAAACCAACAATTCAGGAATCGTTTATTTGGGGATTTTTTTCATGCCGTTCTGCGTGTGGTAAAATTGATAAGTCAGATTTATTCTTCGGGTCAGTACATTTACAGCAGTACCACATTTATATTTTTTTTATGTTTTGCAGCTTTTATACTATAAAAAGAATTTTATAGAAAAAAAAAATTTTGTATCGCTTTATTCTGTGAGCTATAACTTTTTTATTTTTCAGCTGATGGAGCTGTATGTTGGCTTTTTTTTGTGGGACAAGATGACGTTTTCAGCAGCAACATTTTTATTTACATTCGTCTTTATTTACATTTTTTGTTTGGTGGTATGATGATAAATTATCGTTTTTTGCTCAGCTTCTTTTTTTTTTTACCGTGTTCACTAAAGGGGTTAACTAGTGGGACAGTTTTATAGATCAGGTCGTTCTGGACACGGCGATACCAAATATGTGTACTTTTATTGTTTTTTTTTTTTCATAACAATATTTATTTATGGGTACAGATTATTATTTTTTTTGTATTTTTAATTTTTTTAGATTTTTACAAATTATTTTTCACTTTCTGACACTTTTCTTACTTTTACACATTGTCCCACTATGGGACTTTCACTTTTTGCAATCTGATCGCTTGTATAACATAGGGATGTAGCAGCATCCCTGTGCTATACAGCCTGTCAGCGCTGCACAGGGAGAAGTTACTTTGATCGCACGCTGCTCATGGTCAAAGATACTTCCTCCTGTCTGGGACCTGGCTTAGACAGCGTGGGATGCCGTAGAGGAGTTAAGTATTGGCGCTTACCTCCCCTTGCTCCCAGAATGCTGCGATCAACTTCAATCGCAGCATTTCGGGGGTTAATGTGCAGGGACCGGTGCAGGAACGCTCCTTGCATATAGTACCGGGTGTTAAATGTAACAATCAGCTGACAACCGGTAGCGATCGCGCCTGCACAGGCTGTGTGCGGCCGCAATCGCCAGGGCGTATTATTACATATCTGGCCCAAAAGGCACAGGGCACAGATACGTTTTAATGTTCCCCATGTCAGAAAGGGGTTAAAGGGGTGGTCTGACATACAAAGCAATTTTCATTCTAAATCCCTATCCATTTCATGTCATAATCTAAACTATTTTAGAAAATATTTGAATTAAAAATTCCCTACCCCTCCCTAACTACACTAACTGCTTTTCTTTTTTTTTCTACTTCCTTTTTTGATGCGCATGCTGGGATACTCAAACAAAGTGTCATCAGAGGGAAAAAAATCTGCGGTCACTTCCACAGCCCCTTTTGAGCAAGTCCTTGCGTAATGTGCATGATGTACACTGTATGGTGAGCACAATGACAGCGCATGCTCTATTTCCAGCACAGATCAGCAGTAATGAGTCAACAACAGAGCTCAATGTTGGTGTGTGATGTCAGAATACCTGGAATGCAGAGACCAGTGCTGTCAATGCAAGTTGATGGGTATTCTGACACTTGCACTATCTGTGCACTCTGTTGCCAACTCGTTACTGCTGATCTATGTTGGAAACAGAGCATGCACTGTCATTGTGCACATTGCACAGTGCACATCCTGCATGGATTAGCCCCGCCCCTCAAATGAGCGTCACTGATGACACTTTATTTTAGGAAGGGTGCAGGGCTGCCCAGTGACCGCAGCCTCTTGCCCCATGATAACTCTTTGAGTATCCCAGCATGCACTGGTATTCTAAAATTTAGCGTCATCAAAAAAGGAAGCAATAAACAAAAGAAAAGCAGGTAGTGTAATTACAGAAGTATGGGGCATTTTTTAATTAGATAGGGATTTAGGATGAAAATTACTTTGTATGTCAGACCGCCCCTTTAACTTATAACTCTATTTATACTCACATACTGAATATGACAACCATAAATTCTTGTTTTTAATTCCTCATCCTGGTCAGAACAAAACAGAACTAAGTTTCCTAAAAACCTTTTGTAGTTGCTCTTCAATATAGATTCCAAAATCACATGATGTACAGTTATATAAAACTTAATGAATCTTTATACTTCAGAATGACTTTTCTGTCTGTGATACATGTGGATTCAATTAACTCCCATGTTTGCTTACTCAAACATTTTCCCCTTTAATTGCATGACTTGAAATATTTTCTTGCAATTTAAACTAAACATGAACAAAACTTTGCCATCTGCCACAAACATAATGCAGCTTCCTGAGATATATAGAGCCCCATATGAACCAGCAACAGAGAAACGTGTGAAAAACTTTTATTTCTAAGCACATAAAACACAAATTTCGGCACTGAGCAGGAAATAGAATGGGTTACATCTTGAGGAACACCAAACAAGTTTTACATTAGGAATTCTAACATGCTATATTCCCTACAGATAACTCAGTTTTAAAGCATATTTCCAACCATGTTATCATAAGAAAATTGTATTAAACATTCATGTGCTGTTAACACGGCCAAGATTCTCTGTTCCATGTCAATTGAACTTTCTTCACGTTGTTATGATCAATGCAAAAATGCCTAAAACAAACTTACAAATAGTTCTAATTAATAATGTATCCAATTCACAAACTATATATGGTAGATAGCTCCAAATTATTAACTCCCCAAAAGTCTGAGCACTAAGACATGGTTGCAGTTTGCTGCATTCATAATGTATATGTGAGTTATCCCAGAGCTTTTTACATTTTCAAAAATAAAAAAGGGAGTTTTATTTGCTTTGGTTATCCTAGTGTTCACATTAGTGTTGCAGCTTTTGTTTATAACAGCCACAGCTCATTTTGTACATCAAACATTAGGGCTGCCCTACAGCCACTTTGGGGCCAATTCATTAAGATTGGCATTGTACATGAAAGACTTAATGAGGGGATGTATTGGGGAAAGATGCACATGATTCATTAAAAGGCTCATGCCTCTTAAAGAATTAGGTGCATCTTACAAGTGCCATGCGCCTTGTTCTCCAGCCAGGGACTCTTGCATTAGTGGCATAACTTTTCATGAACTAGACAGGTGAGCATAGCCATGCCCTGCCCCACTCTTGCTCTGCCCATTTTGTTGAAGATGGCCGTGACTGATGTTTAAACGCCAGAGTCGTAACATTTTTGTGCAACTTCTGTGTTACAGGAAGATTTGGGCATTTTAAGGAGTTTTACCCCAGAAGTTTGCTTAATCTCTTAACGCCATGGCCAATTTCCATATTTTCCTGTCCCATTTTAATTTTTTCCTCCCCTTCCCCCAAAAGCCATAACGTTTTTAATTTTTTGTCTATATAGTCGCACAAGGGCATATTTTTTGCAAAACAAATTGCACTTTTCAATGACACCATTTATTAGGCGATGCTCTAGAAAGCGGGGAAAAAATTCCAAGTGCATTAAAACAGCAAAAAAATGCCTTTCCAAAAGAGTTTTTTTTATTATTATTTACCATGTTCACCATATAGTAAAAAAAAAAAAAACATAATAAAAGTACACATATTTGGTATAGCCGTGTTTGGAACGACCCAACCTATAAAATTGTTCCACTAGTTAACCCCTTTAGTGAACACCGTAAAATATAAATATAAAAAACGGTGAAAAAACTATATTTTATCATCATACCTCCGAACAAAAAGTGGAATAAAACGCAATCAAAAAGATGAATGTAAATAAAAATGGTACCTCTGAAAATGTCATCTTATCCCCCCAAAAAAGATGCCATACAGCTGCATCAGCTGAAACGAAAGCTCTCAGAATAAAGCGATGTAAAAATAATTGTTTTTCCTACAAAATAATTTTTATTGTGTAAAAGCACCAAAACCTAAAAAAAATATATAAATGTGGCATCACTGTAATCGTACCGACCAGAAGAATAAAGCTTTCTTATCAATTTTACCACTTGCAGAATGGCAGAAAAAAATCTCAAAAAACAATTCATGAATTGTTAGTATTTGTTTTTTCTGCCTCCCAAAAATCGGAAAATAAAGCTATGAAAAAATGTCACGTGTCCGAAAATGATACCAATAAAAACGTCAACCTGTCTCACCAAAAATAAGACCTCACATGCCTAATTCTGAGTGCCCCAAAAGAGGCTGGTGCAGAGTAAACAGAGCCTAGTGCAAAGTGCCCTAACAGAGCGTGGTGCAGAGTACCCTAGCAGAGCCTGGTGCAGGCAAACCTAAAAGAGCCTAGTGCAGAGTGCCCTAATATCGGCTAAAACACAGTTATACTCACCTATCACCTAATCATTGAAGCCATTGTCCCCTGTAATAAACCAGGAATAACAAACAACTATATTCCTCACCTGTCCGAAGCGATAAAATAATCCATTCTGCCCCACGACGATCTGGATGACTTGTAGAACTTTCTCACGCAGCGGCAGTGCAGTAAGTGAAATCAACGCCGCTCATCAGCTGATGAACTCCTGTGAACTCTCTCGTGGCAACTCAGTGCTACACACTGCCTGTGTCAGTGAGTAGCCAGCTGCCAGGGAGAGCAGCTACATCAGCTGATGTGACTGCTCTACAAGTGATCCGGATCATCGTGGGACAGTATGGATTACGGCGGATTGGTGAGAAATATGGTGGTTTATTATTTTTTCTCTTTTAAAGGTGACAATGGCTTTGGGGATTAGGTGTTAGGTGAGCATTATGATGTATTTTAATTTTTGACTTTTAACAGGGGACAAGGGCTTCAGGGATTTAGTGTTAAGTGAGTATAACTGTATTTTTAATTTTTATTTCTATATTTATTCACTTTAACTTTTTCTTTTCTTCATCTTGAGCACAGGCGCAGGCTGATGACTACTCCCATCAGCAACACCTGCTCTCGCTGTTATCAGTGACAGCAGGCATAGGCTGATGGCAGTATTACTCTCATCAGCCGACGCCTGTGACCAGTGGAAAGCTTTTTACTGCCGGTCACAGTTACAGCTGACTTCGGACAGCGTGATCTCGCATCGCTCTGACCGGCAGTAATGATCTTACAACAGATCAGAGCCTCTGTTTCCCGCGCTGTCACGCAGATGACAGCTTGCGAAACTCCCGATGCTTGAGGTGCCAAACCTGAACAGTAACAAGGACTTCCTGAGAAAGTTAATTTTCACGGTCCGTGCCCAAACACCAGGTGTTTGGTACGGACCCCGAACTTTACTGTTCGGATGTTCCCATCTCTAATGATGACGAAACACAGGTGCCAAGTGCTGCAGCTTTCTGCAGTGTGTAGACCGGCAAGGAGGGCAGGGGTAAGGACTGGGTGGAAGATCATGCCAGGGATTATTATTATTATTTTTTTTTAGATTACCTTTGATTCCATGGTGCTGTACATGAAGGGGGGGTTACATGCAAAACATAAATTACAATGAACAAACTAATAGTGACAGCCAGGTACAGAGGGGAGAGGACCCTATCCTTGCGGCCTTACATTCTACAGGATAATGAGGAAGGAGACAGAAGGTATTTTTATTATTATTTTATTGTTATTATTATTTATTATTATTTGTAGTAATTTTTCAAATAAAGGTATTTTGTGTGTCTTTTTATTTTTATTTCCAGGGTTAGTGATGGGGGCGTCAGACAGACACCTATCTATTACTAACCCCATGGGCTTGATGCCAGATGACATTACACAGCTGACATCAACCCCAAAAACTATTACCCTGATTTCCTCTGCACTAGAGCAATCAGGAAGAGCCGAGGCTAAGCGCCAGAATTGGCACATATAATGGATGCTCCATTTCTGGGGCTTCAGAGGGCTGATCATATTAGGCTAGGAAGGGGTAAATAAACATAGCCCTTCCCAGCCTATTTATATAATATTCCAGCTGTTTGCTTTGCCTTGGCTGGTTATTAAAAATAGGGGAGACCCCGAGTCATTTTTTTTAGGGCCTCCTCATTTTTAACAACAAGCAAAGGCAAAGCAGACAGTTGGGGGCTAATATTAATAGGCTGGGAAGGTCTATGGATATTGGCCCTTCCTCAACATAATAAGTCCGGCTCACAGCTGTCTGCATTCCCTTGGCATGTTATTAAAAATAGGAGGGCCCCACACTAAAAAAAACATTTTTTTTTGCAAAGACTAGTTTTTGCATCGCCATATTTTGAGAGATATAATTTTTCTATATTTCGGCCGACAGAGTCATGTAATGGCTTGTTTTTTGCGGGACAAGTTGACGTTTTTATTGGTACCATTTTAGGGCATGTAACTTTTTTTATGGCTTTCTATTCCGATTTTTGGGAGGCAGAAAAAACAAAAACCAACAATTCAGGAATCGTTTTTTTGGGGATTTTTTTATGCCGTTTTGCGTGTGGTAAAATTGATAAGGCAGATTTATTCTTCGGGTCAGTACGTTTACGGTAAATATGATAGATAGCTCCAAATGATTGACTCCCCAAAAGTCTGAGCACTAAGACATGGTTGCAGTTTGCTGCATTCATAATGTACATGTGAGTTATCCCAGAGCTTTTTACATTTTCAGAAATAAAAAAGGGAGTTTTATTTGCCTTGGTTATCCTAGTAATGACATTAGATGCTGTCTGAGCATTTGTTCACATTAGTGTTGCAGCTTTTGTTTATAACAGCCACAGCTCATTTGTACATCAAACATTAGGGCTGCCCTACAGCCACTTTGGGGCCAATTCAATAAGATTATTTACCATGTTCACTATACAGAAAAAAAAACCATAATAAAAGTACACATATTTGGTATAGCCACGTCCGGAATGACCCAACCTATAAAACTGTCCCACTAGTTAACCCCTTTAGTGAACACCATAAAATATAAATATAAAAAACTGGAAAAAAACTATGTTTAATCATCATACCGCCTTACAAAAAGTGGAATAAAACGCAATCAAAAAGATGAATGTGAATAAAAATGGTACCGCTGAAAATGTCATCTTGTCCCACAAAAAACAAGATGCCATATAGCTGCATCAGTTGAAAACTAAAAAGTTATAGCTCTCAGAATAAAGTGATGTAAAAATAACTATTTTTTCTACAAAATAGTTTTTATTGTGTATGTGACACCCCAGGGGTCTGGTTGCCACAGTGATAGAGATATTACGTCTGAGAGCAGGTGGGAGGTCCTTTGGTCAGGGATCCTGTGCATGCCACACCTCCTGCCCAGTCTTGGGAGGGGAAGGACTTCCCCTATATAAACCCGGGGCTGAGGCAGGGTTAGTGAAAAAAGAAGACAGAACAAGAGTAGAGAAGAGAAGCAGCATAGCAAGAAACATCAGGAGCTCTGTGGGGAGCAGTGTTACAACAAGTCAGGGGCTGGCAGCTGCAGAGCTCGCCCTGACTGAGAAGATTTCTAACCGGACCCGGCGTCCGAGGCTGTGGGGACTAACTCCTACCCAGCAGCAGAAACCGTCCGGCAGAGGATTTCAGGTCCTCTGGCCCAGAAGCCCGAAGGCACGGTCACACGCGTGGGACCAGCACCGCCATCGTGGAGCGGAAGCCATTAGAAGGCCCCGAGTCACCGGCCATACGGGTGAGCACCACACGGTACACTCAGGGACGTGGGCTACTTATTCCCGCCTCTAGCAAGGTAGCCAGAAGAGTACAGTTAGTTGGGAAGGCCTACAACTCCGCCTGGCCAGGGGAAATCCCATCTGCTCAAGGACTGACCAGGCCCCTATCACTAGCAAGTACTCCGGGAGGGTCTTTCTTTGTCACCAGTAAAGACCCTGAACTACACCGCACCGTCTCTGAGTGGTTCCTGCTACCCCCATCATCCACGTCGGCTGCCCTGAGGCCATACCCCTCCCGTTGGGGGTTATACCATCCACGCTGCACCATCCTTCCACCGGCCTCAGCGGTCTGCCCTGCAGCGGCAGCTCCATAGCTGCATTCAACGGGTGGCGTAGTCACCAACCATCTACTGCTAGTACATCGCCGCTCAGTTTGACTCCCTGGGCACGGACCGGGTCGCCGCCACGAGACTACAACCCTCAAGAGATCCGGCTCCGGGTAAGCTCCCGCGTGCGCATCGCAGCGCGACACAGGCCCAGGGGCGCGTCAACTTTGGCGTAGTCGGCAGGATCTCGTGCCCGCAACCACCGGGTACTGCGTGCCTGAAAAGCAAAGACTGTTCAAACTTACCAGTGGTGAAGATTCCCACTATCCGTGGAGGTTTCCCGCCATCCGGCGCCATCTTCTACCTTCTTCCCGACATCCGCGAAGTTTTCCCGCCATCCGGCGCCATCTTCGACCTTCTTCCCGCCATCCGTGGAGTTTTCCCGCCATTGGACGCCATCTTGAGGACGCCGCGCGGGAAGAAGAGGGGCGTGGACTCCGAAAGCGCGCGAGAACTGAAGCCCCGCCTCACGTCCGGACGTTGCGTAAGGTCCTGGAAGGAGCCCAGCAGACGCCGACGTCACCGGAGCGCGACGGAAGGTCCTCAACCCTGACGATCCACTGCGGAGCCGCGGCCTACGGAACAGGATCATAGCAAGGTAGGCCACGGTCCACTAGGGGGGAGGAAGATGGCGGATACGGAGGAGAGCTTCACTGCCTCAACCCCCGCCAGCGCCACCGCTGCTGCAGTTATGCCCTTCACCATGCCCTATATCCCGGGAGCAGCTTGGCTACCCCAGTACTCAGGGGAGTCACATACCCTGCATGACTTTAGAGAAAAGCTGGATAGCCTCTTCCAGGTGTACCCCCTCACAGAAGAGCAAAAAGTGAGCATCCTGGTGGCCCAACTAACCAGGGCAGCCAAAAGGGAAGTAAAATCCTGGATACCTGGGAGGAAGACTGTCGCAGGGATACTAACCCGGCTGAAGGACACCTTTGATACCCGCACCTCAGCCGAGATTAAGCTTAGATTCTACGGGTGCAAGCAATGAGCGCATGAGAGTATAAGGGACTATGCACTAAACCTACAAGAGGCCCTGAGAGCCATAAAGCAGACCGACCCTGATGGGGTGGGAAACGAGGACAGGCTGTTGACTGAACAATTTATAGAGGGTTTATATTGCAATGCCCACCGAACCCAGTTGCGGGCAATGGCCTTACAGGATCCCCATCTGGACTTTGCACAGTTCAAGGACAGAGCCATCCGGGTGCTCCGAGAACCGGCACCGGGTGGCGTTGTGACCCACAGGCGCCCAGCTATCACTTACCACCAGGAGGCGGCGCCCTTGTCGGCAGGGCCTGTGGGAGCTGATGCGCAGGCTTTGGACAATGACCCGGCTCCAGACCTACGCCATCAGGTCCAAGAGCTAGCTAAGAGCGTTGCTGCGCTAACCCGAACTGTGCAGTCTTTACAGGTTTCCACCCCAGGGAAGATCCAGCTGGCATCCGGACCGGAGGACATCCCGTGGCGTCGACCAAGGAGGACCCCACCGGCCAGAGGAAGACCCAGTGACCGATACAGCGAGGACGGACGACCCATCTGCCGCCGCTGCAATCAACCCGGACATATGGAAAGGTACTGTTCTTTAAACGGGCACAACCTGGGGTAGAGGGCCAACCCCCAGGAAAAAGATCACCAGGCCCATCGAACTGGCGCGACAGATATGTGGGAGGACGTCCAGTCTTGCCTGTGGTACTGGATGGCATTCCCATGAGTGCCCTACTGGACACCGGGTCACAGGTCACCACTATCCCGTACGTGCTCTTTAAGCAGTACTGGAATGACTCGGATATTACCCGCTACCCTGACGACGACTTGAGTATCATCGCCAGCAATGGCCAGCCCGTGCCACAGATCGGATTTAAAGAGGTGACCATCAAAATCGGTAGAGTCGAACTGGCAGCACAGGGACTGATCATTGTAGACATTGACAAACATGAGAGCCACCCAAAAATAACTCTAGGAACTAATGTAATTGAGAATTGTCTTGCAGAGGTGATTTTCCTTCTACAGCAGGTTGCCAAGAACGCCAGCTCCGGCGAGCAGCGAGTGCTCCAGAAAGAGATCCGGGCACTGATGCGACGGCAACAGGTGGAACTCTCCGGCGTTCTTTTTAGGAGTCCTTGGTGGATTTACCGGGAATCCTTGTACATAGTTGGAGCGTAACCCAGGATGGACGAAAGACTGTTAAGGACTCGGGGCAGGACAGGCCCCTACCTGGTTACGTCTCCCTGTTTTGGTGAAATGGACACCTTGCTTTTCAAAACTGCACCCGGTTGCGGACACGCCGTAACCATCTTATGTGTTTTTCTTACTGTATTGTTATTGTTATACCTTGTTATGTTTTTCTAAAAAAAAAAAAAAATATATGTTTAGTCCCGGAGTACTAAATTTCACTAGGGGGGAATGTGACACCCCAGGGGTCTGGTTGCCACAGTGATAGAGATATTACGTCTGAGAGCAGGTGGGAGGTCCTTTGGTCAGGGATCCTGTGCATGCCACACCTCCTGCCCAGTCTTGGGAGGGGAAGGACTTCCCCTATATAAACCCGGGTCTGAGGCAGGGTTAGTGAAAAAAGAAGACAGAACAAGAGTAGAGAAGAGAAGCAGCATAGCAAGAAACATCAGGAGCTCTGTGGGGAGCAGTGTTACAACGAGTCAGGGGCTGGCAGCTGCAGAGCTCGCCCTGACTGAGAAGATTTCTAACCGGACCCGGCGTCCGAGGCTGTGGGGACTAACTCCTACCCAGCAGCAGAAACCGTCCGGCAGAGGATTTCAGGTCCTCTGGCCCAGAAGCCCGAAGGCACGGTCACACGCGTGGGACCAGCACCGCCATCGTGGAGCGGAAGCCATTAGAAGGCCCCGAGTCACCGGCCATACGGGTGAGCACCACACGGTACACTCAGGGACGTGGGCTACTTATTCCCGCCTCTAGCAAGGTAGCCAGAAGAGTACAGTTAGTTGGGAAGGCCTACAACTCCGCCTGGCCAGGGGAAATCCCATCTGCTCAAGGACTGACCAGGCCCCTATCACTAGCAAGTACTCCGGGAGGGTCTTTCTTTGTCACCAGTAAAGACCCTGAACTACACCGCACCGTCTCTGAGTGGTTCCTGCTACCCCCATCATCCACGTCGGCTGCCCTGAGGCCATACCCCTCCCGTTGGGGGTTATACCATCCACGCTGCACCATCCTTCCACCGGCCTCAGCGGTCTGCCCTGCAGCGGCAGCTCCATAGCTGCATTCAACGGGTGGCGTAGTCACCAACCATCTACTGCTAGTACATCGCCACTCAGTTTGACTCCCTGGGCACGGACCGGGTCGCCGCCACGAGACTACAACCCTCAAGAGATCCGGCTCCGGGTAAGCTCCCGCGTGCGCATCGCAGCGCGACACAGGCCCAGGGGCGCGTCATGTAAAAGCGCCAAAACCTTAAAAAACTATATAAATGTGGTATCACTGAAATCATACCGACCAGAAGAATAAAGCTTCCTTATCAATTTTACCACTTGCAGAATGGCAAAAAAAAATCTCAAAAAACAATTCCTGAATAGAGATGAGCGTTGTTCTACTCGAACTGTTCGCCAATCTCAAATTCGAGCTGTTTTGGGCGGTGTTCGAGCCGGTCGGCGAACACGAACAATTTGAGAAAAATTCGGCTGTTCGAGGTTATGTTCGATAACTGTTCGTGCACCAAAATCATAACTGGATTTTTTCTCAGTAATGATGAAAATTAATGTTAATACGCAGTTTGAGTGTACACCGGGGCGGGGGGAGGGGCAGGGGATGGATCTCTGCAGGAACAATGAAGATCTCCATTTTTTTTTCTCTTTCCCGCATTTGCAGTGGGGAGGTGCAATCTGTCAGCCTATCAGCAGCGCACACACGGAGCGAAGTGCTTTTTTTCACACAAGCAAGGGCATGTGTGATTGGCAGTGTATGTCACATGTCCTTGCCCTATAAGACCAAGCCATTTTCCCCGTCGCCACCATTTTCTCACTGCTGCAGCTGCGTGTTAGACGGCACCGCTGTTGCTGTGTGCGCTATACCTTGTTAATTTCAAGCCAATTTTCGCACAAATATACAGATAGCTTGGGAGTAGGGAATAGTTGTGATTGCAGTCCTTTTAAGGACTAGGTTACAGCATTTCCTACGACTTTTATCAGGCAGGTCTGTGCTCTTAAATAGATAGATTGTGGGAGTAAAGACTAATTGTAATTGGAGTCCTTTTCAGGACTAGGTTACATCAGTTCCTATCAGTTTTTGCCAGGCAGGTCTGTGCCAGTGCTGTGCAAGTTTTTTTCACAGCATTTGGCTGAATCTAGCAAAGCTAATCCTTTTTGGCCTATTGCAGAGTGTGTTAGTCAGTGGAGTAGCCTATCTGTGTTGCAAGATATACCACCTGTGTATAGAATACCAATTTTTTTACTGCACCTAGTGAAGTAAAATCTTTTGGGCATAGCATCATTCTATTAGTCCATCTATACTGACCTCCATCAGGTTGCAAACTGAATATAATTTTTTTCTGCATCTAGCTCTGAAAAAATATTTGGGCTTCTAGCAGTGTGTGGGACTTGGTCTATTAGTCCATCTATACTGACCTCCATCAGGTTGCAAATTAAAAATAATTTTTTTCTTCATTTAGCTCTGAAAAAATATTTGGGCTTCTAGCAGTGTGTGGGACTTGTTCTATTAGTCCTTCTATACTGACCTCCAGCAGGTTGCAAATTGAATATAATTTTTTTCTGCATCTAGCTCTGAAAAAATATTTGGGCTTCTAGCGATGTGTGGGACTTGGTCTATTAGTCCATCTATACTGACCTCCATCAGGTTGCAAATTAAAAATAATTTTTTTCTGCATCTAGCTCTGAAAAAATATTTGGGCTTCTAGCAGTGTGTGGGACTTGGTCTATTAGTCCATCTATACTGACCTCCATCAGGTTGCAAATTAAAAATAATTTTTTTCTTCATTTATCTCTGAAAAAATATTTGGGCTTCTAGCAGCGTGTGGGACTTGTTCTATTAGTCCATCTATACTGACCTCCATCAGGTTGCAAATTAAAAATAATTTTTTTCTGCATCTAGCTCTGAAAAAATATTTGGGCTTCTAGCAGTGTGTGGGACTTGGTCTATTAGTCCATCTATACTGACCTCCATCAGGTTGCAAATTAAAAATAATTTTTTTCTGCATCTAGCTCTGAAAAAATATTTGGGCTTCTAGCAGTGTGTGGGACTTGGTCTATTAGTCCATCTATACTGACCTCCATCAGGTTGCAAATTGAATAAAAAAATTTTCTGCATCTAGCTCTGAAAAAATATTTGGGCTTCTAGCGGTGTGTGGGACTTGGTCTATTAGTCCATCTATACTGACCTCCATCAGGTTGCAAATTAAAAATAATTTTTTTCTGCATCTAGCTCTGAAAAAATATTTGGGCTTCTAGCAGTGTGTGGGACTTGGTCTATTAGTCCATCTATACTGACCTCCATCAGGTTGCAAATTAAAAATAATTTTTTTCTTCATTTAGCTCTGAAAAAATATTTGGGCTTCTAGCAGTGTGTGGGACTTGTTCTATTAGTCCTTCTATACTGACGTCCAGCAGGTTGCAAATTTAAAATAATTTTTTTCTGCATCTAGCTCTGAAAAAATATTTGGGCTTCTAGCGGTGTGTGGGACTTGGTCTATTAGTCCATCTATACTGACCTCCATCAGGTTGCAAATTAAAAATAATTTTTTTCTGCATCTAGCTCTGAAAAAATATTTGGGCTTCTAGCAGTGTGTGGGACTTGGTCTATTAGTCCATCTATACTGACCTCCATCAGGTTGCAAATTAAAAATAATTTTTTTCTGCATCTAGCTCTGAAAAAATATTTGGGCTTCTAGCAGTGTGTGGGACTTGGTCTATTAGTCCATCTATACTGACCTACATCAGGTTGCAAATTAAAAATAATTTTTTTCTTCATTTAGCTCTGAAAAAATATTTGGGCTTCTAGCAGTGTGTGGGACTTGTTCTATTAGTCCTTCTATACTGACCTCCAGCAGGTTGCAAATTGAATATAATTTTTTTCTGCATCTAGCTCTGAAAAAATATTTGGGCTTCTAGCGGTGTGTGGGACTTGGTCTATTAGTCCATCTATACTGACCTCCATCAGGTTGCAAATTAAAAATAATTTTTTTCTGCATCTAGCTCTGAAAAAATATTTGGGCTTCTAGCGGTGTGTGGGACTTGGTCTATTAGTCCATCTATACTGACCTCCATCAGGTTGCAAATTAAAAATAATTTTTTTCTGCATCTAGCTCTGAAAAAATATTTGGGCTTCTAGCAGTGTGTGGGACTTGGTCTATTAGTCCATCTATACTGACCTCCATCAGGTTGCAAATTGAATAAAAATATTTTCTGCATCTAGCTCTGAAAAAATATTTGGGCTTCTAGCGGTGTGTGGGACTTGGTCTATTAGTCCATCTATACTGACCTCCATCAGGTTGCAAATTAAAAATAATTTTTTTCTGCATCTAACCCATGTTATGCACACGCCCGGGCTAAGCGGCGTGTGCGTGTGATTGGTAGTGATTCCACTGGACCGTGCCGGAGAGTGAATGCCTGGAGGGGCGTGACTAAGTATTCACCCGATCCGACCAGGGTCGCACGACGGCATACGACGCCAGTGCACCAAGGAGGAACCGAGCAGAGGGACCAGGTGCTACTCCAGGACAGACCCCGGACACGGCTGTTGACCCACACAGGGGAATACAGGAACAGGCTGGTAGGCTGGCACACAGACTGGAGGGTATAGGCAGGCACGACTGGTATGCAGGCAGGCGGGTATGCAGGCAGGGGGGTAAAGGCAAGCACAGCTAGAGTGCAGACAGGGAGGCACTAGCAGGTAGGAACACAGGCGAGATAGGACCCAGTACACACCGGGACTCAGGAACAATACAGGCAGAGGGTTACAGGCAAGCACAGCTAGAGTGCAGACAAGGCTGAGCAGGGAGGACAGGGCTCTGTTCACACGGAACAGACAGGAAGGGAAAGACAGAGCCAGATACTCACACAGTACTTGCAAAGACAACAAGCAGGAGTTAGGTACGAGTTCAGACTCTGCAGAAAAAGGAAGGGAACGGACATAGAGGCAAAACAGGTAAAGGACAGGAGAGAGTTCAGACTGGAACTGAGTGTACGGAGGAGACCGACACTGCAGAGGGATACAGGAGCGGGTCTGGGAATACGGCCCGCAGAGAGGCGGAACGAACAGGCAAGGAGCGTGTTCAGACAGGACAGACCAGACGCAGGAGCGGGTCTAGGAAATCGGCCACTAGAAGGCGGAACGAACAGGCAAGGAGCGTGTTCAGACAGGACAGACCAGACACAGGAGCGGGTCTAGGAAATCGGCCACTAGAAGGCGAGAGGAACAGGCTAGGAGCGTGTTCAGACAGGACAGACAAGAGAACACAGAAAGGAGTCAGTTCAGACACGGGAGCTGATACCGCAAAGCAGGAGACATACAGGACTCAGTTCAGACACGGGAGCTGATACCGCAAAGCAGGAGACATACAGGACACAGTTCAGACACGGGAGCTGATACCGCAAAGCAGGAGACATACAGGACTCAGTTCAGACACGGGAACTGATACAAAAAGCAGGAGACAAGAGACGGGACCTGGCACCTTCAGAGTGCAAGCACACACTGAAGGAAACACTATGCTCAGGCAGGGATAGATGGGCGCAGCTGAGCTATATACCAGGTGACAGACAGCAATAGGCTGAGGACGCACAAGGGGTGTGACCCACAGCAGGTACAAAAAGCAGGAAGTGATCGGGCGCCGCCCTTAAGCAGCAGAAACAGACACAAACAGACAGCATGGAGGGAAGCCAGAGAGACATTCTGGACAGGAGATCAAGTGCGCGCTCTTGCACAGTGGGAGATGGACCACTATGCAAGGACGCCGCCAGGTATGTTACAGTACCCCCCCCTTACGCCCCCTCTTCTTCAGGCCTGCCAGAATCTTCCGCAGGGAATTCGAGGACCAGTCGTTCACTTCAAGGAGATCACTTCCACTGTCCACAGGAAAAACTGATCTCATCTGGTTAGCTAGGATGCTACCTCCTATCCAGCCATCCTCAGCAACAGACGAAACGGGTGGAGTACCAGGAACAGCACACAAGGAAGTCTCTCTCCACATATTTTCAGGTGGCACCCCAGAGGGTACAGGAGACAACTGGAAGTCCTTCACCGGGTTGGAGGGGGACAGAGACTTGGGGGTAATCTCTGCTTCGAGGTACATCTTGTCAAGCTCACAGGAAGAAATAGACGGGTTATCAGGTACATAATGAGGAAAAGTCACTGTCTCTTTGTTATCTGGTGGTACCCCGGAGGATTCAGGAAACAACTGGAGGTCCTCCGCCGGGTCAGAAGAGTGCAGAGGCTCAGAGAAAACATCTGCTTTAGAGTACACTAGGTCGGACTCACTGGACGAAGCAGGCGAGGTATCGGGTACCGAGTATAGGAAAGTCTCTGTCCATTCACCACCAGGTGGCACCCCGAAGGGTTCTGGAGACAACTGGCGGTCCTCCGCCTGGTCAGAGGGGTGTAGAGACTCACGGGTAACCTCTGCTTCAGAGTACACTAGGTCGGACTCACTGGACGAAGCAAGCGAGGTATCAGATCTAGGATATAGGAAAGTCTCTGTCCATTCACCACCAGGTGGCACCCAGAAGGGTTCTGGAGACAACTGGAGGTCCTCCGCCTGGTCGGAGGGGTGTAGAGACTCGGGAGTAACTACCACTTTGGGGTACCCATTGTCAGGCTCACAGGACGAAGCGGACAAAGTATCGAGTACCGGGTGTAGAGAAGTCTCTCTCCATTTGTCATCGAGTGGTATCCCGGAGGATTCAGGAGGCAACAGGGGGTCCTCCACCAGGTAGTAGAGGTGCACAGACTCTGAGGTAACCACAGCTTTGGAGCATCCTTGGACATGCACACCGGTTAAAGTGGGTGAAGCATCTGATGCCGGGTGCAGGAAGTTCTCCTGTGTGGAGTCTGGATGGGCAGAAGTCTCTTCGGGCAGGAGAACTGGTGCACTACCCACGCACATTACCCGTTGGGGCTTCTCCGGGATACAGGGAGATGAAGCTTCAGTAGGGACTTCAAGGTTGGGGTCAGGAGGTCTCAGGGAGGACAGACCCTGGCGTGACGGCTTGCCTCTACGTCTAGCACGTCTGGGCTGCCTCTTGAGGTTGGGAGAAGTATTCCGGAAAGCGTAGTCACCCTGTGAGGATTCTGGGTGGGCAGTAGTCTCATTGGGCTGGAGGACTATTGCGCTACCCACACACATTACCCGTCGGGGCTGCTCCGGGATATTGGGAAGTGAAGCTTCAGCAGGGGCTTCAGGGTTAGGGTACTCGAAGACCATACGAAAGGCCACCAGGAAGGCCTGCAGGTCAAGGATGACAGGATCCCATGCTTCCCATAGGGGGGTGACCCATTTCAAGGCATCACCCGCTAGGTAGTCAATCATAAAGGCCACTTTAGCCCAATCGGAAGGAAAATAGAGAGGGTAGGCCTTAAAGTGTAGCATGCATTGCTCCACAAATGCACGACACTGTCTTGGATCCCCATAGTAACGTGGCGGATCCGCAGGAACGAGGGCTGATAGATCCATCTGGACGGGTGCGTAACTCGCCTGGAACTCAGCTAAAGGGGGGAAAAAAATTTATTTATTTTATTTTAATGCATGTATTCGCTGGAAAAACTTCTCAAAGAGCGAAGGCCGTGGGGCTCAACGGGAACCATGGCCTGAGCATGCTGTTATGCACACGCCCGGGCTAAGCGGCGTGTGCGTGTGATTGGTAGTGATTCCACTGGACCGTGCCGGAGAGTGAATGCCTGGAGGGGCGTGACTAAGTATTCACCCGATCCGACCAGGGTCGCACGACGGCATACGACGCCAGTGCACCAAGGAGGAACCGAGCAGAGGGACCAGGTGCTACTCCAGGACAGACCCCGGACACGGCTGTTGACCCACACAGGGGAATACAGGAACAGGCTGGTAGGCTGGCACACAGACTGGAGGGTATAGGCAGGCACGACTGGTATGCAGGCAGGCGGGTATGCAGGCAGGGGGGTAAAGGCAAGCACAGCTAGAGTGCAGACAGGGAGGCACTAGCAGGTAGGAACACAGGCGGGATAGGACCCAGTACACACCGGGACTCAGGAACAATACAGGCAGAGGGTTACAGGCAAGCACAGCTAGAGTGCAGACAAGGCTGAGCAGGGAGGACAGGGCTCTGTTCACACGGAACAGACAGGAAGGGAAAGACAGAGCCAGATACTCACACAGTACTTGCAAAGACAACAAGCAGGAGTTAGGTACGAGTTCAGACTCTGCAGAAAAAGGAAGGGAACGGACATAGAGGCAAAACAGGTAAAGGACAGGAGAGAGTTCAGACTGGAACTGAGTGTACGGAGGAGACCGACACTGCAGAGGGATACAGGAGCGGGTCTGGGAATACGGCCCCCAGAGAGGCGGAACGAACAGGCAAGGAGCGTGTTCAGACAGGACAGACCAGACGCAGGAGTGGGTCTAGGAAATCGGCCACTAGAAGGCGGAACGAACAGGCAAGGAGCGTGTTCAGACAGGACAGACCAGACACAGGAGCGGGTCTAGGAAATCGGCCACTAGAAGGCGAGAGGAACAGGCTAGGAGCGTGTTCAGACAGGACAGACAAGAGAACACAGAAAGGAGTCAGTTCAGACACGGGAGCTGATAACGCAAAGCAGGAGACATACAGGACTCAGTTCAGACACGGGAGCTGATACCGCAAAGCAGGAGACATACAGGACACAGTTCAGACACGGGAGCTGATACCGCAAAGCAGGAGACATACAGGACTCAGTTCAGACACGGGAACTGATACAAAAAGCAGGAGACAAGAGACGGGACCTGGCACCTTCAGAGTGCAAGCACACACTGAAGGAAACACTATGCTCAGGCAGGGATAGATGGGCGCAGCTGAGCTATATACCAGGTGACAGACAGCAATAGGCTGAGGACGCACAAGGGGTGTGACCCACAGCAGGTACAAAAAGCAGGAAGTGATCGGGCGCCGCCCTTAAGCAGCAGAAACAGACACAAACAGACAGCATGGAGGGAAGCCAGAGAGACATTCTGGAAAGGAGATCAAGTGCGCGCTCTTGCACAGTGGGAGATGGACCACTATGCAAGGACGCCGCCAGGTATGTTACAACCCAGCCAATAGTTTTGGCCTAATACCACAGTTTGGCCACTCAGCTCTGCTCGGTTACCATCCATTGTTTTTTTGTGCAAACAACTCCAGAGTTGTGAATTAGTTAACCACCAAAATGAGTGGAAAAAGGCCTGCTGCTGGTGGAAAGGGGAATAGGCGTGTTGGGAAGGGGAAAAAAGGTTGTGTCCGTGGGGTAGGTGCAGAAGAAAGACCATCTTCCAGCCAAACTAAAATGTCTACTTCTTTTAGCGGACAATGTGATAAGATCCCTTTCTTACGGCCACGCCAATCGCTACAAATTCCAGATGAGGCACAAAAACAGCAGGTGCTTCAACGGATATCAAGTGCTCCTTTAAGTGGGCTCTCCTCCACATCAACTTCAACATCACAAATACTCCAGTCCTCAAAGGTGTCACCCAAATCGCACTTGCTTCCTCACAGCTCCCAAATCTCCAGCTGCCCGTCTGAGTATGAGGTAGAACAGATGGTTGAGTCTGCAGAGCTGTTTACTCATACTATAGCCTGGGAATCAGAGGTCGACTCCAGCGCTTCTGTGAATCCAGACGAGGAAATGATCTGCACTGATGCCCAGAATCTTTATGAGTCGGATCCAGGACCAGACGCAGAAGGTTCTGACCATAATGTAGACCCTCATTCCCAAACTGTAACTCCTGTTGGTGGAGACAATGAGGAAGACGATGATAAGACTCAAATACCTGATTGGAGCGACAACTTTAGTTTTTTGTCAGGGCAGGAACAGGTTGGCTCTGAGGACGACGGGTGTGATAACGCACAGGGTGATGATGATGAGGTCGGAGATCCCACTTACTGTCAACCCACAGTCAGCCAAGAGATGAGGTCAGCAGAGGAGGTGGAGGAAGATGCTAGTGACGACGAGGTCAGGTTGCGCCTTCCTGGACAGAGACGTAGTACTGGAAGCACGTCAACAACTGCATCCTCAAACACAACTCTGCCTCTCACCACAAGTCGTGGTGGCTCCTCAGGTCGCATGGGTGCTAAGCCTTGCATAGCCTGGGCATTTTTTCAGATCGATAAAGATGACCCAACTCGTGTTATCTGTAACATTTGTCAGCAAAAGCTAAGTAGAGGCCAAAAAATACATAGTTTGAGTACTTCATGCATGAACCGGCACATGGACATGAAGCATAAGTTGCAGTGGGAAGCTCAGTGTGCTACAATGCGGTCTAGCCGGCCGGGCCAACCACCGTCTGCCATATCTTGTGCATCCGCGGCCTCTTCATCCTCTGTGACTGGGGGGACAGCAGTCACACCTGTTTTGGGGCGCAGACCTGCCACCTCTTTACCCGCAACAGCCAGCGTGATTGGCAGGTCATCATTTTCTTTGGAGGTGGTAACACCAGCTGGTCTTGAGCGCTGTCCGACATCGATAGCACCACCTTTGGATCAAGGCAACCTAACATGTCCGCCTGCATCTTCCTCACAGACCGGCAGTTTGCCGGGGACACCCTTATCAACCCCGTCTAAGCACAATAGCCAGCCCTCGGTCCCTCAGATGTGGACAAGTAAAAGACCATTTCCTCCTAGCCATGAGAAAGCTAAGAGGTTGAATTTCACCATCTGCAAGCTCTTGGCTACAGAAATGCTGCCTTTCCGCCTGGTGGACACAGAGGATTTTCGAGACCTTATGTCCGTCGCAGTGCCCCAGTACCAGATGCCCAGTCGGCACTACTTCTCAAAGAAAGGTGTGCCTGCGCTCCACCAGCATGTCGCACACAACATCACCGCTTCTTTGAGAAACTCTGTGTGTGACAGGGTGCATTTCACCACAGACACTTGGACGAGTAGGCATGGACAGGGGCGTTACATGTCGCTGACTGGGCACTGGGTAACTATGGTGACAGCAGGACAAGGGGCTGCTGTCCAAGTCTTGCCGTCCCCACGAGTTGTGCGTCAATCCTCTTTATGTCATTTTTCCTCCACTGCTTCTGCCTCCTCAACCTCCTCTCGGTCTTCCACCTGCACCCAAAGCCTGTCTGGTCATGCCACAAGCTTTCTAACTGCGCAGAAGGGATCCTGCACACCTCCTTACAATGCTGGCAGTAGGGCTCAACGTCATCAGGCGGTTTTTACATTGAAATGTCTGGGAAATGTGAGTCACACAGCTGAGGAGTTGTGGTCAGCTCTGGAGAACCAATTTCATGAATGGTTGTCTCCACTGGACCTGAAACCAGGGAAGGCCGTGTGCGACAATGCTGCAAACCTGGGTGCGGCCCTTCGCCGGGGCAATGTCACACACGTGCCTTGTATGGCTCACGTGTTGAACCTGGTTGTCCAGCAATTTTTAGCCCACTATCCCAGACTAGATGGCCTTCTGCAGAGGGCACGGTCGCTGTGTGCTCACTTCCGCCGTTCGCATCCCGCAGCTCAGCGACTTACATCTCTACAGAAGTCGTTGGGCCTGCCACTTCACCGGCTAAAATGCGATGTGCCTACCCGGTGGAATTCAACTCTGCACATGTTGCAGCGACTGTGGCAGCACCGACAAGCCCTGGTGCAATACGTTCTGACGTATAGCCTGGGCCAACGAGATTCAGAGGTGGGGCAAATCACGCTGGAGGAGTGGTCTCAGATCAGGGACCTATGCACCCTTCTGCACAGTTTTGAAATGGCGACGAAGATGTTTAGTGCTGACGATGCCATTATCAGCATGACTATTCCGGTGATTTACATGCTGGAGCACATGTTAAACAGAATTCGGAGTCAGGTGGTGGCACAAGAGGAGGTGGAGGAAGTAGAGGAGGAGGAGTTGTATGCGGAAGGGCTAACATCTGCAAGGTCCAGACGGTCGGCAGCACCAGGGCGGCAGGCATGTGAGGGTGGGGGTGATGATTTTACCAGGGCGCATGGTAGCAGCCAAACTAGTGAGGAAGGTGCAGGAGCCCAGGAAGAAGTGGAGGACGAACTGATGGAAGACTCATCAGATGAGGGAGACCTTGATCACATTTCTGTTGTGCGAGGTTGGGGGGAGAGGACAGAGGAAGGAAGCATGATTGTTACCTCGCCACCAACACAACAGGGACTTGGTGCTCCTGGATGCGCAACACACATGAGTGCCTTCTTGCTGCACTACCTGCAACATGACCCTCGAATTGTGAGAATTAGAAATAATCCTGACTACTGGGTTGCCACACTGTTAGATCCCCGGTACAAAAGTAAATTTGCAGAAATTATTCCTGCCATAGAAAGGGATGCATGCATGCAGGAGTATCAGCAGAGACTGTTGCAGAATCTTACATGTGCTTTTCCACAAAATACCAGTGGTGCACGTAGTGAATCTCACAGTTCCAACTTGCCAACCGTGGTCTGTATGGAATTGTTCAATAAAGGGCCCAAAATTAAGATAACATAGATGGGAGAGGTCTCTATGAATAGGAATTCCTAAGTATTTGATACCCTGTGAGGGCCAGGCAAAGGGAAAGTTGGACTGGATGGAATCCTATATGGATTTAGGGAGGGAGACATCGAGGGCCTCAGACTTCGCTGCATTGATTTTAAAATTTTACCATGTAACAAAGTGATCTATTTCAGCCATAACAGCAGGGATGGATATATGTGATTGAGTGATATATACTAGGACATCATCAGCAAATAGAGAGCACTTGTACTCGGTGCCTCTGTGACACCCCAGGGGTCTGGTTGCCACAGTGATAGAGATATTATGTCTGAGAGCAGGTGGGAGGTCCTTTGGTCAGGGATCCTGTGCATGCCACACCTCCTGCCCAGTCTTGGGAGGGGAAGAACTTCCCCTATATAAACCCGGGGCTGAAGCAGGGTGAGCAGTCAAGGAGAGTAGAGACAAGAAACAGCAGAAGCAATACTACTACAAGTCAGGGGCTGGCAGCTGCAGAGCTCGCCCTGACTGAGAAGATTTCTTACCGGACCCGGCGTCCGAGGCTGTGGGGACTAACTCTTACCCAGCAGCAGAAGCCGACCGGCAGGGGATTTCAGGTCCTCAGGCCCAGAAACCCGAAGGCACGGTCACACGCGTGGGACCAGCACCGCCATCGTGGAGCGGAAGCCATTAGAAGGCCCCGAGTCACCGGCCATACGGGTGAGCACCACACGGTACACTCAGGGACGTGGGCTACTTATATCCGCCTCTAGCAAGGTAGCCAGAAGAGTACAGTCAGTTTGGGAGGCCTACAACTCCGCCTGGCCAGGGGAGATCCCATCTGCTCAAGGACTGACCAGGCCCCGTTCACTAGCAAGTACTCCGGGAGGGTCTATCGTTGTTACCAGTAAAGACCCTGAATTACACCGCACCGTCTCTGAGTGGTTCCTGCTACCCCCATCATCCACACCTGCTGCCCTGAGGCCATACCCCTCCCGTTGGGGGTTATACCATCTACGCTGCACCATCCATCCACCGGCCTCAGCGGACGGTCCTGCAGCGGCAGCTCCATAGCTGCATTCAACGGGTGGCGTAGTCGTCCTACATCTACCGCTGTTACATCGCCGCTCAGTTTGACTCCCTGGGCACGGACCGGGTCACCGCCACGAGACTACAACCCTCAAGAGATCCGGCTCCGGGTAAGCTCCCGCGTGCGCAACGCAGCGCGACACAGGCCCAGGGGCGCGTCAACTTTGGCGTAGTCGGCAGGATTTCGTGCCCGCAACCACCGGGTACTGCGTGCCTGAAAAGCAAAGACTGTTCAAACTTACCAGTGGGGAGGTTTCCCGCCATCCGGCGCCATCTTCTGCTTTCTTCCCGCCGTCCGCGAAGTTTTCCCGCCATCCGGCGCCATCTTCGGCCTTCTTCCCGCCATCCGTGGAGTTTTCCCGCCATTGGACGCCATCTTGAGGACGCCGCGCGGGAAGAAGAGGGGCGTGGACTCCGAAAGCGCGCGAGAACTGAAGCCCCGCCTCACGTCCGGACGTTGCGTAAGGTCCTGGAAGGAGCCCAGCAGACGCCGACGTCACAGGAGCGCGACGGAAGGTCCTCAACCCTGACGATCCACTGCGGAGCCGCGGCCTACGGAACAGGATCATCGCAAGGTAGGCCACGGTCCACTAGGGGGGAGGAAGATGTCGGATACGGAGGAGAGCTTCACTGCCTCAACCCCCGCCAGCGCTACCGCTGCTGCAGTTATGCCCTTCACCATGCCCTATATCCCGGGAGCAGCTTGGCTACCCCAGTACTCAGGGGAGTCACATACCCTGCATGACTTTAGAGAAAAGCTGGATAGCCTCTTCCAGGTGTACCCCCTCACAGAAGAGCAAAAAGTGGGCATCCTGGTGGCCCAACTAACCGGGGCAGCCAAAAGGGAAGTAAAATCCTGGCCACCTGGGAGGAAGACTGTCGCAGGGATACTAACCCGGCTGAAGGACACCTTTGATACCCGCACCTCAGCCGAGATTAAGCTTAGATTCTACGGGTGCAAGCAGCGAGCGCATGAGAGTATAAGGGACTATGCACTAAACCTACAAGAGGCCCTGAGGGCCATTAAGCAGACCGACCCTGATGGAGTGGGAAACGAGGACAGGCTCTTGACCGAACAATTTATAGAGGGACTATATTGTAATGCCCACCGAACCCAGTTGCGGGCGATGGCCTTACAGGATCCCCATCTGGGCTTTGCACAGTTCGAGGACAGAGCCATCCGGGTGCTCCGAGAACCGGCACCGGGTGGCGTTGTGACCCACAGGCGCCCAGCTATCACTTACCACCAGGAGGCGGCGCCCTTGTCGGCAGGGCCTGTGGGAGCTGATGCGCAGGCTTTGGACAATGACCCGGCTCCAGACCTACACCATCAGGTCCAAGAGCTAGCTAAGAGCGTTGCTGCGCTAACCCGAACTGTGCAGTCTTTACAGGTTTCCACCCCAGGGAAGATCCAGCTGGCATCCGGACCGGAGGACATCCCGTGGCGTCGACCAAGGAGGACCCCACCGGCCAGAGGAAGACCCAGTGACCGATACAGCGAAGACGGACGACCCATCTGCCGCCGCTGCAATCAACCCGGACATATGGCAAGGTACTGTTCTTTAAACGGGCACAACCTGGGGTAGAGGGCCAACCCCCAGGAAAAAGATCACCAGGCCCATCGAACTGGCGCGACAGATATGTGGGAGGACGTCCAGTCTTGCCTGTGGTACTGGATGGCATTCCCATGAGTGCCCTACTGGACACCGGGTCACAGGTCACCACCATCCCGTACGTGCTCTTTAAGCAGTACTGGAATGACTCGGATATTACCCGCTACCCTGACGATGACTTGAGTATCATCGCCAGCAATGGCCAGCTCGTGCCACAGATCGGATTTAAAGAGGTGACCATCAAAATCGGTAGAGTCGAACTGGCAGCACAGGGACTGATCATTGTAGATATTGACAAACATGAGAGTCACCCAAAAATAACTCTAGGAACTAATGTAATTGAAAATTGTCTTGCAGAGGTGATTTTCCTTTTACAGCAGGTTGCCAAGAACGCCAGCTCCGGCGAGCAGCGGGTGCTCCAGAAAGAGATCCGGGCACTGATGCGACGGCAACAGGTGGAACTCTCCGGCGGTGAGATTGGTAGCGTAAGAATGTGTGACCCTTTTCCTATTGCCATGCCCCCAAAAAGTGAAATGATGATTTGGTGCCGGGCAGCTATTGGTCTGAGAGGTAGAGATTACCAGGCAATGGTAGAACCAGTTTACTCAGACAGTAGGCCCACCATCTTGACAGCACGGGGGATGGTTAATGTACGCCATGGGAGGGTGCCCGTTCGCATAATCAATATCGGGAAGAGGGAAGTGTACCTGCCCCGGTATGCCACGCTAGCCAAATTATATACCATTAACCAAAATGCTATACAATCTGTGGAACCCTTGCCTCCATCTCACCCGGAGGAAGGTAATGGCTCTAAGAAAACAAAGGAGGACTGGTGTCAGCAACTACATTTGGGTACTGACTCCACTCCCTCACATCAGAAACAGGGAGTCTATCGGGTGGTTCAAGAGTACGAGAGAGTGTTTAGTAAACACCCGTTAGACTTCAGGCGAGTCTAGGGGGTAGAACACCACATCCCCACGGGAGACCATCCTCCCATAAAAGAGAGGTATCGACCCGTACCCCCTGCACACTACCAACACGCCAAGGGGATGCTTAGAGACATGAAGGAGGCTGGGGTGATCAGGGATAGCTGTAGCCCCTGGGCAGCTCCACTAGTCTTAGTCCGAAAGAAAGACAACACCATGAGGATGTGTGTAGATTACCGGAAAATCAATCGTATCACACACAAGGATGCGTACCCCTTACCAAGGATAGAGGAGTCATTGGCTGCTTTAAGATCTGCTAACTTCTTCTCTACCTTGGATCTCACTAGCGGGTACTGGCAGGTTCCTGTAGCAGAGGCGGACCGGGAGAAGACCGCATTCACCACCCCGATGGGACTTAGCGAGTTCACCTGCATGCCGTTCGGACTCTGCAACGCACCAGGAACCTTCCAACGACTAATGGAGTGTTGTCTGGGCCACAGAAACTTCGAGACGGTCCTGTTGTACCTGGACGATGACATCGTATATTCCAAGACGTATGAGGACCACCTGAAACACCTGGCGGAAGTGTTCGAAGCTCTGGCAAGTTACGGCCTAAAGGTGAAACCCTCCAAGTGTCACCTCCTGAAACCAAAGGTGCAGTACCTGGGACACGTGGTGAGCGCTGACGGAGTGGCTCCCGACCCTGATAAGATCACCGCAATTAAGGAATGGCCAAGCCCCTCCAGCGTAAAAGAAGTGCGGCAGTTCCTCGGGTTGGTAGGCTACTACCGAAGGTTTATTCCCGGTTTCACCAAAAAGGCAGCACCTATGCAGGACCTCCTGATAGGCCAGTCCCGGAAGGCCAAGAACCAGAAGCCGCCCTTCAAATGGGAGGAGCTGGAAGAAGAGTCCTTCCGCCAGCTGAAGATGGCCCTCACGGGGGACGAAATCCTGGCGTACCCGGATTATAGCCAGCCCTTTATCCTCTACACCGACGCCAGTAACATCGGGCTAGGAGCCGTACTGTCCCAGATCCAGCAGGGGAAGGAACGAGTAATCGCCTACGCCAGCCGAAAACTGCGACCCACCGAAAGGAACCCCGAGAATTACAGCTCATTTAAGCTAGAGTTCCTGGCCGTAGTATGGGCAGTCACCGAGCGCTTTAAGCATTACCTCGCTTCTTCCCGGTTCACCGTGTACACGGATAACAACCCGTTGACACACCTGGACACGGCAAGACTCGGTGCCCTGGAGCAGAGGTGGATGGCCCGTCTGTCCAACTACGAGTTCACCATCAAATACCGGGCACAACGCTCCAATACCAACGCGGACGCCCTGTCCAGGATGCCCAACCTGCCGGACGGAGGAGAAGATCCGGAGGGACTGGAAGAAGTTGAACTCCCTGCGTTCCACCGTCATGGGACTATTCAGTATTCCCACCAGGTAAGGAGTAAGCAGACTGCTACGTTGAACCCCTTACCCCACTACAACTGGGCGGAAACGCAAGACAGCGACCCTGCCGTCCGACTGGTGAAGGAGATGCTGACTCGGCCGGAGGCTTGCCTTGAACCAGACGCTCCGGAGGAAGCCAAACAACTATGGGCGGAGAGGAGTCGACTGTTCCTTTACAAGGGGAAGTTGTGCCGCAGAATGGTTAACTCCCGGACGCATGAACTACTCTGGCAAGTAGTGGTGCCACGAAGAGACGCAGCCATGGTGATGGAGGCATACCACGACGGAGCTGGACACTTCGGGTGGAAGAAGCTGGAGTTCCTGCTGCGCGAGCGATTCCACTGGGTAGGCATGAGGGGAACCATTGAGAAGTGGTGCAGAGACTGTGGCCCGTGCAACCTAAGAAGGAAGGATCGTGCCAGCCAGAAGACTCCCCTGCAGTCCATCGTCACCCGGCAGCCGTTGGAACTGGTAGCCTTGGATCATGTAAAACTGACCCCAAGCAGAAGTGGCTACGTCTACGCACTAACCATCGTGGATCACTACTCCCGGTTCTTGGTTGTCGTTCCCGTCAAGGACTTAACAGCTCGAACAGCAGCGAGAGCCTTCCAGCAGCATTTCTGCCGTCCACACGGGTACCCGGACCAAGTGTTGACAGACCAGGGACCTGCCTTTGAAGCGGAGGTCTTCCAAGAATTCTGCACTCTGTATGGCTGCCGGAAGATAAGGACGACACCCTATCATCCGCAAACTAATGGACTTTGTGAGAAAATGAACCAGGTGGTAATGGATCTTCTGAAAACGTTGCCCCTGGAAGAACGCAGTCTGTGGCCTGAGAAGCTGCCCGATCTGGTGGACCTATACAACCACATCCCGGTAGGTTCCACCAACTGTACCCCGGCTTACCTAATGAGGGCAAGACCTGGTAAGTTACCTGTTGACCTGGAAATGGGAGTCCTGACACCCGAGGACACTTCACCAGAAGCAGACTGGGACACAGAGAGGCAGCAGCAGTACCGGAGAGTACAGGAGAGCGTGGAGCGAAGTCTCTGTCAGGCTAGAGAAAGACAAGAGAAAACTTACAACCAGTATGCTCCCGCTGTTCCCCTGGTACCCGGAGAGCAGGTCTTGAAGAGGAAGAGACGGCTCCACAAGTTGGACGACCAGTGGGAGAAGGACCCGTACACCGTACTGCCCTCAAGCCACGAGAACCCGAAGGTTTGTACCATCAGTAAAGACGGAGGGGAAACTACAGCCATTGTATCCCGGGACCACCTGAAGAAGTGTCCCGAACAACTGAGGAACCCTGAAGAGGAACAAGAAGACCATCGACCCGTAGAGGAAAGGGAAGATATGGTTAGTACTGTGCTCGGGGACTTCCCTCGGTCTTGGACTCAAGTCAATGGTGCAGTTGTGGTACCCGTACTCACCTTCCTCCAACCAGCATCCCAAGCACCTACGGAGCAACAGGTAGAGCTGGAAGAACAGCCGGTCCAGGAGGCAGAAGACTCCACACAAGCAGAACAGGAGGATCAACCCTCTGCTTATAGTGAGCCTGCCGTACCCCTATTGAGACAAAGAGCCGGTAGACAGCTGCCCAGTTTACCCTTGACAGCTCCTACACCCTGTAGTTCAGGGCCAGACAGTGAGCTCCGTAGGTCCACTAGGGCCACTAGAGGCCAGTTACCCGCACGCTGGAGGATTTGAAGTGTATAAATTGTTTTATTTATGTTTATCTGTGTATTGTTGCTTGTGTATAATTTTGTGTTTCCAGTTATTTTTAGGAATCCTTGGTGGATTTACCGGGAATCCTTGTACATAGTTGGAGCGTAACCCAGGATGGACTAGAGACTGTTAAGGACTCGGGGTAGGACAGACCCCTACCTGGTTACGTCTCCCTGTTTTGGTGAAATGGACACCTTGCTTTCTTCAAAGACTGCACCCGGTTACGGACATGCCGTGACCACCTTTATGTGTTTCTTATTGTATTGTTATTGTTATATCTTGTTATGTTTTTCTAAAATATGTTTAGTCCCGGAGTACTAAATTTCACTAGGGGGGAATGTGACACCCCAGGGGTCTGGTTGCCACAGTGATAGAGATATTATGTCTGAGAGCAGGTGGGAGGTCCTTTGGTCAGGGATCCTGTGCATGCCACACCTCCTGCCCAGTCTTGGGAGGGGAAGAACTTCCCCTATATAAACCCGGGGCTGAAGCAGGGTGAGCAGTCAAGGAGAGTAGAGACAAGAAACAGCAGAAGCAATACTACTACAAGTCAGGGGCTGGCAGCTGCAGAGCTCGCCCTGACTGAGAAGATTTCTTACCGGACCCGGCGTCCGAGGCTGTGGGGACTAACTCTTACCCAGCAGCAGAAGCCGACCGGCAGGGGATTTCAGGTCCTCAGGCCCAGAAACCCGAAGGCACGGTCACACGCGTGGGACCAGCACCGCCATCGTGGAGCGGAAGCCATTAGAAGGCCCCGAGTCACCGGCCATAGGGGTGAGCACCACACGGTACACTCAGGGACGTGGGCTACTTATATCCGCCTCTAGCAAGGTAGCCAGAAGAGTACAGTCAGTTTGGGAGGCCTACAACTCCGCCTGGCCAGGGGAGATCCCATCTGCTCAAGGACTGACCAGGCCCCGTTCACTAGCAAGTACTCCGGGAGGGTCTATCGTTGTTACCAGTAAAGACCCTGAATTACACCGCACCGTCTCTGAGTGGTTCCTGCTACCCCCATCATCCACACCTGCTGCCCTGAGGCCATACCCCTCCCGTTGGGGGTTATACCATCTACGCTGCACCATCCATCCACCGGCCTCAGCGGACGGTCCTGCAGCGGCAGCTCCATAGCTGCATTCAACGGGTGGCGTAGTCATCCTACATCTACCGCTGTTACATCGCCGCTCAGTTTGACTCCCTGGGCACGGACCGGGTCACCGCCACGAGACTACAACCCTCAAGAGATCCGGCTCCGGGTAAGCTCCCGCGTGCGCAACGCAGCGCGACACAGGCCCAGGGGCGCGTCACCTCCCACCTCAATCCACCTAATATTGGGGTTATGGCGAATTGATGAGAGCAGGTGCTCCGTCACTAGGATGTATAAGAGAGGGGACAGAGGACATCCCTGCCTTGTCCCATTGGTGATTGTGAAAGGTGATGAAAATGTTCTGACGCACCCCCTGGGCCTTGGGACACCCGGAGCCGGACCCTTTTTGGTGGATGCTGGTGGTTGTAGTCTTCGTGGCGGCGATCCGGTTCCGTGGCTCAGGGCGGTCAAACCAGTGGCGGAACTATTTATGTGGTTTTGATGTTTAAATGTCCGACTACGCCACCCGTGGATTGCGGTCAGAGTGAACCGCCGCTACAGGGCAGACCGCTAAGGCTGGTGTTGTGGGTGCAGCAGAGCGTAGCATAACTCCCCACGGGAGGAGTATAGCCTCAGGGCAGTGTATGCGGAGGATGGGGGTGATGGTGCAGGGCAGCAGCAGTAACGACACGGAGTCAGTGATGCAGTTCAGGGCCTTTACTCACAGTTCTTATTATCCAGACCACGTCTGCAGGTAACGGCTGCCCACGTCGTACTGTGCTCACCAGGTGAGGGGCTCAGACAACTCCCAGATAACTTTGGAGCGCTTCACAGGACCCCCTTTGTGTGTCCTTTGTCTGGCCTTTCTTACCAACACTTCTGTCCGGCTGCCTCGGGCCTCCTCTTGGTAAACTTGGCGCCAGTTTCCCTGACCCTATGTGGTGCCTTCCTAGCGGGTGTAGCGAGGGGCTGCGCCACATAAAATGTCAGAGCCTCCGGTTTCTAGCTGAGGGTCGTTTCCTGCCTCCACTAGTTCGGGGACCGGTCTCCCCCTTTGGCCTGACCCCTCCACGCAGGTGGATTCGGGCGTGCGGTGGCGACTCGCCCGTCCGCACCCCTGGGATCCCTTCATTCCTCGTTCCTGGAGCCTTCTCCGCTCCTCTTCCTTCCTTCTCCCTCTTGCAGGCCTGGGCCTCTGTTACTAGGCCCGCCTCCGGAGCAGAGCTCATGCAGAGCCCCTGCTCCCTGCCACTTCTGCTCAGACTTCTCTGCACTGAACTAAGATGGTGCCCACCTTTTATACTCCCTTCTCAATGCACCCAGGAACTGCTTCCTCCCTGCTCCTGCACTGCAGGGTTCCCCTTCCTCAGTGTTCCCTCCCCCCACTCCAGCCAGGGACAGGGACTGTCGTGCCCATCTCAGGGGCATATTGGTCGCCCTGCCCCACGGCAATGTGGTGTAATGCATGCAGGTGTCGGGTCCTGATCCACACTCCATCCTTATCTGAGAGTGAGATATCACACCTCTGGGTGAGGTGCAATACGTCTGTAGCAACCGAGCCCTCGGTGCTACAGTTCCATTTATCTTCAGCCTAGGTGACGTATTGTGATACAGGGCCGTGATTTTGGCTATAAAAGGGTCCCCTAGACCCCTACCCCAAGCTTTTTAAGAGAATCATATATGGCGTGCCAGGAGACTCTATGGAATGCTTTCTCAGCATCCAACGAGAGTATCTACTTACAAATTTTTAACTGCATCTAGCCCAGGAAATACTTTGTGCCTAGTAGCAGTGTCTGCTAGTCAGCGGATTATCCCGGCTGTTAAGCAAGCTACACCACCTGTAGTTTGGACACTTAATTTTTTCAAAGGAAATGCTTCGGGACCACGGGATACTTAGTGAAGAGCATCAGGAGGCACCCCAAGGCATAGGGGCTGGGACTGGCACTAGGATGCCTTGCGGTGGACAGCCGAGCTCGATCCTTATAAAAGCTTTTTAACTGCAGCAGCTTTAGTGGACGCTACTGGAGCTGGAATTACGCGGCTGCTGGCATGAGACTTGCCCTCCAATAGATCCTTGTAAATGGATTTAAAGTGTATTCATTCAAATTAGAGGGACAATTTAAATTAAAAAGCTTAGAGCTGCCTCCACCACAGGGGGGCTCTCTCGACCCACCAGCGGACAGGCACCAGTATTGGGAGAGGGGGGCTGGCCGTCAGGGTTCACCGCGGCTCTGGCACAAACCCGGCGACACGGAGGTGGCACGGGCAGGAGCGGACTGGCCGTCTCGGCTTCTCACTTTTTGGATTTTAGAAGGGCATGACATGCCTATATCTGTGTCTCCCCCTCCTTTTACTCCTCCACCTCTTTTCTTTTCGCATGACTATATGTACTTGTCACTTTTCCATGTGTTAGTTGTGTCTTCTGAGCAGTTTGTCAGCTTTTGGACACCTTTGAAGGTGTTTTCTATGTGTTTCTATGTGTTTTTGTTTGCCTGCCATTGGTTTTAACGGTGTTCGAAGGTGTTCGACGAACAGTTCGACGAACAGTTCGGCGAACACACGGGTGTTCGACGAACCGAACCGAACTCGAACACTACGGGGGTGGCTCAACACTATTCCTGAATTGTTGTTTTTTGTGCCTCCCAAAAATCGGAAAATAAAGCTATCAAAAAATGTCACGTGTCCGAAAATGATACAAATAAAAATGTCAACCCGTCTCACCAAAAATAAGACCTCACATGACTCTGTCGCTAGAAATATGGAAAAATTATAGCTCTCAAAATATGGCGATGCAAAATCAAGTTATTGCAAAAAAAAGCGTCTTTTTGACAGTTGAAAAACATTTAAACCCGCTATAAATCTGGTATCGCTGTAATCGAACCGGCCTGAAGAATAAAGTTGTCTAATCACTTATACCGCACGAGGAATGGCGTAAAAAATAAATTAAACCAATTATTCACCAGCTGTTGATTTGTTCATTCTGCCCAACTATCGCAGTAAGGCTCGGCTCACATTTATCCTGCGTTGAGTGCTTAAATCAGGGTTTCTGTGTAAATCTCTGAAATACGTGATTCAGACTCAACCCCAGGCAGAAGATTCCATATAACGAGACAGATGGAGGCACTGTGGATGGTGTCTGGCATATGATCCGGTGGTGTCCGTCTTTTTAGGCATGCATAAAAGCGCAGTCGGCCACAGTTTTGTGCACCTCTGAGAAAAAGGACACTGCTTAACAGAGGCCAGATGGAGTTCAGAGTAACTCTGCTGCTTCATTATAGTAAATGATCCCTCTGGGGTTTCATCTGAATTACGTCACTCAGAGATTTAAATGGAAACCCCAATATTAGTGCTCAGCGTAGAGCACAGGATAAATGGGAACATTTACATAACATTTTGGATCACAATAAAAGCTTCGACTCAATCCACAAAAAAAGCAAGTCCCCACTCAGGTCTGGCATCTGTTAACGGGAATATAGGGGGCTTCCACGTTACTGGTAGCACAAGGGTTCTGAAAAAGCGAAATGGTCCTTTCCCCCAATAGAAATTCAGAAAATTCTGGGCTCCCAAATCCAAATTCCCTCCTCCCTTCTGAGCCCCAAAGTGTGCCTAAACCACAGTTAGCATCCACATGTTTGGCATTTCTGTAGTGATGAGAGCCCAACTAATTTACGGGTACATGTCTCCAGAAGCATGAGCAGGGCATAACGTACTGGTCACTACAATGACAGTTTGCAATTTTCACTTAGCAACGTCCACTGCTGCTTATTTTTGAAAAACACCCATGGAGTTAAAATCCTCACCACACCTGTAGATAAATTCCCAAAGTGATATAATTTCCAAAATGGGGTCACTTGAGAGGGGATTCTGTTCTTCTAGTACTTAGGGTCTCTTTATATGGAGTAAGCAAACTATTCTAGGAAAATATGCGCTCGAGGAGGCAAATAGAGCTAATTCCCTCTGGAGTCTCGCCGTATGGCTAAGCAGTCGAGAGGTGTAGTTTGTAAAATGAGGTCTCTTATGGGGGGTTCTGCTGCTCTGGCACCTCAGAGGCTCTACCAATGTGACATGTCACAGTCAAACCAGTCCAGCAAAATATGAACTCCAATATGGTGCATTTTCCCCTCTGAACTTTACCATGTGCCACAAAAGTAGTTTTTGACCACATATGGCGTATTGGAGTACTCAGTAGAAATTGCACAACATATTTTGGGGTCCATTTTCTCCTGCTATACTTGTGAAAATGAAATAATTGTGGACTAAAACATATTTGTGGGAAAAATATTTTTTTTCATTTGCATAGATCAAGGTTATAAAATTCGGTGAAGCACCTGTGGGTTCAAGGTACTGATTACACATCTAGATAAGTTCCCTGAGGGGTCTAGTTTCCAAAATGGTGTCGCTTCTGTGGAGTTTCCATTGTTTAGACACATCAGGGGCTCTCCAAATGCTACATGACACCCTCATACCATTCCATCAAAGTCCGCGTTCCAAACCGCCACTCCTTCTTTCCTGAGAACATTAGTTTTATGCCCACATATGGGATATCTGCATACTCAGGAGAAATTGCAAAGCAAATTTTGTTTTCCATTTTATCCAGTTGCCATTGTGAAAATAAAAAAAATGGTGCCAAAAGAACATTTTTGGGCAAAAAATATGAAATTTTTATTTTCACGGCTCAATGTTATAAACTTCTGTCAAGCATCTGAGGATTCGAGGTGTTCGCCACACATCTAGATAAGTTTCCTGAGGAGTCTAGTTTCCAAATTGGTGTCACTTGTGGGGATCTCCACTGTTTAGGCACATTAGGGGCTCTCCAAATGCAACATTGCGCCCGCTAATTATTCCAACAAATTTTGCATTTAAAAAGTCAAATGGTGCTCCTTCCCTTCCAAGCCCTGCCGTGTACCCAAACAGTGTTTTTTTCCCACATATGGGGTATCGGCTTGCTCAGGAGACATTGCACTACATATTTTGGCATCCATTTTTTCCTGGTACCCTTTCAAAAATAAAAAAAATTAAGTCTAAATTAAAATTTATGTGAAAAAAAGTTAAATGTTCATTTTTTTCTTCCACATTCCAAAAATTCCTGTGAAGCACCTGAAGGGTTAATAAACTTCTTATATGTGGTTTTGAGCACCTTGAGGGGTGAATTTTTTAGAAAGGTGTCACTTTTGGGTACTTTTTGTCATATAGACCTCTCAAAGTGACTTCAAATATGATGTGGTCCCTGAAAAAATGGTTTTGTAAATTTTGATGGAAAAATGAGAAATCGCTGGTTAGTTTTAACCCTTATAACTTCCTAACCCAAAAAAATTTTGCTTAAAAAATTGTGCTAATGTAAAGTAGACATGTGGGAAATGTTAATAATTAACTATTTTGTTTGACATATCTCTCTAATTTAAGGGAATAAGAATTCAATGTTTGAAAATTGTAAAATGGTCAAAATTTTCACCAAATTTCCATGTTTTCACAATTAAACGCAAGTCATATCAAAGAAACATCAAAGTATCGAAGTACAGTATGTCACGAAAAAATAGTCTCAGAATTAGTGGGATCCTTTGAAGCATTCCAGAGTTATTATAAAGTGACAGTGGTCAGCATTGTAAAAATTAGTCTGGTCATTAAGGTGCAAACGACTTTCGGTGTTAAAGGGGTTAATTAGCGCAAAGATACCAAATATGTGCATTTTTTTTAATTGCTTTATTTTTAATGGGGAAAAAGAGAGGTAATTTGAACTTTCAGATATTTTTTTTATACCTTTAAAAAAAAATTTAAACTTTTTACTGTATTTGTATGTCCCCTAAGGGGACTTGAACATGCCATCGACTGATCGCTTTTGCTATGCATAGAGATGACTACAATCTCCTATGAACGCCAGCAACAGGCTGGCTTTCAGAGGACAATTGCTACGACAAGCACAAAGGTTTTTATCAGACCCCCGGCTGTCATAGCAACCCATCGGCGCCCAAAGTTCATATCACAGACGCAATGATGGGTGCATGGAATGATATGCCCCCTTCCCGGTATGCATTAAATGCCGCTGTCAGGAGATTGACTGAAAGTGGATAAGAGTCAATTTGAAGGAAATGTGTCCTCAGAAAATGAGCTATTATTTAACTTTTGTGTTGAATATAATGTTATTTTTTTTTTCATTTTTGGCAATTTTTTTACCCATATCACAATTTGTATTAAAAATAAAGCAATACAATCTTGCAATTTTCATAATGACCACGAGGGATAGTTTAGACTTTAACTTCCTGTTGTTTCAGGAAATCCACATGAACATTTGCAGTGATAGAATGAATGAGCATGTGCAAAGGTCATTGGGAAGGGAAGGGAGCAGGTTCACTTCAGCTGTGATATCACCTACTAAGATTGGTGGATCCTGTGGTATTATCTGTGTATAGAGGTGTTACCTGTCATTTTAATCCTGCCTCTGGTGATAAGGAGCCTACTGGAAACTCTTCTTTAAAGGACAGGAAATATGAGTCTAAAAAGTCAGTGTAAAAATTGCAAGATTTCTAATTTTGCTTTATAATACAGATCATGAGCAACTTAAAAAAAAAATTACGTGTAACATAAAACCCTGATTTAAACAATCGGTTGTGTTCTACTACACAATCCCTTTTGTATTTCTAAACGTCTACATAAGTCAGGAGATAAATACTATACACAAAATGCATAGCTAAGCCTGTGAATGAGCTAACAACATTTCTTTGTAATCTCGCTCCATTTATTTCAGCTTCCATAAAACACATGTAGGAATGTGGACTATCTTGCCCTGTTCCTGCCCCTGAAGACAACAAGCGCGTCATGTGAATACTGTCATGCGGTTTTATATGTAAAAGTGATTTGCGTTCTATGTAATGTATTATGGTAATGTGCAGCATGTGAAGTGTTATTGCATAATGTGAATAGAGTATAGTATAGGATAAGCTTATACAGTAAGTGGTTTAGCAACAGCATAAGACAAAAGATAAGGATAATAGGTTGAGCATATGAGATAGGAAATAGTTAAAGATAGTACTAGCCCAGTGGGTGGGCGCTAGTGTTAATAAAAGGGGAAGGCACTTCCTGATAGTGCATAGTCAAGGTCAAGTTCAGGTGCGGTAGGTTGCTAGGTGCAGCATGTTTCGCTTGTTCCAGGCAATGGGAGGCATTACTGGGATAATGAGTTGTTGCTCCTGTCACGTCCGGAGCCCAAAGCCTAGCAAAGAGGCTGTCAGATACATCGTGTCCTCTGGCGTACAGTGGAAGATGGACAGAGACCTGCCTAGATGGAAGGTGATGGTTGGTCCCAGGTGCACTGCCGAGTTGGATGGTAAATCCCTGAGACTGACAGAATCAGCAGGCTTGGGGGTAGTCCAGGACGAGCTAGCAACAGGACTGAAGAAGAGTTGTGCTAAGGAGGAATAAAATATGACGTGCTGTGCCCTATCCCACCTGTCACCACCAGAAGAACTTGGTCTGCTTTGAAAACGATTGCCTGTTGTAAAGAACTTGGTGTCCCCAGAATTAGGTGTGGCAGCTCCAGAGGACAGAAGCCTGGGGGCAGCGGAAGCCTGCGGCCTACAAGTGAGTTTGATGCAACCCACACTCTACAGCACACTGGGATTGGGACACCCCTTGTCTGTAAAGTGGCAGAGCGAAACAGGACAGCAGCTCGATCATGACTACTACTCTACAGCACTTTACACCCACACACCATGCTGTACTGTCTATATGTATGTACAATATGGACACCCTAAAATAGGTTTTTAAATAGAAAAATAAATCATTTCAACAATAATAAAATATATATAAAATAAACTCCTCATATTCAGACTTATGTGTAATTACTAAAATTAAAACCAAACAGATAAGATACTCCTTTCAGTAAGCAAATATGAAGTAACATTCTTAAAATGTGAGAAAAAAGAATGGTGCAAAAATGAGAGGCATTTTATACTTTTTTTTAAACAAAGCTAAGTGGTAGCATGTTCATATGCAATTCAATGTTTTTTTCCTCCACGTGTGAAGGAACCACAACTTTCTGACTCCTTCATCTTGGTTCTTTTACATACTGGAGTTAAATATTGTAAAAAATGGATCTTTAGGTACACTTGTGAAACAAATGTCAGATGAAACTTTTCCTATGGTATTTAAAACAGAGATCACACAGCATCATTACTGCTGCATGTGAATACGTCTTATGGCTCTGTACAATCCCCATATGGTTTAGGGCCAAAAATGTAATTTAATTGCTGCTAATATGTAATCAAGGAACATCTGTAAAAAAACTTTGGAAAGGCTTTCCATGTTATTAATATTAGGGCTATAAGGGCTATAATGGGTGCATAATATAAACTTCTTTTGGGTGTTTGATCTGATTTGAAACAGATAAGTACAGAGTTTTTTTACTGTTAGATTCATTTGACTAATGGCCTATTAAATATTGTATTATGGATATATTGTCACCTTGAAGTGCTTCTTCTACAGACATGAAATGCAGCATCAGACATAATGCCATTGTGGTTAGATTCCAGAGGGAACCAATAACAAATTACAAATATGATGAAATTGAAGAGGGTAAGAATTATGCCTTATTTATTAAAAAGATACATACTGTATTTTTCAGACTATAAGAATCACTCTTTTCCTCCAAAATTTTGGAGGAAAGTGGGGGGTGCACCTTATAGTCCGAATCTATTGTTGCTATGGCTGTGGATGGGCAGGGAGCGGCAGCGGCGGAGGAGCAGGGCACAGAAAGCAGGAGCCTGCTGCAGCTCTTGAGTGTGCCTGCTGTTAAAAGAAAATTAATACTCACTGCTTCCCACTGCGTGGGGAGCAGTGACTATTCATTCTCTTTACACTGTGTTCCAAATTATTATGCAAATAATATTTTCTCAGATTTTCCCAAATTACCTGTATGAATTGCAGTCATTGTAATTTTCCAGTCAAATAACTATTAGAGTACAATTGAAAGGTTTTTGTACAAACTGCCTATGATAACAGTATATTTTTAAAAAAATAAAAAACTCAAACTGCACTCAAAATGCATGTTCCAAATTATTATGCGCAGCAGAGTTTTCAACCTTTTCATTTTAATAAAGAACAAAAAAAATGTCATTTTTGAAATTATAAGCATTAGCAGGTTATTACAAACTGAAATCAAACAGTTTTCAACTCAAAACTTTATTCTAGGTGATGTAACATTTGCACATAGGACTCCTTGTTCGAAAGGAGCTTCTGAACTCTCTCGTCCATTGAATTTGTCAGGTTTTGGATGGTTTCTGCTTTAATTGTTTTGCATGAGGACAGAATACCCTCCCAGAGCTGTTGCTTAGATGTGAACTGCCTCCCGCCATCATAGACACTCCTTTTGATGATGCTCCAGAGGTTCTCAATGGGGTTGAGGTCAGGGGAGCATGGGTGGCACACCATAAGTTTGTCCCCTTTTATGCCCATAGCAGCCAGAGATGCAGATGTGTTATGTGTAGCATGAGACGAGGCATTATCATGCATGAAAATGATCTTGCTGCGGAATGCACGGTTCTTCTTCTTGAACCATGGAAGGAAGTGCTGTTTGAGAAACTCAACATACATTATGGATTGCATCTTTACCCCTTCAGGGATCATAAAAGGGCCGACAATCTCTCTCCCCATGATTCCAGCCCAAAACATTACTCCACCTCCTCCTTGTTAGTGCCGTAGCCGTGTTTGCATGGGGTGTCCATCAACCAGCCATCCTCCACTCCATCCATCTGGACCATCGAGATCATTTCATGCATGATAATGCCCGTCTCATGCTGCACATAACACATCTGCATCTCTGGCTGCTATGGGAATAAAAGGGGACAAACTTATGGTGTGACACCCATGCTCCCGTGACCTCAACCCCATTGAGAACCTCTGGAGCATCATCAGAAGGAGTGTCTATGATGGCGGGAGGCAGTTCACATCTAAGCAACAGCTCTGGGAGGGTATTCTGTCCTCATGCAAAACAATTAAAGCAGAAACCATCCAAAACCTGACAAATTCAATGGACGAGAGAGTTCAGAAGCTCCTTTCGAACAAGGGGTCCTATGTGCAAATGTAACATCACCTAGAATAAAGTTTTGAGTTGAAAACTGTTTGATTTCAGTTTGTAATAACCTGCTAATGGTTATAATTTCAAAAATGACCATTTTTTTGTTCTTTATTAAAATGAAAAGGTTGAAAACTCTGCTGCGCATAATAATTTGGAACATGCATTTTGAGTGCAGTTTAAGTTTTTTATTTTTTTTAAAATATACTGTTATCATAGGCAGTTTGTACAAAAACCTTTCAATTGTACTCTAATAATTATTTGACTGGAAAATTACAATGACTGCAATTCATATAGGTAATTTGGGAAAATCTGAGAAAATATTATTTGCATAATAATTTGGAACACAGAGTAATAGCGCACACAGTGTCAGCCCAGCCGCGGCTCCTGCTCAGCAGTCACGTGTGACCACTATTAAAGTGCATGAATATTCACTACTCCCATGGACGTGAGGAGTAGTGAATATTCATGCTCTTTAATAGCGGGCACACGTGATCCCCGAGCCACTGCAGGAGCCGCAGTTGGGCTGACACTGTCATAGTCCCGGCATGGGGTGCAGTGACTATTTCGGCAGCTGATCTCGGCATCTGAGGACACATGGCAGTGACGTCATGCGCAGCTCATACTCTGTGATCAGCTGCTGGCAGAACAGGACCCAGCGCTGGAGCAGAGGGAAGGAAGGTGATTAGAATCCTTTTACTTATTTTTGTGTACATGGTGATGGGGATGCCATGCATACCAGGCTGGGGGTGCCATGCATACCAGGCTGGGGGTGCCATGTATACCAGTATGGGGGTGCCATGCATTCCAATATGGGGGTGCCATGCATGCCAGGCTGGGGATTTCATGCATATCAAGCTGTGGGTGCCATGCATACCAGGTTGGGGGTGCCATGCATACCGGGATGGGGGTGACATGCATAACAAGCTGCGGGTGCCATGCATACCACGATGAGGGTGCCATGCATACCAAGCTGTGAGTGCCATGCATAACAGAATGGGGGTGCCATGCATAACAAGATGAGGGGGCCATGCATACTAGGATGAGGATGGGGGTGCAATGCATACCAGGATGGGGGCAATGTATACCAGGATGGAGGTGCCATGTGTACCAGGCTGGGGATTTCACGCATACCAAGCTGGGGGTGCCATGCATTCCAGGATGGGGATGAGGGTACAATGCATACCAGGATGGGGGACAATGTATACCAGGATGGGAATGGGAGCCACATATAACAGGAAAGGGGGACCATATATACCAGGATGGGGGTATATATATACCAGGATGGGGGATATTAGTATAGAATTGGGGGACATTACCCCTATAGTGGTATCATCAGCAAACCTCCCCCCATAACAGTGCATCATGACCACATTTTTTGCTTTAATTTTTTTTCTATTTTCCTCCTCTAAAACCTAGGTGCGTCTTATGGTACGGTGTAACAGGCCAGATTAACCCCCCGCCCAGAATATACCCGGGGTTAAAGTGGCCTTGGCCAGAATATACATGGGTATATTCTGGCCTAGGCCAAACTATATTCCGGGGTATAAATTGGCCTAGACCAGATTATACACCAAGGGGTGAGAATAAACTCCAGCTGCTGTAGATCAGATTTTTCACGCTTTGGAGAACCATTGAGTGATATACTTAATAACGGGGCCCCAGTCAGCACACAGGGGCACCAGGCAGCACACAGGGGGGCAGAGAAAGTGCTCAAGAGGGGGAAGAGACAGCGCGCAGGGCCCCTGTGAGCTATCTCTGCCCCCCTGTGCGCTATCTGGGACCCCCTGTGCGCAGCCTGGGAGCCCTGTGCGATGTCTGGGGCCCCGTTCTTGAGTATATCACTCAATCCTGTGCAATGTCTGGGGCCCCTGTCTGATGTCTGGGGCCCCTGTGCGACATCTGGGGCCCCTGTGCAACATCTGGGGCCCCTGTGCAACATCTGGGGCCCCGTTCTTGAGTATATCACTCAATGGTTCACATAAGCGTGAAAAATCTGATCTACAGCAGCAGGGGTATATTCTGGCCCGGAGGAGTATAATCTGGCCTAGGCCAATTTATACCCTGGGGTATAGTTTGGCCTAGGCTATAATATACCCATGGTCTATACTCCTCTAGGGCAGAATATTAGTGTGTTTTTTCTGCTGTAGTGCTACAGTATATATAAATACACATACACAAACCATATACCATTTCATGCGGCTTTTGTCAGATTTTGATGCGGTCTGCAGCAGATTTCCCTCTTCCACGTGTCACGGAGAAATCTGCTGTGATTCTGCACAAAAAATCCACATCATTGGGATGCGGATTTTGATGCAAATTGGCTGCTGATTTTTTCCCTGTGGAAAATCAGCAGCAAATCTAGTGCATGGGAATTGGTGGACTAGACTTACAGCATGTGTTGGAGGCATTACATTGAACTGACAGTAGATGGTGCAGTTCCAACAGTGCATAGTTAATGTTATGTGTTGCAACTTATGTATATGTTTCTCCCTGCTCTCTATGATATGCACTTCAAGTTTTCCGGTGTGAGTTCCTATTCTATCCTGATAAGGTATATAAAGTGAACTTGGAACATCTCCAACAAAAAAAATAAGTTTTCCAATTTTGACAACAAAGGAAGACCAACTGTATGATCAGCTTTTGAGATTCTACACTGCAATAGAACAAAAGTGCCCCCAGTGGATCTACGACTATGATCTACCTCCAGAAAAACATTCAAATGCCAAGTCCCAGTTTACACAAACATCTAAGCCATATCGAGCAGAGAAAGGGATTATTTACCATGGGAAAAAGGAGGTTCTCACTAAAAGCCGACTGCCAAATATCCTGAAAGCCTATCACGACAACCCAACTTCTGGTGGCCATTTTGGCAGAGATAAAACATTTGCCAAAATTTCTGACCATTATTACTGGAAGGGAATTAAGAACAATGTTCACCAACATGTCAAAGCCTGTCAAAAATGTTCTGTCACAAGTCTCAAAATCAGCAAAGAAGCTCCACCACTCAACAGTATACCAGTGCCTCGAAAAGTATGGAGCTTAGTTGGGATTGATATGATCGGTCCTCTTCAGGAAACATCAAATGGCAACAAATATATAGTTGCTGTCACTGATCATTTCTCCAAGTGGACTGAAGCAACAGCTGTTCCAGACAAAAGTGCCATGTCAGTAGCAACATTTTTGTACACCATTATTTGCCACTTAGGCTGTATGGACACTTTGATTAGCGACCAGGGAAGAGAGTTTGTGAACTCGATCATCGACAACCTGATAGATCATTTTCAAACAGATCACCGCTTTTCATCTGCCTACCACCCACAAACAAATGGCCAGAGGGAACGTGACAATCGAACACTCAACGGATCTCTTATCAAGCTTGTCAATGACCAAGGAACCAACTGGGACCAGTTCATCCCCGGTGTTTTGATTGCCTATCACACATCTGTACATGCCTCAACCAAGTGCACTCCATTTGAGGTCTTGTATGGACGAAAGGCTAAGCTTCCTATTGACCTCAATCCATCAGCAAATGACACTGTAGATGTCATGTCTCTTTCAGATGATGCCAACCCTGATGTGCTAAATACACTCACAAAAGTCCTTAACAGGATGCACTCAACTGTAAGTACCAACATCCATTCTGCTCAGGAACACCAAAAGTGTGCCTCTGATTGCCGACACAACAGCAACAAAGAAATCACTGGTGGTATCATTGTTTATATCAAGAATCAATGTCGTATTCATCACATGGGATCAAAGATGGAACCACGCTGGGTTGGACCCTACTTAGTTTTGGAATCCTTAACAAGGAAAGAGTAAAACTTAAGAACAATAAGACTGACAAGAAAGTAAGCAATACCTACCATGCCAGCAACCTTAAGATTTACCAGAATGAAGAGACTTATCTACCACCCTAGTCCCCTGATGACTGTCCCAGTGACTCTGCCACACAGAAACACAAGCAAAGCAAGACTTTCAACCCACTACCAAATTCAGGAAGGAAGTATCTTACCACCTCTCTTGACCTTACGTTTAGTAGGGTTGTGTACTTTGGATGCACAAGAGATCTTGGACAACCACAGCGTACATATAAAACTAAAGGTGATGGGAACTGCTACTTTCGGGCCATCAGCTATATCCTGACAGGAACAGAGGACAACTACTCCCTTCCAAGAGCTAAAGTCATCCAACACATGAAAACTGACTTGGCCAAAAAACTACAGGGCTACTTTAATCAAGATGTGAATGAATATGTGAACACCTCTGGCATCTCCCGTGATGGAGTCTGGGCAACTGATGCAAAAATCAAGGCCACAGCAAATCTGTTGAGTTGTAACATCGTCATCCACACAAAAGTCGGTGACACCATGGATTAGTTGGCCTATCCCGCAAGCTTCAGTCTGCAGTCAACAACAGAACATTAGAGATGAGCGGTGTTCGACTAGAACTGTTCGCCAATCTCAAATTCGAGCTGTTTTGGGCGGTGTTCGAGTTGTTCGACGAACCCGAACGATTTGCAAAAAATTCGGCTGTTCGAGGTTATGTTCGATAACTGTTCGTGCACCAAAAGCGTGTCCTGCATGTCTGGCGCTATTTAGAGCACCAATCATGCAGGGATTGTCTGCCACTCACTGTAATGCCACAGCCATGGTGGTTGTGGCATTAGAGTGATTGCCCAAATCGATGGGAACTGTGATCATAGTGAAACATGAAAAGCCGGCAATTCAGCAGCGGCATACACCGGTACCCGACAATTTAGAACCGAAAGAATAAAGCATCACACATAGATTAGATAGATAGAAACATGTCAGTCACATATATAAGAAGCACAGTGACAGTGTTGCTTACTGTACTTGTCATTTAGTGTAAAGGATTTATCAAAAAAAATAATAGTGTTTTCATGCACCGTCTCTTTAAAAAAGCCGGCCGGCAATTCAGCATCTGTACCCGACAATTTAGAATAGAAGGAATAGAGAATCACACATAGATTAGATAGATAGAAACATGTCAGTCACATATATATGAAGTACAGTGACAGTGTTGCTTACTGTACTTGTCATTTAGTGTAAAGGATTTATTAAAAAATATAATAGTGTTTTCGTGCACCGTCTCTTTAAAAAAGCCGGCCGGCAATTCAGCAGCGGTACCCGACAATTTATAACAGACAGAATAGAGCTTCACACATAGATTAGATAGATAGAAACATGTCAGTCACATATATATGAAGTACTGTGACAGTGTTGCTTACTGTACTTGTCATTTACTGCAAAGGATTTATTAAAAAAAATAATAGTGTTTTCATGCACCGTCTCTTTAAAAAAGCCAGCCGGCAATTCAGCATCTGTACCCGACAATTTATAACAGACAGAATAGAGCTTCACACATATATTAGATAGATAGAAACATGTCAGTCACATATATAATAAGTACAGTGACAGTGTTGGTTACTGTACTTGTCATTTAGTATTAAAATAAAGGATTTATTATTAAAAAAAATTGGCGTGGGGTTCCCCGTAATTTTAGTCTCTAGCGGAGGTTAAGCAGACAGCTGGGGCAGATGTTTGAAGCCTGGGAAGGGGGTAATACCCACAGAGCTTCCCAGGCTACTAATATCAGCCCCCAGCTGAATACCTAGCCTTTACTAGCTATTAAAATGGAGGACCCCCCCAAAAAAAATGACGTGGGGTCCCCCCTAATTTAATAGCTAGCAAAGGCTAGGCAGACAGCTGGGGGCTGATATTAATAGCCCAGGAAGGGAGCCATGAATATTGGCCCCCTCCCAGGCTAGAAACACCAGCCGTCAGCCGCCCCAGAAATGGCGCATCCATAGGATGCGCCAATTCTGGCACTTAGCCTCGCTCTTCCACGCTGCCCTGGTGCGGTGGCAGGGGGTAATAGGGTTGGGGTTGATGTCAGCTTATAATGCCAGCTGACATCAAGCCCAGGTTAGTAATGGAGAGGCGTCTATAAGACACCCCCATTACTAACCCCATAGTCAAAGATAAAAGAAAACACAAACACCCAGAATAAAGTCCTTTAATTGAAATAAAGACACATTCCTTTATTGTTCTAAATTAAACCATACTTACCGTCACGCCCATTCCAGCTGAAGCCAACGATCTCCTGCAATAAAAGAAAAATAATAAAGCAACCTCATCCTTACCTTTCCATGGTTCCCACGACAGCTTCAGCTCTGCTACATCGAGATAACAGGCTGGACCGCAGCAGAACGCTGCCATCCAGCCTGTCATCCCGCAGACACTGAGAAGCGCAGGCATGCTTGCGCTCTGCAGTGTCTGGCTGTGACGGCATCCAGATGAGCCGAGGTCATGTCCAATGAACTCGGCGCACCTCATGCACGTCACTGACAGCGTGGGAGAATTCTCCTGCACTCAGCGCTACAGCGTGAGAATTCTCCCACGCTGTCAGTGACGTGCATGAGGTCAGCTGAGTTCATTGGACATGAATGAGCTCACCTCATGCATGTCACTGACAGCGTGGGAGAATTCTCACGCTGTAGCGCTGAGTGCAGGAGAATTTTCCCATGCTGTCAGTGACGTGCATGAGGTGAGCTGAGATCATTGGACATGAATGAGCTCACCTCATGCACGTCACTGACAGCGTGGGAAAATTCTCCTGCACTCAGCGCTTCAGCGTGAGAATTTTCCCACGCTGTCAGTGACGTGCATGAGGTGAGCTCATTCACGTCCAATGAACTCAGCTGACCTCATGTACGTCACTGACAGCGTGGGAGAATTTTCACGCTGAAGTGCTGAGTGCAGGAGAATTCTCCCACGCTGTCAGTGACGTGCATGAGGTGCGCCGAGTTCATTGGATATGAGCTTGTCTCATCTTTATGCCGTCACAGCGAGACACTGAGGAGCGCAAGCATGCCTGCGCTTCTGAGTGTCCGCGGGATGACAGGCTGGATGGCAGCGTTCTGCTGCGGTCCAGCCTGTCATCTCGATGTAGCAGAGCTGAAGCTGTCGTGGGAACCATGGAAAGGTAAGGATGAGGTTGCTTAATTATTTTACTTTTATTGCAGAAGACATTGGCTTCAGCTGGAATGGGCGTGACGGTAAGTATGGTTTAATTTAGAACAATAAAGAATTGTGTGTTTATTTCAATTAAAGGACTTTATTCTGGGTGTTGTGTTTTTTTAAATACTTTACTAGAAATTCATGGTGGTCATGTCTAATATTGGCGTGACCCCATGAATTTTGGGCTTAGGGCCAGCTGATAATGCCAAGCTGGCCTTAACCCCTTTATTACCCAGTGAGCCACCGCACCAGGGCCCTGGATGAGTTGGGTACAGCGCCAGAAGATGGCGCTTCTATGAACGCGCCATTTTCTGGGGCGGCTGCGGACTGCAATTTGCAGCGGGTGGGGCCCAGAAAGCTTGGGCCTTCCTGCGCTGCGGATTCCAGCTCCCAGCTGCCTAGTTGTACCTGGCTGGGCACAAAAATAGGGCGAAGCTCCACGCATTTTTTTTTTAAATTATTTCATGAAATTCATGGAATAATTAAGAAAAAAAGGGCTTCCCTATATTGTTGTGTCCAACCAGGTACAAATAGGCAGCTGATGGTTGGGGGCAGCCCGTCCCTGCCTGCTGTACCTGGCTGGACACAAATATAGTGCGAAGCCCCACGTCAATTTTTTTTTAATTATTTCATGAAATAATTTTTTTAAAAAAGGGCTTCCCTATATTGTTGTGTCTGGCCAGGTACAAATAGGCAGCTGGTGGTTGGGGGCAGCCCGTTCCTGCCTGCTGTACCTGACTGGACACAAATATAGGGCGAAGCCCCACGTCAATTTTTTTTAAATTATTTCAGGAAATTCATGAAATAATGAAAAAAAAATTGATGTGGGGCTTCGCCCTATATTTGTGTCCAGTCAGGTACAGCAGGCAGGAACGGGCTGCTCCCAACCACCAGCTGCCTATTTGTACCTAGCCGGACACAACAATATAGGGAAGCCCTTTTTTTCTTAATTATTCCATGAATTTCATGAATTTAAAAAAAAAATACGTGGAGCTTCGCCCTATTTTTGTGTCCAGCCAGGTACAACTAGGCAGCTGGGGGCTGGAATCTGCAGCGCAGGGAGGCCCAATCTTTCTGGGCCCCACCCGCTGCAAATTGCAGTCCGCAGCCGCCCCGGAAAATGGCGCGTTCATAGAAGCGCCATCTTCTGGCGCTGTATCCAACTCATCCAGGGCCCTGGTGCGGTGGCTCACTGGGTAATAAAAGGGTTAAGGCCAGCTTGGCATTATCAGCTGGCCCTAAGCCCGAAATTCATGGGATCACGCCAATATTAGACATGACCACCATGAATTTCTAGTAAAGTATTTAAAAAAAACACAAACACCCAGAAAAAAGTCCTTTAATTGAAATAAACACACAATTCTTTATTGTTCTAAATTAAACCATACTTACCGCCACGCCCATTCCAGCTGAAGCCAATGATCTCCTGCAATAAAAGTAAAATAATAAAGCAACATCATCCTTACCTTTCCATGGCTCCCACGACAGCTTCAGCTCTGCTACATCGAGATGACAGGCTGGACCGCAGCAGAACGCTGCCATCCAGCCTGTCATCCCGCAGACACTGAGAAGCGCAGGCTTACTTGCGCTACTCAGTGTCTGGCTGTGACGGCATCCAGATGAGCCGAGGTCATGTCCAATGAACTCGGCTCACCTCATGCACGTCACTGACAGCGTGGGAAAATTCTCACGCTGAAGCGCTGAGTGCAGGAGAATTTTCCCACGCTGTCAGTGACGTACATGAGGTGAGCCGAGTTCATTGTCGGCTCATCTGGATGCCGTCACAGTCAGACACTGAGGAGCGCAAGCATGCCTGCGCTTCTCAGTGTCTGCGGGATGACAGGCTGGATGGCAGCATTCTGCTGCGGTCCAGCCTGTCATCTCGATGTAGCAGAGCTGGAGCTGTCCTGGGAACCATGGAAAGGTAAGGATGAGGTTGCTTTATTATTTTTCTTTTATTGCAGGAGATCGTTGGCTTCAGCTGGAATGGGCGTGATGGTAAGTATGGTTTAATTTAGAACAATAAAGAATTGTGTCTTTATTTCAATTAAAGGACTTTATTCTGGGTGTTTGTGTTTTTTTTTTAACTTTGACTATGGGGTTAGTAATGGGGGTGTCTTATAGACGCCTCTCCATTGCTAACCTGGGCTTGATGTCAGCTGGCATTATAAGCTGACATCAACCCCAACCCTATTACCCCCTGCCACCGCACCAGGGCAGCGTGGAAGAGCGAGGCTAAGTGCCAGAATTGGCGCATCCTATGGATGCGCCATTTCTGGGGCGGCTGACGGCTGGTGTTTCTAGCCTGGGAGGGGGCCAATATTCATGGCTCCCTTCCTGGGCTATTAATATCAGCCCCCAGCTGTCTGCCTAGCCTTTGCTAGCTATTAAATTAGGGGGGACCCCACGTCATTTTTTGGGGGGGGTCCTCCATTTTAATAGCTAGTAAAGGCTAGGTATTCAGCTGGGGGCTGATATTAGTAGCCTGGGAAGCTCCGTGGGTATTACCCCCTTCCCAGGCTTCAAACATCTGCCCCAGCCGTCTGCTTAACCTCCGCTAGAGACTAAAATTACGGGGAACCCCACGCCAATTTTTTTTAATAATAAATCCTTTATTTTAATACTAAATGACAAGTACAGTAACCAACAGTCACTGTACTTCATATATATGTGACTGACATGTTTCTATCTATCTAATCTATGTGTGAAGCTCTATTCTGTCTGTTATAAATTGTCGGGTACAGATGCTGAATTGCCGGCCGGCTTTTTTAAAGAGACGGTGCATGAAAACACTATTATTTTTTTTAATAAATCCTTTGCAGTAAATGACAAGTACAGTAAGCAACACTGTCACAGTACTTCATATATATGTGACTGACATGTTTCTATCTATCTAATCTATGTGTGAAGCTCTATTCTGTCTGTTATAAATTGTCGGGTACAGATGCTGAATTGCCGGCCGGCTTTTTTAAAGAGACAGTGCATGAAAACACTATTATATTTTTTAATAAATCCTTTACACTAAATGACAAGTACAGTAAGCAACACTGTCACTGTACTTCGTATATATGTGGCTGACATGTTTCTATCTACCTATTCTATGTGTGATTCTCTATTCCTTCTATTCTAAATTGTCGGGTACAGATGCTGAATTGCCAGCCGGCTTTTTTAAAGAGACGGTGCATGAAAACACTATTATTTTTTTTAATAAATCCTTTGCAGTAAATGACAAGTACAGTAAGGAACACTGTCACAGTACTTCATATATATGTGACTGACATGTTTCTATCTATCTAATCTATGTGTGAAGCTCTATTCTGTCTGTTATAAATTGTCGGGTACCGCTGCTGAATTGCCGGCCGGCTTTTTTAAAGAGACGGTGCACGAAAACACTATTATATTTTTTAATAAATCCTTTACACTAAATGACAAGTACAGTAAGCAACACTGTCACTGTACTTCTTATATATGTGACTGACATGTTTCTATCTATCTAATCTATGTGTGATGCTCTATTCCTTCATGTCTAAATTGTCGGGTACCGGTGTATGCCGCTGCTGAATTGCCGGCCGGCTTTTTTAAAGAAAGCGTCTTCTGAGCAGTTTGTCAGCTTTTGGACACCTTTGAAGGTGTTTTCTATGTGTTCCTATGTGTTTTTGTTTGCCTGCCATTGGTTTTAACGGTGTTCGACGGTGTTCTAAGGTGTTCGACGAACAGTTCGACGAACAGTTCCTCGAACATCCCGGTGTTCGACGAACCGAACCGAACCCTAACACTACGGGGGTGGCTCAACACTACAGAACATGCACTTTATCTTGAAAGCAAGAATGATCATTTTAATGTTGTTATCAGTGTTTACCTTTGAACGTTTATATTGTAGTGTCCTGTCACCAGCCATATGTACGATTATCGGCCGAAAGCCTCTCTGGAACCAATAATCGCCCCATGTAAAGGTACCTTTATAAGTTGAAATTTCAGAATGTTATGACTTTTAATATATCCTGAACAGTCAAGTTTTTTATGAACCGTCAAGGTTTTCTGGTTGCAGTAAAAAAAGTCTGTGTGTTTAGAGTTTGAAACAATAAAATGTTGAAAAATTGTTTTCTGGTTGAAGTAACAAAGTCTGTGTGTTTAGAGTTTTAAACAATAAAATGTTGAAAAATTATGTAATTCTTGAGTATATCACTCAATGGTGCTCATAAACGTGAAAAATCTGATCATTAATATACTTTAATATACTTTAATCTTTAATATACTCAAGAACGGGGCCCCAGACATGACACAGGGGCCTCAGACATCACACATCGCACAGGGGCCCCAGACATCACACATCGCACAGGGGCCTAAGACATCACACATCGCACAGCGGCCCCAGACATTACACATAGCTCAGGGGCCCCAGACATCACACATGATTGAGTGATATACTCAAGAACAGGGCCCCAGACATCGCACAGGGTGTCCCAAACAGGGCGGAGGGGGTCCCAGGCAGCACACAGGGGGGCAGAGACAGTGCACAGGGGGGCAGAGACAGCGCACAGGGGCCCTGCGCTCTGTCTCTTCTCCCCCTTGCACGCTGTCTCTTCCCCCCACCTTGCGGTTTGTCTCTGCCCCCTGTTCTCTGTCTGGGGCCCCATGCGCTGCCCCTGCCCCCCCCCCCCCCCCATGTGCTGCCTGGGGCCCCGTTATTGAGTATATCACTCAATGGTCCTCAAAAGCCTGAAAAATCTGATCTACAGCACCTGGGGTATAATATGGCCTAGGACTATTTATACCCCAGGGTATAGTTTGGCCTAGGCCATAACATACCTGGGGTATATCCTGGCCCACAGGGGTGTAAACTGCCTTAGTCTAATTTATACCCCGGGGTATAGTTTGGCCTAGGCCAGAATATACCCGGGGTATAATCTGGCCTAGGCCACTTTAACCCCCGGTATATTCTGGATGGGGGGTTAATCTGGCCTGTTACACCAGTGTGTCTTATAGTCCGAAAAATACGGTACTTTGAGATAAAATCTCTGCATTTGATGTTGTCTGTCTCTTTAGATCTCTTTACACACTCCATGAGCTTCTGTACCTTTGTGCCACTATTTTGAGCATTTTATGACCTTTATCTTTTATAAATGAGTCTAAAGGTATATTTTCACATAGCGATAATACTGTATATTTTCTGTTGCAAATTATCAGACAGAGAGTCTACAGTAGTAGCATTGTGGACAATATTTAAAAACACATATATATTTAGTACCCAGCATTTCAATTTATGCTGCATATTTACACTATGTTAAAACATTTTGCAATGTTTGCAAATTGACTCTCTCCAAAAGTAAGAAACTATCTCTCAATTGTCACATCTTGGAGCTTTCGCCATGCAAATAAATCTCTAACCCTTATAACATGACTTGGGATAGTAGTCAAGACACAGACTCATCTACCGACTAATGTTTTTGGGTGCTTGATCCCCATCAGTGTAGAGTAGGGTCTGGCTGACGATCTGTAGTAATGTTGTAAGGCTCCTTAAGAAGTCGGATATTGATTTACAGGGAGCTGTTTTCAATAGATGGCACTTACGACATATTTTTTTCTCTAGAGACAGCTAGGTTGCATATTTTGATTTCCCATGGAACATTGCCAATAAAACTCCATACTTAGCTGTTCTTATGAAGTGTCTCCTTAATCTCAATATTTGCAGTGCAAATAGTGAAATTTAGGGCAAATCGATAAAAGGCAAACAGATTTTGCCATTTGCAGATTTTTCTGAAGAGTTAGGCTATGTGCCCACGATGCAGAAATGCTGCGGATTTTTTCCTGAGCGTTTCTGCATCTCCCTGGCAGAAAAAAACGCATGTGGATTGTACATGCGGATTGTACATGCGGATTGTACATGCGGAATGTACATGCGTTTTTCCTGCCAGGGACATGCGGAAGTGAAGCGTTCTTCACATGCATTTCCGCATGCGGGTTGACAAGCACTTTCCAAGCGATTTTAGCATCACTTGGAAAGTGCTTGTCAACTTGGTCACACTATATAAATCCATGCAAACGGCATGGATTTATATAGTGTGACCTAAAGAATGGTAAAAAATAAAAAAATAATATCTGTACTTACCCTCTGATGGCCCCCACAGTCTTGATCCCCTCCGTACCGGCTGCTGGCAGCGGTAGACTGAAGGACCTGCCGACGTCAGCATCATGTGACCCGTCACATGACTATGACGTCAGTGCAGGTCCTTCATTCCATCGCGAACTGCTGGCAAGCAAGGAGAAGCGCATCGCGGGCCGCCAGAAGGTAAGTATATATTTATTTTTTATTTTATTCTTTTTTTTACAGTTTCTATGGTACCCAGGTCCGGAGGAGAGTCTCCTCTTCTCTAGACCCGGGTACCATCCGCACATTAGAACGCATGGAATGCGCATCTACATATACAGTGATGCGTAATTCATGCGATCTAATGCAAGTCAATGGCGTTGAAAACGCAGCGCTTCCGCTAAATAATTGGTAGTGCTGCGTTTTTTTCCGCAATGATAGCACATGCGGATTATCATTGGGGAACATGGCAGGCCTTCTACCAAGCGTTTTTTAAGCGTTTCTGCAGCGTTTTTGCCACTGCGGAAACGCTTAAAAAGCGCATCGTGGGCACAGCCTTACAGGAAATCTGCCGTGTATCAAGTACCTAAAAGGGATCTGTCACCTACAATCTGCAGTAATAAAACATCTAAAATGAATCTGACAGTTGATACATGCTGTCCAATCCAAGGGGATCTATACAAGCACGTGGACAGCGACATGTCAATTCAGTGTAGAGGAAGGAGAGAAGCCACCAGTGACCCGCCTATCTGCTAGTCTTTAGAGCTGTTTGGGCCCCGATGGCTTTTACAGTAAAGTATGTTATTAGCTAAACACTGCAGCGTTTCAGAGTCAGACATGCTTGGATGAGATTGTACAACCAGTGCCTGACACATGATGCCCATGTGACGCGCCCCCTGGGACATATTCCTTTTTGAGGGGAATACCCGGCACCGGATCAGATGGGGGGTTGTAGTCTCCGAGCGGCTGTGACCCGGTCCCGTGCCCAGGGCGTCAAGCTAAGTGTTAGGTGGCAGCTTTACAGATGTTACTAAAGTTCTTTTGTGTCGACTACGCCACCCGTTGTGATGCGGTCACTGTGGCCGCCGCTGCTGCAGGGTCCGCTGAGGCTGATGGTGGATGCGCAGCTTGGTGGGATAACCCCCAACGGGAGGGGTATAGCCTCAGAGGGGACAGGCGCAGAGGATGGGGGTTGTGGTGGTGCGGTGCAGCCGGCAATGAAGACAGACTCGGGTTGTGCAGTTAAGGGTGTTTACTTACTGCTGATGCTGTACTGGTCACTCCAGCTGCTAGTGACCACCCGAGCCGTGCTGCGTCCACCAGGTCCTGGATCCAGCCAACCCCCAAACAAGTCCGGAGCGTGGCCCTGAGCTCTCCCTCTGTCCTTTCTTCAGCCGTCCCCACCAGTGATTCACCTAGGTCCAGCTCCCTCGGGCCTTCTTTTGGGACACCCTTGGCCCTGGGTTCCCTGACCCTTCATGTGGTGTGCCTTCGGGGTGAATATGGTGGGTGACCGTGACAGACACTGCCCACGGTCTCCGGTCTCTGGCTGGGGAATGTCTTTACCCCCACCAGCTTGGGTTCCGGTACCCTCTTGCTGACTCCTCACCCGGTGTTCTAATTTGGGTTCTTGGGTCCCTTCAGTCTTCCCCCTCTGGGTCTTTCTCTGCTCCACTCTCTCTCTCTCCAGGGCTGCTGTTTCCTTCTCTCTCCTCTCCAACTGACTTGTTCTCAGCGTCTGACCCTGATTCTAGTTGGTGCCCTCCTTATATATCCCTCTATGTGTGAGCTCAGGTGACCAGCACCCAATGAGCTCCTATCACTACCCAGACTGCTCCCCCTATCTGCCCCTACACTACATGGGATGTACCACCCCCCTCCCACTCCAGCCAGGAACAGGCTCGGTTGCACCTGCACATTTCTAAGTGGGAGTACCGTCGGCCTGCTCCTCTGGAATGGGATGTATGTAGTGCATGCAGTCTATCTGAGCTCAGTTCCACACTCCTTCCTTACCCGGGAGTGGAATATCACACCTCTGGGTTGAGGTGCAATACCCCTGTAGCAGCCGAATCCTCAGGGTGCTACACATGGATCGGATGGGAAGTTGCAGGGAGTTGGAACAGTCACTGCTCAATACATGCACACGCTGTTATCAGTTTTTCTGCAACGTTTATGTTGTACCTCACAAAAATTGCACCCAACAAAAAAATCAGTGATGTATTTAAGTAGATTGTTACCCCTAAGGCTATAGGCCCCTATATACATTAGACTAATGTAGGCCACATTCATTGATATGCATGGATTTGGCTGACAAATTTTAATGTGTATGGGGACGCCTGCCTACTGATCACAGGAGAGGTTGATCGCGCATGTCCATTTTCGGAAAGTCAATTGGATTGTTCTCCTGGAGATAAGCTGCAGGCAGAGATGTCTGTTAGAAGCTCTCTCATAGAGAACACAGGAGTGCTTGGATGAGTGAGCGCTCCTGTGTATAGGAGAAACGGCTGAGATGACTGCCGGCTGAATGATTGACTTAAGCATTGTTCTGCCAGCAGTCATATAATGAGTATGGCTTCAGTTCCCATGATCAGTATTTGCTGTGCTTTTGATGCTGCGTATTTTCATTGCACAAAAATCACAGCTCCTTACAGTTCCAGCAAAGTGGATGGTATTTATAGAAATCTCCTGCTCACTATGCTTTTTTTAACATTTTTGAAATGTGTAACATATCAATTTTTCTTGCAGTAAATATGTTTTATTTGCTGATTTTCTCAATAGACTTGAATGAATTGAGGAAAATCTGCAGATTAAAAAGGTATATACATTTTTATTTCATTTCTGCAGCGTAAGTGTAAAGTTACCGAGGGTGGTAGCCGTGGACGAGCTGCTGCTCCATAACGCCCTGGCAGTTTATAGGAAAACTGTGCCCCAGTCCCAGTGTGCTGTAAGGCGTGGGGTGCATCACACTCACTTGTAGGCCACAGGCATCCGCTGTCTTCAAGACTCCATCCACAGGAGCCACCGCTCATAACTCAGTAGATACGCAGTACATTGTAACAAGAAAACATTTGCTGGACTGTTCACATTCATCAGACTGTAATTCACCCAGAATCTGTTACTTTCCCTTAACACAGTTCCACATCCCACTTCCTCTGTATGCCAGAGGATTATGGACTCTCTGTAGAACCTGTACCAAGCCTTGGACTCAAGACGTTGCAGGAATGTCTGCAAGTGATTCCAGTAAGGCTTCCCACTACATTGAAAGATAACTGCTCTCCCACTGCAACTTGAACTTGACATTGGTTACTGTATTTCCTTATCTGACTAACTATCAGGAAGTAGTCCTCTTGTACTAGGGCTTTCCCCTCCCACTATGGGCCAGTACCAAACTTTAACTATGTCTGTCCCTACAGTATGTAGCTGAGCAGATCTCTATCACAAGCACTAAGTATTACATTTACATACAGTATACATATTATACTTAAAACGTTTCCCAGAGTCTATCTTATGTCTTACTCTATACTTTACACTAGACATCTTACTTATGCATTACAGATTATCATATATATAAAAGACGCCTTACCTTGTTCACACTATATTATAATGCGATTGGTGATTTCAGGGGCAGGAACACGATAGTACAGTACACCACCAGAAGCATACTAAAAACGCATGTAATCCACACATGATAAAATGTTATCATAGACAAATACCAGGAAATATTCAAAACACAGTAGTTTAATTTAAACCATGAAAAACCAAAACAATGCATCAGAAAAAAAATGATAAAATGCATATAAAAATGCACTCAAAAATGTAATTATAAATCGCAAGCTAACTCAGCTAATTAGAGCAGAATGTTACAGAAAATCTGCAACATGAAAAACACACCTAATGCTAGAGATTAGTGGATCTTTTGAAATTCAAATTCCTCGACTTTGCCGAATATTACCTAAAAATTTGAACCAGCAATTAAATTTGTGCAAATATCAATACCAGAAAGCTTGTAGTTCCAAGAAAAATACACATGGGGGATAAGAAGGTTAAGAAAGGTCCTCAGTCATATCCGAAACGTCACCATCATGGTCTATTAAATAGCAGTTTTTTCTCACTTTCTACAAACTGGGGTACTGTCTCTATTTTTTTCTACTATAGCTAGCTAGCTAGATATTCTTTTAACAGCCCAAAAACTGTACTCTATACCCTGGTGCACTAAAAAAGTGACTAAAGTGCCACCAAAAAGTGCACTAGGATACGGTTAGTCATAGACCTCTCCAGCAGGAGAAAAGGCCCCCATTAACTGATCCCTATTTTTCTGAGCAATAGGACCACAGCGAGGGTCAGGGAATAATGGCCTCTCCTAACTGAAGCCAAGGGAGACCCAGTCTCACTCCCAGCATCCACCTGGACTGCCACACAAGCAGAACTAGGAGACAGCTAGAAAGGTTCTCAGTCAAAATTGAAACATCGCCATCATTGGTTATTAAATAGCACTTTTTTTTCTCTTTCTACAAACTGGGGTGCTGCTTCCAATTTTTCTACTATACCTAATGAGATAGATATATTTTTTAACAGCCCAAAAACTGTGCTCTATACACGAGTGCCCTAAAAAGTTACAAAAAGTGCACTAGAATATGGTTAGTCATAGACTTCTCCAACAGGAGAAAAGGCTTCCAATAACTGATACCCTTTTTTCTGAGATGGCCACAGCGAGGGTCAGGGAATACTGGCTTCTCTTAACTGAAGCCAAGGGACACCCAAACTCGCTCCCAGCATCCGCCTGGACTGTCATCCAAGCAGAACTAGGAGTCAGTTTGGTCAGCTCCCCTCCCAAGAGAGGGGAGCCAGTGGTTTTCAAGGGAGAGTGGAAGCTAATGGTCACACACACTCACCCCTAGACCAATCAGGAGGAAACCTTTAAGAGAAATGCACCATGAGAATCCCTAGTGACAAATACATCCATTTAAGGGGCAGTGGCATAACTAGAGTCTGAAGGGCCCAAGTGCAAGATTTGAACCCCACCACCCTGAATCAACTTATCAAGTCATCCATAAAGTATAATGCACAGCCCATAGTCATCCATGTAGTATAATGCACAGTCCATAGTCATTCATGTAGTATAATGCACAGGCCATAGTCATACATGTAGTATAATGCACAGCCCATAGTCCTCCATGTAGTACATTGCATCCCATAGTCCTCCATAAAGTATAATTCACAGCCCATAGTAATCCATAAAGTATAATGCACAGCCCATAGTCATCCATATAGTAGTATGGCCATTGATTTAAAAAAAAAAATTACCTTCCCTCCACTCCCACGCCACGCAGTGTCCTGTGCTGAAGCTGGCAGCAGACTTCAGAGTGCGACGGGAGCGCATGACATTACTGCCATGTTCCCCCTGTCACTTGCACGCCGACATGAGCTGCTGGCATGTATTGGCTAATGAGGACGCACATCCAGTTAAAATTTCTGACGCGTCGGCGGGCATCTGATCCGCCTGTCCTGACCGCTGCCACCGTGGTCATTACGCCCCTGGTAAAGGGTGACACTCAAATGAAAACAATTATTAAATAGTGAAAGTTTTCTAGTGTAATACTAGCTGAACTTTCAACTGGGAATTTAAAATTTCCCAATCCTAGCCACTAGCCCGTAAAGAGATGCATGCTCAAAAAGAACGAAAAGGTAAAGTTCAGTGAAAATGTGCTAAAACTCAAATAGGTTTCCCACGCCAAGTGAGTTAGGGCACCCCAGGGTCACCACTCCTGGGGAACTTTGCACCCTCAGGCTCTCAAACTTATCCGACCCAATGACTTCGATGCTGGAGAGCCAAGGTTTTAACCGGATGACTATGTAAGACACCCGGCGTATTTCCCAGCATACCATACCCAGTGTGCATAATGTACCAATCTATTAGGGCAGTCCAGACCAAAGTCACCTTTTCGCACAATGCTACCCTTGACTATAGCCAAAAGAAATAGATAGATAGATAGATAGATAGATGGATAGATAGATTCAATTGATAGGGAGGTGCTGGACTTGCACAGTCCATTTGATTGTGAATTCATTGATCATTGATACTGTAGCATAGCACCGTAATAACAGCATTTTTATTTTTCATTCTTAATACACTACAAAAAGAAAAAAATGCATAGAGCGGTTTACATCCCTTAAGTGCTAATTTTTATACTGAAAAAAAATACTCAAACCAAGGATTGTCTATTTTAGAAAGAGTGCTTCCTGGCTTGTGAAACGATAACATTTTTGCATTTTTCTTTTGCATTTTTTGCTTGTTAAAACATGGTGTTTTTTTTTTCTTTTTTAATCTAGACAGCAAAGGCACAGTGACAGACGCACTTGGCACAAGCTGCCCAGCTAGGCGAGCCCTTGAGGGCCAGGAATACTCTTCACCCAGCTCCCAGTAAATGGTAGGGGTACTTTGGCAGATCCCTTTCCAGGTCCACTCAAGCCAGACAACTGGCATCTGGTAAAGCGGCTGGCGCCTAGTCAAGAACCAGGTGAGTACCTCTGCAAGAACCCCAGGAAGTGAAACCAGAAGAGAAAATGAGAAAACCCCTGAAAAGATTGCAAGACAAATGCTAGCACAACTCACCACCAACCACATGAGGAACTGCATTAAACAGGGCAGAGAAATCAGTGAGAGATATGGCGTCCCGCGTCTTCACACGTCCCACAACACCAGAATGTTTCCCAGCATGTGTAGTAACTCCGCCTCTTGGATCAGGACAATGGCATTGCTTGCGAATGGAGTAGCGTAGCACCAGACATACTCTTTTCCCAGGTGGGAGCATAGAACCATGATTCATAATAATCAGATAGTGTCAATCTCTTGCTGATAAAATGCTGATTGCATTCAAACTACAACGCACAGCCTAATAAATGACACATCCTCCAGAGGTTATTATTAATATAAGGGGGTGTTACAAGTGTGATGTGTAATGGCTGCTCTCCTGATCACACTGCAGAGCTGTGTGTGGTTTTAACTGACACATCTGCAGGTTCCTCTCAGTGCTTCAGCTTCTATCCCACAGACAGCCAGTGTTGCAATGCATCAAAGCTGTGAGAGTTGCAGCTGCTAATGTGTTAGTTATAAAACAAAGTTCAGTTCTACTGTTCTGTGTTAGTCACATGTCTCACACTAGTAACTCCCTTTTATTTAAAAAAGTTCTGGAGGCAGATTCTTATGCAGGTCAGTGTCTTCACATCAGTGTTCGACACCCATACTGGAACAGCTCATTTACATATAAGAAAACCGTGGATTTCTATGGAATATGATATTGGATCGCAAATATCAAGATATAATTTTATTCAGGTTCTCATGACCTATATGCCCATATAGATTGCTTAGGAGGGTTAATCCTACTGACATATTCCCTTTAAAGTGAACCTGTCATGTAATATATAAAGGTTTGTGGATGCAGATCACCCCATCCAATATATGCATATTAATCAATCAGGTTCCTGGGCAATCCACTTCACTTTGCATGGATAAAGCTTGTGAGGTAGCAATCAGCTATGTTCGAAGTGATAAAACAAGTTTTTCAATCTAGCAGAGTGAATTAAAAGCAAAAAAAATCTTTGTTGTGACTTCACTACAATAGAAGCATGGGCATAAAAAATACTGACGCGTTTCATGTTGACTGAATAGTAGATAAAAAATTAAGAGTCGGCCAAACTCAAAGTGCATTGGATGTGTTTCTATGAAAATGCTACTATTTTAATGAAGGCACAATACATAATTGTTTTACTTTTAATTAATTTTGCTGAATTAAAAAAAACCTTTTCATCATTTGGAACCTATCATGTGCCAAATTTCCATTAGCCTGCAGATAAAGAGTTAATATGAAGAATGATAGCATTACAATGCTGTCCTGCTGCCTTACTGAAATAACGATTGTGCAGAGAAAATTACATTTATTCACCCCCGGAGCTGCCGGATTAAAGTGAGATGGGCACACACAGAGTAGCTAAAGTCATGACTCACAGCATTGGGAGTAGTGGCTATAAGCACGCTCTGGCACTTTGTAAGCTCGCTCTGCACAGATGCACTATAGCCAGATGGCATTGTAATACTATTAATCTGCAGATTAGCCCTGTGTCTGCAGGTAAAAGAAGTGCTCCAATCAAAATTTTTATCCTCAATATATTGCAATCATCGTATTATAGAGCACTACAATTGCTCTTTTTTCCCTTCTACCTAGCTAATTCTTCTCTTTTCCATTAAATCTATGAAATCACATAAATAGAAACAGAATAGCTGAATCCTCCCAAGCTCTATGTAGAAACAGGAGGTCAATTTTCCCTGTATGAGTCGAGAAACACTACAAAAGTCCTTGGCAGGGGTGGAGCAGCTGGGTCAGGAGTTGAAGACTAAATGCAGGGAAAATAGACTTCCTGTGTCTACATAGAGCAGAGAAAAGAGAAGAATTATATGGGTAGAAAGGCAAAATGAGCAATTGAAAGTACACAGTGCTATATAATATGATTGTAACATATAAGGATAAAAACTTTGATTGGAGTGCTTCTTTATCAGCATTTTGAGACTTGACAAATTCCTTTAAGAAAGCAACAGATGCTTTAAAATGCAATATAAAAAATAAAAAGAAATAAGAGGATATTTTGTAATTCGCAAAAATCATCTATATGATATGTAATCATATATATGTACAGTACATGTGACTTATAAATGAATTGTGTATGTTAATTTCTGATAACCTTATTGCACAATAATTATTCTAATTTTTGCAAATAAAATTGAAAATCAAATATTTTATTCAAACAGATAACTTTCCCAAAAGTTAAAAAAATGAAGTGTTATTTGTTTTGAATGTTATCCAGGAAGCCTGATATACAATGTCTTGTAAGTATAAAACTGAATCAGTTGAAATGTGCAGACTTCAGTTTGTACTAATCCCTCCCAGCTGCTTTTCCTTTGCTTTTTTTTTCTTCCAAGGAATAGCCCTCTAAAAAAGGACTTCTCCCTAATCCTGCAAACTGAAATTCAATCTTTTAGTTTTGAAAAAAAAATCAAGTTTCATGCCTGGGGCTGTCTAACTCATAGTAGTCTTTTTTCAGTTCGGTAAACAAAGCCTTGAACTGAGTCTCAGCATTTAGAAGACAATTAACTTTCCTTGAGCCAAGCATACAAATGTGATGTCTTTCAGGTTATTTAGCAGACATTAGCCTTCAAATTCTCACCAAATTACTGTCTGAGTGTTTTTTGTTGATTGCAAGGCTGTAGACTTTGTTATTCTAAGTGTGCTTTTATCAGTGTTTTCCTATGCCTGAGCATTACTTAATCAGTGTACTCTATTTCCTTGTGTATTGCTAAATGCTTAGCTAATTTTTTCAACTGTAATCTTTGCTATCGGGGTGAGATCTTCTTTAGGTGATTTACATAAGTCTGTTATCTAAATTACTATGTTTTGTTTTGCTGGCCATACAGTTTAGATATCTAGTGGCTAAGCGTTTCTTCAGCCAACAACTGTTCCTCCTTACTTCTACATTGCTGAGAATAGCATGCATACATTCTCAGTATAAAGATCCACTGTCAGACTCCTCTTATCTCATTACGAATGAAGGATCCTTGGATAGTCCAAATCTTTTTTTCCCCCATAGCTGACACTGATGAAGAGATCAACAAGGCAACTTTATTAGATCAATGTTTCTGAACTTCAGTCCTTAAAGGTTTGTCCGGGGCTTTAACATTGATGGCCTATTCTTATGACAGGTCATCAATGTCTGATCGGTGGGGATGTGACACCCTGCACTCCCACCGATCAGCTGTTCCAAATGTCAATGTCAGCCTGAACTGTTCAGTTACGTAGCTGCACAGCACAGCTCGGTGAAAATAAAAGTGGCCATGGCTAGATACTGCACAGCCACCCCCTATTGATTTGAATAGGTGGCGGATATGCAGTATCTGATCGCGGCCACTATGTAGTCAATGGAGCTGTGCAGCTCCGCAACTGAGTCGTCCGGACGAAACTACACTGGAAATAGCTGATCGGCAGGGGTGCCGAGTGTCGCACCGCCATCGATCAGACACTGATAACCTAAGGATAGACCATCAATGTTACAATCCCAGACAACTCCATTAAAGAGGAACTAACACTAAATTATCATAGTTTACTTTATTAACACATGCAAACTAAAAATGTATTCTGAAATATGTCATTAAAAAGTAAAACCTTAATCTAAGAAAAAGGATTTTCATGCCACGAGCTCACCTCCATGGATTTACGCATGATTTCCCAACAACCTCTACGCATTAACTACGTCATGATGTATAGCGTCATAGGAAAAGTGAGTTACCGCGGGAGTTTTAGCTCTTGCAACTGAAAAACATGATAAATTGATACCCTCCTTCGATCATATAGCTAAACGCAGTGTAAGGGCACATTGCACAACTGAGCGCTCTGCCTTCAGGCTGTGATCAGCTCTTCACAGTTGATTCAGTGGACAGTCCTCATCCTTATGGGCTGGCGGCCTTCTACTTATCATCATGTACCAGCATCCAGCCCACAGCCAGGTCCATCACTGCTGCTCCTTATTGCTCACCTCTCCCATGAAAATGGCAAAGATGCTGACTGTATTCACTCCTGCACTGATATAAACAGCAATCTCCCAATTTATTCCCCTCCACCTAGTGTCAACATCAGCTCCACTACCTCCACCTCTCCCACAGATGGTAGAACTGATGCTGATATTAGGAGGAGGGGAGCCGGCAGGGGCTGATCACTGTTCACGAAGAAGAATCCTCTTAGCTAAGACAGGCAATGCAGTCTACCTAAGGTGAATGGCATTATACTGAGGTGGGAGTACTAAACAGTTGCTCTACGGAGAGGCTGGTGTACAGCCCTCTGCTGTATTCTGCACTGCACTGATCAGCGTATCCAGGATCAGCCAGTGCAAAGCTAGAGAGAAGATTTGCATAAAAATGTATTTCAATCACTTCCTAAGGGGTGGGGCTTATAAGGATGAGGGATGGGGCCTAATATCTGAAAGAAGGCATGGTTTATCTGAGCCTAGCAGCTGTTAACTTGCAAGTAAAAGTGCATGTATGGGTCTTTTCTGCAAAAGCCATCTGGTATTCTGATAATAAGTAATGGTTTATTTGTAATGCAAAAAAGAAAGGAGCATGGACTGCAGCTCCAAAAATCATACATTTGATCTAATGCCTCTTGGCAAAAATATATATAACTGAACATGAGGTTTGTAGTTTAACATTCTGATCAGACTGTATGAAGTCCACTGCCACCTCACGGCAAACCTCGTAGTGGGTCCTAACATTTCCTTCCTGAACAGGAGTGGAGCTGAACGCCAACCACCACCACAGCGACAATGCACCAGCAGGGCGGGTGGCCTTGTGCCACACAGCACCCATGCTGCAAGGCCGAGTCCCCATGACTCCAGGCCACGCCACCCCACAAGCACAAAACCACAGCAACAATGGCCGACACACTGCACGAACTCCACATGAAAGGAGCATTGTGACTCACCTTCCTCAAGCTCTCAACTGAGAGCAAAAATAGGCTAGACCCTCTTTGCAGTCTCCTGCTAATTAAAATCACCTGTGCCAAATGGGAGGAGTGCTGGTCCAAGAAAGGGGAAAGAATATGCAATGCAAAAAAAAAGGAGCATGGACCGCACCTCCAAAAATCATACATTTGAACTAATGCCTCTCGGCAAAAATATATATGACTGAACATGAGGTTATTAGTTTAACGTTCTGATCAGACTGCATGAAGCCCACTGCCACGTCATGGCAAACCTCGTACTGGGTCCTAACATTTCCTACCTGAACGGGAGCTGAGCTGTGCGCCAACCACCGCCACAGCGACAATGCACCAGCAGGGCGGGCGGTCCATGCTTCGTTTTTTTTGCAATGGTTTATTTGTGTGTTCTACCATCGTAAGTCATGTGACCAGAGTGCTAGGATATGGCTTATGCTTGAGTGAAGTGTGTGCTGCAGATATACACTGTATATTTGAGCAGTTTGAGTGCTGTATGTATATTCTGTGTGAAAAATGTGCATGCTGTGTGTGTATACTATGTGAGCAATGTGTGTGCTGTATGCATACTATATGTGAGAGGTGTGTGTGCTGTTTGCATATTATTTGTGAGCAGTGTGTGTGTGTGTGCTGTATTCATATTATTTGTGAGTAGTGTGTGTGCTGAATGTGTATACTATGTGACCAGTGTGCATGCTATATTCATCTTATTTGTGAGCGGTATGTGTGCTGTATGCATATTATTTTTGGGCAGTGTGCGTGCTTTATTCATATTATATGTGAGCAGTATGTGCTGCATGTGTATACTATATCAGCAGGGTGCGTGCTGTATGTGTATACTATGTGAGCAATGTGCATGCTGTATGTGTATACTATGTGAGCGGTGTGTGTGCTGCATGTGTGAAATATGTTAAAAGTGTGACACATGCGCACATATTCTATGGCTATTTCATGAAAGTGTCTCAGGGGCCGTTTTTTAACATGATATTGCCAGGCGGCCTTTTACTTGTGCTACTGTGAGCAGCCTGTGTGGCCTAAGCATGCTATCACGGCCTGTAGCATCTCCGGACTGGTCTTCCATCGAGCACATCTGTCATTGGTTTGAAATTGCAAAGGGAGCTGCCAGCAGCAGATCTTGATGACCTAATTGTCCAAGTGCATTCAGCGTGATAAAACATTCCTCAGACAACCACTAATAACCTCACTGATAGTCGCCAAGGTGTGTAAGTGCGGGGATTTCTGCGTGTGGCGCTGATACTTTATACAACCCCTGGCAAAAATTATGGAATCACCGGGCTCCGAGGATGTTCATTCAGTTGTTTAATGTTGTTGAAAAAAAGCAGATCACAGACATGGCATGAAACTAAAGTCATTTCAAATGGCAACTTTAGGGCTTTAAGAAACACTAAAAGAAATCAAGATTAAAAATGTGGTACTCAGTAAGGGTAATTTTTTTCAGACCAAGCAGAGGGAAAAAATTATGGAATCACTCAATTCTGAGGAAAAAATTATGGAATCACCCTGTAAAGTTTCATTTCTAAAACTAACACCTGCATCAAATTAGATCTGTTCGTTAGTCTGCATCTAAAAAGGAGTAATCACACCTTGGAGAGCTGTTGCACCAAGTGGACTGACATAAATCATGGCTCCAACACGAGAGATGTCAATTGAAACAAAGGAGAGGATTATTAAACTATTAAAAGAAGGTAAATCATCAACATTAAACAACTGAATGAACATCCTCCGAGCCTGGTGATTCCATAATTTTTGCCAGAGGTTGTACTGAATAAATAGAAGAATAAATAGAAATGTTTGGAAAACTTTGTTTTCATTTTTTTTATCATTTGCATATTATTAAGGAGCATGGTCTAATGGTAGGTGCCCACGATCAGGAATAGCAGCGTTTTGGCCGCAACTCAACTGCACTGCGTCCAAAACGCTGTGTTCTACTTTACAAGAAAAGTGGATGGGATTTATAAAAATCCCATGCCCACTATGCTTCTATTTAACAATGCATAAAATCACCCGCAGTGCGGGTATACGAGCCGCAGCATGTCAATTATCTGCAGCGGAGATGCTAATCTCCACTACGTAGTTTCACCCGTAGCCATTCATTACATGTGGTTAATCCACATGGCTCAATGAACACATGCGGATTTACCTGCATGTCTAGGGTATGTGCTCACGTAGCGTTTTACAAGCGTATATGCTGCGGAATTTCCGCAGCGTAAACGCTTGTGAAATGCTAGGTAATCCGCCCCACATGGTCCCCAATGAGAATCCGCAATTTCAATGCCCATGCTGCGGATTTTTCCGCAGCGTTTTTGATGCGCTCAAAAATCCGCAGCATGTCCATTAATTTTGCGTTTACGCTTGCGGAATTGCCTTGTCAATGCAATAAAAAACGCAAGGCTATTCCGCATGTCCCAAATGTATCATAAAGAACGAACAAACGATGCCGCAGGTGGTTTTAAATGCATCAGGATCTGTCTTTCCCACACATAAGCAGACGGAGGTCTCTTAGAGAGGTATTCACATTGGTAGGTCCTGACATCGAGAAACGCCTTACCGCGGCTGTCAGGTACACATGAATTGGCCAATTTATGCGCTAAGATTTCTCATTTATTTACAGCAGTAATGCTATTCATTTTCCATACTTCATATTTCATGCGCTAAAAAAAAATTTCAAAAAATTTTTCATTTATTTCTATTTTTTACAGCAGTTATGCTATTCATATTTCATATTTCACATCTATATACTCAGTGTTACAGTGTGCTACTTTATTTGTTCATTATATATGGAGGTAGCTGCTCTTAGTAAGCACCTGTTCACACCTAGTTTTTGTAGTGGAAGTGCCGTCATTTTCTTTGTTACTAGATTTAGCGTTGACTGAGCACTCCACCCCCACCCCCATGCCGCAGGTGGTTTTAAATGCATCAGGATCTGTCTTTCCCACACATAAGCAGACGGAGGTCTCTTAGAGAGGTATTCACATTGGTAGGTCCTGACATCGAGAAACGCCTTACCGCGGCTGTCAGGTACACATGAATTGGCCAATTTATGCGCTAAGATTTCTCATTTATTTACAGCAGTAATGCTATTCATTTTCCATACTTCATATTTCATGCGCTAAAAAAAAGTTTTCAAAAAATTTTTCATTTATTTCTATTTTTTACAGCAGTTATGCTATTCATATTTCATATTTCACATCTATATACTCAGTGTTACAGTGTGCTACTTTATTTGTTCATTATATATGGAGGTAGCTGCTCTTAGTAAGCACCTGTTCACACCTAGTTTTTGTAGTGGAAGTGCCGTCATTTTCTTTGTTACTAGATTTAGCGTTGACTGAGCACTCCACCCCCACCCCCATGCCGCAGGTGGTTTTAAATGCATCAGGATCTGTCTTTCCCACACATAAGCAGACGGAGGTCTCTTAGAGAGGTATTCACATTGGTAGGTCCTGACATCGAGAAACGCCTTACCGCGGCTGTCAGGTACACATGAATTGGCCAATTTATGCGCTAAGATTTCTCATTTATTTACAGCAGTAATGCTATTCATTTTCCATACTTCATATTTCATGCGCTAAAAAAAAGTTTTCAAAAATTTTTTCATTTATTTCTATTTTTTACAGCAGTTATGCTATTCATATTTCATATTTCACATCTATATACTCAGTGTTACAGTGTGCTACTTTATTTGTTCATTATATATGGAGGTAGCTGCTCTTAGTAAGCACCTGTTCACACCTAGTTTTTGTAGTGGAAGTGCCGTCATTTTCTTTGTTACTAGATTTAGCGTTGACTGAGCACTCCACCCCCACCCCCATGCCGCAGGTGGTTTTAAATGCATCAGGATCTGTCTTTCCCACACATAAGCAGACGGAGGTCTCTTAGAGAGGTATTCACATTGGTAGGTCCTGACATCGAGAAACGCCTTACCGCGGCTGTCAGGTACACATGAATTGGCCAATTTATGCGCTAAGATTTCTCATTTATTTACAGCAGTAATGCTATTCATTTTCCATACTTCATATTTCATGCGCTAAAAAAAATTTTCAAAAATGTTTCATTTATTTCTATTTTTTACAGCAGTTATGCTATTCATATTTCATATTTCACATCTATATACTCAGTGTTACAGTGTGCTACTTTATTTGTTCATTATATATGGAGGCAGCTGCTCTTAGTAAGCACCTGTTCACACCTAGTTTTTGTAGTGGAAGTGCCGTCATTTTCTTTGTTACTAGATTTAGCGTTGACTGAGCACTCCACCCCCACCCCCATGCCGCAGGTGGTTTTAAATGCATCAGGATCTGTCTTTCCCACACATAAGCAGACGGAGGTCTCTTAGAGAGGTATTCACATTGGTAGGTCCTGACATCGAGAAACGCCTTACCGCGGCTGTCAGGTACACATGAATTGGCCAATTTATGCGCTAAGATTTCTCATTTATTTACAGCAGTAATGCTATTCATTTTCCATACTTCATATTTCATGCGCTAAAAAAAATTTTCAAAAAATTTTTCATTTATTTCTATTTTTTACAGCAGTTATGCTATTCATATTTCATATTTCACATCTATATACTCAGTGTTACAGTGTGCTACTTTATTTGTTCATTATATATGGAGGTAGCTGCTCTTAGTAAGCACCTGTTCACACCTAGTTTTTGTAGTGGAAGTGCCGTCATTTTCTTTGTTACTAGATTTAGCGTTGACTGAGCACTCCACCCCCACCCCCATGCCGCAGGTGGTTTTAAATGCATCAGGATCTGTCTTTCCCACACATAAGCAGACGGAGGTCTCTTAGAGAGGTATTCACATTGGTAGGTCCTGACATCGAGAAACGCCTTACCGCGGCTGTCAGGTACACATGAATTGGCCAATTTATGCGCTAAGATTTCTCATTTATTTACAGCAGTAATGCTATTCATTTTCCATACTTCATATTTCATGCGCTAAAAAAAAGTTTTCAAAAAATTTTTCATTTATTTCTATTTTTTACAGCAGTTATGCTATTCATATTTCATATTTCACATCTATATACTCAGTGTTACAGTGTGCTACTTTATTTGTTCATTATATATGGAGGTAGCTGCTCTTAGTAAGCACCTGTTCACACCTAGTTTTTGTAGTGGAAGTGCCGTCATTTTCTTTGTTACTAGATTTAGCGTTGACTGAGCACTCCACCCCCACCCCCATGCCGCAGGTGGTTTTAAATGCATCAGGATCTGTCTTTCCCACACATAAGCAGACGGAGGTCTCTTAGAGAGGTATTCACATTGGTAGGTCCTGACATCGAGAAACGCCTTACCGCGGCTGTCAGGTACACATGAATTGGCCAATTTATGCGCTAAGATTTCTCATTTATTTACAGCAGTAATGCTATTCATTTTCCATACTTCATATTTCATGCGCTAAAAAAAAGTTTTCAAAAATTTTTCATTTATTTCTATTTTTTACAGCAGTTATGCTATTCATATTTCACATCTATATACTCAGTGTTACAGTGTGCTACTTTATTTGTTCATTATATATGGAGGTAGCTGCTCTTAGTAAGCACCTGTTCACACCTAGTTTTTGTAGTGGAAGTGCCGTCATTTTCTTTGTTACTAGATTTAGCGTTGACTGAGCACTCCACCCCCACCCCCATGCCGCAGGTGGTTTTAAATGCATCAGGATCTGTCTTTCCCACACATAAGCAGACGGAGGTCTCTTAGAGAGGTATTCACATTGGTAGGTCCTGACATCGAGAAACGCCTTACCGCGGCTGTCAGGTACACATGAATTGGCCAATTTATGCGCTAAGATTTCTCATTTATTTACAGCAGTAATGCTATTCATTTTCCATACTTCATATTTCATGCGCTAAAAAAAATTTAAAAAAAATTTTTCATTTATTTCTATTTTTTACAGCAGTTATGCTATTCATATTTCATATTTCACATCTATATACTCAGTGTTACAGTGTGCTACTTTATTTGTTCATTATATATGGAGGTAGCTGCTCTTAGTAAGCACCTGTTCACACCTAGTTTTTGTAGTGGAAGTGCCGTCATTTTCTTTGTTACTAGATTTAGCGTTGACTGAGCACTCCACCCCCACCCCCATGCCGCAGGTGGTTTTAAATGCATCAGGATCTGTCTTTCCCACACATAAGCAGACGGAGGTCTCTTAGAGAGGTATTCACATTGGTAGGTCCTGACATCGAGAAATGCCTTACCGCGGCTGTCAGGTACACATGAATTGGCCAATTTATGCGCTAAGATTTCTCATTTATTTACAGCAGTAATGCTATTCATTTTCCATACTTCATATTTCATGCGCTAAAAAAAAAAAAAATTTTCAAAAAATTTTTCATTTATTTCTATTTTTTACAGCAGTTATGCTATTCATATTTCATATTTCACATCTATATACTCAGTGTTACAGTGTGCTACTTTATTTGTTCATTATATATGGAGGTAGCTGCTCTTAGTAAGCACCTGTTCACACCTTGTTTTTGTAGTGGAAGTGCCGTCATTTTCTTTGTTACTAGATTTAGCGTTGACTGAGCACTCCACCCCCACCCCCATGCCGCAGGTGGTTTTAAATGCATCAGGATCTGTCTTTCCCACACATAAGCAGACGGAGGTCTCTTAGAGAGGTATTCACATTGGTAGGTCCTGACATCGAGAAACGCCTTACCGCGGCTGTCAGGTACACATGAATTGGCCAATTTATGCGCTAAGATTTCTCATTTATTTACAGCAGTAATGCTATTCATTTTCCATACTTCATATTTCATGCGCTAAAAAAAATTTTCAAAAAATTTTTCATTTATTTCTATTTTTTACAGCAGTTATGCTATTCATATTTCATATTTCACATCTATATACTCAGTGTTACAGTGTGCTACTTTATTTGTTCATTATATATGGAGGTAGCTGCTCTTAGTAAGCACCTGTTCACACCTAGTTTTTGTAGTGGAAGTGCCGTCATTTTCTTTGTTACTAGATTTAGCGTTGACTGAGCACTCCACCCCCACCCCCATGCCGCAGGTGGTTTTAAATGCATCAGGATCTGTCTTTCCCACACATAAGCAGACGGAGGTCTCTTAGAGAGGTATTCACATTGGTAGGTCCTGACATCGAGAAACGCCTTACCGCGGCTGTCAGGTACACATGAATTGGCCAATTTATGCGCTAAGATTTCTCATTTATTTACAGCAGTAATGCTATTCATTTTCCATACTTCATATTTCATGCGCTAAAAAAAATTTTCAAAAAATTTTTCATTTATTTCTATTTTTTACAGCAGTTATGCTATTCATATTTCATATTTCACATCTATATACTCAGTGTTACAGTGTGCTACTTTATTTGTTCATTATATATGGAGGTAGCTGCTCTTAGTAAGCACCTGTTCACACCTAGTTTTTGTAGTGGAAGTGCCGTCATTTTCTTTGTTACTAGATTTAGCGTTGACTGAGCACTCCACCCCCACCCCCATGCCGCAGGTGGTTTTAAATGCATCAGGATCTGTCTTTCCCACACATAAGCAGACGGAGGTCTCTTAGAGAGGTATTCACATTGGTAGGTCCTGACATCGAGAAACGCCTTACCGCGGCTGTCAGGTACACATGAATTGGCCAATTTATGCGCTAAGATTTCTCATTTATTTACAGCAGTAATGCTATTCATTTTCCATACTTCATATTTCATGCGCTAAAAAAAAATTTCAAAAAATTTTTCATTTATTTCTATTTTTTACAGCAGTTATGCTATTCATATTTCATATTTCACATCTATATACTCAGTGTTACAGTGTGCTACTTTATTTGTTCATTATATATGGAGGTAGCTGCTCTTAGTAAGCACCTGTTCACACCTAGTTTTTGTAGTGGAAGTGCCGTCATTTTCTTTGTTACCAAATGTGTCATAAACGCGCGAAGAATGCTTGCCAAATTCCGCAAGCGTTTTTCCGGGAGAGGACATCCGGAAATGAAGCAGAAATTTTCTGCTTCATTTCTGCAACGTGGGCACATAGCCTTTGAATTAAAACTATGTTCAGATGCAAAAAGCACCTAATACACCACATGTAGCTCATATAAAACCAAAATAATTTTATTTAACACTTGATTAAAAATGGCAGAACAATATGCGGTATACAAAAAACGCCAAAAGGTGAATAAAAACTTTTCCCCCTCCCATATACTAATGTGCCACAAACAGGAAGTTGATATTACCAACCATTCCCATTTAATTTAGGTGTATCCATATAAATGACCCACCGTGTATATTTAACTGCATGATTAGAATGCAGCATTCTGGAAGCAGCGAAAATACGCTACGTCCAAAATGCAATTCCTGATTGTGGGCACATAGCCAAAGAGACTTCTGTCAGTGTAAAACTGACATGTATAATGCACTGCAGTGCTGGTGTATTGCAATGCATTATACCAGTGGTCAGAGTGATAAAAGTTAAAATCCCAGAGAGGTACTAAGTAAAATAAAAAGTTAAAAATAAATTGTAAAACATTTTTTTTTTTAAAAATCACAAAATAATGAAAAAAAATAAAAAAATATTATATCCTTAAATACGTATTTTTATGTAAAAACAAAAATAAAAAAAGTACACACACTATTTCTAAAATACTGCACGTACAATTTCTATAATATAGCAGCATAAACATTAAAAAATTATATAAATGTGGTATCGCTGTAATCAGAATGACCCGAAGAATAAAGTTGTCTTATCAATTTACCAAATGAGGAATGGCATAAAAATGGCCAAAATCCGGAATTGCTGTTTTTTGTTCATTCTGCATCTCAAAAATCGGAATAGAAAGAGATCAAAAAATATTATGTGCCCGAAAATGGTACCAATAAAAACATCAAGTTGTCCCACAAAATTGTCCCATCAAGCCCTCATATGACTCTGTCAGCAGAAATATGGAAAAAGTATAGCTCTCAAAATATGGTGATGCAAAAACAAGTTTTAGCAAAAGAAAAAGTGTTTTTTTTAGTGTGATAGTTGACAAACATAAAAAAGCCAATATAAATCTGGTATCGCTGTAATCACACCGACCCGAAGAATAAAGTCGTCTAATCACTTATACCGCATGAGGACTGGCGCAAAAAATAAATGTTAATTCTGCCTCCCAAAGATCGCAGTAAGGCTTGGCTCACATTTATCCTGCGTTCTGCGCTGAGCGCTTGCACCGGGGTTTCCATGTAAATTTCTGAAATACGTCATTCAGATGGAAGCCACAGCGGAAGATTCCCTATAATGAGGCAGATGGAGACACTGTGGATGCCGTCTGGCCTATAATCTGGCGGTGTTTTTTTTAAGCGTACATAAAAGCGCAGTCGGGCCACAGTTTTGTGCACTTCTGAGTAGAGACCAGACAGTGTCCAGAGTAACTATGCTGCCTCATTATAGTGATTAGATTTGTCAGGGTTTTCATCTGAATCACTTTATTCAGAGATTAAGGCCACATTTATCATGTGATCAATGCTGAACATTTACATCGTAGTTTCCATCTAAGGCCACAGCCCCACTATCAGTATTTGGTCAGTATTCGGTCAGTATATTTTCTCAGGAGTGGGACACAAAACCAGGAGTGTATGACAAATACAGAATTGGTGACTTGATTCTATTATACCTTTTCTCTGATTGTTCGTCACCTGGTTTTGGCTCCCACTCCTGAGAAAAAATACTGACCGAATACTGACCAAATACTGATAGTGGGGCTGTGGCCTTAGATGGAAACTACGATGTAAATGTTCAGCATTGAGCACATGATTAATGTGGACCCAAAATGTTATGTAAAATGTTCCTAATAAAAGCTTCAACCCCATCCACCAAAAAAGCAAGTCCCCACTCAGGTCAATCATTTGCTAATGGAACTTTATGGTTCTTCCATGGCACTGGTAGCACAATGGCTCTGAAAAAGTAAAATGGCTCTCCCAAAAGAAATTCAGTGAATTCTATGCCACCAAATCCAAATGCCCTTCTGAGCCCCAGTGTGTCCAAACTACATTTAGCATACACAGGTTTGGTATTTCTGAAGTTATGAGAGCCCGCTTTATTTATGTGTGCATGCCTTCAGAGGCACGAGATGGGCATAATGTACTGGGCACTACAACGTGTTGGGCTCTATAATTTACAGGAACTACAATGGCAGATTTGCAAATGTTTCTGGAAAACACCCATGGAGTCAAAATCATTACTACAAATGTAGATAAATTCCCAAAGAGGTATAATTTCCAAAATGGCGTCACTTGATGGCTGATTCTGCTCTACAGGGTGCTGGGTTGTGCATGCGTCTTCTTGTGCAAAGTGGCTTCGGAGATAAGTGGCAGTTATTTCAGAGGCCTTGGACTAACACCCGTCTTCTTCTCTTTTCATACAGGTACATGCTCTGCTCCTGCACATTCCTCTGCTTGCTGTATCGCCATCTATTGCTCCGCTTCCCTGATTCAACTTACTGGTACATGCTCTTCTCCTGCACATTCCTCTGCTTGCTGTATATGTCGCCATATATTGCTCCGCTTCCCTGATTCAACTTACTGGTACATGCTCTGCTCCTGCACATTCCTCTGCTTGCTGTATATGTCGCCATCTATTGCTCCGCTTCCCTGATTCAACGTACTGGTACTATTCTCCACTTGATATTTCTGCTCTATCTGTCCCATTCCATTCAATACTCACATATGTCTGTCCTTTCCCCACTGTAGATTTTATCTAATGTTTAGAGGTGCCAAACTGCAGAGCCTACAGAGTCCTAGCTCTGTCTTTGATCACCCAGCCATCTCCTGGTGAGGTGAGCAGCTGCTAATTTTGCCACAAGCAGCTCCCACAATGCCCCTCACCTAATGTTTTAGTGTGCCCTACATATTTAGAAGCTCTTTAAGGGGTTCACGCGTGCTGGGTTGTGCACGCGTCTTCTTGTGCAAAGTGGCTTCGGAGATAAGTGACAGTTATTTCAGAGGCAGTTAGTCAGGGCAGGAGTCAGGTAACCAACACTTTGACCACTTACTCTCTATTAACTATGTTTCTGTTAACTCTCACTTTTTGCTCTATAGTCCTCCACTTTCTAGCAACCCCTCAAATCCATACACCTGGTAAGGAACTGTTCATCTCTCCCTCCATCCTCCCCATTCATCTCACCTCCTCCTCAGAATTATTCCTCAACATTTAATCCTGGATCTCCAAACACAGACAGCCACCTCTTGCTCTCTCCGGCTCCCACTTGCTAACACTTTCTCTGCTCCTCCTCACTGCTGGAGATATCTCTCCAAATCCTGGTCCTCCTCACCATATCCCCACAGTTACTTCTACCTAATATCAATGACCTTCCACAAACTGTCATAACCCTTCTAACCTCATACCCATCCAACTAATCCCCACTTCCTCAGCTGCACTAACAGGAGCTCTATGGAAAGCTCGCTCTGTCTGCAACAAACTCTCCTACATCTCTCTCGCCATCACCTGGCTCACCCCCTCTGACTCAGCCTCCCCAGCTGCACTTTCGTATGGCGGATTCCACCTTTCCCACACCGCCTGCCCCAATGGAAAACATGGTGGAGGCAAAGGTTTTCTCCTGTCAGATACCTGCACTTTCACCCAAATCCCACTGCCACCCTCCTTTACACTCCCCTCTTTTGAGGTGCACTGTGTGCCCATCTATTCCCCCTTTGACCTCCAACCAGCCGTCATTTACCGACCCACAGGGCTAGCCACCACTTTCTTAGACCACTTCACCACCTGGCTGCTTCACTTCCTTTCCACTGACATCCCCACTATCATAATGGGTGCCTTCAACATCCCCATTGACACTTCCCACTCGTCTGTCTCAAAGTTCCTATCCCTCACTTCCTCCTTCGGTCTTGCTCAATGGTCTTCTGCAGTTACTCATAAAGATGGCCACACACTGGACCTCATCTTCACCCGCCTATATTCCCTATCTAACCTCTCACCTCTCTAACTCACCTCTCCCTCTCTCTGACCATAACCTCCTCACATTCTTTACCCTCTCCTCTCCAGGTGCACAGTCCCCACTCCACAAACTTACACATGCTCGCAGAAACCTCAAACACCTTGACCTACATTCACTCTCTGAATCCCTCCTCCCCCTTACAGACATAAATTCCTTACACAATGCAGATGTTGCTGCTGCTTCATATAACACCACAATAGCAGCAACTCTCGACTCGATCGCCCCTCTCACACATACCAAAGCTCGCACAATCAAAAGGCAACCCTGGCACACCAAACTTACTAAAGAACTGCGACGGGCCTCCAGGGTTGTGGAGCGGAGATGGAAAAGGTCTCGCTCCATCGAGCACTTCATCGCATTCAAACAATCCCTCACTATTTTCAAGTCCACACTCACTGCAGCAAAACAAACATACTTCTCATCTCTCATATCTTCCCTATCCCACAACCCTAAACAGCTATTTAACACTTTCAATTCTCTCCTTTGTCCCCCAGCGCCTCCTCCCTCTTTTCTCATTTCAGCAGAAGACTTTGCCTCATTCTTCAAGCAGAAGATTGACACCATCAGACAAAGCTTTTGCCTTACGTCCACACAACCCCTCCTCATATATACTCAACCTTCCTCCTCCAAACCCCACTTCTCCACCATTACAGAACGTCAATTCTCCTCTTTACTCTCCAAATCACACCTCACCACCTGCGAACTTGACCCAATCCCATCCCACCTCATCCCTAACCTTACCACAGTCTTCATCCCAACCCTAACCCACCTCTTCAACCTGTCACTAACAACCGGTGTCTTCCCCTCATGTTTCAAAAATGCCTCAATCACACCCATCCTCAAAAAGCCCTCCCTTGACCCATCCTCTCTGACTAGCTACTGCCCCATATCACTTCTCCCCTATGCCTCAAAACTACTAGAACAACATGTCCACCTTGAACTGTCCTCCCACCTCTCCTCCTGCTCCCTGTTCAACCACCTACAATCTGGCTTCCGACAGCATCACTCGACTGAAACTGCCCTGACCAAAGTCACCAATGACCTACTAACCGCCAAATCCAAGCGACACTACTCCATCCTCCTCCTTCTGGACCTGTCATCTGCCTTCGACACAGTCAACCATTCCCTCTTACTACAGATTCTCGCATCTCTTTGCATCACGGACTTGGTCCTATCTTGGATCTCCTCATACCTAACAGTCAGGACATTCAGTGTCTCCCACTCATGCACCACCTCCTCTTCTCGCACCCTATCTGTCGGTGTCCCCCAAGGTTCAGTTCTAGGACCTCTGCTCTTCTCCATCTACACCTTTGTCCTGGGACAGCTAATAGAGTCTCACAGCTTTCAGTATCACCTCTATGCTGATGACACACAGATCTACCTCTCTGGACCCGATATCTCCTCCCTACTAACCAAAATCCCACGATGTCTGTCCACCATCTCATCCTTCTTCTCTGCCAGATTTCTAAAACTTAACATGGATAAAACAGAGTTCATCATCTTTCCACCCTCCCATTCATATCACCCATCTGACCTATCCATCAACGTCAATGGCTGTTCACTCTCCCCAGTCCCACAAGCTAGATGCCTTGGGGTAACCCTGGACTCTGATCTCTCCTTCAAACCACATATCCAAGCCCTTTCCACTTCCTGCCAACTCCAACTCAAAAATATCTCCCGGATCCGTGCATTCCTCAGCAAAGACTCTGCAAAAACACTAGTGCATGGTCCCTTGTGATGTTCTTGGTTCTCCTGTAGCCTCTCCTAATCGTTCTATGGCTATAGCTCCTTTCTCTAAACCTTGAGAATAGGTCCATGGCTTGACACTCAAAAGGCTCCTCAGTGGAGCAAATGCTCTTGGCTCTTAAATATTGTCCTATCGGTATCCCTTGAATTGTTGAAGACAAATGTGATGAATCGGCGTGCAATATAGAATTAGTTGCCATCGGCTATCTAAAAATATTGGGTCTTATCAATATATCACTAGTAACTTGGAGATCTATATAAAGAAAATTGAGATTTAGACCGCTTGAATATGTTAATCTAATATTAATGTCATTGTTGTTCAAATTAGACATAAATAGGTCAAGATCATCACATGTACCTTCCCAAACAAACAGAATATTGTCAATATAGTGCATCCAGTTGTGGGCCCTATCAGAGCCCACACCTGGAGCATATTGTAGAACTTCCCTTTCCCAAGCCCCCATAAATAGGTTCACATATGAGGGGGCACAAGCTGGCCCCATAGCTGTCCCTTGGGTCTGGATAAACACCTGATCTTTAAAGGTGAAACAAACATGTGATAAGATATATTCTAATAACAACATAATAACATCTATTAATTGGGGGTCCAGGTTACTGTTAATCAAAAACCAATGTGATGCTTTCAATCCATCCATATGTTTGATGGAAGTATATAATGCTTCCACGTCGGCAATTACAAGTGACATTCCATCTTCCAATAGTATTTGATCCAACCTTCTCAAAGCCACCGTAGTGTCCAGTATATATGATGGTAAAGTAGACACAATTGGCTTGAGAAGTGATCAATCATCTGACATATACCCTCACACAGTCCTCCATTTCTAGATATTATTGGTCGTCCTGGTGGATAGGTTAAGTTTTTGTGGACTTTAGGGATTAAATAGAACGTCAGTAAACGTGGTTTCAATGCAATCATTTTATCAAGAAATTTCTTTGGAATGATGTTATTATCATACACTTGTTGTAATATGTCAATGAGCTCCTGTTGGAATTTAGTAAATGGATTATATGGTAATTTGCCATAACAATTCCTATCAAGAAGCAATTTATATGCTTGCTTTTCATAGATCTCACATGGCCATATGACAAGGTTGCTCCCTTGTCGGCCATCTTGAAAACAACATCAGTACAAGATTGCATCTCCTTTATAGTACGTTCCTCGTTCTCTTCAATCCTGTGGGCTTTTTTGGACCCGCATTTCTCTATATCCCTAGATACCAATTTAACAAATGTGTTAACTATCGGACAGGAAGTCAGGCTCGGGAATTTTTTTGACTTATTACATAAGTGCATAGGAAATGTACCCACCCTAATAGGGTCCTCATTCTCAATCCCGAGTCCTCAGCTAGAGACTCTAGGATGGCAAGTGTTGCTTTCTCTTCCTCAGTGTTAAGAGCTATCCCCATATTGTTTTTCTCATGGAATCTTTTTAAGATCAGCTTTCATGCGAACAGATATATGTCCTTTACTGTCATGAAGGTATCAATGGGTTGGGTAGGAGAAAAGGTTAAGCCCTTCTCTAAGAGGGTAATGTGCAAATCAGTAAGACTATGTCATGAAAGGTTGATTACCTTTGGTTGATCCTGACGTCTCCTCCCACCATATGCTTTAGCCGGCCCATAATACTTCCTCTTTCCATCATATCTTGTCCTGATTTACAGTTATATGGTCAACATTGATAGATGAAGCACTAGATACGGATGATGAAGATGAAATGGATGGGCTTTTGGATGCTGTCTTGTCCTTATCAGCATATTTAAATTACCACCGGAAGACTCTCTTCTGTTCATAATCATGAACATCCCTTACATATTTTTTCTTCTTATTCACACTAATGTCTTGTTTCCATTTCTCCATTTTCACTTTCAATTTTTCTAGTTGTTCACTTTGAATTTCATGGGCCTTTTGAGTTTGTAGGGACGTAATTTCTTTATCAAGGCCCTCCAATAACTGAGTATCCCTGGCATTAATAATATCAATAAAAGCAAAGGAACATGAAGATGCTGCCGTCTCCCATCTGCTAATCAGATCAGGGTCCTCTAGCTCAAAAGTTGGATACAACTGGATACGAAGTCCTCTTGGTATGATCTGCTGTTGACTATAATTTTCTAATGCCACCCTCGTCCATCAATTTCTAGTCTTCCTCTGTAGGAGATTCCTATATTTCTGCATAAATTCCTTATTGTCTTTATGGGTCCCTTTAAAAACATTAGCAGAATTATGTTGGAAAATATCGGAGATCTTTTCCCGCCAGGTTTTTTCCCTGGCTTTTAAATCCATATTGAGTAAATAGGTCAATTTGTTATAAAACAAGAAAATACATTAAACACATAATACTCCTTGGAAATCTAACTCCGTCTTTCACAAGCTTGGCGTCTGGGGGACGCCAAGAAATTCCCGCCTATGTTCTTATTATTCCCCCAAATCTCCACCTTAATTATCATATCCCCCCCCTGCACGTCACAGGGCCCTGTGACAGGCCATGTGATGTGCATTGTGCTCCATGACTTCCGGGCATGTGTAAAGCTCCGCTCACATAGAGCGCGGTTTGCTTCATCCCGGCCCCGTCTACCTGTGCTCTGCGCCGCAGATTTCTATTGCACAGCCTGTGGAAAAAATAATTGATTAAAGTGCTTTTCTCTGCAATCAAACCTCTACTAGGGCCAGAAATCAAATTATGTAGGTTTCGTAATTTACTATACCGCCAACTGAGTTAACATTAATCCTAAATATGTTATAAGTAGTTAATGTAAATAGCCAGTGCAAATAACAAGTTGCAGAATAGGGTAAAGAGATTTGTAAACAATTACGCAGATGGCCTGGATCTTGTCAACCCTATACAGTAAATCTTTGTTGACCGTAATGCATGGAAAAACAGTCTCTGCACCAGGTTGCTGAGCCACACCATTTACCTCTATTACCCTTTCCTGGGTCAGGGTAGGATACTGTAGCTGAGCTGTCCCATATGCTCTCCGGGACACTTCCAGCTCTGGGATCTATGGGTCTTCTCGACCTCTCCTGCCAATACCTCTAAGGGAAACCTATCGGGTTTACAGTCTGTCCCTAGGTTGGCGACCCCTACGGCAGGTATCCCTGACACGGAATCTTCGGGGTTCCGCACCCGGACACATTCTGGGAAGGTTAATCCTTCTCTCCCACAAGGACCAAAACAGGGGTACGTCTCTTCCTAGCACAGCCCCATAAGGAAGAGTCTTTACCACTCCAACCACATGTTTAACCTCTCTGCACGGAATGGAAAAGGTAACCTCCGCAGTTTGATACTCGCACAGTTCACCATGAATGCATATGACCCTGACCTTCTACCCAGTGGGTTCCAACCCTGAGATCAATGACCCATGGACAACGGTCACAAGGCTCCCTGGGTCCAAGAGAGCCTCTGCTCGATGTCCATTGACATGTACTTGGCACAGATGGAGTTCTCCTGTTGGACAAACAGGGTCCGCGGTATAGACGGTCCAAGCATAAAGAGACAATCTGCGGTTAAAACCACAGTCCATGGGTTCAACAATCAGGGGGCAGTTGGCAGATACAGTACAGACCAAAAGTTTGGACACACCTCATTTAAAGATTTTTCTGTATTTTCATAACTTTGAAAATTGTACATTCACACTGAAGGCATCAAAACTATGAATTAACTCATGTGGAATTATATACTTAACAAAAAAGTGTGAAACAACTGAAAATATGTCTTATATTCTAGGTTCTTCAAAGTAGCCACCTTTTGCTTTGATGACTGCTTTGCATACTCTTGGCATTCTCTTGATGAGCTTCAAGAGGTAGTCACCGGAAATGGTTTTCACTTCACTGGTGTGCCCTGTCAGGTTTAATAAGTGGGATTTATTGCCTTACAAATGGGGTTGGGACCATCAGTTGTGTTGTGCAGAAGTCTGGTGGATACACAGCTGATAGTCCTACTGAATAGACTGTTAAAATTTGTATTATGGCAAGAAAAAAGCAGCTAAGTAAAGAAAATCAAGTGGCCATCATTGCTTTAAGATTTGAAGGTCAGTCATTCCACAAAATTGGGCAAACTTTGAATGTATCCCCAAGTGCAGTTGCAAAAACCATCAAGCGCTACAAAGAAACTGGCTCACATGAGGACCGCCCCAGGAAAGGAAGACCAAGAGTCACCTCTGCTCCTGAGGATAAGGTTATCCAAGTAACCTGCCTCAGAAATCGCAGGTTAACAGCAGCTCAGATTAGAGACCAGGTCAATGCCACACAGAGTTCTAGTAGCAGACACATCTCTTCAACAACTGTTAAGAGGAGACTTTGTGCAGCAGGCCTTCATGGTAAAATAGCTTCTAGGAAACCACTGCTAAGGACAGGCAACAAGCAGCAGAGACTTGTTTGGGCTAAAGAACACAAGGAATAGTCATTAGACCAGTGGAAATCTGTGCTTTGGTCTGATGAGTCCAAATTTGAGACCTTTGGTACCAACCCCATAACTGCCGTGGGTCCCGGACGGTGTCTTCCACGCCGCCGGCTGTCTCCATCGATGGTCGTGCCTGGGGTGCGCGCACCTCGTGCAGATCCCCAGGCACTGTGCTTAGGGGGCACGTGCCCATGCTCTTTGTCTCTTAAAGAGGCCGTTCACGCCGTCCTAAGATGTCCCCGGCCAATGGCCGGAGGACAGGTATTATTTAAGGCACCACCCCCAACATAAAGATGTGCAATGTTGTCCGTTTGATTCCTAACCTTCCTGTCAATTCTCAGGTCCCAGTGCTGCCCGCCAGTCTGTCTATCAGCTGTGCCCGCCAGTCTTTCAGCTGTGCCCGCCAGCCTGTCTATCAGCCGTGCCCACCAGCCTGTCTATCAGCCATGATCGCCAGTCTGTCCATCAGCTGTCCATAAGCTGTGCCCGCCAGCCTGTCCATCAGCCGTGTCCGCCAGCCTGTCTATCAAGCCGTACCGACCAGCCTGCCTGTCAAACAAGCCTACATACAGTACCTGCCTACCAACTGTGCCTGTCTACCAGCCTATCTGCCTATGCCAGTCAGCGTCAGCTGTAAGTCCCATGGGAGTCGCCTACTCTCACACGAGGTCAGTCCCAGAGTAGCACCTGGTCCACCTTCCCGGTCCATCCCTGGTTCATGGAGTCAACTAAGCCACCGCATAGCCAAGGTTGGTCTGAGTAAGGTCCCTAGTTACGCCTCTCTGGTCCCTCCTTGTTCCATGGCAAAGTGGTTCCATCATCCGGCATCATAACAGTTTGCACAGACCATGGAATTCGGTGGCTCCCAGGCTCCCTCGGTCTCGGACCTGTCCAAGAGGTCTACCACCAGAGATCTCAACAGGATACAATCCTGTCCTTTCTGCGACATGTAAACTGCTGTTGGATGCACTGTCCACTCCGGCTGTGTCTGCCTCTAACCAAGCGGTTTCCGCTCCGGTGGCACCTCAGCCGAATGGCGTTGTTGCACCCAGCTTTGGACCCTGACTGTCTGCCCCTCCATGCTTTGGCGGTGATCCCGCTCTATGTTGGGGCTTCGTCAATCAGTGCACACTGCACTTCGAGCTCTTGGCTCACCAGTTTTTTTCTCACCAGGCTAAAGTTGCATTCATAATGTCTCATCTCTCTGGAGAGGCATTGGCATGGCTGAATCCCCTATGGGAGAGAGGGGATCCTCTGGTTTCCAACCTTCAGGCTTAACTTGAGGACTTCTGGATGGTTTTTGATGAGCCCAGTCGCACATCCTTGACAGCCTCCTCTCTTCTTTGACTGCATCAGGGGAACCTCACAGTGTGTCAGTACGCTGTCCGTTTCCACACCCTGTCATCTGAACTCGCCTGGAATAATGAGGCTCTGGTGGCTACCCTTTGGGAGGGCCTTTCTGGGCGGATTAAAGATGAACTGGCCAGTCATGACATACCCACCTCTCTGGACATCCTGGTCATCAGGTTCCAGTAGCGTTCTAAGGAGGTGATCCGTGAGAGAAGACCTCTGCGCTTTTCACCTACCTTCCAAAGGCCGATCTATGCAGGTAGACCAGGTAAAGATGGTCAAGACTTACCAGGAAGTCCACCGTGCTGAAGGAAGATGCTTTTACTGTGGCAGTTTGGAGCATGTAATCCGCTCCTGTCCAGAGAGACCAGGAAACTCCAGTGCCTAGAATCGCTTGGAGAAGTCTTCCTGGGAAAGAATTCTTCCTCTCCATCCCTGACTCTGTCTGTATCGATATCCTGTGTCAAGATACATTTTGCTTATCTGGATTCTGGTGCCACTGGGAAACTCATCCAATAAGCCATTGTGGAGCAGTATCAGATCCCTATTCAATGTGTTCTGGATCCATTGGTGGTTTAATCGGTGGATGGGAGGCCCCTTTCCGAGTCCATCTTGTTCGTCATCGAGTCCGTAGTCCTCCAGATAGGAATGCTACACTCTGAGAAAATCTCCTTCTATGTGCTGTCCGGCCTCTCCCATCCATTGCTGCTTGGACTCCCTTGGCTACAGAGACAAGAGCCGGTCTTGAATTGGAGATCAGGATAGGTGCTCCGCTGGGGTCAGGAGTGTCACAAAACCTGCTTGGTTTCTGTTCGTCCTGCTCGACCTCCATCCACTACAGCTAATCTATCTGGCTTGCCGACACCCTACTGATCATACCCTGATATCTTTGATAAGAATGAGGCTGAGACACTACCTCCTCGAAGGCCGTTTGATTGTCCCATCGGTGGCGCAGTGGTTAGCACTGCAGCCTTGCAGCGCTGGGGTCCTGGGCTCAAATCCCACCAAGGACAACATCTGCAAGGAGTTTGTATGTTCTCCCCGTGTTTGCGTGGGTTTCCTCCGGGTTCTCCGGTTTCCTCCCACACTCCAAAGACATGCTGATAGGGAATCTAGATTGTGAGCCCCAAAGGGGACAGCGACGATAATGTATGTAAAGCGCTGCGGAATATGTTAGCGCTATATAAAAATAAAGATTATTATTATTCCTGGTGCCTCAGCTCCCCGTGGTAGAATCTACCCACTGTCGTTGGCCGAGACCAGTGCAATGTCTGAATACTTTGAAGAGAATCTTGCTAGGGGATTTGTGTCACCCCAGGCCTGGATGCCACAAATAATAAAGGCTGTGTCTGAGAGCAGGAGGGAGGTTCCCTGTTTAGGGACAATTAGCATACAGCACCTCCTGTCCCTGGCCAGTAGGGGGAGCTGGCTGCCCCTATAAAAGTTGGAACTGGGGGCAGGGTTAGAGAGAACTGGACGACCTAGCTCAGGAGTGAGACTAGTCCCAGAGAAGGAGGGAAAGTTCAGCTGTAGCTGAGGAGGTCGTGAGGCAGTGGAGGAACTGCTAGCCAGGGACGTATGGTGCCGAGAGCCTGTCCAGGCAGAAAGGGAGAATAATCTACTGCACATTGGGGTCCGAGGCTGTAAAGACTCTAAGTCCAGCAGCAGAGAACCAATCCGCGAGGGATTTCATATCCTTTGGCCTAAAAAGCCCGGAGGCTCTGCCACAACAGTAGGGACCCGCAAAGCCAAGAGAGGCCAAAGGTAAAAGGAGCCCAAGTTGCAAGCCATACGGGTGAGAATACACGGCACGATCAGGGACGTGGGCTATTTTACCACTAAAGGGGGAAATAGTCAGAAAGAGCTTAGAGAGCACGTTAGGTCTACACCTTCACCCTGACCAGAGGGGCTTCCCGAGTGTTCTCAGACATCCAGGCCCCCTTCTAGCCGGTACTGTTGTTGGGTCATTACCATCTGTTATAATAAAGACCCTGAACTGTTTAAGCGGACTCTGCATTCTGACCGTTGCGGACGGAACTATCACCCCCAACATCCACCTACACTACCCTGGGGCTACACTCCTCCCGTGGGGAGTTATTTTACGTCTGTGCTGCACACCAACACCAGTCCCAGTGGCCTGTCCTGCAGCGGCGGCTATCCCTGACCACAATCCACGGGTGGCGTAGTCGGACATTTAAAGCGCTGATTGATAGACCGCCATTTGGTCTGACCACCCTGAGCCACGGGACCAGGCTGCCACCACTACAACCCCCAGCATCGTACAGAGTCCCGATCTTGAGTGCCCCACGGCCCAGGGGGCGAGTCAGCTTTGGCGTAGTCAGCAGGATTCTGACCAACCCGCCACAAACGGGTATTGCGTGCCTGAAAAGACTTTATACTTACCTGAATGAAGTTTCCCGCCATTCGGGGCCGTTTCCCTCCAAAAGGCGCCATCTTCGGGATGCCGCACGGGAAGAAGAGGGGCGTGGACACCAAAACCGCGTGAGACCTGAAGCCCCGCCCTACGTCCGGATGCTGCGCAAGGTCCTGGAAGGAGAGAGAGCGACGTTGACGTCACCAGGACGCGACGCAAGGTCCTCGCCCAGAGCAGCGCTAGCGGAACCGCTGCCTACGGAAGAGGATCAATTGAAGGTAGGCCACTGTTAACTAGGGGGGAGGAAGATGTCGGACGCGGAGGGACCCTCTACCACCAGCGTAGCCGCTGCAGCTGTGATGCCATTTTCCATGCCCTATGTCCCCGGGGCGGCCTGGCTGCCCCAGTATGCCGGCGAGTCGCATACCTTGAGCGACTTTAAGGAAAGGCTGTATAGCTTGTTCAAAGTTTATCCCCTGACAGAAGAAAAGAAAGTAAGCATACTGACAAGGCAGCTAACCGGTGTGGCCCAGAGGGAGGTAAAATCATGGCTAGCTGAGGAGAGAAGGACTGAAAAGGACATTTTGGCCTGGCTACGGGGTATCTTTGACACCTGCACCTCCGCTGAAATTAAAATGCGGTATTTATTATTGTTATTATTAAATGCGGTTCTACGGATGTAAGCAGCGGACACAGGACAGCATCAGAGATTATGCCCTAAATTTACAGGAATCCTTGGGGGAAATAAAGCAAGCTGATCCTGGCAGCGTGCAGGATACAGATAAACTATTGACTGACCAGTTCATAGAAGGTCTGCTGTCCAGCGCCCACAGAACCCAGGTGCGCCTCATGGCCCTACAGAACCCCGATTTGACTTTTGCACAGTTCAAAGATAGGGCCATCCGGGTGCTCCGAGAACCTGCACCAGGTGGCGCTGTAGCTTCCCGGCGCCCTGCCATCACTTACCACCAGGGGGCGGCGCCCTACCCTGCAGACCTTGTGGGGGCTGATGCGCGGCCCTAAACCCATCCCCGCCTGCAAACCTGCACCATCAGGTCCAAGAACTAACAAAGAGTGTTGCTGCATTGACCAGGACCGTACAGTCGTTACAGATGGACCCGTCAGGACCAATCAAGCTGGCTTCCAGTCCGGAGGATGTCCCGTGGCTTCGACTGAGGAGGATCCCGTCGTTCAGAGGGAGGCCCACCGACCGTTAAACTGAGGATGGACAGCCGATTTGCCGCCGTTGCAGCCAGCCGGGACACATAGCCAGGTACTGTACTTTAAACGGGTCCGACCTGGGGAAGAGGGCCAACCCCCAGGCATAAGGTCATCAGGCCTGTCTAATTGTCACGATAAGTACGTGGGGAGGCGCCCGGTTTTACCCGTAGGGCTGGACAGTATCCCCCTGAGTGCACTGCTGGACACCGGGTCCCAAGTGACTACCATCCCCTACTTACTTTTCAAGCAGTACTGGAGTGACACTGATATAACCCGTTATCCAGACGATGAATTAAGCATCATAGCCAGCAATGGCCAATCCGTGCCGCAGGTGGGGTTCAGAGAGATGACCATTAAGATTGGTAAAGTTGAACTTGCGGCACAGGACCATTGTGGACATTGACCATCGAGAAAGTCACCCTAAAATAACCTTGGGTACTAACGTGATTGAAAATTGTCTTTCAGAAGTAATTGTAATTTTGCATCAGGTGGCGATGAATGCTAGCTCCAGCCAACAGACTGTCCTCCAGAAAGAGATAAGAGCCCTGATGAGACGGCAACAGGTAGAACTGTCTGGTGGTGAGATCGGTAGCGTGAAGATGAGCGACTCGTTCCCCATTGCCATGCCTCCCAAAAGTGAAATGATGATCTGGTGTCAGACTGCAATCGGGTAAAGAGGAAGAGACTACCAAGCCATGGTAGAACCCGTGTACTCAGACAGCAGGCCCACCATTTTGACAGCCCGGGGGGTGGGTGATGTCTGCCATGGAAGGGTGCCCATCCAGATCTTAAACATTGGGGAAAGGGAAGTACACTTGCCCCGGTACGCTACATTAGCCAAATTGTTTGCTGTCGAACACAATGCTCTCAGAGTCACGGAACCCTTGCCTCCATCTCCCCCAGTGGAGGATAATGGCTCCCAGAAACACAAGGAGGACTGGTGCCAGAAACTCCATGTGGGTGCTGACTCCACTCCCTTGCACCAAAAACAAGGAGTCTACCGGGTGGTTCAGGAGTACGAGAGAATCTTTACTAAGCACCCACTAGACTTCAGCAGAGTGAAAGGGGTGGAACACCACATCCCCACGGGGAGCCACCCACCAATAAAAGAGAGATACAGACCTGTACCCCCCGCACACTATCAGAACGTAAAGGGCATGCTGAGAGAAATGAAAGAAGCCGGGGTCATTAGAGACAGCTGTAGCCCCCTGGGCAGCCCTCTTGGTTCTGGTAAAAAAGAAAGACGGTACCATGAGAATGTGCGTGGACTATAGAAAAGTCAATTGCATCACCCATAAAGACGCATACCCATTGCCTTGAATAGAGGAGTATTTGGCCGCACTTAAATCAGCTAATTTCTTCTTTACTTTGGACCTTACTAGCGGGTACTGGCAGGCTCCTGTGGCAGAGGCTGACAAGGAGAAAACCGCCTTCACCACCCCGATGGGATTAAGTGAATTCAACTGTGTGCCATTCGGGCTCTGCAACGCACCCGGGACCTTCCAGAGGCTGATGGAATGCTGTCTAGGGCACCGAAATTTTGAGACGGTCCTACTTTACCTGGACGACGTGATTGTATATTCAAAGACCTACGACGACCATCTGAAACACCTGGCAGAGGTGTTCGAAGCCCTCAAAGTGCCACCTGTTGAAACCGAAGGTACAGTACCTAGGACACGTGGTGAGTGCAGAGGGAGTAGCCCCCGACCCCAACAAAGTTACCGCCATCAAGAGCTGGCCAAGCCCCTCTAACATGAAAGAAGTGAGACAATTGCTCGGGTTGGTAGGCTACTACCGAAGGTTCATCCCCGGGTTCACTAAGATGGCAGCTCCAATGCAGGACCTCCTAATAGGTCAGTCTAAATCCAGAAGTCACAAGCCACCCTTCAAGTGGGACAAGTTGGAAGAGGATTCCTTCCACCAGCTGAAAATGGCCCTCACGGGGGATGAAGTTCTGGCCTACCCTGATTATGGCCAGCCTTTTATCCTCCACACCGATGCGAGTAATGTGGGGCTAGGAGCCGTACTGTCGCAAAACCAACAGGGCAGGGAACGAGTGATAGCGTATGCCAGCCGGAAGCTGAGGCCCACTGAAAGAAACCAGGAGAATTACAGCTCCTTCAAGCTAGAATTCTTGGCAGTGGTGTGGGCCGTCACAGAATGGTTTAAACATTACCTGGCCCCCCCAAAGTTCACTGTGTACACGGACAACAACCCGTTGACACACCTGGACAATGCAAGACTTGGTGCCCTGGAACAGCGGTGGATGGCCCGGCTATCAAATTATGACTTCACAATCAAATACCGGGCAGGCAGAACCAACGCCAATGCAGATGCACTATTAAGAATGCCCCACCTACCCGAAGGAGAAGAAGACTAAGAAGAGCTTGAGGAAGTAGAGCTCCCTGCGTTCCACCCATATGGGGCCACTCAGTATTCTCACCGGGTAAGAGACAAAGACCTAACCACCATCATGTTCAACCCCTTACCCCACCACGGCTGGGCTGAAATGCAAGATAGTGACCCTGCAATTCACCTGGTGAAAGACATGTTAACCCAGTCAGATGCTAGCCCTGGCCCGGATGCTCCAGAGGAAGCCATGCAGTTATGGAAGGAGAAAAGCAGGCTATTCCTCTACGAAGGTAAGCTGTGCAGAAGGCTTGTCAACCACCGGACGCACGAGCTGACCTGGCAGGTAGTGGTCCCAAGACGAGATGCAGCAATGGTCCTGGAGGCCTACCATGACAGAGCGGGACACTTCGGGTGGAAGAAACTGGAGTTCCTACTGAGAGAGCGGTTCTTCTGGATCGGTATGAGAGGGGCCATAGAGAAGTGGTGCAGGGACTGCGGCCCATGTAACCTCAGAAGTAGTGTTGAGCCACCCCCGTAGTGTTCGAGTTCGGTTCGGTTCGTCGAACACCCGTGTGTTCGCTGAACTGTTCGTCGAACTGTTCGTCGAACACCTTCGAACACCGTTAAAACCAATGGCAGGCAAACAAAAACACATAGAAACACATAGAAAACACCTTCAAAGGTGTCCAAAAGCTGACAAACTGCTCAGAAGACATAACTAACACATGGAAAAGTGACAAGTACATATAGTCATGCGAAAATAAAAGAGGTGGAGGAGTAAAAGGAGGGGGAGACACAGATATAGGCATGTCATGCCCTTCTAAAATCCAAAAAGTGAGAAGCCGACACGGCCAGTCCGCTCCTGCCCGTGCCACCTCCGTGTCGCCGGGTTTGTGCTAGAGCCGCGGTGAACCCTGACGGCCAGCCCCCCTCTCCCAATACTGGTGCCTGTCCGCTGGTGGGTCGAGCGACCCCCCTGTGGTGGAGGCAGCTCTAAGCTTTATAATTTAAATTGTCTCTCTAATTTGAATGAATACACTTTAAATCCATTTACAAGGATCTATTGGAGGGCAAGTCTCATGCCAGCAGCCGCGGTAATTCCAGCTCCAGTAGCGTCCACTAAAGCTGCTGCAGTTAAAAAGCTTTTATAAGGATCGAGCTCGGCTGTCCACCGCAAGGCATCCTACTGCCAGTCCCAGCCCCTATGCCTTGGGGTGCCTACTGATGCTCTTCACTAAGTATCCCATGGTCCCGAATCATTTCCTTTGAAAAAATTAAGTGTCTAAACTACAGGTGGTGTAGCTTGCTTAACAGCCGGGATAATCCGCTGACTAGCAGACACTGCTACTAGGCACAAAGTATTTCCTGGGCTAGATGCAGTTAAAAATTTGTAATTAGATACTCTCGTTGGATGCTGAGAAAGCATTCCATAGAGTCTCCTGGCACGCCATATATGATTCTCTTAAAAAGCTTGGGGTAGGGGTCTAGGGGACCCTTTTATAGCCAAAATCATGGCCCTGTATCGCAATACGTCACCTAGGCTGAAGATAAATGGAACTGTAGCACCCTGAGGGCTCGTTTGCTACAGACGTATTGCACCTCACCCAGAGGTGTGATATCTCACTCTCAGGTAAGGATGGAGTGTGGATCAGGACCCGACACCTGCATGCATTACACCACATTGCCGTGGGGCAGGGCGACCAATATGCCCCTGAGATGGGCACGACAGTCCCTGTCCCTGGCTGGAGTGGGGGGAGGGAACACTGAGGAAGGGGAACCCTGTAGTGCAGGAGCAGGGAGGAAGCAGTTCCTGGGTGCATTGAGAAGGGAGTATAAAAGGTGGGCACCATCTTAGTTCAGTGCAGAGAAGTCTGAGCAGAAGTGGCAGGGAGCAGGGGCTCTGCATGAGCTCTGCTCCGGAGGCGGGCCTAGTAACAAAGGCCCAGGCCTGGAAGAGGGAGAAGGAAGGAAGAGGAGGGGAGAAGGCTCCAGGAACGAGGAATGAAGGGATCCCAGGGGTGCGGACGGGCGAGTCGCCACCGCACGCCCGAATCCACCTGCGTGGAGGGGTCAGGCCAAAGGGGGAGACCGGTCCCCGAACTAGTGGAGGCAGGAAACGACCCTCAGCTAGAAACCGGAGGCTCTGACATTTTATGTGGCGCAGCCCCTCGCTACACCCGCTAGGAAGGCACCACATAGGGTCAGGGAAACTGGCGCCAAGTTTACCAAGAGGAGGCCCGAGGCAGCCGGACAGAAGTGTTGGTAAGAAAGGCCAGACAAAGGACATACAAAGGGGGTCCTGTGAAGTGCTCCAAAGTTATCTGGGAGTTGTCTGAGCCCCTCACCTGGTGAGCACAGTACGACGTGGGCAGCCGTTACCTGCAGACGTGGTCTGGATAATAAGAACTGTGAGTAAAGGCCCTGGACTGCATCACTGACACCGTGTCGTTACTGCTGCTGCCCTGCACCATCACCCCCATCCTCCGCATACACTGCCCTGAGGCTATACTCCTCCCGTGGGGAGTTATGCTACGCTCTGCTGCACCCACAACACCAGCCTCAGCGGTCTGCCCTGTAGCGGCGGTTCACTCTGACCGCAATCCACGGGTGGCGTAGTCGGACATTTAAACATCAAAACCACATAAATAGTTCCGCCACTGGTTTGACCGCCCTGAGCCACGGAACCGGGTCGCCGCCACGAAGACTACAACCACCAGCATCCACCAAAAAGGGTCCGGCTCCGGGTGTCCCAAGGCCCAGGGGGTGCGTCAGAACATTTTCATCACCTTTCACAATCACCAATGGGACAAGGCAGGGATGTCCTCTGTCCCCTCTCTTATACATCCTAGTGACGGAGCACCTGCTCTCATCAATTCGCCATAACCCCAATCTTAGGTGGATTGAGGTGGGAGGCACCGAGTACAAGTGCTCTCTATTTGCTGATGATGTCCTAGTATATATCACTCAATCACATATATCCATCCCTGCTGTTATGGCTGAAATAGATCACTTTGTTACATGGTAAAATTTTAAAATCAATGCAGCGAAGTCTGAGGCCCTCGATGTCTCCCTCCCCAAATCCATATAGGATTCCATCCAGTCCAACTTTCCCTTTGCCTGGCCCTCACAGGGTATCAAATACTTAGGAATTCCTATTCATAGAGACCTCTCCCATCTATGTTATCTTAATTTTGGGCCCTTTATTGAACAATTCCATACAGACCACGGTTGGCAAGTTAGAACTGTAAGATTCACTACGTGAACCACTGGTGTTTTGTGGAAAAGCACATGTACACTGCGTTCCAAATTATTATGCAAAAAGTGTTTAGGAGTGATAAGGGAAGAATTTGTTTGTTTGTCAGTTAAACTCATTGATGGTGATGTGTGTCAGGGCTCTTTATATCACTGTAAGCAATTGCAGACACCTGTGCTAATTAGTTTGGCAGGTGTGTCCAATGAAAGGCAAGACTACTTAAGAAGGCTCTCTCACATTATTAAGCAGCCTACATTTTCTGCCAAAATGGGAAAGAAAAAGGATGTGTCGGCTGCTGAGAAGCAACAAATTGTGGAGTGTTTAGGTCAAGGCATGACTACAATCAACATTGTGCGATGATCAGGATGAAGTGTCTTGGCAATCAAGAAGTATGTAGCTGATTCACAGTACACACGTGTGCGTGCTGATAAGGGCAAATTGAGGACTCTTTCCTACAGGCAATTACGTCAGGTTGAAAGAGCAGCGTCAAAAAAGCCTTGTCATAGCAGCAGACAAGTTTTTGAAGCTGCTTGTGCCTCCAACGTCCCCCGAACAACAAGATGCAGGGTCCTTCAGAGGTTTGCAGCTGTGCATGCGCCATCCTGTTGACCTCCTCTATCCACTTCACACAAGCAGAAACGGCTCCAGTGGGCCAAACATTACATGAAGACTGATTTCAAAACTGTTTTGTTCACGGATGAGTGCCGTGCAGCGCTCGATGGTCCAGATGGATGGAGTGAAGGATGGCTGGTTGATGGACACCCCACGCAAACACGGCTACAGCGCCAACAAGGAGGAGGTGGAGTAATGTTTTGGGCTGGAATCATGGGGAGAGAGATTGTCGGCCCCTTTAGGATCCCTGAAGGCGCTAAAGATGAACTCCATAATGTATGTGGATTTTCTCAAACAGCACTTCCTGCCATGGTTCAAGAAGAAGAACCGTGTATTTCACAGCAAGATCATTTTTCTGCATGATAATGCACCATCTCATGCTGCACATAAAACATCTGCATCTCTGGCTGATATGGGCATAAAAGGGGACAAACTTATGGTGTGACCCCCATGCTCCCCTGACCTCTACCCCATTCAGAACCTTTGGAGCATCATTAAAAGGAGTGTCTATGATGGCGGGAGGCAGTTCACATCTAAGCAACAGCTCTGGGAGGGTATTCTGTCCTCATGCAAAACAATTGAAGCAGAAACCATCCAAAACCTGACAAATTCAATGGACGAGAGAGTTCAGAAGCTCCTTTCGAACAAGGGGTCCTATGTGAAAATGTAACATCACCTAGAATAAAGTTTTGAGTTGAAAACTGTTTGATTTCAGTTTCTAACAACCTGCTAATGCTTATAATTTCAAAAATGACCATTTTTTTGGTCTTTATTAAAATGAAAAGGTTGATCGAAAAGTTTGGGGGATCTAAGAGTGTGGCAACCCAGTAGTCATGATTACTTCGAATTCTGACAATATGAGGGTCATGCTGCAGGTAGTGCAGCAAGAAGGCACTTATGTGTCTTGCGCATCTCGGAGCCCCAAAATTATTTTCCGGGCTAGATGCAGCTAAAGATTATTTTTAATTTTAAATCTGGTGGAGCTTATTATAGATGGCCTAATAGGATCAGTGCTGCACACTGCTACAAAGCCCAAATTATTTTCCAGTCAAGATACAGATAAACATGATTAGTAATTTGAAAGCTTAAAACGGTTGGTAGGGTGATTTTAACCAATCATCAAGCTTTTACTCTCCCCAGGATGACACAGGGGTAGAAAAGTCGTTTCGGATCCATGATTTGTTCATCTTTATGAACGTGAGTCTGTCTACATTATCAGTGGAGAGCTGCGTGCACTTATCTGTCAGCACACCACCAGCATCGCTGAACACACGTTCAGACAGAACGCTGGCTGCGGGGCATGACAAGATCTCCAAGGCGTAAGTGGCTAGCTCCGGCCATTTATCCAGATTGGAAGCCCAAAAAGAGCAAGGGTCCAGTGACACAGTCGTGGCTTCAATGTTTCCTTGGAGATACTCCTGTACCATTGTCTCTAGGCGTTGACTATGTGTCAGACTTCTTGTCTCCTGTGGCCTTGCAAAGGATGGGCTAAAAAAGTGGTGAAATGATTCCGCAAAATTGATGTTACCAGCAGATACTGTGGTTCTGTTACGGTTTGAGTGCTGAACACTTGACGGTCCCACGGTTGGCAAGTTGGAACTGTGAGATTCACTACGTGCACCACTGGTGTTTTGTGGAAAAGCACATGTAAGATTCTGCATCAGTCTCTGCTGATACTCCTGCATGCGTGCATCCCTTTCTATGGCAGTAATAATTTCGGCAAATTTACTTTTGTACCGGGGATCTAACAGTGTGGCAACCCAGTAGTCAGGATTATTTCTAATTCTCACAATTCGAGGGTCATGTTGCAGATAGTGCAGCAAGAAGGCACTCATGTGTGTTGCGCATCCAGGAGCACCAAGTCCCTGTTGTGTTGGTGGCGAGGTAACAATCATGCTTCCTTCCTCTGTCCTCTCCCCCCAACCTCGCACAACAGAAATGTGATCAAGGTCTCCCTCATCTGATGAGTCTTCCATCAGTTCGTCCTCCACTTCTTCCTGGGCTCCTGCACCTTCCTCACTAGTTTGGCTGCTACCATGCGCCCTGGTAAAACCATATCCCCCACCCTCACATGCCTGCCGCCTTGGTGCTGCCGACCGTCTGGACCTTGCAGATGTTAGCCCTTCCGCATACAACTCCTCCTCCTCTACTTCCTCCACCTCCTCTTGTGCCACCACCTGACTCCGAATTCTGTTTAACATGTGCTCCAGCATGTAAATCACCGGAATAGTCATGCTGATAATGGCATCATCAGCACTAAACATCTTCGTCGCCATTTCAAAACTGTGCAGAAGGGTGCATAGGTCCCTGATCTGAGACCACTCCTCCAGCGTGATTTGCCCCACCTCTGTATCTCGTTGGCCCAGGCTATACGTCAGAACGTATTGCACCAGGGCTTGTCGTTGCTGCCACAGTCGCTGCAACATGTGCAGAGTTGAATTCCACCGGGTAGGCACATCGCATTTTAGCCGGTGAAGTGGCAGGCCCAACGACTTCTGTAGAGATGTAAGTCGCTGAGCTGCGGGATGCGAACGGCGGAAGTGAGCACACAGCGACCGTGCCCTCTGCAGAAGGCCATCTAGTCTGGGATAGTGGGCTAAAAATTGCTGGACAACCAGGTTCAACACGTGAGCCATACAAGGCACGTGTGTGACATTGCCCTGGCGAAGGGCCGCACCCAGGTTTGCAGCATTGTCGCACACGGCCTTCCCTGGTTTCAGGTAGATGGATTAATAGAACAAGACCCACACACAGCTAGAAGCCCAATATTTTTTCAGAGGTAGATGCAGAAAAAAATATATTCAGTTTGCAACCTGATGGAGGTCAGTATAGATGGACTAATACAACAAGTCCCACACACAGCTAGAAGCCCAATATTTTTTCAGAGGTAGATGCAGAAAAAAATATATTCAGTTTGCAACCTGATGGAGGTCAGTATAGATGGACTAATACAACAAGTCCCACACACAGCTAGAAGCCCAAATATTTTTTCAGAGGTACTGTAGATGCAGATAAAAATTAGTTTTAATTTGCAACCTGATGGAGGTCAGTATAGATGGACTAATAGAGAAAGTCCGACACACTACTAGAAGGCCAAATATTTTTTCAGAGCTAGATGCAGAAAAAAATTATATTCAGTTTGCAACCTGATGGAGGTCAGTATAGATGGACTAATAGAGAAAGTCCGACACACTACTAGAAGGCCAAATATTTTTTCATAGCTAGATGCAGAAAAAAATTATATTCAGTTTGCAACCTGATGGAGGTCAGTATAGATGGATTAATAGAACAAGACCCACACACAGCTAGAAGCCCAATATTTTTTCAGAGGTAGATGCAGGAAAAAAATATATTCAGTTTGCAACCTGATGGAGGTCAGTATAGATGGACTAATACAACAAGTCCCACACACAGGTAGAAGCCCAAATATTTTTTCAGAGGTACTGTAGATGCAGATAAAAATTAGTTTTAATTTGCAACCTGATGGAGGTCAGTATAGATGGACTAATAGAATGATGCTATGCCCAAAAGATTTTACTTCACTAGGTGCAGTAAAAAAATTGGTATTCTATACACAGGTGGTATATCTTGCAACACAGATAGGCTACTCCACTGACTAACACACTCTGCAATAGGCCAAAAAGGATTAGCTTTGCTAGATTCAGCCAAATGCTGTGAAAAAAACTTGCACAGCACTGGCACAGACCTGCCTGGCAAAAACTGATAGGAACTGATGTAACCTTGTCCTGAAAAGGACTCCAATTACAATTAGTCTTTACTCCCACAACCTATCTATTTAAGAGCACAGACCTCCCTGATAAAAGTTGTAGGAAATGCTGTAACCTAGTCCTTAAAAGGACTGCAATCACAACTATTCCCTACTCCCAAGCTATCTGTATATTTGTGCGAAAATTGGCTTGAAATTAACAAGGTATAGCGCACACAGCAACAGCGGTGCCGTCTAACACGCAGCTGCAGCAGTGAGAAAATGGTGGCGACGGGGAAAATGGCTTGGTCTTATAGGGCAAGGACATGTGACATACACTGCCAATGACACATGCCCTTGCTTGTGTGAAAAAAAGCACTTCGCTCCGTGTGTGCGCTGCTGATAGGCTGACAGATTGCACCTCCCCACTGCAAATGCGGGAAAGAGAAAAAAAAATGGAGATCTTCATTGTTCCTGCAGAGATCCATCCCCTGCCCCTCCCCCCACCCCGCTGTACACTCAAACTGCGTATTAACATTAATTTTCATCATTACTGAGAAAAAATCCAGTTATGATTTTGGTGCACGAACAGTTATCGAACATAATCTCGAACAGCCGAATTTTTCTCAAATTGTTCGTGTTCGCCGAACGGCTCGAACACCGCCCAAAACAGCTCGAATTTGAGATTGGCGAACAGTTCGAGTAGAACAATGCTCATCTCTAATTATCGGTCAATGTGCTGTCTATGCGCTTTCCGATTTCAAACAGGCAGCACATGTACCTATAATAAGTAGAATATGCTCGTCTGAATGACCCCTTAGGAAAAAAAACATGTGTTGTGTATCAGTCTATTGGAGTCATAAAGTCACAGTATTTGACAATAGGAGTATCTGGTAGAGAAGATCAAATCATGACGACATCTGGGTCACCAGAGCTAGCAAGCTTGTTACACTATGCTCAGAGCATGGTGTATCAAGCTTGTATGACAGTGCAGCACTGACAGTTTATAAAGCAGAGCAATGCTCGTGCATTGCAATGCTTTATAAGCGATCAAAGTGAAAAAAAAATGAAAGCATCCAAATGACCCTGATCAAAAGTTCACATACCCTGGTGATTTTGACCTGATAAAATGCACATAATTTGACACAAATGGGTTTGAATGGCTACTAAAGGTAACATCCTCACCTGTGACCAGTTTGCTTGTAATCGGTGTGTGTGCATAAAAGCTGAGTGAGTTTCTGGGATCCCGACAGACTCTTACATCTTTCATCCAGCCATTGATATTTCTGGATTGTGAGTCATGGGAAAAGCAAAAGAATTGTCAACGGATCTACGGGGAAAGGTAGTTGAACTGTATAACACAGGAAAGGGATACAAAAAGAAATCCAGGGAATTGATAATGCCAGTCATCAGTGTTCAAACTGTGATTAACAAATGGAAAATTAGGGGCTCTGTAAAAACCAAACCACGGTCAGGTAGACTAACAAACATTTCGGTCACAACTTCCAGGAAAAATTTTCGGGATGCAAAGAAAAACCCACAAATAACATCAGCTGAAATTCAGGACTCTCTGAAAACTTGCGGTGTGGCTGTTTCAAGATGCACAATAAGGAGACACTTGAAGAAAAATAGGCTGCATGGTCTAGTCGCCAGAAGAAAGCCATTACTGCGCAAATGCCACAAAGTATCTAGTCAAACAGCAAAGAGACAAGCCTCAAAATTTCAAGGTACAAGGTAATTTGGAGTGATGAGACCAAAATTGAACTTTTTGGCCATAACCATAGACATTACATTTGGAGAGAGGTTAACAAGGCCTATGATGAAAGGAACACCATTCCTACAGTAAAGCACAGAGGTGGATCGCTGATGTTTTGGGGATGTTTGAGCTACAAAGGCACAGAGAACTTGGTAAAAGTTGAAGAAAAGATGAATGCGGCACGTTATCAACAAATACTGGAGGCAAATTTGCACTCATCAGCCCGTAAGCTGCGAATGGGACGTACTTGGATGTTCCAACATGGCAATGATCCAAAACACAAGGCCAAGTCGACCTGTCATTGGCTACAGCAGAACGAAGTGAAGGTTCTGGAGTAGCCATCTCAGTCTCCTGATCTCAATATCATTGAGCCACTCTGGGGAGATCTCAAGTGCACAGTTCATGCTAGACAGCCCAAGAATTTACAGGAACTGGAGGCTTTTTGCCAAGAAGAGTGGGCAGCTTTACCATCTGAGAAAATAAAAAAACCTCATCCACAACTACTACAAAAGACTTCAAGCTGTCATTGATGTTGGGGGGGGAATACACGGTATTAAGAACTGGGGTATGTGAACTTTTGATCAGGGTCATTTGGATGTTTTTGGTTGTCATTAAGATTTATAAAGATAAAACACAGTAGTTTGACATTAAATGGTTTCATCCAACCAATATCCATGAGTGGAGAAAAAGTTTTTTGGTTATCATTCATATTCTCTGAAACAAGGCCAAGAAAGGAAAAAACTGTGCCGGGTTATGTAAACTTTTGAGCACAACTGTATATATATATATATATATATATATATATATATATATACTGTATGTATATACACTGTGTGCAGAATTATTAGGCAAGTTGTATTTTAGAGGATCATTTTTATTATTGATCAACAACTATATTCTCAATCAACCCAAAAGACTCATAAATATCCAAGCTTAATATTTTTGGAAGTTGGAGTGGGCTTTTTTTCGCTTTGGCTATCTTAGGAGGATATCTGTTTGTGCAGGTAACTATAACTGTGCAGAGTTATTAGGCAACTTAATAAAAACCAAATATAATCCCATCTCACTTGTTTATTTTCACCAGGTAAACCAATATCAGTGCACAAAATTTAGAAATAAACATTTCTGACATGCAAAAACAAAAACTAAAAAAATAGTGATGAATATAGCCACCTTTCTTTACGATGACACTCAACAGCTTTCCATCCATAGATTCTGTCAGTTGCTTAATATGTTTTCAATCAACATTTCATGCAGCAGCCACCACAGCCTCTCAGACACTGTTCCGAGAGGGAAAACTCCCTGTAGATCTCACATTTTATGATGGACCACAGGTTCTCCATGGGGTTCAGATCACGTGAACAAGGGGGCCATGTCATTATTTTTTCTTCTTTTAGACCTTTACTGGCCAGCCACGCTGTGGAGTAGTTGGATGCATGTGATGGAGCATTGTCCTGCATGAAAATCATGTTTTTCTTGAACGATACCGACTTCTTCCTGTACCACTGCTTGAAGAAGTTGTCTTCCAGAAACTGGCAGTAGGTCTGGGAGTTGAGCTTCACTCCATCCTCAACCCGAAATGGTCCCACAAGTTCATCTTTGATGATACCAGCTCATACCAGTACCTCACCTTGCTGGCGTCTGAGTCGGAGTGGAGCTCTCTGCCCTTTACTGATACAGCCTCTGGCCCATCAATCTGGCCCATCAAGAGTCACTCTCATTTCATCAGTCCATAAAACCTTTGAAAAATCAGTCTTAAGATATTTCTTGTCCCATTCTTGATGTTTTATCTTATGTTTCTTATTCAAAGGTGGTCGTTTTTCAGCCTTCCTTACCTTGGCCATGTCACTGAGTATCGCACACCTTGTGCTTTTTGATACTCCAGTAACGTTGCAGCTCTGAAATATGGCAAAACTGGTGGCGAATGGCATCTTGGCAGCTTCACGCTTGATTTTCCTCAATTCATGGGCAGTTATTTTGTGCCTTTTTTGGCCAACACGCTTCTTGCGACCCTGTTGTCTATTTGCCATGAAACGCTTGATTGTTCGGTGATCACGCTTCAAAAGTTTGGAAATTTCAAGACTGCTGCATCCCTCTGCAAGACATCTCACAATTTTGGACTTTTCAGAGCCCGTCAAATCTCTCTTCTGACCCATTTTGCCAAAGGAAAGGAAGTTGCCTAATAATTAAGCTCACCTTATATAGGGTGTTGATGTCATTAGTCAACACCCTCCTCATTACAGAGATGCACATCACCAGATTTACTTAATTGGTAGTTGGTTCTCAAGCCTATGCAGCTTGGAGTAGGACAACATGTATAAAAAATATCATATGATCAAAATACTCATTTACCTAATATATCTGCACGCGGTGTATATATACTTATTTGTACCCATAAATAAGTATTTTTAAGAAAAAAAATATATACATATTTGGTATTGCCGCATCTGGAATGACCCGACCTATAAAACTGTCTCACTAATTAACTCCTTCAGTGAACACCATAAAAAAAACGAGGCAAAAAAAGATGCTTTATCATCATACCGCCGAACAAAAAGTGGAATTAAATGCACTCAAAAACACGAATGTAAATAAAAATGGTATCTCTGAATACGTCAACTCGTCCTGCAAAAAACAAGCTCCCACATGATTCTGTGGGCAAAAATATGGAAAAATTCTAGCTTTCTAAATATGGGGACGCACTTTTTGCAATAAAAAGCATATTTTAGTGTGTGACAGCAGCCAAACAGAAAAAAATTATATAAATCTGATATTGCTGTAATCGCATCGACCCAAAGAATAAAGTCGTCTAATCACCCATACCGCACGAGGAAGGCGTAAAAAATATATAAAACCAATTCTTCACCAGATGTTGATTTGATCATTCTGCCTCCCAAAGATCGCAGTAAGGCGCAGCTCACATTTATCCTGCACTCTACGCTGAGCACTTACAACAGGACTTCCATGTAAATCTGTGAAATACGTGATTTAGTCAGAATGCTCAACTGAAGATTCCCTATAATGAGGCAGATAGAGGTACTGTGGACTGAATCTGGCCTTTGATCTGGCGGTGTCCGTCTATTTAAGCATGCATAAAATCGTGGTCTGCCAAAGTTTTGCGCACTCCTGAAAAGAACACCACTGAACAGAGACAGACAGAGTCCAGAGTAACTCTGCTGCCTCATTATAGTGAATGGATATCTCGGGGGTTTCATCTGAATCATGTCACTTGGAAATTTAGATGGCAACTCCAAAGTAAGTGCTCAGCATAAAGCGCAAAATAAATTTGATCCCAAACATTAGGTAACATGTATCCAATAAAAGCTTCAACTCATTTCACAAAAAAAGAAAGTCCCCACTCAGGTTCATCATCTGTTAACAGAAATATAAGGGCTTACATGTTTCTAGTAGTACAAAGGCTCAGGAAAAGTGAAAGAGCTCCTCGCCCCCTAAAAGAAATTAATCAAATTCTGATCTTCAAAATCCAAATGACCTCCTTCCTTCTGAGCCCAAGTGTGCCTAAACCACATTTAACGTCCACTTCTGTAGTGATGAAAGCCTGCCTAATTTACCGGTGCGTGTGTCCAGAGTCATGAACTGGGTACTACCACGTACTGGACACTACAATGTACTGGTGACTACAACATACTGGGCACTACAATGGCAGTTTGCAATTTTCACTCAGCAACATCCACTGCTGCTTTTTTTCTGGAAAACACCCATGGAGTCAAAATCATCACTACGCCTGTAGACAAATTCCTAAAGGGGTAGAATTTGCAAAATGGGGTCACTTGAGGGGGGATTCTGCTCTTCTGGCACTTAGGGGTTCTGTGGAGTCATCAAACTATTCTAGGAAAATCTTCGCTCCTGGAGGAAAATAGCTCTCCCGAGTCTCGCCGTGTGGCTAAGCAGTACTGTGTAGCCACATATGGGGTATTTCTAAATTCAGCAGAAATTGTGCTACACATTTTGGTGCCATTTTTACCCATTTTCCCATGTGAAAATGTAAAATATGGGGCTAAAACAAAATTTTGGTGGTAAAAATATAATTATTTTTTCTTCAGTGCCCAATGATATAAATTTCTGTGACCCACCTGTGGTGTGAATATGATAACTGCACCCTTAGATTAATTCATTGAGAGGCGTAGTTTGTAAAATTGGGTTACTAATGGGGGTTCTGCTGTTCTGGCACCTAAGGGGCTCTGCCAATGTGACATGGCATCCTCAAAACAGTCCAGCAAAATCTGAACTCCAATATTGCACTTATTCTCTTCTGAGCTTTGCACTGTGCCTCAAAAGTAGATTTCGAACACATATGGGGTATCGGTGTACATAGGAGAAATTGCATAACAACTTTTGGGGTCTATTTTTTCCTGCTATCCTTGTGAAAATGAAAAAATTTGGGGCTAAAACAATTTTTTGTGGGAAAAAAAATATTTTTTTCATTTTCACAGATCAACATTGAATGGAGCACTTGTAAGTTCAAGGTGCTCACCACATGTCTAGATAAATTCCTTGAGTGGTCTGGTTTTGACCATGGGGTCACTTGTGGGTGAGTTTCCATTGTTTAGGAAAATCGGGGGCTCTCCAAACATGGCATGAAACCCGCAGACCATTCCATCAAAGTCTGCATTCAAAAACTTCACTTCTTCCTTTCTGAGCCCTGCCGTGCACCAAAACAAAAGTTTTCTCCCACATATTGGGTATCTGCGTACTCAGGAGAAATTGCAAAACAAATTTTACATTCCATTTTTGCCGGTTACCCTTGTTAAATTAGTCAACGCTCTAAAGTCTGCATTCCAAAATGTCATTCCTTCCCTTCCGAGCCCTGCAATGTGCCCAAACAGTATTTTTCCTCCATATTGGGTATCAGCATACTCAGAAGAAATTGCACAACAAATTGTATGGTGCATTTCTCCAGTTGTGAAGATAAAAAACTATTTCGTGCTCTCAACACATCTAGATAAATTCCTTGAGGGGTCTAGTTTCCAAAATGTGGTTACTTGTGGGAGGTTTCCACTGTTTAGGCACATCAGGGACTCTCCAAACGCGACATGACATCCACTGATACCAGCAAATTTTGCATTAAAAAAATCAAATGGTGCTCCTTCCCTTCCAAGCCCTGCTGAGCACCCAAACAGTAGTTTTCCTCACATATGGGGTATCTGTGTGCTCAGGAGAAATTACACAACAAATTTTGCGGTCCATTTCTCCTGTTACCCTTGTGAAAGTAGAAACATTTGGTTCTAAAGAAAAAATTTTTGTGAAAAAAAAAGTGAAATGTAAATTTTTTCCTTCCACGTTGCTTCAATTCCTGTGAAGCACTTGTACGGTTAATAAACTTTTTGAATGTAGTTTTGAGCACTATGAGGGGTGCAGTTTTTACAATGATGTCACTTTTGGGTATTTTCTGTCATATAGACCCCTCAAAGCCACTTCAAATGTGCTGTGGTCCCTAAAAAAATGTTTTGTAAATTTTGTTGTAAAAATGAGAAATTGCTGGTCATCTTTTAACCTAACTTGCTAACAAAAAAAAATGTTTTTCAAAAATTGTGCTGATGTAAAATAGACATACTGTATAACTGACTTACCAGGTCACAAGATTGTACTTGACAAGAATGAAAAGTGACAAATAAATAAGAATAAAATATACCTAAATAATAATAATAACATTTCAAATTTATGTGTTTTTAATTATGTATGAATAAAAGGTATATTTTATTCTTATTTATTTGTCACTTCTAATTCTTGTCAGGTACAATCTTGTGACCTGGTAAGTCAGTTATATTTGTTTACAACAATGTTTATGATAGGACAATTTTTGATAGACTATAAAGTAGACATGTAGGAAATGTTATTTATTAACTATTTTGTGTTACATAATTCTCTTATTTAAGGGCATAGAAATTAAAAGTTTGAAAATTGCTAAATTTTCAAAATTTTTACCAAATTTCTGATTTTTTCACAAATAAACACAAGTCATCAAAGACATTTTTCCTCTATCATGAAGTACAATATGTCACGGAAAAACAATCAGTGAAAGGATTAACATTATAATTTTCCAGGTTCCACACAGTTTTCCAAACATTTGATTTGCAGTGAAAAAAAAACAAGTGTAACAGTCTGAGGTCTCCTTGTTACTGTAATAAACTCCTTAAAAGCTATTTAATGCAAACACAGCCTTAGAAATGTCACTGATCTCACTATATAAACTGATGATAACTGCTGATAGCCAACAATCTGTTTAACAACAAACAACACTAACAGACTTTTTAGGCTTTTTATATTGTGAAAACAGAAAATTATGTCTGCCTTGCTAGTGTTTACACATGGGTAATGCATACAGAAGCTCTTTCAGAGAGGTGCAAAAATTGTTCCTGTTTGGGGAGTATCAAGAGTTTTGTTCCTTCTAAGCCGTCTAAAAATTATCCCTGTTTTGGGATCAGCAGAGAGCAACACATTTGCTGTTTAAATAGAGAAGAAGCTATGGCAAGTTCTAAATTAGCCTCAATTAGTACAAAAATTATCCCTATTTTAGTATCTGGCAAAGGTATTCTATTTATAAAATGAAGAAACAATGGTGAATTCTCAAGCCATACAAAAATAATACCTTTATTAAGAGAGCAGAAACAAGTGAAGAATAGAGATGAGTGGATCGATCTGCATTGGATGGAGTTTGAGTACAATTTCCTGAAATTCACGAACACTTTGAGATTTGATTCAGTTTGCAAAAAAATAAAAAAAAATAAAACTTGCTCAGAACCATTTCCCACACTTGTGAAGCTTCAGAGAGCAGGCTAATGTAATTTTGCGTTCATGTGTGCCTCCCCATAATGTTCTGCAGCTTGACATCTAGTGGATTATCATACCTTATACAATGGTGGTCAGTACCTGGGTCATCTGAGATCACTAGTTCCCAGTAGACCACAGATTTTACAGCAGAGGCGCTTTCCATCTCTAGAGTAAATGTCTTTCCTGTAGAGTGTAAGCTATTATGGTTAATGAGGTCATCTCTTTCTCTCTCCTTTAGAGCATAACTTCTTATGGTCAGCAGGTTCCTCTCTTTCTCTGTCATATAGAAAGTAAGCTCTTATGGACACGGGGGCACTTTCTCTCGCCTGTAAAATGTAAGCTTTTGTGGTGAGCTGGGTTCTCTATCATTCTCCTTTCTCACGCGTGTATTTTTCGAGCAATTGCAAGATTTCCAATATTGACATTTGTGCAAATTTATTCGCTGCAAATCAAATTTGGGGGGGGATTTAGTAAAGTCAACAAATTTGAATTTCAATTATATCTAGTAAAGAATCATTGGCTAGTAAACTAGGTGTGAAAAAAATAGTTTTTTATCTGCAATAGATTTGCTATATGTAATATGAATAAACAATTAACATGGCTATTGATCAAGCTGTTCAAAAATTATACCTTTATTTAGGGAGCAGGAACTGGTTAGCTGTTTCAAAGGGAAACAACAATGACTTGTCAAACTGTGAAATAATTATCTTTTTTATTTTGGTAGTTTCATGATTATGTACTCTGAAAAGGGTACACATCCCAAAAGCAGTATAGTATAGCTATACAACACACTGGACAAGCATTGGAAATGTGTGAATAGTGGCAGTGGCAGCAACCGCAAAGTGTAAAATATGACAGGGCAGTCAAAGAAATGTCTGGTAGTATAGTGAAAAATGTGGCAGTCACGGCATAAAAATATGATGGGGCAGGCAAAGAGATGTGTGGGGCCAACTCTGCAAATACAAGAAGCCACACAATATAGCACTATAAAAAACACAGTGGCCAGGCATATATGTGGCTGGGTGAATTAAAGTTGGCACTAGAGATGAGCGAACATTTGAATGTTCGGTTCGGAAATGTTCTCCAAATATTTAGATATTCGCCAAATTTATTCGTCGAATGTTCGTCACACATTACCGAAAGCCATAGGATTCAATGGGGGGACAAAAAAAAAAAAGCATACGCAACACCTTCAAACTGGCCCAAAAGCTGCCTAAAGACATAAGGGGTAGACACCAGGAAAGTGCCATCAAATGACCCAGAGTACAAGTACTATAATTATTTTTTTTATTATTATTACAGCGACATTTATTCCATTGTGCGTTACAAGTGAAAAGGGGGCAGTGACTGGTATAAAAGGAGAGAGTACCCTGCCCGCGAGGGCGCACAAACGATGTACAAGGGATGAGAGAGGGTACAGTAGGTCAGGATACTGCCAGTCGTTCAGCGGTATGCTGGAGCGAGGCTTAGAGCAGATTGTACTTTTGTCACAAGAAGTGGATCTTCAGCTTCCTTTTCAAGGTTTCCATGGTTGGCGACAGTCTGATGTGTTGGGGTACAGCGTTACAAAGTAGGTGAGATGCACGGGACAAATCTTGTATGCGATTGTGATAAGAAGAGATAAGAGGGAAGTAGAGAGGGAGTTCTTAGAAGGATGGGAGGTTGCATGCAGGTAACTAGTACAGGAGACTAGGTCACACATGAATGGAGGAGAGAGGTTTTTGATGGCTTGGTATGCCAAAGTTAGGCTTTTCAACTGGAGTATCTGGGCAACAGGGAGCCAGCGCAGGGATTGACAAAGGTGAGAAGCATGGGAATAGTGGGGTGACAGGTGGATTAATTACAAGCACAGTTTAGGATAGATTGGAGGGGTGCGAGAGTAGTAGAAGGGAGCCCACAGAGCAGGAGCTTTTTGTAGTCGAGGCGGGAGATGATGAGGGCGTGCACTGGTGTTTTTCTACATTCATGGTTGAGGAATGTGCGGATCCCCGAGATACTGTGGAGTTGGAGTCAGCAGAAAGTGGAAAGGGCTTGGATCTGACATTTGAAGGGCAGATCAGAGTCAAGCTAGCGGGACTAGGGAGAGTGGGCAGCCATTCACTTTGATGGATAGGTCAGTTGGGGGGGTGAATGAAATGGTGGAAAGATGATACATTCTGTTTTATCCATTCTAATGTCTACAAATCTAGCAGAGAAGAAAGATGAAATACAGGACACACATTGTGGGATTCTGGTTAGTAAGGAGATAATATCAGGTCCAGAGAGGTAGATCTGTGTGTCACCAGCATAGAGGTGATACTGAAAGCCATGAGACTATGAGCTGTCCCTGGCCGAAGGTGTAGATGGAGAAGAGCCTGGGTCATAGAACTGACCCTTGGGGGACACCGACATATAGGGGATGAGATGAGGAGGTGGTGTGTGAGTGGGAGTCACCGAATGTCTTGTCAGTTAGGTATGAAAAGATTCAAGACAGGGCCAAGTCTGTGATGCCGAGAGATGAGAGTCTGTAGTAAGAGGGTATGGTCTACTGTGTCGAAGGAAGATGACAGATCTAGGAGGAGGACAGAGTAGTCTTGCTTGGATTTGGAAGTTTCAGTGGATTGGTGAGGTCGGAAGCCAGATTGTAAGCGGTCAAAGAGGGAGCAGGAGGAGAGGTCGGAGGACAGCTCAAAATAGACCTGTTAATCCAGTAGTTTTGAGGCATAGGGGAGAAGTGAGATGGGGCGATAACTAAACATAGGATGGGTCAAGGGAGGGCTTTTGGAGGATGGGTGTGATTGAGGTATGTTTGAATCATGAGGGGAAGACGCCAATTGTTAGTGACAGGTTGAAGAGGAGGGTTAGGCTTGGGATGAAGACTGTAGTATGATTTGAAATGAGGTGGGATGGTATTGCTTCAAGTTCAGAGGTGGTGAGATGTGATTTGGAGAGTAAAGATGGTATTCCATGATGGCGGAGAAGCTGGTTTTGGAGATGAATTGTTGTGAGAAGGGGCTGTTGGTTCTTTAATCAAAAGCTTTGCCCTATATTGTCAATCTTCTGCTTGAAGAATGAGACTAAGTCTTCAGCTGAGATGAGAGGAGAGGAGAGGGAGGGGGAGCTGGTGGACAGAGGAAGGAATTGAAACTACTGAATAGCTGTTTAGGGTTGTGACACATGTATGATATGACAGATGAGAAGTAGGTTTGTTTTGCTGCAGTGAGCAATTGTGCAGCATTTTGAAAACTTCTGTTACTGGACTCCACTCCCTTTCTTTGGCAGTCGAACAGCGGTATGCCTTGTAGATGAGGGGCAGGAAAAACATGTGCTCCAGTAGATGACAAGCACTACATCAAGTGGCCTCTGCTCCTCTTCCTCCACCTTAACATCACACACAGTACAGTCCTCAGAGGTGCCACCATAATTACCCTTGTTTTCAACCATGTCACACCTTTCCAACCTGCCAACTGACTGCAGGGAATTACAGATGGGTGAGTATGCAGAGATATTCACACATTCTATTCCAGTGCATCAGAGGTCTGATTCAAAGCTTCACAGACTCAAGAGGAGGAAAGCATGTGCAGCTAGGCCCAATTTTTTTTCAGTTGATCCGGGCCTGGATGAAGTATGGTCTGAGAAGAATCCAAACCCTCGTCACCAGACATTAAGCCCTGGAGGTGGGCTTGGATGGGTTGGAGAAAGAAATAAATACACACCAGAACATGGAGAACTAAACTAATATACAACAGGGGTTGGAAAACTAAACTACTAAACAACTAAGGTTGGAGAATGAAACAAATAAACACCAGAACATGGAGAACTAAGCTAATAGAAAATAATTGTTGGAGAGCTAAACTAATAAGACAACAGGGGTCGGAGAACTAAACTACTAAACAGCTAAGGTTGGAGAATGAAACAAATACACACCAGAACATGGAAAACTAAACCACTACACACCAGGGGATGAGGAACTAAACCACTTGACACCAAGATGTCACTAGAGAGCAAGTGTTGGAATCCCCAAGGCTTGCGGGACAGACCTCTGTATCTAACACTTCCTCCAGTGCTTCTGCATCCTCCAACTCCTCTAGGGCCTCCACCTGTGTCCTCAACCTCTGCCTTAATGAGACACATGATCCAACAGTGCAGAGAAAATCACCCCCACCTCCGTACTGCGCAGCCAGGCCTCACCGCAATCAGTCAGTGTTAAAATTAGTATGCCTTGCAGATCGCAGTCATACAGTTGAAGAGTTGTGGGCAGCTCTCAGGGCCAAGTTTAAGCAACGGCTATCTCCACTGAACCTGGAGAAAGGGAAGGCCATGTGCGATAACGATGCAAACCGGGTGGTGGCCCTACGCCGGGGCAAGATCACACATGCCTCGCATGGCTCGCATCCTCAACCTGATGGTACAGCAATTTTTCCGCCACTATCCCGGCCTGGCTGCGCTGCTGCAAAATCCACGGTCTTTGCGTGCTCACTTAAAACTATAAAAATGAGCAGGATCTTTAGTATAAAAGCCAGACTACCAGACAACGAGAAAACTCCTTCATGATGATAGAGGCCACCATCTCCTTAGCTTGCTGGTACTTTTCTGTGGGAATGAGCTTGTCTCCAACCAGCCAGTAATAACCAGTGAAAGGCACGCCACAGTTTGGTATTAGCACCCAGTACCAGAAGCGAAGCAATCGACAATTTTCGTACCTCAGGAATTTTATTTGGTAGACTGGCTGAGCAAACATTAGTTTCTCACAAAGGAGCTGAAGACACTGAGTTGCAGCAGGTGCAAGTTTCTACAGCATGACCTGTTTGTTATTGTTAGATATCAGAGGGAGAACATAACTGGGCTTTGCCAAGGTGCCATATTGCATCTTAAGTCTTATAGACTCTGCACTTGCAGCCTTATATTCTACAGGATGGTGGGGAAGGAGACAGTAGGTTGTGGAGGTGAATTAGCTTCGGTGGTGTTGAGGTGGCAGCGAGGCAATGGCAGGCTGTAGGCTGTGTTGAAGAGATGGGTTTTCATGTTGTGTCTGAAGGATCCGAATGTTGTGGCTAATTGGACATGTTGAGGCACAGAATTCCAGAGGATGGGGGGCATTTGGTAGAAGTATTGGAGGCTATTGGGTGAGGAACAAATAAGTGTGGAGAGAAGGAGGTCTTGGGGGAACCAGAGATTACATAAGGGAATTTATCGGGAGATTAGTTCCGAGATGTACGGAGAAGAAAGGTTATGAATGGCTTTGTACGTCAGTGTTAGTAGTTTGAACTAGATATGCTGGGCAATTGGGAGCCATTGAATGGATCTTATAGATTGCAATCTTATGGATTGTCTGAGACAGTCCACAGTAAAAAAGCAGCCATAGAGTGTCCGGCAAGCTTCACACACTTTTCTTAGACAGGGCTGCTTCTCGGCAGGGTTGGACGGGCCCACCAGAGAACCGGAGAATCCTCGAGTGTGCCCTGGCTTCTCCATCAGGAGAGTTCATAGCGCAAACCTTGCAGGTTGTGATGAGGATGAGGCCATCCATCTCCTTAGTTTTCTGTAACTTGGAAAACAAGTGCAAGTATGCAGCCAGCCAACCACCCACCCATAGGCTGCAAAACTACCCTGCCAGATTTCTGGACAGGTGCTTGCACTTGAAATGTTGCCTTTTAGGCTCGTGGAGGCGGAAGCTATTCACAACCTCATGGCGGCAGCCGGGTCTCCATACTCAGTCCCCAGCCGCCACTATTTCTCCCGGTGTCGTCCCCGCCTTACACAAGCACGGGACCCAGAACATTACTGCTAGTACTTTTCTGTGGGAATCTGCTTGGCTCCTACCAGCCTGGAATATTTGCAGTGAACATTGGCACGACACCATGGTATTATCAGTGCCCCAAGTATCAGTAGCGAAGCCATCCCCAATTTCTCATCTCAGAATTTTATTTGGTAGACTGAGTGGCTGGCCAAATGCATTAGTTTCTCACAAAGGAGCTGAAGATACAGAGTGGCAGTATGTGCAAGTTTCTCCAGCATGTTAGATATCAAAGGGAGAATGGCAGCACAGTGGCTCAGTGGTTATCACTGAAGCGTTGCAGCACTGAGATCCTGGGTTCAAATCTCAGCAAGGACAACATCTGCAAGGATTTTGTGTGTTCTCCCTGTGTTTGTGTGGGTTTCCCCCTCAGTAAAAAAGCAGTCATAGAATGTCCAGGAAACTTCACACAAACTTTTCTTAGCCAGGAATGCTTCTTGATAGGGTTGGATGGGCCCACCAGAGAACCGGCGAATTCTCTGGTGGGCCCTGGCTTCTCAATCAGGAGAGCTCAAAGCGCAAACCTTGCAGCTGCTATGGGGCTCTCTAGTGGGGGAGAAAGGTGGTCCATCAGAATCAAATCCTCTGATGGGTCAAATGTTCTTCAGTCTGACACAGCTTCTCGATGAGAGTTGTATTTCACCACAGCCATATTCTTTAGCTTGGTGAAAGTACTGACATAGAGGGAAACTGTATCTACTACAGCTGTCATTTCTCCCAGGAAGTCCTATAATGCAGCTTGTTGCATAAGCAATGGCAGCCGTCCAACATCAGCTCATACTTCTCGGTGTTGCTTAGTCACAGACAAAGATCTTACTTTAGGCCTTGAATTTAATCTCTACAGAGTTGGACAATGGCCTGATCTGCCATGTGTTCTGAGAAAATACGTGCATAAGCAAAGCCACAGTTTAAGCCACTGAAGGTCATTAAGCAAAACTCATACAGCTTTCCCACTGACTGAAAGAGGGGTATCAAGACTTCCAAGACAGCCAAGAGTTCCCTGTCCTCACCAAGAGGACAACTGTCTCTGTTCTCCTCCTCCTCCTCATTATCACCCAATCCGCGTTGAGATGAGGCTAAACTGCATAGATCCTTGCTCTGCCTGCAATGCTTCCACTTTAACTGTGAGCAGCCGCCAGTGTTTCAGTAGACAGAGAAGCGGGATGGTGATGCTAATTATGGCGTCATTGCCGCTCATCATGTTGTTGGAGTACTCAGAGTTTTGGAGGCTGGCAAAAATGTCAGACATCCATGTCCACTCATCAACTCTTATGTGCGGAGGCTGACTTGAATGCCGATGGGCGTGTTGAAGCTGGTACTCAACAACTTCCTTCTGCTGCTCACAAATCCTTCCCAACATCTGCAACGTTGATTTCCAACATGTGTTGACATCGCACAACAGTCGGTTAGCTGGAAGCTGCAAACACTGCTGAAGCACTGCTAGGGTGGTGGAAGCTATAGCTGACTTTCTGAAATGGGCACACAAGCGATATACTTTCACAAGCAGCTCTGGCAGATCGGGGTAGGTTTTGAGAAACCGCTGAACCACTAAGTTCAGCACATTTAGTGCTCTCTCACTACTAATGTGCACCCCTGTATGGAGAACAATATCAGCACCATAGAATTAAAATATGAAATATAGCCTGCTTTATATACCACGGTACTAATAAATCCAATTTCGATTATATCTTGTGTACCACTGTAAATATCTGCACCAAAGAATTAATTTCAGTAGAGTAGAACTAATATAATTGTGACCGACAACTCTTCCACTACAGCCAACCCAGGAGATGGAGACTCAATCATGATTCTCCATATTTCCAAAAATTTGTGGCAGACACGAGCAAAGTGGTATCAATTTCAGTACAATACAAATTGTAGAATTAGGAACGACACATCTTCCACTACAGCCAACCCAGGAGATGGAGACCTAACCTGGAGTGTTCATGTTTCCCTAATTAGGGCCTAATATCAGCAAAGTAGCATCAGTTTCAGTACAGTACAAATTGTAGAATTAGGAACAACACCTCTTCTCTTACAGCCAACCTAGTAGATGGACACCCAATCAGGAGTGTTCACATTTGAAAACATTTGGGCCTAAAACCACCAAAGTGGCATCAATTTCACTAGAGCATAAGTAGTATAATGGGGACCGCCACCTCTTCCACTACAGCCAACCTAATAGATGGAGACCCAATCAAGATTCCCCACATTTCCAAAATTTTGTGGCCGACACCAGCAAAGTGGCATCATTTTCACTACAGCAGAAATAGTGTGTTTAGGACCGACACCTCTTCCAGTACAGCCAACCCAGTAGATGGAGACTTAATCAGAAGTGTTTACATTTCCCTAAATGGAGACCCAATCAGGATTCTCCATATTTCCAAAATTTTGAGGCAGACACCACCAAAGTGGCATCAATTTCACCACAATAGAAGTAGTTTAATGGAGAAAGAAACCTCTTCCACTAAAGCCAAACAAAATAGATGGAGACCCAACCAAGATTCTCCACATTTCCAAAAATTTACATAGTTACATAGTTTATAAGGCCGAAAAAAGACAAGCGTCCATCCAGTTCAGCCTATTTCTTGTGCACTGCAGCTATTCTGCAGCGTTGATCGAGGGGAAGGCAACAAAAAACCATGCGGTATAGGCCAATTTACATCATTGAGGAAAAATTCACTTCCCGACACCAATCTGGCAGTCAGATTAAATCCCTGGATTAATTAACTAAGCATAAGATGTAATTTTATTGTTCTCAAGAAAGGCGTCCAGGCCTGTCTTGAACTCATTAAGTGAGTTGGACATCACCACTTCCTCTCCCAGAGAGTTCCAGAGTCTCACGGCTCTGACCGTAAAGAATCACCTTCTATGCTGGTGCAGGAACCTCCTTTCCTCCAGACGCATAGTGTGCCCCCTCGTCTTTGTCACCATCCTTGGTATAAAAAGGTCATGGGAGAGATCTCTGTACTGCCCCCTGATGTATTTATGCATGTTTATGAGGTCTCCCCTAAGCCTTCTCTTTTCCAACGTAAATAGGCCTAATTTTGACAACCTCTCTGGGTATTCTAGTCCCTCCACTCCCTTTATTACCTTAGTTGCCCTCCTTTGTACCCTCTCTAGCTCCAATATGTCTTTCCTGAGCACCGGAGCCCAGAACTGTGCACAATATTCTAAGTGCAGCCTTACCAGCGCTTTATACAGAGGAAGAACAATGTTCTCATCATATGCCCCTATTTGTGGCAGACACCACCAAAGTGGCATCAATTTCACCACAGTTGAAGTAGTTTAATGGAGACAGAAACCTCTTCCACTACAGCCAAACCCAATAGATGGAAACCCAATCAAAATTTTCTACATTTCCAAAAATTAGTGGCAAATATCAGCGAAGTGGTATCAATTTCAGTACAGTAGAAATTGTAGAATTAGGAAAGACACCTCTTCCCCTACAGCCAACCCAGTAGATGGAGAACCAATCAGAAGTGTTTACATTTCCCTAAATTACGGCCTAACACCACCAAAGTGGCATCAATTTCAATAGATGGAGACCCAATCAGGATTCTCCACATTTCCAAAATTTAGTGGCAGACACCATCAAAGTGGCATCAATTTCACCACAATAGAAGTAGTTTAATGGAGAGAGAATCCTCTTCCACTAAAGCCGAACACAATAGATGAACACCAAACCAGGATTCTCCACATTTCCAAAAATTTGTGACAGACACCACCAAAGTGGCATCAATTTCACCACAGTTGAAGTAGTTTAATGGAGACTGAAACCTCTTCCACTACAGCCAAACCCAATAGATGGAAACGCAATCAAGATTCTCTACATTTCCAAAAATTAGTGGCAGACACCAGCAAAGTGGTATCAATTTCAGTACAGTAGAAATTGTAGAATTAAGAACGACACCTCTTCCCCTACAGCCAACCCAGTAGATGGAGACCCTATCAGGATTCCCCACATTGCCAAAAATTAGTGGCATACACCAGCAAAGTGGCATCAATTTCAGTACAGTAGAAATTGTAGAATTAGGAACAACAATTCTTCCAATACAGCCAACCCAATTGATGGAGAACCAATCAGGATTCTCCACATTTCAAAAAATTAGTGGTAGACACCAGCAAAGTGGCATCAATTTCAGTACAATAAAAATGGTAGAATTAGGAGCGACATCTCTTCCACTACAGCCAACCCAGGAGATGGAGACCTAACCTGAAATGTGCACGTTTCCCTAAATTAGGGCCTAAAACCAGCAAATTGACATCAATTTCAGTACAGTAGAAATTGTAGAATTAGGAATGACACCTCTTCCACTACAGCCAACCCAATAGACGAAAATACACAATCTGTATTTTCTACATTTCAAAAAATTAAGGACTAAAACCTGCAGCAGCAGGAGCACGAGCAACCACAGAAGCCATATCACAGACTGCAATTCCGCAAGATCAATACAGCACACTAAAAACTACAATATCGCCTAGTCTGTACAGTCTGTGATTGGGGTGCAAAAGTCCTTGGAAATCCATAACTTATTCATCTTGATGAAAGTTAGGCGGTCTACACTTTCATGGGGCAGCCGACTGCACTTATCTGTCAGGACACAACCAGCAGCGCTGAAGACACGTTCTGACAGAACACTGACTGCCCGGCATGATAAAACCTCCAAGGCATGACAGGCGAGCTCAGGCTATTCATACATTTTTGAAGACCAAAATGTAAAAGGGTCAAAATCCTCCCTGATGGTATTCATATTGAGCTCTAGATACTGCTCCACCATCCTCTCCAGTCGTTCACCACGTGTCAGACTTTGTTGTGCTGGTGGATGAGCTGGTCTAAAAAATGTGTGAAAGGACACACAGAAATTGCTTCTGACACTTAATCTGCTGCTGCTGGTAATGTTTTGATGTTGATGTATTGACGTGTCGGAGGTTGGAAGACTACAGCTGCGATGCACACTGTGTGCCCCATTCCTATCTTGGGGAAAAGCTCTATTAAGTTTGCTTAAAACTTATTTCGATACTCCAACATTAGCGGGTCCTTTTCCAGGGCAGGAAGCATCTGGCAAAATTTACTCTTATAACTTGGATCTAACAGAGTGGCAACCTAGTAGTCAACATTATTTTAAATCCTAACTATACGGGGATCATGTTGCAGATAGTGCATCAAAAAGGCACTCATATGTCGGGCTCCAGGAGGTCCAAAGCCAGGCTTTATTGTTGGCTGTGTAACACTGATGCTTGTTTCCTCCTTCCCTCCTGCCAAACACGTTCAACAGAGAGAGGATGATTATCCTCTTCATTTTCTGACTGTTGCTCTCCCATCACCTCTTCCTCCTCCATTTGTTCCTTGGCTCTTGCACCTTCACTAACAGTATGTCTGGTATCACCAAACCCCCTTGATCGCGGGAATCCACCCTCACTTGGCATCCGCTTGTGTGACGACAGTCTGGAACTTTGAGACATTGTTATCCCTTCCACATCCTCCTCTTCTTCTGGGACAAACACCTCGTGCCACATGCTATTCAAAGTCTGCTCCAGCATGTACATGAAAGGAATAGTGATGCTGATGATGGCATCGTCAGTGCTAACTATTTTAGTAGCCATTTCAAAACTGTGTAGAAGGGTGCAGAGGTCCTTAATCTGTTCCCACTCCGGAAACGTAATATGCCCGACATGACATACTGCATCAGGGCTCGTTGCTGCTGACACAGTCGCTGCAACATGTGCAGAGTGGAATTCCATTGCGTCGGCGCATTGCATATCAACCTGTTAACTGGCATGGAGAAAGACCTCTGTATCGATGCAAGTCAATGACATAAGGGGTGCGAATGGCGTAAATGAGCGCACAGCTTCCATACTTTCTGAAGTAACTTATCCAGGCCGGGATAGTGGCAGAGAAATCACTGTACCACCAGGTTGAGGACGTGAGCCATGCAAGCCACCTGTGTGAGCTCGCCTCCGCGTAGGGCCGCCAACCGGTTTGCACTGTTTTCGCACATAGCCTTCCCTGGCTCCAGGTTCAGCGGAGACAGCCATTGCTCAAACTGAGCCTGGAGAGCTGTCCACAACTCTTCAGCTGTATGACTGCGATCTCCAAGGCACATTAATTTGAAGACTTCCTGATTGCGGTGAGCCCTGGTTGTGCAGTACGAAGATGGTGTGGATTCGCTCTGCACTGTTGGAACGAGTGTCTCGATAAGGCAGAGGTTGAGTGCGCAGGTGGAGGAGGCAGAAGCAGTGGAGGAAGTGGGAAATACAGAGGTTTGTTCTGCAAGCTTTGGGTATTCCAAGATTTGTGGAACAGCCCCTTCCCCACTTGCCCCCACAGCCACCAGAGTCACCCAGTGCCCAGTCAGCAAGATGTAATGCCCTTGGATATGCTTACTCGTCCAGGTGTCTGTGGTGAAATGCACCTGGCAGACATAGATTTAGTCAAGGAACGGGTGATGTTGTCAGCGACATGATGGTGTAGTGCAGGCACAGCTTTCTTAGAGAAGCAATGGCGACTGTAATGGCGACTGGGCAACTGGTACTGGGGGACTGCAATGGCCATCAGCTTTTGGAAACCGTCTGTATCTACCTGACGGAAAGGCAGAATTTCTGTGGCCAACAGGTTGGAGATGGTGGAGTTCAACCTTCTAGCTTTGTCATGTGTAGGATGAGACAATATTTTACGTGACCACAACTGCGAGACCGAGGGCTGGCTGCAGTGCTGAGAGAGGGTGGAGTACGGTGAAATGGACAAACTGCTGGACCATGGGTGAGGTGCAGGCACAGATGTTATGGTGAATTGAGAAACATGTGGTGTGCTTTGTGAAACAAACACAACAAGCATATCCACTTCAGTTACAGCTGACGGCTCTCACTCAGCCTGACTGGAGCTGGTAGAGAACCGGAGGTTCTGCAGCTTGAGACCTGCATGACAATACTTGGCACAGTAACAGAGGAGGAGGAAGAATCAGCAGATGCGGTTGATGGGGCAGCTCATGGTTGTTGAGGTTCACTGGTCCGCATTTCAGCGCAGTGAGATTCCCAGTGTAACGCATGCTGTTTGCCCATGTGAATGTTACATGTAGTAGTCAAATTATTGCAGTTTTTGCCTCTACTGAGTTTTTTAGTGCAAAGTTTGCAGATAATGTGAGTTGGCTCGTCCTTTGAGTGACAAAAAAGGCCCAGTCTGCGAGCTGCAGACCCGCAACCGCTGCTGGCCACAGCCACACTTGTGGCTAAGGATGCAGTGCTCTTCGTGCTTGCATCACTCCGTGTCTGTGCCATAGGGCAAAAGGTAACCTTCTTGTCTTCCTCCTTCACCTCCTCAGATGAGCTACTCGGCTGCGTGACTCTGGGTTCACACAAAGTAGGATCTTCAACCTCGTCATCATTCAGTGTGTTATCCCATTCCTCGCCCTCAGAGTGACTCTTCTCCTCTTGTCGCCCTGACAGCACAGTACAGTCCGCATGAGCCTCTGGTATCTGAGTCTCATCAAGATTACCTCCTGCCCCGGTGGTTAACGTCTTGTGACAAGGGTCAGAAATCTGCTCGGACCCTACTTCGTCCTGCCCTGAATCCAACAGAAAAAAATTTTGGGCATCAGGCCGCTCTGTTCTAAAGACAGCCTCTTATCTAAGAAGCTGTCTGCAATGCCAAATGTAGAGATCTCCTGTAACCCACTGCAGGCTGACTGTCTGTCACCTCTGACACACCCATGGCAGAATGCAACCGAAAAATATTTTTGACATTGATGCAGATGCTTTCCTAATCTTGACTCTGTGAAAGTTTGGAGTACACTTCTGATGCCAATGGTATAGAATGGGTGAACAATTCTACAGACTCGCCCATCTGTGGTTCCCTACAGTCAGTTGGGCAGATAGACAGTTGTGACACGGGGGGGGGAAGCAAGGGTAATTGGGGTGCCACCTCTGTGGACTGTACTGTGTGTGATGTTGAGGTGGAGGAAGAAGAGGAGAGGCCACTTAAAGTAGCGCTTGCCATCCACTGGAGCACCTGCTCTTTCTGGCCCTTATCAACCAGGTGAATCACTGTGGGGTTGCCAAAGAAAGGGAGTGGAGTAGCCCGTCCAGTAACAGAAGTTGTCAGTTGTCATATAGGACCTGTTAGTATTGGTTCACTAGTGCTTTCACTAACATTGCCACCTAACCCACATATACCTTGAACACCAAGCCTGTTCCCCCTTCCACCACGACTCCTCTTTTTCCAACTCATGTTGCTCAGATACTGTGGTAGTAGCACACTATTAGCAAAACAAAATTAGATTTTTTCCTTTGCAACAGATCAACAGCTCTACACACACCTGAATTTCAGCGGCACTAAATGACAAGCTCAGATATGGCTTGCTGTATAACGTTATTAAGAGAAGAAAGTATTTTTTTTGGAGATGAGGCCTGTATAACATAGGAGATATTCTTCAAACTATTTTAAACTGAGATGTCCCCTGATGTATAATGTTAGGAACCGAACAAAGTACTTTTTTTAGTGTGGATGAGGCCTGTATAACATAGGAGATATTCTCCAAACAATTTCAAACTCAGATCTAGCCAGCTGTATCACTTTAGGAACAGCAACAAATATATTTTTTTACTCTGCATAAGCTCTGAATGCAGCTGATTTTCACCATCACTAAAGGACGAGGTGCCTTTTAGCAGAGTGTATCACGCTTGCCACAGAAAAAAATATTTTTTTTACTCTGCCTAGCAAGAGAAAAAAATCATTTTTATTACTCTGAAAACAGCTGAACTTCAACGCCACAAAAATAGTATGTGGCTTTTAGTAGAGTGTATCACATTTGCGACACAAAACAATCTTTGCTGGACGGTGGCTAGCAACAGAAAAAATATATTTTTGTACTCTGAAGTTGAAGTTCACCGCCACTAACATAATAGCCAGTGGCGGCAGGCCATGCTACTGCTATGGGGCCTGTGAGCCTGGGGGGGCCCATGAGTTGGGGGCCCCAAAGCAGTGGGGTAATGAGTGTGCAAAGCAGTCAAAGTCATGAAAATACAGAAAAATCTTTAAATGAGGTGTGTCCAAACTTTTGGTCTGTACTGTAGACCCGTTATACTGTATGAAGGGCTTTGTGGGAGTCACAGTTGGGGGATCATACTGTATTGGGGTCACCATACTTTGCCTTGGGAGTTGAGGTGGGGCACAGTAGGGTCATTATACTGTGCATGTGGAGGCTAATGTAGAGGAATGCACAATGGGGGTATCATACTGTGTTTGGGGGGCACTTTTATTGGCATCATACTTTATTGGGGCAATGAAAGAGGAATCTAGGACTTCAGCAGGAGGAAAATTACTATGTAAAGGCTGGAAAATTGTGAGATTTGCTCTTCTGTGACACAGACAAATATTTTATTTTTTTTTTTTGGGGGGAGGGGGGCCCAAATAGAGCTTCTGCTATGGGGCCCCATGATTTCTATGTACACCTCTGGTAGTAGCTGACGTATAGCAGAGTGTATCACGTTTGCCACACAAAAATTTTTTTGGGGACTCTGCCTAGCAAGAGAAGAAAATCTATTTTTTTACTTTGAAGAAACCTGAACTTCAACGCCACTAAAATAGTAGGTGGCTTTTAGCAGAGTGGATCACGTTTGCGACACACAAAAATCTATCATATTAGCAAATGAAAAAAAAATGTTTTTGTGCTCTGCACTGAGAAGCTCTGCAGAGTCTGCATACAGCTTAATTTCAACCCCACAAAATCAAATGGTGGGCTACAAGGGCTTGCTTGCTTGCTTGGTTTATCACATTAGCACGTGAAAAAATTGATTTAAGTCATACTCATGCATGGAACACATTACAACCGGTACACACACAGTTATATGGTATGGGCCCTGCTTTTTCTGTCAGAATCTCAGTAATTGCACAAGAAAAAAAAATGTGCTGCAACATCGATTTGACAGGTACACAGCACACGACTTATCTATGTTATCTGATATCTGACTTGCAAACAAGCGCCCATCTATCCAGCTAATATCTCTCATTACACAGGAGCAGGGTGCAGGAGCAGCATCTATCTCGAGTGACATGCATAAAATGACGCTGAGGTCACATATCCGCTCATTATATAGAGAGGACATGTGATTTCAGCAGCTAATGACAGAAGCCCCTATGTCTGGACAGTGAGGATGCTTCTTTTGCTCTGATTGGCTAGCCACTCTTTCCTGACTTAAAGTTACAGCCTACAGGAAAAAAAAAAGATTACAAGCGTGCCGCTGATCTGACCTGTTCCGAGCTATCACAAGCCCCCCCACTCATCTTACACGTCCCCCCGCTCATCATACACAAGCACTATGCTAGCAAAACCGTTAAAAATGCTGTAGTTTCCCCACAAGTTAACGATTTTTCCCGAATTTAAGACATTTTTATCGCCTTTCTGATCACAAATCCAAATGTGCAATATTCGTGTTAAATTTAAATTGTAAGTTCGGATTTAGAGCAAATTCGCTCATCACTACACATGACTTTAAATGTTCTCCAGAAGTTGGCTTCATTTGTATCTGAAATCCACATCAGATCATACATGACAGAAATGTCATTTTCTGATGAACATACAGTACAGACCAAAAGTTTGGACACACCTTCTCATTTAAAGATTTTGCTGTATTTTCATGACTATGAAAATTGTACATTCACACTGAAGGCATCAAAACTATGAATTAACACATGTGGAATTATATACTTAACAAAAAAAAGTGTGAAACAACTGAAAATATGTCTTATATTCTAGGTTCTTCAAAGTAGCCACCTTTTGCTTTGATGACTGCTTTGCACACTCTTGGCATTCTCTTGATGAGCTTCAAGAGGTAGTCACCGGAAATGGTTTTCACTTCACAGGTGTGCCCTGTCAGGTTTAATAAGTGGGATTTCTTGCCTTTTAAATGGGGTTGGTACCATCAGTTGTGTTGTGCAGGAGTCAGGTGGATACACAGCTGATAGTCCTACTGAATAGACTGTTAGAATTTGTATTATGGCAAGAAAAAAGCAGCTAAGTAAAGAAAAACGAGTGCCCATAATTACTTTAAGAAATGAAGGTCAGTCAGTCCGAAAAAATGGGCAAATTTTGAAAGTGTCCCCAAGTGCAGTTGCAAAAACCATCAAACGCTACAAAGAAACTGGCTCACATGAGGACCGCCACAGGAAAGGAAGACCAAGAGTCACCTCTGCTTCTGAGGATAAGTTAATCCGAGTCACCAGCCTCAGAAATCGCAGGTTAACAGCAGCTCAGATTATAGACCAGGTCAATGCCACACAGAGTTCTAGCAGCAGACATATCTCTACAACAACTGTTAAGAGGAGACTTTGTGCAGCAGGCCTTCATGGTAAAATAGCTGCTAGGAAACCACTGCTAAGGACAGGCAACAAGCAGAAGAGACTGGTTTGGGCTAAAGAACAGAAGGAATGGACATTAGACCAGTGGAAATCTGAGCTTTGGTCTGATGAGTCCAAATCTGAGATCTTTGGTTCCAACCACCGAGTCTTTGTGCGATGCAGAAAAGGTGAACGGATGGACTCTACATGCCTGGTTCCCACCGTGAAGCATGGAGGAGGAGGTGTGATGGTGTGGGGGTGCTTTGCTGGTGACACTGTTGGGGATTTATTCAAACTGAAGGCATACTGAACCAGCATGGCTACCACAGCATCTTGCAGCGGCATGCTATTCCATCCGGTTTGCGTTTAGTTGGACCATCATTTATTTTTCAACAGGACGCTGACCCCAAACACACCTCCAGGCTGTGTAAGGGCTATTTGACTAAGTATGAGAGTGATGGGGTGCTACGCCAGATGACCTAGCCTCCACAGTCACCAGACCTGAACCCAATCGAGATGGTTTGGGGTGAGCTGGACCACAGAGTGAAGGTAAAAGGTCCAACAAGTGCTAAGCATCTCTGGGAACTCCTTCAAGATTGTTGGAAGACCATTTCCGGTGACTACCTCTTGAAGCTCATCAACAGAATGCCAAGAGTGTGCAAAGCAGTCATCAAAGCAAAAGGTGGCTACTTTCAAGAACCTAGAATATAAGACAAATTTTCAGTTGTTTCACACTTTTTTGTTAAGTATATAATTCCACATGTGTTAATTCATAGTTTTGATGCCTTCAGTGTGAATGTACAATTTTCATTGTCATGAAAATACAGAAAAATCTTTAAATGAGAAGGTGTGTCCAAACTTTTGGTCTGTACTGTATGTAACGGCATCCTTGGGAGCGGCAGGCATGTTTGAGATATTTGTCTTCCATGCCCCACCATGCTACATGAAAATGGGGGTTTTGGCTGAGTGTATTGTCACGCAAGGTGTGTGAAAGACTAAGTGCAACACAAAGGGAAGGGAGGAAAGGGAGCCTGGACTCTAGGGAAAGGGGGAAGTGGAGACCTCCTAGGCTGATCTGATATCACCCTGTCTCCACTAACGTCCCTGTATTGGTTCCTCAACAATCGCCACACGCGAATCTAAACCCTGTATTTCCCTAGTGCTTGGCCCTGGATAGGTAAGGGGGGATGAGCACTAGTCGATCCCCACTGACAACTAAAGATAACAAGGGAGACAGACACGGGGGAAAGTAGCTTAGCTTTAGCCGACTTCAGAGAGATAACTCCAAGCGTCTTTCTAGCACCACAGAGGATGATAGCAATCTGAGAGCTCCAAGCATTCACAAGGAAACATATGAGTATCACCGGCCCCTCCCTGCTACAAAGTGAAACTATTTAAACACCCAGACCAGGTTGTCAATTAGCAGGTGGGAGGTAGCCGCTGGGTCCTAGAGTGAAACAGCTAAGAAGGTGTCTGTAATGCCAAACAAAGAGATCTTCTGCAACCAACTGCAGGGCGACTGTCTGTCACATCTGACACACCCGTGACATGTATGTGCTGCAGTTACCTTGGCGATATGCCTCTGCAGACTGCATGGTGGTATTGTACTTGGAAGGACAGGACCAGATGTTATGTTAAGTTTTTTGCAATAGTACATTTTCTCACATCTCACAACAGTCCATCAAACCATCATGAGTAGCTCCATCTGTGAGGACCACACACAGGTTGAGATGTAATGCTACAGCTCCTCACAGCTGCTCTCAGTTCCCAGTTGACTTGTGAGGACCCCACTGGCTGGGGTACATCAGTACAACTCCTCACTAGTACCTCCAAAGTCCATTTTATGAGTGGCACAAGTTTCATCCTGTGCCACTGCATCCTAAGTTCTCAGTAGGAGAGCTTGTTTTCCAATATGACGACCACTTAGCTTTCTCCCTTTATAGACAATTGTTTGGTAAAGTCCAGTTTATGCAATTACTTCCTTTCACTTCCCTTCAATTCTGTCTCCGGATTCTCCTGAGCAAATTTCCATACTGCCACAATGGCCTTCATGCCCTGCACGTAGGACTTCGTCCTTTTCTTCCGTCTCTGCTAAGCTTCCTACCTAAAATCTGACTTCCCAGAACTTCTTTATGTCCCTTGAAATCGTACTATCTGACGTCTCGAATCTCCCTCTTGACACATGAACACCCTTGCCAGTAGCTAGACAACAGGCCATTCCTTCTCAGTTGCTAAACCCTATCTTCCTAACTACAAGCAAGTTGCATCTAGTAGGCCTGTGTAGGTCCTCCCATCTGAGCTGGTCCCAACTATTTACCCTGTCTGCTACTAACTAGCTGTTACTGAGCAGAAAATGAGTACACTGACATTTCACCACATGACAATACAAATTACAGCATCTCCACTTCCTTACACCTACACCTACAAGACATGAACATCTTAGTAATTTTGGTGCATGTCTCTTCAATGGGCTTTTGGTTCAAGACTGGCATATGATATGCCAGGTTTGATAAATTCTGTCGACTTTCAAGAAGATTACCATATAAAGATGATACTTCTCTTTCCCATGAAGGAAGCAGAAGTGCTATGGGAAAGTTCTAAGAAAATCTTATCTGTGAATCTTCCATTAATTTGCTTTGGAATAGTGCAATATTAAGACTTTTCTGGCCTTCCAATAGAAAATAAAATCTTTATTAGTTATGAGTATGTGTAAAACTTTGCAATTTGCTGGCACAGTATAGTAAATGTGTTGTATGTTTCTGCAAATATTGTACCTATTCCCTTGTGTACAAACATTTTTTTTATTTCTTTGAAGCAGGGGAGGGAGACATATTGGTATTTCCTCTCCATTTCTTCAGAGTTATTTTGTATTACCATATTTTGGGGACTATAAGACACACTGGACCATAAGATGCACCCCACATTTTGGGAAGGAAAATAGGAAAAAAACTTTTTTAATAAAATGGTGGTTGGTCTTATAGTAGTTTACCGGGGGGAAGGAGGGGGGCTGTGGCTGCGGTGGAGCGGAGTCCGAGGAGGCAGGCTTATGACATTATTTGGTTTACAGTGCAGCATTTCCAATGCCATTCTGAATAAGGTGTCCATTTTTTGAATGATGTTTCAAAGGATGTTTTTTTAAATCATGTTTTTTGGGAACATGTTTGCTATATTCAGTGATATTTTGCCATTTTATTAACACAAATTATTTCATAATTATTGAATTTCTTTTTCATATTAATAGGATCAAGTCATTGCCATGACACCATGATCCAGCAAATATCAATGTGCAATTAATAGCATTAAGCAATCAATCTGCCTACTTAACTATACATTTCGGAGACTCAAAGAGGTTAAATTAGATTACATTTTTCCAACTTACTTTTAGTATAGAGTTTTGCTTGAGCACTTTTAGAGGAAAAAACCCCTGGGGAGGGAAACTTCTAGGTAATCATGGCTAAAGGATATCCCTGCCCTTGGGCTTAGAGGAATAATGGAAACGTCATAAATAATAGAATCTCATATGGTGCCAGATATACAATGGAGATGCAGAACATACTAATAAATTATAGATACAATAAAGCTTGCATCAATATAATTACACTAAGTAATACTTAAATAGGTATTCCCATCTTAAGCATGTGTGGCATATTTACATGATATTCCATAAATGCCTGAAAAGTGCAAGCCTGCCTTTGGAACCTTTACCTATCAGTTCAACAGAGTGGTGATCTTCCCTCAGAAGTTCATGTTAAACTTTATGGCAGCACAGTGGCTCAGTGGTTAGCACTGCAGCCTTGCAGCGCTGGGTTCCTGGGTTCAAATCCCTGCAAGGAGTTTGTATGCTCACCCCGTGTTTGTGTGGGTTTCCTCCCACACTCAAAAGACATACTGATAAGGAATGTAGATTGTTATCCCCTATGAGGACAGTGCTGATAATGTCTGTAAATTGTCTGAATTGTAAAGCGCTGTGGGATATGTTGGTGCTATATAAATAAAAAGATTATTATTATAAACTTTATGCTATACTTTAGTTTCGCTCTTTCTTTCAGGCCAAGAGTCAAACAGGCATGTGAGAAGAAGAGGGACTTTAGAGGACTACAGCATGAGCTGTGGTTGCTGCAGGACCTTCTTCACTGCAGCTGGGACGTGAGAGAGTGGCTGGAGGAAACCAAGAAGAGGAGGAGTCCAAGCGAATTGTCTTCGGTTCCAGAATGAAGAACCTGAAGAAGGGTCAGAAATGTAACTCGTTCTTTTTCAGGAAACTTCACGCCAGACACATGCCCCTTAACTAACTGTGAGACAAGAGCGGAAACATGCGATGTTTGAAGGAGGACGAAATGAGGGTCTTCAGCAACTTCTACAGTGACCTCTATTTCCACAAGACTACCGGGTCAACTTTCAACCGACGCGTCCTCCTCTGGCTCCGAACCTGAGAGACGGGACCGGCTCACTAATCCCTCTCGTTTTTTAGGTCATCCGCGGAGATACCCGTCAAGAAGAAAACAAGGAGGGGTGGCAGGCATCGGAGACAGCACGGACTACGGCAGAGTGACCAGGTCCCAGACGCGCCCCACTTGGTGGTAAATATTTCTTCAAAGACTCTAAACATGGCCCAATTATCTGTACTGCAAAAAGGTCTTACTTTCTGTCCAACGATGAGGTTTAATACCTTTAAGTTGGACATGGAGTTACAACGATTCTATCGTTCCCTTAGGCTCAAGGTCCACTTCGATCAAGGCCCTACACCCTCCGATGGTACACAACAAGCCCCGACCCCTAACACTGATGTAGCCATCACTGCTAAAAGTTTGGGTCTCTATACGAAGAGCACATACAGGCCCCCCCATAACTCTCATGCTCTTGAAACGTTCATTGGTTTTATTGATTCAGCTTTCAGAGGATTGCGGTCAAATATGAATAGAGGGAAACTACACTTTGAACCCAACCTATCTGCCTTAGACCAACAGGCACTACGCAGCCTACGTGATGACACTTCTTTGATCATTAAACCGGCAGACAAGGGGGGTGCCATTGTCATTATGGACAAAGCCCAATACATTAGGGAAATTGAACGCCAACTGAGTGACACCACCACTTACCATCAGCTACCTCGGGACCCTACCCCCGAGTTCAGGGTTCTGATACGCGATACCATTGAGCGTCACCTTAATGCTAGGACTATTGATACCAAAACAAGTGAATACCTCACTAAAATTAATCCCATTACCCCGGTGTTCTACGTCCTACTGAAGATACACAAAAGTCTTATAGAACCCCCGGGCCGTCCCATTGTGGCTTCTACAGACTCGTTGTTCTCCCCTCTTTCCATTTTTGTGGAGAAAATAATCACTCCTCTCATCCAAAAAAGCCCCTCTTTTCTACTGGACACGGGCTCTTTTCTGAAGATTCTGGCCGAACACAGACAGATGCCTTCATCTGCCCTTTTGGTTTCATTGGATGTGAACAGTCTTTATACGTCTATCCCACATGACATGGCTATTCATACAGTCAAGTCTCTCTTGACCCAGTTCCATACAGACCCACAGATTACTGACCTTGTGATTGACTTATTATCCATCATACTTCACAAAAATTATTTTCTGTTTCAAGACAGATACTATCTACAAATAAAAGGCACAGCAATGGGCTCTAATGTGGCACCACCTTACGCTAACTGCTATATGGCGGCCTTTGAGACCGACGTTGTCTACGCCCATCCTCTCTTCCAGTCACATTCTGTTGTCTGGAAGAGATTTATTGATGACATTTTTTGTATCTGGGATGGTCCTTCATCTACACTTGAAACATTCTTCACTGATCTCAACTCTGCATGGCCCGACCTCACGTTCACCATTACATACGATCTACACCAGATTAGCTTCCTTGACACGCTAGTCATCAAAGATGAGAATGGCGTTCTCACTACAGACCTGTATTCAAAGCCCACGGACCGCAACGGACTGTTGCACTATACCAGTAACCATCCTGTACATGTCAAGAAATCCATACCCAGATCCCAATTCAAGAGGGTGGAACGCATAGTGTCCGATCCCGTTACCCGCCAACACAGACTTCATGAAATGAATCACAAATTCATTAACAGGGGCTATCCACAAGCGCTTCTCCAATCCTCTAGCGAATCGTCCCGTGCAAGCCCTGATAACTCCTATCGTATTCCTTTTGTCCACACTTTCCATCCATTTGCCTATGTGTTGCATAAAACCATACGCAGACATTGGGGCATACTGCGCACTGGCTATCCCACTGTCACTGGCTTTCAAAGGCCTTTTATGCCCTGCTTTAAACGTGCCCCCAATTTGAGAGACTCACTTGTCAGAGCTGACATTGGTACTAATAGGTCTCTTTCGACACAACGCTTCCTTCAACAACCCAAAACCGGTACCTTCCCTTGCCTTCATTGTAGGCAGTGTAACAATGTTACTAAAGGGAACTCAATTCACCATCCGCACACCGGTAGGAAATATACTATCAAAGGGTATTTCACCTGTGACAGCTCGTTTGTCATCTACCTCATCAAATGTCCATGCGGCCTCCTCTATGTAGGCGAAACCACGCAACCAATCCGTGACAGAATTTCAAAGCCCAAATCTACGGTCAGGTGCAAAAATCTACTCTTACCAATCCCCTATCATTTCATTACTTCAGGACACATCATCTGCCTACTTAGGTTCCAGGTTCTGGAACAAGTGGTACCGCCGCACCGCGGTGGAGACAGGACCCTACTCCTTAAACAGAGGGAAGCCTTCTGGATCCACACATTGGACACCCTTTCTCCCAGGGGATTGAATAGGGAATACGACCTCCTCTCCTTTAACTAAAGTCTCCCCTGCTCCTCTATCTGTTTATATACAGTTACTATGTTACACCTCTTGATGTACTGTCACCTGGGTCCTCAATCGGGGTGGATTATCCCATACATGTGGGCCTAAGATTCTTTTGTCCATCTGGTTCGCTGTTGTACATTTTCCAATATTCAGTTTATTATTTATTTATTATCATTTATTATTATTTATTACTGTTTTGACGCAGTGTTACCCTATAATCAATTTGCCACCATGTTTTTGACTGGCGTGTTTATGTAAGTTCGCGTGTGCGCTCTAACTTATGTCTCTTTTGTTGCAGATTCACCTTATACTGTGGTCCTCTCCCACCTCACCTTCGTTTTCCATCTATACCTCTCGTTGTTTCCCTCCCCTGGCTATGTACATCGTCCTGGAACGCAAGTGATCCCTTCATGGAACGCACCGGCTTTCACCACTTCCTGTTCGCTTCAAACCGGAACTTCCGGTTTGCGCTCTCCCTCTGTGGAACGCAGACGGTGACCCGCAAACGTCATTTCCGGTTGCGTAGTATGGCACTTCCGGTATGCGCGGTCCGGCGTTTCGGATTCGCGCGTCTTTTGCATTTTAGACCCTTTATTAACCTCCCTCTCTGCAATTATGGTTACTCCAACTAGCGGTGGAGACCGCGTTGTGATGTCCATGCCCCCACGCGCTTCTCAGCAGGTAACCTTTGGCACAGCACGCCTTTCTGGCGCACTCTGTGAGGTCCTTGCCTCTGATTTCTTTCACCTTCTCACCTGTAGGCAGCCCTATTGGGACCCACTTGTTGCTCACATCTCTCGCAGAATTACCCGGTATGTGCCCACTTCTGCCAGCTGTCTTGTGTTCTGTTTTTTCTTCCCCTTCCCCCCATACCTATGTGCTCCATACCTTTGTCCCCTTCTCCCTGTCCTTCTTCTTCCCCCCCCCCCTCCTTTGTGATTTCCCTACATATTATGGAAAAGTATACTGTGTATCTATGTGCTATATATTTCGCTTATGCATTACTGTGCACACTTGTATAATATAATGGGAAGGATTTCTGTTTCACTACTTATGATATGCTGTTTTTTCACTATGTCATCTAGAAATGATATTTATATCGTTCTGTATCTAATTGTCTATGACATTGTCCTATTTTCTACAGTCAACTGAAGAAGGTCGCTAAGACCGAAACGTTTTGGTGTTATTTCTGTGTGCAGATTTATTTCACAAAGTCAATAAATTTTCTCTTGCAAAAGGACGATTAAGTGCCGAGGCTCTTTGATCTGATATACCAGGGTTCGGCCCCTACTCGTGCACACTCATAGGGAGTGCAGTGATTTATATCTTTACTTACCGATACCGGTCCACTTGCACCCCTTGGGGATATGTCCTCATCTACTTTCTCCTACAATGTGGAAGAAACCAACACAATCCTGGCTCGCACCTGTATATCAAGCGATTTCCTGAGATTGCCTCCAGGCGAGACGAGAGGGCGCAACCTGGAGAAGGACCACCGCCATCTGGTGAATCTAGAACTACACTGCACTACCTTGACTGAATATCTCAAAGTACAAAGGATACCAAGGGGCCTTAGAGTACCACTCAGACCCACTCTCTTCTCTGATCTACCTGACTATAACACCAGATTCGAACAGATCCTGAATAAATGCTCCTTTGATCTTATGTTATTGACCGTCGACTACCTACATAAAGCCATATCATCTACAAAGGAGCTTATCACCAGTACAGAATCACAACTCACCTCGACTCTGCCACCGGATGATTGGTCCAACCTGAAAACTAGAATCCAATCCAACATTGACCAGCATAAGAAAGATACTGAATCCAAGAAAAGGGCCAAGTTCCAACGTGACGCAGAGGACTACGAGGCGAACAGGGTGTACCGGTGGCAGGAACGATATCCACCGGGTGGCCATTCGTCACGGTTCACCCACCTTTCAACCGACGCGTCCTCCTCTGGCTCCGAACCTGAGAGACGGGACCGGCTCACTAATCCCTCTCGTTTTTTAGGTCATCCGCGGAGATACCCGTCAAGAAGAAAACGAGGAGGGGTGGCAGGCATCGGAGACAGCACGGACTACGGCAGAGTGACCAGGTCCCAGACGCGCCCCACTTGGTGGTAAATATTTCTTCAAAGACTCTAAACATGGCCCAATTATCTGTACTGCAAAAAGGTCTTACTTTCTGTCCAACGATGAGGTTTAATACCTTTAAGTTGGACATGGAGTTACAACGATTCTATCGTTCCCTTAGGCTCAAGGTCCACTTCGATCAAGGCCCTACACCCTCCGATGGTACACAACAAGCCCCGACCCCTAACACTGATGTAGCCATCACTGCTAAAAGTTTGGGTCTCTATACCAAGAGCACATACAGGCCCCCCCATAACTCTCATGCTCTTGAAACGTTCATTGGTTTTATTGATTCAGCTTTCAGAGGATTGCGGTCAAATATGAATAGAGGGAAACTACACTTTGAACCCAACCTATCTGCCTTAGACCAACAGGCACTATGCAGCCTACGTGATGACACTTCTTTGATCATTAAACCGGCAGACAAGGGGGGTGCCATTGTCATTATGGACAAAGCCCAATACATTAGGGAAATTGAACGCCAACTGAGTGACACCACCACTTACCATCAGCTACCTCGGGACCCTACCCCCGAGTTCAGGGTTCTGATACGCGATACCATTGAGCGTCACCTTAATGCTAGGACTATTGATACCAAAACAAGTGAATACCTCACTAAAATTAATCCCATTACCCCGGTGTTCTACGTCCTACCGAAGATACACAAAAGTCTTATAGAACCCCCGGGCCGTCCCATTGTGGCTTCTACAGACTCGTTGATCTCCCCTCTTTCCATTTTTGTGGAGAAAATAATCACTCCTCTCATCCAAAAAAGCCCCTCTTTTCTACTGGACACGGGCTCTTTTCTGAAGATTCTGGCCGAACACAGACAGATGCCTTCATCTGCCCTTTTGGTTTCATTGGATGTGAAGAGTCTTTATACGTCTATCCCACATGACATGGGTATTCATACAGTCAAGTCTCTCTTGACCCAGTTCCATACAGACCCACAGATTACTGACCTTGTGATTGACTTATTATCCATCATACTTCACAAAAATTATTTTCTGTTTCAAGACAGATACTATCTACAAATAAAAGGCACAGCAATGGGCTCTAATGTGGCACCACCTTACGCTAACTGCTATATGGCGGCCTTTGAGACCGACGTTGTCTACGCCCATCCTCTCTTCCAGTCACATTCTGTTGTCTGGAAGAGATTTATTGATGACATTTTTTGTATCTGGGATGGTCCTTCATCTACACTTGAAACATTCTTCACTGATCTCAACTCTGCATGGCCCGACCTCACGTTCACCATTACATACGATCTACACCAGATTAGCTTCCTTGACACGCTAGTCATCAAAGATGAGAATGGCGTTCTCACTACAGACCTGTATTCAAAGCCCACGGACCGCAACGGACTGTTGCACTATACCAGTAACCATCCTGTACATGTCAAGAAATCCATACCCAGATCCCAATTCAAGAGGGTGGAACGCATAGTGTCCGATCCCGTTACCCGCCAACACAGACTTCATGAAATGAATCACAAATTCATTAACAGGGGCTATCCACAAGCGCTTCTCCAATCCTCTAGCGAATCGTCCCGTGCAAGCCCTGATAACTCCTATCGTATTCCTTTTGTCCACACTTTCCATCCATTTGCCTATGTGTTGCATAAAACCATACGCAGACATTGGGGCATACTGCGCACTGGCTATTCCACTGTCACTGGCTTTCAAAGGCCTTTTATGCCCTGCTTTAAACGTGCCCCCAATTTGAGAGACTCACTTGTCAGAGCTGACATTGGTACTAATAGGTCTCTTTTGACACAACGCTTCCTTCAACAACCCAAAACCGGTACCTTCCCTTGCCTTCATTGTAGGCAGTGTAACAATGTTACTAAAGGGAACTCAATGCACCATCCGCACACCGGTAGGAAATATACTATCAAAGGGTATTTCACCTGTGACAGCTCGTTTGTCGTCTACCTCATCAAATGTCCATGCGGCCTCCTCTATGTAGGCGAAACCACGCAACCAATCCGTGACAGAATTTCAAAGCACAAATCTACGGTCAGGAGTAAAAATCTACTCTTACCAATCCCCTATCATTTCATTACTTCAGGACACAACATCTCCCAACTTAGGTTCCAGGTTCTGGAACAAGTGGTACCGCCGCGCCGCGGTGGAGACAGGACCCTACTCCTTAAACAGAGGGAAGCCTTCTGGATCCACACATTGGACACCCTTTCTCCCAGGGGATTGAATAGGGAATACGACCTCCTCTCCTTTAACTAAAGTCTCCCCTGCTCCTCTATCTGTTTATATACAGTTACTATGTTACACCTCTTGATGTACTGTCACCTGGGTCCTCAATCGGGGTGGATTATCCCATACATGTGGGCCTAAGATTCTTTTGTCCATCTGGTTCGCTGTTGTACATTTTCCAATATTCAGTTTATTATTTATTTATTATCATTTATTATTATTTATTACTGTTTTGACTCAGTGTTACCCTATAATCAATTTGCCACCATGTTTTTGACTGGCGTGTTTATGTAAGTTCGCGTGTGCGCTCTAACTTATGTCTCTTTTGTTGCAGATTCACCTTATACTGTGGTCCTCTCCCACCTCCCCTTCGTTTTCCATCTATACCTCTCGTTGTTTCCCTCCCCTGGCTATGTACATCGTCCTGGAACGCAAGTGATCCCTTCATGGAACGCACCGGCTTTCACCACTTCCTGTTCGCTTCAAACCGGAACTTCCGGTTTGCGCTCTCCCTCTGTGGAACGCAGACGGTGACCCGCAAACGTCATTTCCGGTTGCGTAGTATGGCACTTCCGGTATGCGCGGTCCGGCGTTTCGGATTCGCGCGTCTTTTGCATTTTAGACCCTTTATTAACCTCCCTCTCTGCACTTATGGTTACTCCAACTAGCGGTGGAGACCGCGTTGTGATGTCCATGCCCCCACGCGCTTCTCAGCAGGTAACCTTTGGCACAGCACGCCTTTCTGGCGCACTCTGTGAGGTCCTTGCCTCTGATTTCTTTCACCTTCTCACCTGTAGGCAGCCCTATTGGGACCCACTTGTTGCTCACATCTCTCGCAGAATTACCCGGTATGTGCCCACTTCTGCCAGCTGTCTTGTGTTCTGTTTTTTCTTCCCCTTCCCCCCATACCTATGTGCTCCATACCTTTGTCCCCTTCTCCCTGTCCTTCTTCTTCCCCCCCCCACCCCGCAACCCCCCCCCTCCTTTGTGATTTCCCTACCTATTATGGAAAAGTATACTGTGTATCTATGTGCTATATATTTCGCTTATGCATTACTGTGCACACTTGTATAATATAATGGGAAGGATTTCTGTTTCACTATTTATGATATGCTGTTTTTTCACTATGTCATCTAGAAATGATATTTATATCGTTCTGTATCTAATTGTCTATGACATTGTCCTATTTTCTACAGTCAACTGAAGAAGGTTGCTAAGACCGAAACGTTTTGGTGTTATTTCTGTGTGCAGATTTATTTCACAAAGTCAATAAATTTTCTCTTGCAAAAGGACGATTAAGTGCCGAGGCTCTTTGATCTGATATACCAGGGTTCGGCCCCTACTCGTGCACACTCATAGGGAGTGCAGTGATTTATATCTTTACTTAAGACTGAAGATTGTCATAGGATGGATCATCCACTCGGACCAGACATGCGGTATCCCTGGACATTGCATCGCTAACAGCCTTGCTCACATGTGGGACACGGTCGAGTACGTCACATACGGCCCTGGTCTCCTTGAATTAAGAAAAGGCCTTTGACTGGGTTTCCCATGAGTTTAAGGGCTAGTCGCTGCACAGGTTAGGTTTGGGTAAAATGTTTTGTTCTTATGTCTAACTGATATAACTTGATATCCACAGCACTGTGTTGGTGAACGGTATGAAGACTGACCACTTACCAGTCCTCTCTGGGGCTAGACAAGGATGTCCTCTGTCACCTCTCCTTTTTGTTTGTGTTATAGAACTCTTCACAGAGGCTTTCTGGCAGAATGAGAGATCAGAGGGATCATCGCACTGGGACGGAAATGACACAAGGTCAAGTGCTTGCTCTACATGGATGACATGACCATTTTCTGCACTGACCAGAGCTTAGTCAACGCCATCGTCCAGACGTGCAAGACCTTCAGACAAGCTTCAGGGGCTAAGGTCAACTGTGGGAAGTCGGAAGCCATGATCTTCGGAGACCGACAACTGGCCGGCTCTGCCCCCTTCCCCTTCATCATCCAGCCGAATTTCATCAAGGCTCTTGTTGTCTGGTTTGGAAAGGAAGAGGCAGTCCTCAAGTCTTGTGATGAATGCTTGGCCAAGGTAAACCAACGAATTGGACTGTTGAGCCTCAGATGCCTCTCTTGTGAGTGCAAAATTCTAGTCCTGCGTAACGAGGTTCTGCCCATGCTATAGTACACAGCCAAGGTCTGGCCCCCATGTCACCTTGTGCAGGGCCATTACCAGGATAGTGTTTCACTTTGTTTGGGTTTCCAAGATGGACAGAGTGAAGCAGACCATCATGTACAAGGAGCCATGCAAAGGCGGGAAAGACATCCCAGATATCCCCAACCTTCTGCTGGTGTGATTGCGTTCGCTGAACTCTGTGAGTGAAGAGAAACTCTGCGGGCAGGTCCATGTCTCATTTCTTCCTGCTTCCTCTTTGAAGGTGACTCAGCTGGGACAAGTAGGACAGCTACTACCCGTACAACTGAATGATGCCCTGATTCTATGGAGACGTTGTACGGTTCATGGGGGAACACCAACTGGAGCAACTCAAGCCCAATTTGTGGAAACCAAAGACTATCCACAAACTCATTAGAGCTAAGGGCAAAGAGGAGAACATTGCAGGACTCCATGCCGACATGCTGAAAAGGCTTATAAATAATTCATACTATAATGGAATGGAGCCACGGTAAAACCATCGAAGTAGGGTGCATATTGGAGGTAATCTATAACTATTGAATCCAGAGGTGCAGTAAAAGAAGCGCAGTGGAAAGGGTTGGTGGCACTTACTGTTTTGCTGAAAAGTCTATAGGTGTGTGGGTCCGCACACCTATAGACTTTTCAGCAAAACAGTAAGTGCCACCAACCCTTTCTGCTGCGCTACTTTTGCTGCAGCTCTGGATGCCATTCCATTATAGTATGAATTATTTCTAATAGGAAGGAGCCCTTTACCTGTGGTTTTGCCAGGCCATTTACTTCATTGCACTATGCACTTTATTATGGCCCTTCTAGGCAATTTATGAGAGGCTGTTCCCACCATTATGCATTTTTCTACTATCGTCCTCTTTTTAGGTGTTTAACATTTCTTGCTTGTAGAAGTTTTAGTTGATATTGAATATATATTTATAAGGTGTAGCCTTGAAATTTAACATCTATGTTGTGACACTGCTGAGTACTGCAGCCATAGCTCTTTCAATTGTGCTGTCTGAAGTCTATAGGTGGACAGGTTAAATGGTTCCCTTTTATTTTCATCATTTTTTATGTGCTTTTAACTTTACTAATAAAGATTTGATTTTTATACACATCTCTATTCCTCTTCTTGGTTTCTGAGCTAGAAATTGAGGTTCAGAACAGTGATGACTGATTTATCTGCCAAAGAGTGGTGTCATTTGGACAATGGTGTTTAATATGAAAGAATGATGTAGTATTATGTGTGTACTGGGCTGTGGCACAGTACACTGTTACCCCTGTTTGACGAATGCCTGTAAATATTTTATTCAATAAAAAAAAAGAAGTCTATTGTGTTCTTTTGAAATTGATGTCTTATGTTTGAATGAAAAGCATTTCACCCATTGTGACTTCTCAAAGGACTTTCCCATCTCTATTTCCCAAACAGAGCAATAGTATGATCACTCTTCAAAAATTTGATTTAGAAGAAATCAATACAGCAAACATTACAGCTTGTAAGAGAGGACGATGGAAGACAAAGGGTCCAATTTAGCATTTGAGGTTTTTTTTTGTCACTTTTCTTTTTTGTCTTGTGGTATTCATTGACGATTTTGTGCATTATACTCTATAAAACTATTAAGATCAATGAACAAATGAACAGCACTCTGAGAAGTTAATTGCAGAGGGAAGAGGAAAGAGAGAATACTCAAAATGAATCCTTCCAAAACACAACACACCAATCCTTAATTGATTGAAATTAGAGAAGTTTTTATTTACAGAATTACACTGAATATTAATTAGTTCATCAAGAATCACAGCATATTGTGACTTATTGTGACTTTTTGACTCCTCACTGATCTTACTGTCAAAATGTTCAGAAGAAATGGACAGTGCTGGATGCATTACCACTTACTATGCTACTCATAGCCCTCCTTTTCACATGATCGCATTGTTCAACCGTCACCCACGCCAGCGGCCCCAGTGAATAATTTATTTGAAGACTTACAGGCCAGCCAAAGGTCTTCATTTTTTCTGCACTTTGTGAGAGTGTGATTAAGGCTCAGGAGGAGCTGAAACGTCACAATATGCCATGACAAGCTGTTATTATTATCAAACTGATATTCATTTTGATTCTGTATGTAAATAAAACTTTCCTAATTGCAAATCATCAAAGATTGAAGTGTCCTGTGTTCTCCAAGGATTCATTTTAAACTCTTTAAAAGGGCGCACGTGGTTCATGGATTCTGCGCAAAATGAAAACTACTCTTTATTTTCATCTTTAACTTTTATTTGTCTGTCTAGCATAAAAAGTCACACATCTTAAAATTTGTACAACTTTTTCAGGCATATATAAAATTACTTCTGGGGAGTACATTTGCTACAAAAATTTCGACTTTTTAAAAAGTCTTAATTGATGAATTACCTGAAAACATCTGTCAACACCACACTTTTACCATAGTGACAAACTAAAAAAAAACAAGTGAACACATAAAATAGTTAAAACGATACAAGTTAAAAGAAGAATATGGCACAAATTAAAAGCAGATTAGACACAACTCTTAAAGAGGTTGTCCAGTACTTTATATTACCTCCCCCAAATGTTTCCCCCCGTGGCCCCTAAGGATTTTTGTAATTACCTTATGTTGCAGATAATGCCTGTGAGCGGCGCTATCACTGGCCGCTCACAGGCATCACATGACCGTCGGCTCTGACATCCGCTGATGTAACGACAAGTGCTGGCAGCAGCCAGGGGTCTTTGTCTTCTGCATTCCAGGTGGATGCCAGGCTGTGGGCAGGGTTACCCCCCGCATCACACCCGGCATCCACCGCGCGCTCTGCTTCTCCCTATTGATTGGGAAAGCGCACTGTGGATGCTGGGTGTGACGCGGGGGGTAACCCTGCCCACAACCCAGCAGCCACTGTGGTGACCCCAGCACTGAGTCACGCCTCACTTGTCGTAATGTCAGCATGGGGTCACGTGATGCCTATGAGCGGCCACCGATAACGCCGCTCACAGGCATTATCAGCAACATAAGGTAATTACAAAAAGTCTTAGGGGCCCCGGCGGGATGCATTGGGGGGTATTATAAAGTACTGTACAACTTTTTTAAGACACCATCCAATACTTATAGCTATGAGGACTCCTTATGTGCTTCCACCTAGCTGTATAATAAAGGATTGTTTCAGCATAATATCTCATAAAAGTACAAATCTCATCCATTTTTCAGATGGTATTATTTTATTTTGGGGAAGAAAATAAAAGACTCACAAAGTGGTGTAAAACAGTAAAAAAAAATCTCACCAGAAGTGTGGCATCAGATGTTGCCACATTGAGCTTAAATGACAAAATAATGAAGGGGTCTTCTACTATGCTCAAATCTAAATCCTCTTAGAGACAAGCAGCTTCTCCATCCAAATGAGTCTAGTCACAGGTAGGGATAAGCGAACCTGAATGGTAAAGTTCGGGCTAGTGTCCAGAACCGAACTCTAAACACTGACATTTTACTGTACATCCAATTTCCTGGTAAGGTTCGCCAGTCTAATAAAGTTTGTTGAAAGGCTGCAGCGCAGCCAATCATAAAGCTTTTTAATTGTGGGCACTTCCGGAGCCATCACAGCCATGCTAAATATTGGCATGGCTGTGATTGGCCAGGGCAGCACGTGACCCGGCCTGAATAAAGGCAAGATCACAAGTGCCACCGCCATTATGCTCTCATTAGTGTAGGGAGAGGACATAGTCCTAGGGAAAGATTCTGACTGCACACTCTGCAGAAAAGCCACTATGTGTACTCTGCAACCCATATCTGTGTGAGTACTGTGCTAAAAGGTTAAAAGCCGCTGTGTGTACTCTGCAACCCATATCTGTGGGAGTACAGTCATGGCCAAAAGTATTGAGAATGAGACAAATAGTAATTTTTCCAAAGTTTACTGCTTCATTTTTTGTAATGGCAATTTGCATATACTCCTGAATGTCAAAGAGTGATCAGCTTAACAGCAATTACTGTACTTGCAAAGTCAATATTTGCCCAGAAAATGAACTTTAACCCCCAAAACACATTTCAACATCATTGCAGTCCTGCCTTAAAAGGAGCAGCTAACATCGTTTTAGTGATTGATCCATTAACACAGGTGTGGGTGTTGATGAGGACAGGGCTGGCGATCAATCAGTCATGATTAAGTAAGAATGACATCACTGGACACTTTAAAAGGAGGCTGGTTCTTGGTATCATTGTTTCTCTTCAGTTAACCATGGTTATTTCTAAAGAAACACGTGCAGCCATCATTGCACTGCACAAAAATGGCCTAACAGGGAAGAGTATCGCAGCTACAAAGATTGCACCTCAGTCAACAATCTATCGCATCATCAAGAACTTCAAGGAGAGAGCTTCCATTGTTGTCAAAAAGGCTCCAGGGCGCCCAAGAAAGACCAGCAAGCGCCAGGACCGTATCTTAAAACTGTTTCAGCTGCGGATCGGACTACCAGCAGTGCCAAGCTTGCTCAGGAATGGCAGCAGGCGGGTGTGTGTGCTTCTGCACGCACTGTGAGGCGGAGACTCTTTGAGCAAGGGCTGGTTTCAAGGAGGGCAGCAAAGAAGCCACTTCTCTCCAGAAAAAACATCAGGGACCGACAGATATTCTGCAAAAGGTACAGGGAGTGGACTGCTGAGGACTGGGGCAAAGTCATTTTCTCTGATGAATCCCCTTTTCGATTGTTTGGGACATCTGGAAAACAGCTTATTTGGAGAAGAAGAGGTGAGCGCTACCACCAGTCTTGTCTCATGCTAACTGTAAAGCATCCTGAAACCATTCATGTGTGGGGTTGCTTCTCAGCCAAGGGAATCGGCTCACTCACAGTCTTGCCTAAAAACACAGCCATGAATAAAGAATGGTACCAGAATGTCCTCCAAGAGCAACTTCTCCCAACCATCCAAGAGCAGTTTGGCGCCCAACAATGCCTTTTCCATCATGATGGAGCACCTTGCCATAAAGCAAAGGTGATAACTAAATGGCTCATGGAACAAAGCATAGAGATTTTGGGTCCATGGCCTGGAAACTCCCCAGATCTTAATCCCATTGAGAACTTGTGGTCAATCATCAAGAGACGGGTGGACAAACAAAAACCAACAAATTCTGGCAAAATGCAAGCATTGATTATGCAAGAATGGACTACTATCAGTCAGGATTTGGTCCAAAAGTTGATTGAGAGCATGCCAGGGAGAATTACAGAGGTCTTGAAGAAGAAGGGGCAACACTGCAAATATTGACTTGCTGCATTAACTCATTCTAACTGTCAATATAACCCATTGGTACTCATAATATGATTGCAATTATATTTCTGTATGTGATATAAACATCAGACAAACACTAATAAAAACCAGAGGCCAGCAGATCATGTGAAAATATAATTTTGGTGTCATTCTCAAAACTTTTGGCCATGACTGTACTGTGCTAAAAGCCACTGTGTGTACTCTGCAACCCATATCTGTGGGAGTACAGTGCTAAAAGCCTCTGTGTGTACTCTGCAACCCATATCTGTGGGAGTACTGTGCTCAAAGCTTCTTTGTGTGCTCTACAACCCATATCTGTGGCAGTACGGTGCCAAAAAGCCGCTGTGTGTACTCTGCAACCCCACCTGAGAGAGTACTGTTCCTTTATTCTGCTGTGTGTAATCTGCACCCCCTGCCTGTGGGACTAATGTTCCTTTAAGCTGCTGTGTGTACTCTGCACCCACTCGCCTGTGGGACTACTGTTCCTTTAAGCTGCTGTGTGTACTCTGCAACCCCATCTGTAAGAGTACTGTTCCTAATGTAAGAGACATTATTGGCACTTTAATCATGTAGAGCAGAGGTCTTTCCTTCCTTGCTGTCCTATTTTTAACGTAATATTGTCCGATGTGTGTGTATTTTTTCAATAAAAGTTTTTTATACAGATCTTGTTGAACCATAAACTCCTTGTTCCTTTTGCTTTTTTGAGATTTCAATGGAGTGATGTTCGATGAACCAAAATGCCTGACTGTGGCATCCTAGGTTCATCTTTTACGTTATGGGTTTTGTGCTCCCTGCACAAACATGTTGCAAACCAAATCAGATGTGCACTGTGCAATGCAATCAGTGGCAAGGTACACATAACTAGTGATGAGCGAATATGTTTCAAATCTGATCTCAGAAGTTAAGTTCGACATGAATGTGGCACATTCGGATTTGGGATCGGAAAGGCGAGCAAAATTTGTTAAATTCGGTAAAATCTGTAACGTTCGGCAAATTTAAATGGTTACGTGATTGCGGAACTACCTAATTTTTTACATTTTTTCTAGCATAGTGCTTGTGTATGATGAGCGGGGAGACGTGGCAGATAAGTGGGGGGGGGGCTGGTGATAGCTCAGAACAGGTCAGATCAGCGGTGCACTGTTTTTTTTTTTTCATCCTGTAGGCGGTAACTTTAAGTCAGGAAAGCGCGGATAGCCAATCAGAATGCAGGGAGCATCCACAGTGTCCCAAGGGCTTCTGCAATTGGCTGCTGAAATCACATGTCCTCCCTATGTAAAAAGCGGCCATGGTCTCTCAGCTCCATTTTATGCATGTCACTGAAGAAGATAGACGCTGCTGAGTGTGCTCTGTTCTGTGTAATGAGAGATATTACTTAGATAGATGGGGGTTTCTGTGGAAGTCAGATAGTGTAGATAAGTCCTGTGCTGTGTACCTGTTCAATCTACCTTGCAGCCCTTTTTTTTAAAAGGATAATCATCCCCTCTTTGTTCTGTTTGGCGGGTGGGGACAGAGGAAACAAACATCAGAATTACACAGCCACCACCACAGCATGGGCTTGAACCTCAGGAAAGAGGCCGACATATTAATGCATTCTTGCTGCATTATCTGCAACATGATCCCCGCATAGTTATGATTCAAAATAGTGCTGATGACTGGGTTGCCACTCTGTTAGATTCACGTTATAAGAGTAAATTTTGCCAGATCCTTCTCGCCCTGGAAAGGGACCCGCGAATGCTGGAGTATCGAAACACGCTTTTACACAACCTTAAGATAGGTTTTCCCCAAGCCAGCAGTGAGGCACACACAGTTCATCGCAGCTCTACACTTCCAACCTCCGGCACATCAATTCGTCAATGCCAAAATATTAACAGCAGCAGTAGTGTAAGTGGCAGAAGAAATTTCTGTGAGTCCTTTTTTCACACATTTTTTAGACCAGCTAGTGCACCTGCACAACAGAGTACAAGTCTGACATGTGGTGACCGACTGGAGAGGATGGTGCACTCCTGATTAAGTCTCCATCTGCTGGGTTGGCTGTAGTGGAAGAGGTTTTGGTTCCTAATTCTACAATTTCTACTGTAGTGAAATTATTGCCACTTTGCTGGTGTCTGCCACAAATTTTTGGAAATGTGGAGAATCCTGATTGGTTCTCCATCTATTGGGTTTGACTGTAGTGGAAGCGGTGTCGATCTCCATTATACTACTTAAACTCTATGGAAATTCATGCCACATTGGAGGTTTTAGGCCCTCATTTTTTTAAATGTGAACACTCCAGATTGTGTCTCCATCTATTTGGTTGGCTTTAGTAAAAGAGGTTTCTATCTCCATTAAACTAATTCTACCCTGGTGAAATTGATGCTGTTAAGATCTGCTACAAGCACTAAGGAAAGACAGGAGATCTGTCCCTACAATAGAACTAAACTGGATCCCTACGATGTAACGGGGAACCTGATCCTGCGATCAGACCCGCTAAAGTCCTCAGCTAGTCTGTACGAAGACCTATAGATGCAAGGGAGGGATCCCTACAAGAACTAGGGACTGGGATAAAGTTGGACACCTCCTAGCAGAAATTGTAGCAGTAAAAGACAGACAAACAACATAGAGCATAGAGGTCAGAAGACCTAGCAAAACTAACAGAGAAAGGTAACAGAGCACCAAGCTAGCTCAAAAGTATTAATTACAATGAAGTCCAGCAAGGCCAGGAGGGCGGAGCCGGATTAAATAGGCAAAAAAGGTCATGTGACCAGTAAACTAGAAAAAAACCAACAGGAGAGTTCTAACAGTACCCCCTCTTCTAAGAGGATCCTCTGGATCCCCTAGGCCCGGGATTATCAGGAAACCTCCTGTGAAATGCTCTGACAAGTCTGGAAGCAGAAACATCATCCGCCCTCACCCATGAGTTATTCTCGGGTCCGAAACCCTTCCAAGCGACGAGATACTGCAAACTCCCTCTATACCGTCTAGAATTTAGGTTGCGGGAAATTTCATATTCCCCGTCCTTCACCACCGGAGGAACAGTGGCAGAGGCGTCACCAACCGACACATCAGCTCTTTTCAACAGAGAAACATGAAACACCGGATTAATCTTCCAGGAGGTAGGAACCTCCAACCTAACAGCAGATTGGTTAACTATCTGAAGCACCTTAAAGGGCTCTACAAACTTGGGACCCAATTTTTTAGAAGGAATCCTCAATTGCAGATTCTTAGAGGACAACCAAACCATGTCACCAATAGAAAACGAAACCTCTTGCCATTTCCTATCAAAGTACCTCTTAGATTTTTTGTTAGCCTCCTGAAGATTATCACGCACATCCGTCCAAACTCTCTCCAAATCACCGGAAAAACTCTCCTCCTCAGGCACAGCCGATACCAATTTGGAGAATGACCCAAAAGACGGATGTCTCCCAGAACAACAAAAAAAAGGCGAACACTCAGCAGAAGAGGATGTATGGTTGTTAAGAGCAAATTCAGCAAGTGGCAGAAACTCAGACCACCCCTCTTGATTGTCTGCCACAAAGCAACACAAGAACTGCTCAACATCCTGGTTCTTTCTTTCTGTCTGGCCATTAGACTCAGGATGATATCCGGATGAAAACGACAAATGAACTCCCAACCTGTCACAAAAGGCACGCCAAAAATGAGCCACGAACTGAGGTCCCCTATCAGAAACAATGTCAGTAGGAACGCCATGTAGTCTGACAATTTCCTTGACAAAGGCCTTAGCGAGTGTCTTAGCGCAAGGCAGTTTGATGAAGGGAACCAAGTGACACATCTTGCTAAAACGGTCTACGACCACCCAGATGACCGTGAAACCTTCAGAGGGGGGAAGGTCAGTAATAAAGTCCATAGCCAGATGTGTCCAAGGTGCAATAGGAACCTCCAGAGGGCAAAGCAACCCCACAGCAGGACCATGCGAAGACTTAGATCTAGCACACACAGTACATTGACACACCCACTTAATGACTTCCTTCTGCCATCCAGGCCACCAAAAACTGCGACCCACAAGTCTCTTGGTCTCAGAAATTCCTGGATGACCTGCCAACCGAGAATCATGACACTCAACAAACAAATCTCTCCTAAAGGTCATAGGCACAAACAACCTCCCATGGGGAGTGTTAGATGGGGCATTCTCCTGAGCTTTAAGAATCTCATCCTCCAAAACGGAGTCCAAAGCAGCAATCACAACACCTTCTTGTAAAATGCTCTCCTCCTCCTCCTCAGCACTGACCATGGGAGAAAAGCTGCGAGACAAAGCATCCGCTTTAATATTCTTGGTACCCGGGATGTAAGTAACGGAAAAATTAAACCGCGAGAAAAAAAGTGCCCACCTAGCCTGACGGGCATTCAAGCGCTTAGCAGCATCAAGATAGATCAGATTTTTATGATCAGTGAAAACCTGAATGGGAAATTCAGCACCTTCCAAGAGATGACGCCAGTGTTCAAATGCGAGTTTAATAGCCAGCAATTCCCGATTACCAATATCGTAATTAAGTTCAGTCTCAGAAAATTTTTTTTAAAAAAAGGCACAGGGATGTACTCCATCCTTGCTTTCCTGAGACAACACCGCACCGACCCCACAGAAGAAGCATCAACCTCAAACAAAAACGGCTTAGTCACATCAGGCTGCATAAGGATGGGAGCAGAGGTGAACCTCTCCTTTAGAAACACAAAAGCTTCAATGGCCTCAGAAGTCCACTGAACCGCATTAGCACCTTTCCTGGTGAGATCGGTCAGCGGTTTGACAATAATAGAAATTTTTTTTATGAATTTTCTGTAATAATTGGCGAAACCCAAAAACCTCTGTATCGATTTCAAACCAATAGGCCTAGGCCATTCCTGCACAGCTTGAACTTTAACCGGGTCCATCTCAAAACCTTCACTGGAGATAATGTAACCCAAAAAACTAATTCTCTGTACAGCGAACTCACATTTCTCTAGCTTAGCAAAAAGCGAATAGTCCATTAATAACTGTAAAACCTCACGTACGCACCGCCAATGAGACTCCAGATCAGGCGAATAAATCAGAATGTCATCCAAATACACAACCACATTTTTGCCGATCAAAGGTCTAAGGATGTCATTAATAAGATTCTGAAAAAATGCTGGAGCATTGGTAAGACCAAAAGGCATAAACAGATTCTCAAAATGACCCACAGGAGTGTTAAAAGCAGTCTTCCATTCATCACCCTCCTTCATGCGCATCAAATTGTATGCCACCCGGAGATCAATTTTAGAGAACCACTTGGCCCCCACTAACTGGTTAAACAAATCAGGAATCAATGGCAGTGGGTAAGGATTGCGTACAGTAATTTTATTAATCTCACGAAAGTCCAGACAAGGATGTAAACCGCCATCTTTTTTTTTTTACAAAAAAAAATCCAACAGCCACAGGAGACTTGGAAGGCCTAATGTGGCCGGCGTCCAAGCTTGTCTGTATGTATTCCTCCAAAGCCTTTCTCTCAGGAATAGTAAGATTAAATAAACGACTTTTAGGAAGAGTCGCTCCAGGGACAAATTCAATGGTACAATCATAGTCTCTATGGGGAGGCAAAATTTGTGACTCCTCCTCAGAAAAAACTCTCCAAAAATCCTGAATAGGTACAGGTAATTCCCCTTTTTCCACCGCAGCAATACGTCCGTTACAACACTTGTCATAACATTTAGGGCTCCAGGACTTAATTTCATTGGTAGACCAATCCAGTACAGGATTGTGCAATTTTAACCAGGGCAACCCCAAAATTACTGAAGAAGGCAAATTATTTAATACTACCAAATCCAAATTCTCTTGATGAATACCATTAATAGTGAGGGGAAATTCACAGACCTTGTGAGTAACACTCTTCAAGGGAGAGCCATCAACAGAAACCACAGCAATAGGGGATGACAAAGGATTAGGTTTTAATTTAAGTTTTTCCAAGAATCCCCCATCAATCACATTCAGAGTAGAACCACAATCCACAAATACCCGAAATTCAATTAATTCTTCCTGAGCAGCGGTAGTAGCAGATAGGAATAGTCCCTTAGTATTTAAACAGGCTATACGTGCATGACTGACCATTTTTTTCTTTGTTCATACGAAGCACACAGTTCTTAATGAAATGACCAGAATTTCCGCAATAGAAGCACAAACCTCCGGAAAGCCTGCGGTCTTTTTCCTGAGAGCGGGGTGCCATCGCCCCAATCTCCATCGGCTCTCCTTTGTCAGCACAGACCCTCTCAAGACTCGGAGCTGACATGGCAGAGGATTTACTCTCATTAACCCTTGCACGCAGTCTCCTGTCCACCCGTATAGCTAATTGCATTGCCTCCTGCAAGTTTCCAGGTGTGGGATAAGCAATCAGCAAATCCTTAACCCTTTCACCTAGTCCTGCAAGAAACAAACTTTTCAAAGCTGAATCGTTCCACCCCACCTGGGCAGACCACCGACGGAAGTGAGAACAATATTTTTCCACATTACCTGATCCCTGCCTCAGATGTCTCAATTCAGACTCAGCAGATGAGACACGATCAGGATCATCGTACAACAAACCCAAAGCAGAAAAAAAACTATCCACTGATCTAAAGCACGGATCACTAGGTTGGAGAGAAAAGGCCCATCCCTGAGGATCTCTGCGCAAAAGTGACATTATGAACCCTATGCACTGTGATTCATCACCAGAGGATCTGGGTCTTAAACGAAAATACAATAAACAAGCATTTTTAAAAGAAAAAAAATCTTGTTGTTCACCAAAAAATAGATCAGGCAGACGTACCTTTGGCTCCACAAAATGTGCTCCAGAACAGCTACTCACGTGTTGTTGGAGCTCGGCCAGCTCCAGAGAGAGTCTTGGAAACTGGAGGTCTTTCCTTAGAGAAATTTTTTTTTAGGCTGGACTTACTGTTAAGATCTGCTACAAGCACTAAGGAAAGACAGGAGATCTGTCCCTACAATAGAACTAAACTGGATCCCTACGATGTAACTGGGAACCTGATTCTACGATCAGACCCGCTAAAGTCCTCAGCTAGTCTGTACGAAGACCTATAGATTCAAGGGAGGTATCCCTACAAGAACTAGGGACTGGGATAAAGTTGGACACCTCCTAGCAGAAATTGTAGCAGTAAAAGACAAACACACAACATAGAACAAAGAGGTCAGAAGACCTAGCAAAACTAACAGAGAAAGGTAACAGAGCACCAAGCTAGCTCAAAAGTAGAAATTACAATGAAGTCCAGCAAGGCCAGGAGGGCGGAGACGGATTAAATAGGCAAAAAAGGTCATGTGACCAGTAAACTAGAAAAAAAACAACAGGAGAGTTCTAACAGATGCCACTTTGCTGGTGTCTGCCAGTAATTTTTGGAAATGTGGGGAATCCTGATTGGGTCTCTATCTATTGGGTTTGGATGTAGTGGAAGAAGTTTCTGTCTTCATTAAACTACTTCTACTCTGGTGAAATTCATGCCACTTTGCTGGTATTGGGCCTTTGTTTAGGGAAGTGTAAACACTTCTGATTGAGTCTCCATCAACTGGGTTGGCTTTAGGGAAAACATGTCGTTCCTAATTGTACAATTTCTACTGTACTGAAATTGATGTCACTTTGTTGGTGTTTGCCACAAATTTTTGGATATGTGGGGAATCCTGATAGAGTCTCCATCTACTGGTTTGGCTTTAACGGAAGACATGTCATTCCTAATTCTACAATTTCTGTTGTAGTGAAGTTGATGCCACTTTGCTGGTGTATGCCACTAATTTTTGGAAGTGTGGGGAATCCTGATAGGGTCTCCATCTACTGGGTTGGCAGTAGGGGAAGAGGTGTCATTCCTAACTGTACAATTTCTACTGTACTGAAATTGATGCCACTTTGCGAATGTCTGCCTCTAATTTTTGGAAATGTGGGGAATCCTGATTGGGTGTCCATCTTTTGGGTTTGGCTTTCAGTCTCCATTAAACTACTTCTACTCTAGTTAAATTGATGACACTTTGTTGGTGTTAAGCCCTAATTTATGGAAATGTGAATACGCCTGGTTAAGTCTCCATCTCCTGGGTTGGTCGTATGGAAGAGGTTTTGGTCTCCATCTATTTGTATAGTTATACTGTAGTGAAATTAATTATTTGGTGCAGATATTGTTCTCCACAAAGGGGTACACAAACATGATTAACTCAAAATTGGTTTTCAATAAACAACCATCAGCAGCTCCATCAAGCGCATCTGCTGCTTCTTCCTCCTCCTCTGTTACCGTATTGTCACGCAGGTCTCCAACCGCAGAACCTATGGTTGTATACTGGCTCCAGTCAGGCTGAGTGAGAGCCCGTCAGCTGTAACAGAAGCTGACATGCCTGCTGTGTTTGTTTCACTGAGCACACCACATGTTTCTCAATCCACCGTAACATCTCCACCTGCACCTCACTAACAGTCTAGCAGTTTGTCCGTTTCACTGTACTCCGCACTCACTCAGCACTGCAGCCAGCCCTCAGTCCCACAGTTGTGGTCACGCAAAAGATTGTTTACTCCTACATATGACAAAGCTAAGAGGTTTAACTCCACCACCTCCAATCTGTATGCCACGGAAATGGTGGTCTTAGGTCCTAATTTTTTTAAATGTGAACAGTTCTGCTTGTGTCTCCATCTGCTGGGTTGGCTGTAATAGAAGCGGTGTCGGTCCCCATTATACAACTTAAACTCTAGGGAAATTGATGCCATTTTGCTGGTGTCTGCCACTAATTTTTGGAAATGTGGAGAATCCTGATTGGTTCTCCATCTATTAGGTTAGACTGTAGTGGAAGCGGTGTCGGTCTCCATTATACTTCTTAAACTCTAGGGAAATTCATGCCACATTGGAGGTTTTAGGCCCTCATTTTATTAAATGTGAACACTCCAGATTGTGTCTCCATCTATTTGGTTGGCTTTAGTAAAAGAGGTTTCTATCTCCATTAAACTAATTCTACCCTGGTGAAATTGATGCCACTTTGCTGGTGTCTGCCAGTAATTTTTGGAAATGTGGGGATTCCTGATTGTGTCTCCATCTATTGGGTTTGGCTGTAGTGGAAGAAGTTTCTGTCTTCATTAAACTACTTCTACTCTGGTGAAATTCATGCCACTTTGGTGGTATTGGGCCTTTGTTTAGGGAAGTGTAAACACTTCTGATTGAGTCTCCATCAACTGGGGTGGCTTTAGGGAAAACATGTCGTTCCTAATTGTACAATTTCTACTGTACTGAAATTGATGTCACTTTGTTGGTGTTTGCCACAAATTTTTGGATATGTGGGGAATCCTGATTGAGTCTCCATCTACTGGGTTGGCTTTAAGGGAAGACATGTCATTCCTAATTCTACAATTTCTGCTGTAGTGAAGTTGATGCCACTTTGCTGGTGTCTGCCACTAATTTTTGGAAATGTGGGGAATCCTGATAGGGTCTCCATCTATTGGGTTGGCTGTAGGGGAAGCGGTGTCACTCCTAATTCTACAATTTCTACTGTACTGAAATTTATGCCACTTTGCTGGTGTATGCCACTAATTTTTGGAAGTGTGGGGAATCCTGATAGGGTCTCCATCTACTGGGTTGGCAGTAGGGGAAGAGGTGTCATTCCTAATTGTACAATTTCTACTGTACTGAAATTGATGCCACTTTGCGAATGTCTGCCACTAATTTTTGGAAATGTGGGGAATCCTGATTGGGTGTCCATCTATTGGGTTTGGCTTTCTGTCTCCATTAAACTACTTCTACTCTAGTTAAATTGATGACACTTTGTTGGTATTAAGCCCTAATTTATGGAAATGTGAATACGCCTGGTTAAGTCTCCATCTCCTGGGTTGGTCGTATGGAAGAGGTTTTGGTCTCCATCTATTTGTATAGTTATACTGTAGTGAAATTAATTATTTGGTGCAGATATTGTTCTCCACAAAGGGGTACACAAACATGATTAACTCAAAATTGGTTTTCAATAAACATCCATCAGCCGCTCCATCAAGCGCATCTGCTGCTTCTTCCTCCTCCTCTGTTACCGTATTGTCACGCAAGTCTCCAACCGCAGAACCTATGGTTGTGTACTGGCTCCAGTCAGGCTGAGTGAGAGCCCGTGAGCTGTACCAGAAGCTGACATGCCTGCTGTGTTTGTTTCACTGAGCACACCACATGTTTCTCAATCCATCGTAACATCTCCACCTGCACATCACTAACGGTCTAGCAGTTTGTCTGTTTCACTGTACTCCGCCCTCTCTCAGCACTGCTGCAGCCAGCCCTCAGTCCCACAGTTGTGGTCACGCAAAAGATTGTTTACTCCTACATATGACAACACTAAGAGGTTGAACTCCACCACCTCCAATCTGTATGCCACGGAAATGGTGGTCTTAGGTCCTAATTTTTTTAAATGTGAACAGTTCTGCTTGTGTCTCCATCTGCTGGGTTGGCTGTAATAGAAGCGGTGTCAGTCCCCATTATACAACTTAAACTCTAGTGAAATTGATGCCATTTTGCTGGTGTCTGCCACTAATTTTTGGAAATGTGGAGAATCCTGATTGGCTCTCCATCTATTGGATTGGCTGTAGTGGAAGCGGTGTCGGTCCCCATTATACTACTTAAACTCTAGTGAAATTCATGCCACTTTGGTGGTTTTAGGTCCTCATTTTTTTAAATGTGAACACTACTGATTGTGTCTCCATCTATTGGGTTTGGCTGTAGTGGAAGGGGTTTCTGTCTCCATTAAACTACTTCTACTCTGGTGAACTTGATGCTACTTTGCTGGTGTCTGCCACAAATTTTTGGAAATGTGGAGAATCCTGATTGGGTCGCCATCTACACTGTGTGCAGAATTATTAGGCAAATGAGTATGTTGATCACATGTTTCTTTTTATACATGTTGTACTACTCCAAGCTGCATAGTCTTGAGAGCCAATGACCAATTAAGTAAATCTGGTGATGTGCATCTCTGTAATGAAGAGGGGTGTTGACTAATGACATCAACACCCCATATAAGGTGTGCTTAATTATTAGAAAAATTCCTTTCTTTTGGCAAAATGGGTCAGAAGAAGAGATGAGCGTTGTTCGACTCGAACTGTTCGCCAATCTCAAATTCGAGCTGTTTTGGGCGGTGTTCGAGCCGTTCGGCGAACACGAACGATTTGAGAAAAATTCGGCTGTTCGAGGTTATGTTCGATAACTGTTCGTGCACCAAAATCATAACTGGATTTTTTCTCAGTAATGATGAAAATTAATGTTAATACACAGTTTGAGTGTACAGCGGGGTGGGGGGAGGGGCAGGGGATGGATCTCTGCAGGAATAATGAAGATCTCCATTTTTTTTTCTCTTTCCCGCATTTACAGTGGGGAGGTGCAATCTGTCAGCCTATCAGCAGCGCACACACGGAGCGAAGTGCTTTTTTTCACACAAGCAAGGGCATTTGTCATTGGCAGTGTATGTCACATGTCCTTGCCCTATAAGACCAAGCCATTTTCCCCGTCGCCACCATTTTCTCACTGCTGCAGCGGCGTGTTAGACGGCACCGCTGTTGCTGTGTGCGCTATACCTTGTTAATTTCAAGCCAATTTTCGCACAAATCTACAGATAGCTTGGGAGTAGGGAATAGTTGTGATTGCAGTCCTTTTAAGGACTAGGTTACAGCATTTCCTACGACTTTTATCAGGCAGGTCTGTGCTCTTAAATAGATAGATTGTGGGAGTAAAGACTAATTATAATTGCAGTCCTTTTCAGGACTAGGTTACATCAGTTCCTATCAGTTTTTGCCAGGCAGGTCTGTGCCAGTGCTGTGCAAGTTTTTTTCACAGCATTTGGCTGAATCTAGCAAAGCTAATCCTTTTTGGCCTATTGCACAGTGTGTTAGTCAGTGGAGTAGCCTATCTGTGTTGCAAGATATACCACCTGTGTATAGAATACCAATTTTTTTACTGCACCTAGTGAAGTAAAATCTTTTGGGCATAGCATCATTCTATTAATCCATCTATACTGACCTCCATCAGGTTGCAAATTGAATATAATTTTTTTCTGCATCTAGCTCTGAAAAAATATTTGGGCTTCTAGCAGTGTATGGGACTTGATCTATTAGTCCATCTATACTGACCTCCATCAGATTGCAAACTGAATATAATTTTTTTCTACATCTAGCTCTGAAAAAATATTTGGCCTTCTAGCAGTGTGTGGGACTTGTTCTATTAGTCCATCTATACTGACCTCCATCACGCTGCAAATTCAAAATAATTTTTTGTCTGCATCTAGCTCTGAAGAAATATTTGGCCTTCTAGCAGTGTGTGGGACATTCTCTATTAGTCCTTCTATACTGACCTCCATCAGGTTGCAAATTAAAAATAATTTTTATCTGCATCTACTTCTGAAAAAATATTTGGGCTTCTAGCTGTGTGTGGGACTTGTTCTATTAGTCCATCTATACTGACCTCCATCAGGTTGCAAACTGAATATAATTTTTTTCTGCATCTAGCTCTGAAAAAATATTTGGCCTTCTAGCAGTGTGTGGGAATTTCTCTATTAGTCCATCTGTACTGACCTCCATCAGGCTGCAAATTAAAAATAATTTTTATCTGCATCTAGCTCTGAAAAAATATTTGGCCTTCTAGCAGTGTGTGGGACTTTCTCTATTAGTCCATCTATACTGACCTCCATCAGGTTGCAAATTAAAAATAATTTTTTGTCTGCATCTAGCTCTGAAAAAATATTTGGCCTTCTAGCAGTGTGTGGGACATTCTCTATTAGTCCATCTATACTGACCTCCATCAGGTTGCAAATTCAAAATAATTTTTTGTCTGCATCTAGCTCTGAAAAAATATTTGGCCTTCTAGCAGTGTGTGGGACTTTCTCTATTAGTCCATCTATACTGACCTCCATCAGGCTGCAAACTAAAAATAATTTTTATCTGCATCTACCTCTGAAAAAATATTTGGCCTTCTAGCTGTGTGTGGGACTTGTTCTATTAGTCCATCTATACTGACCTCCATCAGGTTGCAAACTGAATAAAAAATTTTTCTGCATCTAGCTCTGAAAAAATATTTGGCCTTCTAGCAGTGTGTGGGACTTTCTCTATTAGTCCATCTATACTGACCTCCATCAGGTTGCAAATTAAAAATAATTTATATCTGCATCTAGCTCTGAAAAAATATTTGGCCTTCTAGCAGTGTGTGGGACTTTCTCTATTAGTCCATCTATACTGACCTCCATCAGGTTGCAAATTAAAAATAATTTTTTGTCTGCATCTAGCTCTGAAAAAATATTTGGCCTTCTAGAAGTGTGTGGGACTTTCTCTATTAGTCCATCTATACTGACCTCCATCAGGTTGCAAACTGAATATATTTTTTTTCTGCATCTACCTCTGAAAAAATATTGGGCTTCTAGCTGTGTGTGGGACTTGTTCCATTAATCCATCTATACAGACCTCCATCAGGTTGCAAACTGAATATAATTTTTTTCTGCATCTACCTCTGAAAAAATATTTGGGCTTCTATCTGTGTGTGGGACTTGTTCTATTAATCCATCTATACAGACCTCCATCAGGTTGCAAACTGAATATAATTTTTTTCTGCATCTACCTCTGAAAAAATATTTGGGCTTCTAGCTGTGTGTGGGACTTGTTCTATTAGTCCATCTATACTGACCTCCATCAGGTTGCAAACTGAATATAATTTTTTTTGCATCTAGCTCTGAAAAAATATTTGGCCTTATAGCAGTGTGTGGGACTTTCTCTATTAGTCCATCTATACTGACCTCCATCAGGTTGCAAATTAAACATAATTTTTATCTGCATCTAGCTCTGAAAAAATATTTGGCCTTCTAGCAGTGTGTGGGACTTTCTCTATTAGTCCATCTATACTGACCTCCATCAGGTTGCAAATTAAAAATAATTTTTTGTCTGCATCTAGCTCTGAAAAAATATTTGGCCTTCTAGCAGTGTGTGGAACTTTCTCTATTAGTCCACCTATACTGACCTCCATCAGGTTGCAAATTCAAAATCATTTTTTGTCTGCATCTAGCTCTGAAAAAATATTTGGCCTTCTAGCAGTGTGTGGGACTTTCCCTAATAGTCCATCTATACTGACCTCCATCAGGCTGCAAATTAAAAATAATTTTTATCTGCATCTACCTCTGAAAAAATATTTGGCCTTCTAGCTGTGTGTGGGACTTGTTCTATTAGTCCATCTATACTGACCTCCATCAGGTTGCAAACTGAATATAATTTTTTTCTGCATCTAGCTCTGAAAAAATATTTGGCCTTCTAGCAGTGTGTGGGACTTTCTCTATTAGTCCATCTATACTGACCTCCATCAGGTTGCAAATTAAAAATAATTTTTTGTCTGCATCTAGCTCTGAAAAAATATTTGGCCTTCTAGCAGTGTGTGGGACTTTCTCTATTAGTCCATCTATACTGACCTCCATCAGGTTGCAAAGTGAATATATTTTTTTTCTGCATATACCTCTGAAAATATATTGGGCTTCTAGCTGTGTGTGGGACTTGTTCTATTAATCCATCTATACAGACCTCCATCAGGTTGCAAACTGAATATAATTTTTTTCTGCATCTATCTCTGAAAAAATATTGGGATTATAGCTGTGTGTGTTACTTGTTCTATTAGTCCATCTATACTGACCTCCATCAGGTTGCAAACTGAATAAAAAAAATTTCTGCCTCTAGCTCTGAAAAAATATTTGGCCTTCTAGCAGTGTGTGGGACTTTCTCTATTAGTCCATCTATACTGACCTCCATCAGGTTGCAAATTTAAAATAATTTATATCTGCATCTAGCTCTGAAAAAATATTTGGCCTTCTAGCAGTGTGTGGGACTTTCTCTATTAGTCCATCTATACTGACCTCCATCAGGTTGCAAATTAAAAATAATTTTTTGTCTGCATCTAGCTCTGAAAAAATATTTGGCCTTCTTGCAGTGTGTGGGACTTTCTCTATTAGTCCATCTATACTGACCTCCATCAGGTTGCAAACTGAATATATTTTTTTTCTGCATCTACCTCTGAAAAAATATTGGGCTTCTAGCTGTGTGTGGGACTTGTTCTATTAATCCATCTATACAGACCTCCATCAGGTTGCAAACTGAATATAATTTTTTTCTGCATCTACCTCTGAAAAAATATTTGGGCTTCTAGCTGTGTGTGGGACTTGTTCTATTAATCCATCTATACAGACCTCCATCAGGTTGCAAACTGAATATAATTTTTTTCTGCATCTACCTCTGAAAAAATATTTGGGCTTCTAGCTGTGTGTGGGACTTGTTCTATTAGTCCATCTATACTGACCTCCATCAGGTTGCAAACTGAATATAATTTTTATCTGCATCTAGTTCTGAAAAAATATTTGGCCTTCTAGCAGTGTGTGGGACTTTCTCTATTAGTCCATCTATACTGACCTCCATCAGGTTGCAAATTCAAAATAATTTTTGTCTGCATCTAGCTCTGAAAAAATATTTGGCCTTCTAGCAGTGTGTGGGACTTTCTCTATTAGTCCATCTATACTGACCTCCATCAGGCTGCAAATTAAAAATAATTTTTATCTGCATCTACCTCTGAAAAAATATTTGGCCTTCTAGCTGTGTGTGGGACTTGTTATATTAGTCCATCTATATTGACCTCCATCAGGTTGCAAACTGAATATAATTTTTTTCTGCATCTAGCTCTGAAAAAATATTTGGCCTTCTAGCAGTGTGTGGGACTTTCTCTATTAGTCCATCTATACTGACCTACATCAGGTTGCAAATTAAAAATAATTTATATCTGCATCTAGCTCTGAAAAAATATTTGGCCTTCTAGCAGTGTGTGGGACTTTCTCTATTAGTCCATCTATACTGACCTCCCTTAGGTTGCAAATTAAAAATAATTTTTTGTCTGCATCTAGCTCTGAAAAAATATTTGGACTTCTAGCAGTGTGTGGGACTTTCTCTATTAGTCCATCTATACTGACCTCCATCAGGTTGCAAACTGAATATATTTTTTTTCTGCATCTACCTCTGAAAAAATATTTGGGCTTCTAGCTGTGTGTAGGACTTGTTCTATTAGTCCATCTATACTGACCTCCATCAGGTTGCAAACTGAATACAATTTTTTTCTGCATCTACCTCTGAAAAAATATTTGGGCTTCTAGCTGTGTGTGGGACTTGTTCTATTAGTCCATCTATACTGACCTCCATCAGGTTGCAAATTGAATATAATTTTTTTCTGTATCTAACCCAGCCAATAGTTTTGGCCTAATACCACAGTTTGGCCACTCAGCTCTGCTCGGTTCCCATCCATTGTTTTTTTGTGCAAACAACTCCAGAGTTGTGAATTAGTTAACCACCAAAATGAGTGGAAAAAGGCCTGCTGCTGGTGGAAAGGGGAATAGGCGTGTTGGGAAGGGGAAAAAAGGTTGTGTCCGTGGGGTAGGTGTTAAAGCAACAGTAACATCTGCAGAAGAAAGACCATCTTCCAGCCAAACTAAAATGTCTACTTCTTTTAGCGGACAATGTGATAAGATCCCTTTCTTACGGCCATGCCAATCGCTACAAATTCCAGATGAGGCACAAAAACAGCAGGTGCTTCAACGGATATCAAGTGCTCCTTTAAGTGGGCTCTCCTCCACATCAACTTCAACATCACAAATACTCCAGTCCTCAAAGGTGTCACCCCAATCACACTTGCTTCCTCACAGCTCCCAAATCTCCAGCTGCCCGTCTGAGTATGAGGTAGAACAGATGGTTGAGTCTGCAGAGCTGTTTACTCATACTATAGCCTGGGAATCAGCGGTCGACTCCAGCGCTTCTGTGAATCCAGACGAGGAAATGATCTGCACTGATGCCCAGAATCTTTATGAGTCGGATCCAGGACCAGACGCAGAAGGTTCTGACCATAATGTAGACCCTCATTCCCAAACTGTAACTCCTGTTGGTGGAGACAATGAGGAAGACGATGATGAGACTCAAATACCTGATTGGAGCGACAACTTTAGTTTTTTGTCAGGGCAGGAACAGGTTGGCTCTGAGGACGACGGGTGTGATAACGCACAGGGTGATGATGATGAGGTTGGAGATCCCACTTACTGTCAACCCACAGTCAGCCAAGAGATGAGGTCAGCAGAGGAAGTGGAGGAAGATGCTAGTGACGACGTGGTCAGGTTGCGCCTTCCTGGACAGAGACGTAGTACTGGAAGCACGTCAACAACTGCATCCTCAAACACAACTCTGCCTCTCACCACAAGTCGTGGTGGCTCTTCAGGTTGCATGGGTGCTAAGCCTTGCATAGCCTGGGCATTTTTTCAGATCGATAAAGATGACCCAACTCGTGTTATCTGTAACATTTGTCAGCAAAAGCTAAGTAGAGGCCAAAAAATACATAGTTTGAGTACTACATGCATGAACCGGCACATGGACATGAAGCATAAGTTGCAGTGGGAAGCTCAGTGTGCTACAATGCGGCCTAGCCGGCCGGGCCAACCACCGTCTGCCATATCTTGTGCATCCGCGACCTCTTCATCCTCTGTGACTGGGGGGACAGCAGTCACACCTGTTTTGGGGCGCAGACCTGCCACCTCTTTACCCGCAACAGCCAGCGTGATTGGCAGGACATCATTTTCTTTGGAGGTGGTAACACCAGCTGGTGTTGAGCGCTGTCCGACATCGATAGCACCACCTTTGGATCAAGGCAACCTAACATGTCCGCCTGCATCTTCCTCACAGACCGGCAGTTTGCCGGGGACACCCTTATCAACCCCGTCTAAGCACAATAGCCAGCCCTCGGTCCCTCAGATGTGGACAAGTAAAAGACCATTTCCTCCTAGCCATGAGAAAGCTAAAAGGTTGAATTTCACCATCTGCAAGCTCTTGGCAACAGAAATGCTGCCTTTCCGCCTGGTGGACACAGAGGATTTTTGAGACCTTATGTCCGTCGCAATGCCCCAGTACCAGATGCCCAGTCGGCACTACTTCTCAAAGAAAGGTGTGCCTGCGTTCCACCAGCATGTCGCACACAACATCACCGCTTTTTTGAGAAACTCTGTGTGTGACAGGGTGATTTTCCCCACAGACACTTGGACAAGTAGGCATGGACAGGGGCGTTACATGTCGCTGACTGGGCACTGGGTAACTATGGTGACAGCAGGACAAGGGGCTGCTGTCCAAGTCTTGCCGTCCCCACGAGTTGTGCGTCAATCCTCTTTATGTCAAAGTTCCTCCACTGCTTCTGCCTCCTCAACCTCCTCTCGGTCTTCCACCTGCACCCAAAGCCTGTCTGGTCATGCCACAAGCTTTCTAACTGCGCAGAAGGGATCCTGCACACCTCCTTACTATGCTGGCAGCAGGGCTCAACGTCATCAGGCGGTTTTTACTTTGAAATGTCTGAGAAATGTGAGTCACACAGCTGAGGAGTTGTGGTCAGCTCTGGAGAACCAATTTCATGAATGGTTGTCTCCACTGGACCTGAAACCAGGGAAGGCCGTGTGCGACAATGCTGCAAACCTGGGTGCGGCCCTTCGCCGGGGCAATGTCACACACGTGCCTTGTATGGCTCACGTGTTGAACCTGGTTGTCCAGCAATTTTTAGCCCACTATCCCAGACTAGATGGCCTTCTGCAGAGGGCACGGTCGCTGTGTGCTCACTTCCGCCGTTCGCATCCCGCAGCTCAGCGACTTACATCTCTACAGAAGTCGTTGGGCCTGCCACTTCACCGGCTAAAATGCGATGTGCCTACCCGGTGGAATTCAACTCTACACATGTTGCAGCGACTGTGGCAACACCGACAAGCCCTGGTGCAATACGTTCTGACGTATAGCCTGGGCCAACGAGTTCCAGAGGTGGGGCAAATCACGCTGGAGGAGTGGTCTCAGATCAGGGACCTATGCACCCTTCTGCACAGTTTTGAAATGGCGACGAAGATGTTTAGTGCTGACGATGCCATTATCAGCATGACTATTCCAGTGATTTACATGCTGGAGCACATGTTAAACAGAATTCGGAGTCAGGTGGTGGCACAAGAGGAGGTGGAGGAAGTAGAGGAGGAGGAGTTGTATGCGGAAGGGCTAACATCTGCAAGGTCCAGACGGTCGGCAGCACCAAGGCGGCAGGCATGTGAGGGTGGGGGAGATGGTTTTACCAGGGCGCATGGTAGTAGCCAAACTAGTGAGGAAGGTGCAGGAGCCCAGGAAGAAGTGGAGGACGAACTGATGGAAAACTCATCAGATGAGGGAGACCTTGATCACATTTCTGTTGTGCGAGGTTGGGGGGAGAGGACAGAGGAAGGAAGCATGATTGTTACCTCGTCACCAACACAACAGGGACTTGGTGCTCCTGGATGCGCAACACACATGAGTGCCTTCTTGCTGCGCTACCTGCAACATGACCCTCGAATTGTGAGAATTAGAAATAATCCTGACTACTGGGTTGCCACACTGTTAGATCCCCGGTACAAAAGTAAATTTGCAGAAATTATTCCTGCCATAGAAAGGGATGCACGCATGTAGGAGTATCAGCAGAGACTGTTGCAGAATCTTACATGTGCTTTTCCACAAAACCCCAGTGGTGCACGTAGTGAATCTCACAGTTCCAACTTGCCAACCGTGGGACCGTCAAGTGTTCAGCACTCAAACCGTAACAGAACCACAGTATCTGCTGGTAACATCAATTTTGCGGAATCATTTCACCACTTTTTTAGCCCATCCTTTGCAAGGCCACAGGAGACAAGAAGTCTGACACATAGTCAATGCCTAGAGACGATGGTACAGGAGTATCTCCAAGTAAACATTGAAGCCATGACTGTGTCACTGGACCCTTGCTCTTTTTGGGCTTCCAATCTGGATAAATGGCCGGAGCTAGCCACTTACGCCTTGGAGATCTTGTCATGCCCTGCAGCCAGCGTTCTGTCTGAACGTGTGTTCAGCGCTGCTGGTGGTGTGCTGACAGATAAGCGCACGCGGCTCTCCACTGATAATGTAGACAGACTCACGTTCATAAAGATGAACAAATCATGGATCCGAAACGACTTTTCTACCCCTGTGTCATCCTGGGGAGAGTAAAAGCTTGATGATTGGTTAAAATCACCCTACCAACCGTTTTAAGCTTTCAAATTACTAATCATTTTTATCTGTATCTTGGCTGGAAAATAATTTGGGCTTTGTAGCAGTGTGCAGCACTGATTCTTTTAGGCCATCTATAATAAGCTCCACCAAATTTAAAATTACTAATCATGTTTATCTGTATCTTGACTGGAAAATAATTTGGGCTTTGTAGCAGTGTGCAGCACTGATCCTATTAGGCCATCTCTACTAAGCTCCACCAGATTTAAAATTAATAATAATTTTTAGCTGCATCTAGCCCGGAAAATAATTTTGGGGCTCCGAGATGCGCAAGACACATAAGTGCCTTCTTGCTGCACTACCTGCAACATGACCCTCATATTGTCAGAATTCGAAGTAATCATGACTACTGGGTTGCCACACTCTTAGATCCCCCAAACTTTTCGATCAACCTTTTCATTTTAATAAAGACCAAAAAAATGGTCATTTTTGAAATTATAAGCATTAGCATGTTATTAGAAACTGAAATCAAACAGTTTTCAACTCAAAACTTTATTCTAGGTGATGTTACATTTTCACATAGGACCCCTTGTTCGAAAGGAGCTTCTGAACTCTCTCGTCCATTGAATTTGTCAGGTTTTGGATGGTTTCTGCTTCAATTGTTTTGCATGAGGACAGAATACCCTCCCAGAGCTGTTGCTTAGATGTGAACTGCCTCCCGCCATCATAGACACTCCTTTTGATGATGCTCCAGAGGTTCTGAATGGGGTAGAGGTCAGGGGAGCATGGGGGTCACACCATCAGTTTGTCCCATTTTATGCCCATATCAGCCAGAGATGCAGATGTTTTATGTGCAGCATGAGATGGTGCATTATCATGCAAAAAAATCATTTTCCTGTGAAATACACGGTTCTTCTTCTTGAACCATGGCAGGAAGTGCTGTTTGAGAAAATCCACATACATTATGGAGTTCATCTTTAGCGCCTTCAGGGATGCTAAAGGGGCCGACAATCTCTCTCCCCATGATTCCAGCCCAAAACATTACTCCACCTCCTCCTTGTTGGCGCTGTAGCCGTGTTTGCGTGGGGTGTCCATCAACCAGCCATCCTCCACTCCATCCATCTGGACCATCGAGCGCTGCATGGCACTCATCCGGGAACAAAACAGTTTTGAAATCAGTCTTCATGTAATGTTTGGCCCACTGGAGCCGTTTCTGCTTGTGTGAATTGGATAGAGGAGGTCGACAGGATGGCGTATGCACAGCTGCAAACCTCTGAAGGACCCTGCATCTTGTTGTTCGGGGGACGTTGGAGGCACCAGCAGCTCCAAAAACTTGTCTGCTGCTATGACAAGGCTTTTTTGCCGCTGCTCTTTTAACCTGACGTAATTGCCTGTAGGAAAGAGTCCTCAATTTGCCCTTATCAGCACGCACACGTGTGTACTGTGAATCAGCTACATACTTCTTGATTGCCAAGACACTTCATCCTGATCATCGCACAATGTTGATTGTAATCATGCCTTGACCTAAACACTCCACAAATTGTTGCTTCTCAGCAGCCGACACATCCTTTTTCTTTCCCATTTTGGCAGAAAATGTAGGCTGCTTAATAATGTGAGACAGCCTTCTTAAGTAGTCTTGCCTTTCATTGGACACACCTGCCAAACTAATTAGCACAGGTGTCTGCAATTGCTTACAGTGATATAAAGAGCCCTGACACACATCACCATCAATGAGTTTAACTGACAAACAAACAAATTCTTCCCTTATCACTCCTAAACACTTTTTGCATAATAATTTGGAACACAGTGTACATGTGCTTTTCCACAAAACACCAGTGGTTCACGTAGTGAATCTTACAGTTCTAACTTGCCAACCATGGTCTGTATGGAGTTGTTCAATAAAGGGCCCAAAATTAAGATAACATAGATGGGAGAGGTCTCTATGAATAGGAATTCCTAAGTATTTGATACCCTGTGAGGGCCAGGCAAAGGGAAAGTTGGACTGGATGGAATCCTATATGGATTTGGGGAGGGAGACTTCGAGGGCCTCAGACTTCGCTGCATTGATTTTAAAATTTGACCATGTAACAAAGTGATCTATTTCAGCCATAACAGCATGGATGGATACATGTGATTGAGTGATATATACTAGGGCATCATCAGCAAATAGAGAGCACTTGTACTCGGTGCCTCCCACCTCAATCCACCTAATATTGGGGTTATGGCGAATTGATAAGAGCAGGTGCTCCGTCACTAGGATGTATAAGAGAGGGGACAGAGGACATCCCTGCCGTGTCCCATTGGTGATTGTGAAAGGTGATGAAAATGTTCTGATGCACCCCCTGGGCCTTGGGACACCTGGAGCCGGACCCTTTTTGGTGGATGCTGGTGGTTGTAGTCTTCGTGGCGGCGACCCGGTTCCGTGGCTCAGGGTGGTCAAATCAGTGGCGGAACTATTTATGTGGTTTTGATGTTTAAATGTCCGACTACGCCACCCGTGGATTGCGGTCAGAGTGAACCGCCGCTGCTGGGCAGACCGCTGAGGCTGGTGTTGTGGATGCAGCAGAGCGTAGCATAACTCCCCACGGGAGGAGTATAGCCTCAGGGCAGTGTATGCGGAGGATGGGGGTGATGGTGCAAGGCAGCAGCAGTAATGACACGGAGTCAGTGATGCAGTCCAGGGCCTTTACTCACAGTTCTTATTATCCAGACCACGTCTGCAGGTAACGGCTGCCCACGTCGTACTGTGCTCACCAGGTGAGGGGCTCAGACAACTCCCAGATAACTTTGGAGCGCTTCACAGGACCCTCTTTGTGTGTCCTTTGTCTGGCCTTTCTTACCAACCCTTCTGTCCGGCTGCCTCGGGCCTCCTCTTGGTAAACTTGGCGCCAGTTTCCCTGACCCTATGTGGTGCCTTCCTAGCGGGTGTAGCGAGGGGCTGCGCCACATAAAATGTCACAGCCTCCGGTTTCTAGCTGAGGGTCGTTTCCTGCCTCCACTAGTTTCGGGGACCGGTCTCCCCCTTTGGCCTGACCCCTCCACGCAGGTGGATTCGGGCGTACCGTGGCGACTCGCCCGTCCGCACCCCTGGGATCCCTTCATTCCTCGTTCCTGGAGCCTTCTCCGCTCCTCTTCCTTCCTTCTCCCTCTTCCAGGCCTGGGCCTCTGTTACTAGGCCCGCCTCCGGAGCAGAGCTCATGCAGAGCCCCTGCTCCCTGCCACTTCTGCTCAGACTTCTCTGCACTGAACTAAGATGGTGCCCACCTTTTATACTCCCTTCTCAATGCACCCAGGAACTGCTTCCTCCCTGCTCCTGCACTACAGGGTTCCCCTTCCTCAGTGTTCCCTCCCCCCACTGCAGCCAGGGACAGTGGCTGTCGTGCCCATCTCAGAGGCATATTGGTCGCCCTGCCCCACGGCAATGTGGTGTAATGCATGCAGGTGTCGGGTCCTGATCCACACTCCATCCTTACCTGAGAGTGAGATATCACACCTCTGGGTGAGGTGCAATACCTCTGTAGCAACCGAGCCCTCAGGGTGCTACAGTTCCATTTATCTTCAGCCTAGGTGACGTATTGTGATACAGGGCCGTGATTTTGGCTATGAAAGGGTCCCCTAGACCCCTACCCCAAGCTTTTTAAGAGAATCATATATGGCGTGCCAGGAGACTCTATGGAATGCTTTCTCAGCATCCAACGAGAGTATCTAATTACAAATTTTTAACTGCATCTAGCCCAGGAAATACTTTGTGCCTAGTAGCAGTGTCTGCTAGTCAGCGGATTATCCCGGCTGTTAAGCAAGCTACACCACCTGTAGTTTGGACACTTAATTTTTTCAAAGGAAATGCTTCAGGACCACGGGATACTCAGTGAAGAGCATCAGGAGGCACCCCAAGGCATAGGGGCTGGGACTGGCATTAGGATGCCTTGCGGTGGACAGCCGAGCTCGATCCTTATAAAAGCTTTTTAACTGCAGCAGCTTTAGTGGACGCTACTGGAGCTGGAATTACGCGGCTGCTGGCATGAGACTTGCCCTCCAATAGATCCTTGTAAATGGATTTAAAGTGTATTCATTCAAATTAGAGAGACAATTTAAATTAAAAAGCTTAGAGCTGCCTCCACCACAGGGGGGCTCGCTCGACCCACCAGCGGACAGGCACCAGTATTGGGAGAGGGGGGCTGGCCGTCAGGGTTCACCGCGGCTCTGGCACAAACCCGGCGACACGGAGGTGGCACGGGCAGGAGCGGACTGAACGTGTCGGCTTCTCACTTTTTGGATTTTAGAAGGGCATGACATGCCTATATCTGTGTCTCCCCCTCCTTTTACTCCTCCACCTCTTTTCTTTTCGCATGACTATATGTACTTGTCACTTTTCCATGTGTTAGTTGTGTCTTCTGAGCAGTTTGTCAGCTTTTGGACACCTTTGAAGGTGTTTTCTATGTGTTTCTATGTGTTTTTGTTTGCCTGCCATTGGTTTTAACGGTGTTCGAAGGTGTTCGACGAACAGTTCGACGAACAGTTCGGCGAACACACGGGTGTTCGACAAACCGAACCGAACTCGAACACTACGGGGGTGGCTCAACACTAGTTAGAAGAGAGATTTGACAGGCTCTGAAAAGTCCAAAATTGTGAGATGTCTTGCAGAGGGATGCAGCAGTCTTGAAATCTCCAAACTTTTGAAGCGTGATCACCGAACAATCAAGCGTTTCATGGCAAATAGCCAACAGGGTCGCAAGAAGCGTGTTGGCCAAAAAAGGTGCAAAATAACTGCCCATGAATTGAGGAAAATCAAGCGTGAAGCTGCCAAGATGCCATTCGCCACCAGTTTTGCCATATTTCAGAGCTGCAACATTACTGGAGTATCAAAAATCACAAGGTTTGCGATACTCAGGGACATGGCCAAGGTAAGGAAGGCTGAAAAACGACCACCTTTGAACAAGAAACATAAGATAAAACGTCAAGAATGGGCCAAGAAATATCTTAAGACTTATTTTTCAAAGGTTTTATGGACTGATGAAATGAGAGTGACTCTTGATGGGCCAGATGGATGGGCCTGAGGCTGGATCAGTAAAGGGCAGAGAGCTCCACTCTGACTCAGACGCCAGCAAGGTGAAGGTGGGGTACTGGTATGGGCTGTTATCATCAAAGATGAACTTGTGGGACCTTTTTGGGTTGAGGATGGAGTGAAGCTCAACTCCCAGACCTCCTGGCAGTTTCTGGAAGACAACTTCTTCAAGCAGTGGTACAGGAAGAAGTCAGTATTGTTCAAGAAAAACATGATTTTCATGCAGGACAATGCTCCATCACATGCATCTAACTACTTCACAGCATGGCTGGCCAGTAAAGGTCTAAAAGAAGAAAAAATAATGACATTTCCCCCTTGTTCACCTGATCTGAACCCCATAGAGAACCTGTGGTCCATCATAAAATGTGAGATCTACAGGGAGGGAAAACAGTACACCCCTCAGAACAGTGTCTGGGAAGCTGTGGTGGCTGCTGCACGCAATGTTGATCGAGCAACTGACAGAATCTATGGATGGAAGGCTGTTGAGTGTCATCATAAAGAAAGGTGGCTATGTTGATCACAAATTTTTTTGGTTTTTGTTTTTGCATGTCAGAATTGTTTATATCTAAATTTTGTGCACTGATATTGGTTTACCTGGTGAAAATAAACAAGTGAGATGGGATTATATTTGGTTTTTATTAAGTTGCCTAATAATTCTGCACAGTAATAGTTACCTGCACAAACAGATATCCTCCTAAGGCTGTGTGCCCACGATGCGTTTTTAATGCATTTCTGCAGCGTTTTTGCAGCTGCGGAAATGCATTAAAAACACATGGTAGAAGGGCAGCAATGTTCCCCAATGATAATCCGCATGTGCTGTGCACATGCTGCGGAAATTTCCGCTGCGGATTATCATTGCAGAAAAAAACGCAGCACTACCAATTATTTTGCGGAAATGCTGCGTTTTCGCCGCCATTGACTTGCATTAGATCGCGCCAATTCCGCAAGACTGCATCTGCACTTGCGTAATTGGTGCATTCTAATGTGCGGATGGTACCCGGGTGAAGATGAGAGGAGAGTCTCATCCACACCCAGGTACCATTAAAAAATCTGTAAAAAAATGAATAAAATAAAAAATAAATGTATATTTACCTTCCGGCGGCCCGCGCTGCGCTCCTCCTAGCTTCCCGGCACTTTGCAGTGGATTGAAGGACCTGCGCTGACGTCAGAGTCATGTGACGGGTCACGCGACTCTGACGTCGGCAGGTCTTTCAATCCACTGCTGCCAGGGAGATGCAGAAACGCTCAGGAAAAAATCCTTAGCATTTCTGCATAGTGGGCACATAGCCTAAGATAGCCAAATCTAAAAAAAAAAAACACTCCAACTTCCAGAAATATTAAGCTTGGATATTTATGAGTCTTTTAGCTTGATTGAGAACATAGTTGTTGATCAATAATAAAAATAATCCTCTAAAATACAACTTGCCTAATAATTCTGCACACAGTGTATTGGGTTGGCTGTAGTGGAAGAGGTTTCGATCTCCATTAAACTACTTCTACTCTGGTGAAATTAATACCACTTTGGTGGTGCTAGACCCTAATTTAGGAAAATGTAAACACTTCAAATTGAGTCTCCCTCTACTGGGTTTTCTTTAGGGAAAGATGTGTCATTCCTAATTTTACAATTTCTACTGTACTAAAATCAATGCCACTTTGCTGGTGTCAGCCACTAATTTTTGGAAATGTGGAGAATCCTGATTAGGTCTCCATCTATTTTGTTTGGCTGTAGTGGAAGAGGTTTCTGTCTCCATTAAACTACTTCTACTCTGGTGAAATTGATGCTACTTTGCTCGTGTATGCCACTAATTTTTGGAAATATGGGGAATCATAATATGGTCTCCATCTACTGGGTTAGCTGTAGGGGAAGAGGCGTAATTCCTAATTCTATAACTTGTACTGTACTGAAATTGATGCCACTTTGGTGGGTTTAGGTCCTAATATTTTTGAAATGTGTAGAATCCTGATTGGGTCTCTCCACCTATTGGGTTGGCTGTAGTGGAAGAGGTGTCATTCCAAATTCTACAATTTCTACTGTTGTGAAAATGATACCACTTTGGTGGTGTCTCCCTAAGAAAAGTGTGTGGGAAGGTTTCCGGACACTCTATGGCTGCTTTTTTACTGTGGACTGGCTCCAGCAATCCATAACAATGCAATCTATAAGATCCCTTTAATGGCTCCCAACTGCCTTGCATATCCAGTTCAAACTACTAGCACTGACGTACAAAGTCATCCCTAACCTTTCTTCTCCGTACATCTCTGAAATAATCTCCCGATATAGTCTCTTATGTAATCTCCGATCCTCCCAAGACCTCCTTCTTTCCACACTTATTTGTTCCTCACCCACTCACCTCTAATACTTCTTCCATATATCCCCCATCCTCTGGAATTCTGTGCCTCAACATGTCCGATTCGCCACCACATTCGGATCCTTCAGACAAAACCTGAAAACCCATCTCTTCAAGACAGCCTACAGCCTGCCATTGCCTCGCTGCCACCTCACCTCAACACCACCGGAGCTAATGCAACTCCACGACCTACTGTCTCCTTCCCCACCATCCTGTAGAATGTAAGGCCGCAAGTGCAGAGTGTAAAAGACTTAAGATGCAATATGGCACCTTGGCAAAGCCCAGTTATGTTCTCCCTCTGATATCTAACAATAAAAAATGTCATGTTGGAGAAACTTGCACCTACTGCCACTCAGTATCTTCAGCTCCTTTGTGAGAAACTAATGTTTGCTCATCCAGTCTACCAAATAAAATTCCTGAGGTACGGAAATTGTGGATGGCTTTGCCTCTGGTACAGGGTGCTAATACCAAACCGTGGCGTACCATTCACTGGATATTCCTCACTGGTTGGAGACAAGCTCATTCTCACAGAAAAGTAACAGCAAGCTAATGAGATGGTGGCCTCGATCATCATGAATGAGTTTGCTCGTTGTCTAGTAGTCTAGCTTTTATAATAAAGATCCTGCTCATTTTTATAGTTTTAAGTGAGCACACAGAGACTGTGGTTTCTGCAGCAGCGCATCCAGGCTGGAATAGTAGCGGAGAAATTGCTGTACCATCAGGTTGAGGATGCGAAACATACAAGGCACGTGTGAGCTTGCCCCAGCTTATTGCCGCCACCGGGTTAGCACCGTTATTGCACACGGCCTTCCCTTGCTCAAGGTCCAGTGGAGACAGCCATTGCTCAAATTCAGCCTGGAGAGCTGTCCACAGCTTTTCAGCTGTATGACTGCGATCTCCAACACATATTAATTTTAACACTGCCTGATTGCGGTGAGACCTGGCTGCGCAGTACGGTTGGGGGGATTCTCTCTGCACTCTTGAAACATGTGTCTCAATAAGGCAGAGGTTGAAGGTGCAGGTGGAGGCCCTATAGGAGGTAGAGGATGCAAAAGCACTAGAGGAAGTGTTAGATACAAAGGTTTGTCCCGCAAGCCTTGGGGATTTCAATACTTGCTCTCTAGTGACACCTTGGTGTCTAGTGGTTTAATTCTCCATCCCCTGGTGTGAAGTGGTTTAGTTCTCCAACCTGAGCTGTTTAGTGGGTTAGTTTTCCAACCCCTGTTGTCTTATTAATTTATTTCTCTAACCCCTGTTTTCTATTAGTTTAATTCTCCATGTTCTGGTGTGTATTTGTTTCATTCTCCAAACTTAGCTGTTTAGTAGTTTAGTTCTCCAACCCCTGTTGTCTTATTAGTTTTGTTCTCCAACCCCTGTTTTCTATTAGTTTAATTCTTCTTGTTCTGGTGTGTATTTATGACTTTCTCCAACCCATCTATGCCACCCCCCAGGGGTTAATGTCTGGTGACGAGGGTTTGGATTCTCCTCGGATCCTACTTCGTCCGGGCCCAGATCAACTGAAAAAAAATGTGGGCATCGCCACTCATGCTTTCCCCCTCTTTAGTCTATGAAGCTTTGGATCAGACCTCTGATTCCCCGGAATAGAATGTGTGAACAGCTTTGCAGACTCGCCCCTCTGTGCTTCCCCATAGTTAGTTGGCCAGTTGGAGAGTTGTGATGTGGGTGAAAACAAGGGTAATTGGGGTGGCATCTCTGAGGCCTGCACTGTGTGTGATGTTAAGGTGGAGGAAGAGGAGCAGAGGCCACTTAATGCAGCGCTTGTCATCTACTTTAGCACATGTTCTTCCTGCCCCTCATCTGCAAGGCATACCGCTGTGTGACTGCCAAAGAAAGGGAGTGCGGTCCAGTAATAGAAGTTTTCAAAATGTTGCACAATTCCTCACTGCAGAAAAACAAACCTACTTCTCATCTCTCATAACATAGGTGTCTCACAACCCTAAACAGCTTTTCAGTTCTTTCAAGTCCCTCCTCTGTTCACCAGCTCCCCCCCCCTCTCCTCTCCTCTCAGCTGAAGACTTAGCCTCATTCTTCAAGCAGAATATTGAAAACATAGGGCAAAGCTTTTTCTTAAGGTTCCAACAGCCCCTTCTCTCTCATAACGACTCAACTCTCCTCCTACAAAACCAGCTTCTCCGTCATCACGGAAGATCATCTTTACTCTCCAAATCACATCTCACCACCTGTGAACTTGACCTAATACAATCCCACCTCATTCCAAACACAGACTTCATCCCAATCCTAACCCTCCTCTTCTACCTGTCACTAACAACCAACAGCATCTTCCCATCATGATTCAAACAAACCTCGATCACACCCATCCTCCAAAATCCTTCCCTTGACCCATCCTATGTTTAGCTATCGCTTCATCTCACTTCTCTCCTATGCCTCCAAACTACTGGATCAACATGTCTATTTTGAGCTGTCCTCCCACCTCTCCTCCTGCTCCCTCTTTGACCTCTTACAATTATGCTTCAGACCTCACCATTCCACTGAAACTGCACTGACTAAAGTCACCAACGACCTATTAACTGCCTAATCCAAGCCAGACTACTCTACCTCCTCATAGACCTGTCATCAGCCTTTGACACAGTAAACCATACGCTCTTACTACAGACTCTCATCTCTCGGGTTCACAGACTTGGGCCCATCTTGGATCTTTTGACACCTAACCTACAGGACATTCAGTGTCTCCCACTCACACACCATCTCCTCATCTCTCCGGCTTATCTCCATCTATACCTTACGTCTGGGACAGCTCATAGTCTCAAGGCTTTCAGTATCACCTCTATGCTGGTGACACACAGCTCTACCTCTTTGGACCTATCACCTCCTTAGTAACCAGAATCCCACAATGTGTGTGCTGTATTTCATCTTTCTTCTATGCTAGATTTGTAAAAATTAACATGGATAAAACAGAATGCCTCATCTTTCCACCATCTCACCACCCCCCAACTGACCTATCTATCAAAGTGAATGGCTGCCCAATCTCCCTAGTTCGGCAAGCTTGACTCTGATCTGTCCTTCAAATGACAGATCCAAGCCATTTCCACTTGCTGCTGACTCCAACTCCAAAGTATCTTGGGGATTCACACATTCCTCAACCATGAATGTAGAAAAACACCAGTGCACGCCCTTATCATCTCCCGCCTCGACTACTACAAGCTCCTGCTCTGTGGCCTCCCTTGTACCACTCTCGCACCCCTCCAATCTATCCTAAACTGTGCTAGTCGATTAATCCACCTGTCACCCCACTATTCCCAGGCTTCTCCCCTCTGTCAATCCCTGCGCTGGCTCCCTGTTGCCCAGACACTCCAGTTGAAAAGCCTAACTTTGGCATACAAAACCATCGAAAACCTGTCTGCTCCATACATGTGTGACCTAGTCTCCCTGTTCTAGTTACCTGCACGCAACTTCCCATCCTTGCAAGTGTGGCGCCCAGCTGCGCTTGGCACCACAGATCCCAGAAGGGTGTATTGATGGAATTCTCCACAAGAGGCCCCCATAAACATTTACACATCTCCACCTTCCACCTCAGACCAGCAGAGGGAGCCAGTAAGGGATATAAATAGGGAAGGTGGAGCTAGGCAGTTAGTTAGTTTGAAGTGCACAGAGAGTGAAAAGCTGTGTGTGCAGAGAAGCACGTGGGTTGCTGCATAGGCAAGCTAGACCTCCAGCGGTCCTGAAGCCCAGTCTAGACTCCGGAGCTCAAATAAGTGAGCCCAAGGTGTGCCGACGCCTGTAAGAGCGGTGAAGAGCGGCAAGCTGCCGTTAGTGTGAGTAGCCTAGTGAGGGCCCGAGCGTGGCCGAAGGTGAGTGGAAAGTGAGTAGCAGTGGGGGCAGAGGAGCTTACTCAGCTCACCCTGAAACATATACCGGACACCAGGATCCCTACGACCCAGTAAGGCATAACCGAAATCCCTGGAGAACTACAGGTCGCAGGTTCACCAAAGAGCTGATACGTAACAGAGCCAGGAGACACATAGGCCCCGTAAGCTGGGAGCGTGCACTCCAAGAGAAGGCCCTACCACAACGTCAGCCGGTGCAGGACAGAGATAAAGTTAGGCCTAGCTTCAGGCAGGTCAGAAACTTACTACGCAGAGGCAAGAAACAGGAGGCCCTACACCCGCTCATTGGGGAAGATCCTGATATGCACCCTTCACCCTACAGTGCTCCAGGATGTCCCTGATTTTCCACCAGTAAAAGGTACTGAAGTGACTACCGTGTCCGTCCCCGTTCTTGCTCTGACCCAGCTGGGTCTCGCCTGTCCTGCATGCCCCTTTCCGTATGCTGCCCTGAGGCCTAGCTCCACCTGTGGAGAGCTATACCTTTGAGCTGCCTTATCACCGGCCTCAGTGGACTGTCGCAGCGCTGGTGATTCTCACCAGAAACCACAGGTGTCATCACGAACTTCCATAAAACTAACAAACAATCCCCTTTTTAAAAGCTGACCCCAGGGTACGGGCCCGGGAGCCGACCACCGCGACATCCCCAAGGCCAGGCAAAGGCGCAGGTACCGAGTCGTCCCCATCCCTCTGGGCGAGTCATCTTTCCTGGCATCACGAACAGGATCGCGTGCCCGCTGCAACGAAGGAATGTTATGCCTGTTGCCACCGGGTACTGTGCGAAACTGTGTACGTTAAACAGTGGTGAAGGTTGTCGCCATTATTGGGCCGCCGAGCGAGAAAAAGGGCATAACAGCGGGAAACTGTGGGGCGTACCTGCAAAAGCGCGTGAAGCCCCGGACACGCCCCACGCCTCGACGTCAAACCAGGAAGCGCCAGGTCCTGGAAAGAGCATCGCTGAATGCTCTGACGTAGGACGCAAGCGACGCAAGGTCCTGAAGACGACCGTCACCTGCGGAGCTGCGGCCTACCGGAAGAAAAGAAGGTAGGCCACGGTTCGCTAGGGGGGCGCCAGAATGTCCGAGGAACAGCACGACGCCGGAAAACCAGTTAACGTCCCTGATGTTCAACCCGCGCCCGACGCCGGGCAGGCCGAGGCGGCCGCTCCACCAGCAGCGCCTGTAACTCCTGTCATCCCCATAACTCTAACGTACAGTACATTCCTGGAGCGAAGTGGCTCCCCCAGTACAACGGCAAATCAGACACCCTGTCTGGATTCAAACGGAAGATATGCGGTATCATGGACATGTACTCTATGACAGGCAGGCAGAGGGCCGCTGTTGTATTAGGACACCTGACTGGTGCTGCGGAATGGGAAGTGGAAACATGGTCGACCGCAGACCAGGAGTCAGTGTCCGCAATCTTTAAAAAGCTACAGACTGTTTTTGAGGATCATACTGAGGCGGACGTCCGGATAAGGTTCTACAACTGTTCTCAACAGGAGGACAATGTTCGGGACTATGCCTGGCGTCTACAAGGGGCCCTGCGGGCTCTGAAACAGGTTAGTCCGACCAGCATCGAAAATGAAAACTAAATGCTTAAGGAACAGTTTGTCCGGGGACTGAGGTCTCCAGAGGAGAGCAGAACTGTGCTTTGGTGGTCCTTAGATCATCCAGATGCTACCTTTGACAATCTTAAGGACATGGCTATAAAAGGACTGCAGCCCCTGGAAACAAATGCCATCCAATGTTACCAGGGTGGGGCTACCCCAGTGCCTGCTACGCCCACCTTTTCCCCAGTGGCTGCTGAAGCCAAGGTTCCAGCAACGTCCCCTAGAGAGCTGGACAGTCTGCGCTCTGAAGTGGGCCAGTTGAGAAAAACCCTGACCACTGTGCTGAGTGCTCTGCAGCTGCGGACGGAGCCTGAGGAAGGAGGGAAAATCCTGTTAGCCGATAGACCTGAGGATGTCCCCTGGATGCGAAGGAGGAGGAGGACAACACCACCCTCTACGAGGATCAGTGACCAGCGCCACCCGCAGAAGGACCCTACCTGCTACCGCTGCCGCAAGACCGGACACACCGCCCAGAATTGTCCTTTAAACGAGAAAACCCTGGGGCCGAGGGCCGACTCCCAGGAGTTACTCAGCCAGGCCCTTCTGACTGGTACAACAGGTTCGTCGGATGAAGACCTTTCCTGTCCATTGTGCTGGATGGCATCCCGACGCACGCTCTGCTGGACACAGGATCTCAGGTAACCATAATGCCTGACGTCCTCTACAAGAGGTTCTGGTCCATGGACAACCTACGTCCGCCAGCTCCAAATCTTTCTGTTTATGCCGCAAATGGACTCCCCCTTAACATAATCGGGGTTAACAATGTGACAGTAAAAGTGGGGAGAGTGGAGCTGAAGGACCAGGGACTAATTGTAGTAGAGACTAATCCTGATGATACCAATCCGTATATAGTACTAGACACTAACATTGTTGGTAACTGTTTGGGAGAAGTTGTGTTCTTGCTGCAACAGATAGCTGACACTGCCAGACCAGGACAGAGGAGGGTGTTGCAGAAGGAGATCCGAGTCCTGATGTACCAACAGCAAGTAAGGTTAACAGATGGTGAAATCAGTAATGTGCGGGTGACGGACCCCATACCCATTGTGATCCTCCCAATGAGTGGAATGCTTATCTGGTGTAGAGCTGCTATAGGTCTTAGAGGACAGCGCTACCAGGCGGTAGTAGAACCCCTTTGCGCCGAGCACAGACCAATGCTCTTAACCGCCAGGGGAGTGGTAGATGTAAGCAATGGGAGGGTGCCCGTCTGTCTTCTCAACTGTGGGGAAGATGAGGTTAGATTGCCACGTTATGCCACTGTTGCCAAATTACATGCTGTAAATAACAACTGCATTCACAAGGCGGAGTCATTAACCTCACCAGAAGAAGTGGAGGATGATGACCCTGCAACCCAGGTGGAGAATTGGTGTAAACAGCTCCATGTTGGGACAGACACCACTCTTGCCCATCAGAAGCAGGGTGTACACCAGGTGGTTCAAGAATATGCGCAGGTGTTCAGTAAACATCCACTTGACTTCGGGAGGATTAAGGGGGTTCAACATCATATCCCCACAGGTGACCATCCACCCATCAAAGAACGTTACTGGCCTATACCACCAGCACACTATCAGAAGGCTAAGGAAATGTTGCACGACATGAGAAAGGCGGGGGTAGTAAGGGATAGTTGTAGTCCTTGGGCAGCTCCCCTAGTGCTAGTTAGGAAAAAGGACGGGAGCATGAGAATGTGTGTAGATTACCGGCAAGTAAATCACATTACACTTAAAGATGCATACCCTTTACTACGCATAGAGGAGTTCCTAGCTGCCTTAAAGTCTGCAAATTACTTTTCCACCCTTGACCTCACTACTGGGTACTGGCAAGTAGCTGTAGCTGAGGAGGATCGAGAGAAGATGGCCTTCACTACCCCGATGGGACTCTGCGAGTTCAACATTATGCCGTTTGGACTCTGCAATGCTCCTGGAATGTTCCAGAAATTGATGGAGTGCTGCCTGGGACACCACAACTTCGAGACTGTGTTACTATACCTGGATGACGTGATAGTGTACTCCAAAACGTATGAGGACCACTTGAAGCACCTGGCAGAGGTATTTGAGTCCCTGTCCCAGTACGGGATGAAGTTGAAGCCCTCAAAGTGCCACCTGCTCAAGAGAAAGGTACAGTACCTGGGGCACATTGTCAGTCCGGAAGGGGTAGCACCAGACCCGGAGAAGGTCACTGCCATCCAGAAGTGGCCAGAGCCGAAGAACCTCAAAGAGGTGCGTCAGTTCTTTGGACTAGTAGGATTCTACCGGAGGTTTGTAAAAGACTACACCAAGAAAGCAGCTCCTCTGCAAGACCTCCTGATAGGGCAGTCCCGCTAAGGCAGAAATCCCCCATTCCACTGGGGTAAGGAGCAAGCCGAGTCGTTTCAGGAGATGAAGGAGATCCTGACAGGTGATGAGATCCTAGCCTACCCTGATTACAGCCAACCGTTCCTGCTGTATACTGATGCCAGCAACAAAGGACTGGGAGCTGTCTTAAGCCAGAAGCAGAATGGCCTGGAGAAAGTGATCGCATACGCAAGCAGGAAGCTGCGCTCGACTGAGAGGAAGCCAGAGAACTATAGCAGCTTTAAGTTGGAGTTCCTGGCCTTGGTCTGGGCCATCACTTAAAGGTTCAAGCACTATCTAGCCTCCAGTAAGCTCACTACCTTCACTGATAACAACCCCTTGACCCATCTTGAAACAGCTAAGCTAGGAGCAGTGGAACAACGATGGATGGCTCGGCTGTCAAATAATCAACTCACAATTAAATACCGGGGGGGACGCAAGAACGCCAATGCCGATGCCCTGTCCAGGATGCCTTTCCAGTCAGACACAGAAGAAGAAGTGGATGACCTGTAAGAGATTGAGCTACCTGCCTTTCACCTGAATGGGATGATCCATGAACAACGAGCGTCCAGGAGGCAGCGTGGAAAGACGTTAAACCCCCTGCCTCACCACAGCTGGAAAGAGACCCAGGACAGTGACCCGGTTGTAAGCCACATTAAGGAGCTGATAACCCAAGAAGGTTCCTCCCTGGAAAAAGCAAAGCAGCTGTGGAACGAGAGAAGCCGGCTGTTTATCTATCGTGAGAAGCTGTGCCGGAGGTACGTCAATCCAAAAACCCATGAGATGGTATGGCAGATAGCGGTCCCCAAGACAGACATCCAAATGGTGTTGGAGGCCTACCACTATCAGGCGGGGCATTTTGGCTGGAAAAAGCTAGAGACCCTGCTGAAGTGTCGATTCTACTGGGTAGGAATGCGCAGCTCCATTGAGCGGTGGTGCCGGGACTGTGGACCCTGTGGCCTCAGAAGAAAAGACTACAGCAGCCAGAAGGCACCCCTGCAACCCATCAAGACGACTCGACCCCTGGAGATCGTGGCCCTGGACCATGTCAAGCTGTCCCCCAGCAGGTCAGGGTACTCTTATGCTCTGACCATGGTGGATCACTACTCACGTTTCCTGGTTGTCGCCCCCGTCAAAGACCTGACGGCAGAGACAGCAGCAAAGACGTTCCAAGAGTATTTCTGTAGACCCCATGGTTATCCTGAACAGGTGCTGATGGACCAACGCCCGGCCTTTGAGGCTGAGTTGTTCAAGGAGTTCTGCCATCTATACGGGTGTAAGAAGATAAGAACTACACCGTACCACCCACAAACCAATGGTCTCTGTGAGAAGATGAATAACATCATCATTGACCTGCTAAAGACCATACCACTTGAGGAGAGAAATCAGTGGCCAGACCTACTACCTGACCTAGTAGATCTGTACAATTACATACCAGTAAGTTCCACCAACTGTACTCTGGCATATCTCATGCGAGCAAGGCCAGGAAAGCTGCCCATGGACCTGGAGCTTGGTGTTGTAGAACCTGAAGCGGATGTGATCACTGAGGACTGGGACATGGCCAGACAGGAGCAGAGCAGAAGAGTACAAGTCTGTGTTGAAGATAGTCTCACTCGGGTGAGGGACAAGCAGGAAGCTCAATACAACAGAGGTGCCCAAGCAGGACCCTTCACACCTGGTGAAGTAGTACTAAAAAGGAAAAGAAGAAACCACAAACTTGATGACCAGTGGGAGAGGGAACCCTACACTCTGTTGAATTCAAGATTTGATAATAAGAAGACCTGCATAATTAGTAGAGACGGAGGAAGGATGACTGCAACAGTATCCAGGGATCACCTAAAGTTGTGTCCAGATCTGCAAAAACCCCAAGAAGAAGTGCCTCTCGTTATCCCGGAGGAGCCTAAAGAAGCAGTAATACACACTGACTTAGGTGATTTCCCAGCAGATTGGCCCCGACTAGGAGGAGCAGTAATCATCCCTGTAATTACCTTCTACCCACAGCAAGAAGAACCTGTAAGTGCTGAAGAGGAGCCAGCTCAAGAAGAGTCCCCGGAAGAAGGATCCCCGGTTGGAGCAGAGCAAGAAGGTCCAGCCAATGGTGAACTTGTCAGTCCTGTAGAGAGGTCAATGTAGCCTTGTAGCCCCTCCACACCAGGTACTGACACATTGGGAGGTAGAGCACCTATTAGTGCCTCACGCATTCCAGTACCATGCAGGTACACGCGTAGTACTAAAGGTCAACCCCCTGTCAGGTATAATCAGCAAGTTAGCTAAACTCTGACAAAGGTAGATAGTTACCCCTGGGGTATTGAAATGTATTTCTGTGTGTTTTCATGCATATGTATATTATTTTGTGCTTTGCTTTATTAATGAACAGTTCAAGTTATATGGACAATTTGCCTAATGACTTCCTTATTTATCTAAGAACTCCGTGGCTGAGGACTATGTGCAGCCCAAAAACTATTTGTTGTATATAATTGCGCTCCCTGGAGTGCCCCCTTTAGGTGACCTCAGAAGCAAAACCTGTCTGGAGTGGCACTACTGGAGGTCCAACTCGGGATCTTCATGCCCTGCAGCCACCTCAGGGCCTACGTTGAGGGTTTGGGACAGGTCCCTCAAACCACCAAGTACTCTACCCTGTGAGATGGACATCCTGTCTGGGAACCTCACCATAAGAGACTTGAATTCTGAGGACGCTTTTTACCTGTTTGTGTTATTATGCAACGTTTAAGAAGTGTGCCTCCCATAAAAGGAAGAGTTATTGCATTGTTAATGTTTACTATTGTTGTTTTAAAATGTACTTCAGCCCGGGAGTGCTGAGCTTTGCTAGAGGGGAATGTAGCGCCCAGCTGTGCTTGGCACCACAGATCCTAGAAAGGTGTACTGATGGAATTCTCCACAAGAGGCCCCCATAAACATTCACACATCTCCACCTTCCACCTCAGACCAGCAGAGGGAGCCCGTTAGGGATATAAATAGGGAAGGTGGAACTAGGCAGTAGTGTTGAGCCACCCCCGTAGTGTTCGAGTTCGGTTCGGTTCGTCGAACACCCGTGTGTTCGCCGAACTGTTCGTCGAACTGTTCGTCGAACACCTTCGAACACCGTTAAAACCAATGGCAGGCAAACAAAAACACATAGAAACACATAGAAAACACCTTCAAAGGTGTCCAAAAGCTGACAAACTGCTCAGAAGACATAACTAACACATAGAAAAGTGACAAGTACATATAGTCATGCGAAAATAAAAGAGGTGGAGGAGTAAAAGGAGGGGGAGACACAGATATAGGCATGTCATTCCCTTCTAAAATCCAAAAAGTGAGAAGCCGACACGGCCAGTCCGCTCCTGCCCGTGCCACCTCCGTGTCTCCGGGTTTGTGCCAGAGCCACGGTGAACCCTGACGGCCAGCCCCCCTCTCCCAATACTGGTGCCTGTCCGCTGGTGGGTCGAGTGAGCCCCCCTGTGGTGGAGGCAGCTCTAAGCTTTTTAATTTAAATTGTCTCTCTAATTTGAATGAATACACTTTAAATCCATTTACAAGGATCTATTGGAGGGCAAGTCTCATGCCAGCAGCCGCGGTAATTCCAGCTCCAGTAGCGTCCACTAAAGCTGCTGCAGTTAAAAAGCTTTTATAAGGATCGAGCTCGGCTGTCCACCGCAAGGCATCCTACTGCCAGTCCCAGCCCCTATGCCTTGGGGTGCCTCCTGATGCTCTTCACTAAGTATCCCATGGTCCCGAAGCATTTCCTTTGAAAAAATTAAGTGTCTAAACTACAGGTGGTGCAGCTTGCTTAACAGCCGGGATAATCCGCTCACTAGCAGACACTGCTACTAGGCACAAAGTATTTCCTGGGCTAGATGCAGTTAAAAATTTGTAATTAGATACTCTCGTTGGATGCTGAGAAAGCATTCCATAGAGTCTCCTGGCACGCCATATATGATTCTCTTAAAAAGCTTGGGGTAGGGGTCTAGGGGACCCTTTTATAGCCAAAATCACGGCCCTGTATCGCAATACGTCACCTAGGCTGAAGATAAATGGAACTGTAGCACCCTGAGGGCTCGGTTGCTACAGACGTATTGCACCTCACCCAGAGGTGTGATATCTCACTCTCAGGTAAGGATGGAGTGTGGATCAGGACCCGACACCTGCATGCATTACACCACATTGCCGTGGGGCAGGGCGACCAATATGCCCCTGAGATGGGCACAACAGTCCCTGTCCCTGGCTGGAGTGGGGGGAGGGAACACTGAGGAAGGGGAACTCTGTAGTGCAGGAGCAGGGAGGAAGCAGTTCCTGGGTGCATTGAGAAGGGAGTATAAAAGGTGGGCACCATCTTAGTTCAGTGCAGAGAAGTCTGAGCAGAAGTGGCAGGGAGCAGGGGCTCTGCATGAGCTCTGCTCCGGAGGCGGGCCTAGTAACAGAGGCCCAGGCCTGGAAGAGGGAGAAGGAAGGAAGAGGAGCGGAGAAGGCTCCAGGAACGAGGAATGAAGGGATCCCAGGGGTGTGGACGGGCGAGTCGCCACCGCACGCCCGAATCCACCTGCGTGGAGGGGTCAGGCCAAAGGGGGAGACCGGTCCCCGAACTAGTGGAGGCAGGAAACGACCCTCAGCTAGAAACCGGAGGCTCTGACATTTTATGTGGCGCAGCCCCTCGCTACACCCGCTAGGAAGGCACCACATAGGGTCAGGGAAACTGGCGCCAAGTTTACCAAGAGGAGGCCCGAGGCAGCCGGACAGAAGTGTTGGTAAGAAAGGCCAGACAAAGGACACACAAAGGGGGTCCTGTGAAGTGCTCCAAAGTTATCTGGGAGTTGTCTGAGCCCCTCACCTGGTGAGCACAGTACGACGTGGGCAGCCGTTACCTGCAGACGTGGTCTGGATAATAAGAACTGTGAGTAAAGGCCCTGAACTGCATCACTGACTCCGTGTCGTTACTGCTGCTGCCCTGCACCATCACCCCCATCCTCCGCATACACTGCCCTGAGGCTATACTCCTCCCGTGGGGAGTTATGCTACGCTCTGCTGCACCCACAACACCAGCCTCAGTGGTCTGCCCTGTAGCGGCGGTTCACTCTGACCGCAATCCACGGGTGGCGTAGTCGGACATTTAAACATGAAAACCACATAAATAGTTCCGCCACTGGTTTAACCGCCCTGAGCCACGGAACCGGGTCGCCGCCACGAAGACTACAACCACCAGCATCCACCAAAAAGGGTCCGGCTCCGGGTGTCCCAAGGCCCCGGGGGTGCGTCAGAACATTTTCATCACCTTTCACAATCACCAATGGGACAAGGCAGTGATGTCCTCTGTCCCCTCTCTTATACATCCTAGTGACGGAGCACCTGCTCTCATCAATTCGCCATAACCCCAATATTAGGTGGATTGAGGTGGGAGGCACCGAGTACAAGTGCTCTCTATTTGCTGATGATGTCCTAGTATATATCACTCAATCACATATATCCATCCATGCTGTTATGGCTGAAATAGATCACTTTGTTACATGGTAAAATTTTAAAATCAATGCAGCGAAGTCTGAGGCCCTCGATGTCTCCCTCCCCAAATCCATATAGGATTCCATCCAGTCCAACTTTCCCTTTGCCTGGCCCTCACAGGGTATCAAATACTTAGGAATTCCTATTCATAGAGACCTCTCCCATCTATGTTATCTTAATTTTGGGCCCTTTATTGAACAACTCCATACAGACCACGGTTGGCAAGTTAGAACTGTAAGATTCACTACGTGAACCACTGGTGTTTTGTGGAAAAGCACATGTACACTGCGTTCCAAATTATTATACAAAAAGTGTTTAGGAGTGATAAGGGAAGAATTTGTTTGTTTGTCAGTTAAACTCATTGATGGTGATGTGTGTCAGGGCTCTTTATATCACTGTAAGCAATTGCAGACACCTGTGCTAATTAGTTTGGCAGGTGTGTCCAATGAAAGGCAAGACTACTTAAGAAGGCTCTCTCACATTATTAAGTAGCCTACATTTTCTGCCAAAATGGGAAAGAAAAAGGATGTGTCGGCTGCTGAGAAGCAACAAATTGTGGAGTGTTTAGGTCAAGGCATGACTACAATCAACATTGTGCGATGATCAGGATGAAGTGTCTTGGCAATCAAGAAGTATGTAGCTGATTCACAGTACACACGTGTGCGTGCTGATAAGGGCAAATTGAGGACTCTTTCCTACAGGCAATTACGTCAGGTTGAAAGAGCAGCGGCAAAAAAGCCTTGTCATAGCAGCAGACAAGATTTTGAAGCTGCTTGTGCCTCCAACGTCCCCCGAACAACAAGATGCAGGGTCCTTCAGAGGTTTGCAGCTGTGCATGCGCCATCCTGTCGACCTCCTCTATCCACTTCACACAAGCAGAAACGGCTCCAGTGGGCCAAACATTACATGAAGACTGATTTCAAAACTGTTTTGTTCACGGATGAGTGCCGTGCAGCGCTCGATGGTCCAGATGGATGGAGTGGAGGATGGCTGGTTGATGGACACCCCACGCAAACACGGCTACAGCGCCAACAAGGAGGAGGTGGAGTAATGTTTTGGGCTGGAATCATGGGGAGAGAGATTGTCGGCCCCTTTAGGATCCCTGAAGGCGCTAAAGATGAACTCCATAATGTATGTGGATTTTCTCAAACAGCACTTCCTGCCATGGTTCAAGAAGAAGAACCGTGTATTTCACAGCAAGATCATTTTTCTGCATGATAATGCACCATCTCATGCTGCACATAAAACATCTGCATCTCTGGCTGATATGGGCATAAAAGGGGACAAACTTATGGTGTGACCCCCATGCTCCCCTGACCTCTACCCCATTCAGAACCTTTGGAGCATCATTAAAAGGAGTGTCTATGATGGCGGGAGGCAGTTCACATCTAAGCAACAGCTCTGGGAGGGTATTCTGTCCTCATGCAAAACAATTGAAGCAGAAACCATCCAAAACCTGACAAATTCAATGGACGAGAGAGTTCAGAAGCTCCTTTCGAACAAGGGGTCCTATGTGAAAATGTAACATCACCTAGAATAAAGTTTTGAGTTGAAAACTGTTTGATTTCAGTTTCTAACAACCTGCTAATGCTTATAATTTCAAAAATGACCATTTTTTTGGTCTTTATTAAAATGAAAAGGTTGATCGAAAAGTTTGGGGGATCTAAGAGTGTGGCAACCCAGTAGTCATGATTACTTCGAATTCTGACAATATGAGGGTCATGCTGCAGGTAGTGCAGCAAGAAGGCACTTATGTGCCTTGCGCATCTCGGAGCCCCAAAATTATTTTCCGGGCTAGATGCAGCTAAAAATTATTTTTAATTTTAAATCTGGTGAAGCTTTAGTATAGATGGCCTAATAGGATCAGTGCTGCACACTGCTACAAAGCCCAAATTATTTTCCAGTCAAGATACAGATAAACATGATTAGTAATTTGAAAGCTTAAAATGGTTGGTAGGGTGATTTTAACCAATCATCAAGCTTTTACTCTCCCCAGGATGACACAGGGGTAGAAAAGTCGTTTCGGATCCATGATTTGTTCATCTTTATGAACGTGAGTCTGTCTACATTATCAGTGGAGAGCCGCGTGCGCTTATCTGTCAGCACACCACCAGCAGCGCTGAACACACGTTCAGACAGAACGCTGGCTGCGGGGCATGACAAGATCTCCAAGGCGTAAGTGGCTAGCTCCGGCCATTTATCCAGATTGGAAGCCCAAAAAGAGCAAGGGTCCAGTGACACAGTCGTGGCTTCAATGTTTACTTGGAGATACTCCTGTACCATCGTCTCTAGGCGTTGACTATGTGTCAGACTTCTTGTCTCCTGTGGCCTTGCAAAGGATGGGCTAAAAAAGTGGTGAAATGATTCCGCAAAATTGATGTTACCAGCAGATACTGTGGTTCTGTTACGGTTTGAGTGCTGAACACTTGACGGTCCCACGGTTGGCAAGTTGGAACTGTGAGATTCACTACGTGCACCACTGGTATTTTGTGGAAAAGCACATGTAAGATTCTGCAACAGTCTCTGCTGATACTCCTGCATGCGTGCATCCCTTTCTATGGCAGGAATAATTTCTGCAAATTTACTTTTGTACCGGGGATCTAACAGTGTGGCAACCCAGTAGTCAGGATTATTTCTAATTCTCACAATTCGAGGGTCATGTTGCAGGTAGTGCAGCAAGAAGGCACTCATGTGTGTTGCGCATCCAGGAGCACCAAGTCCCTGTTGTGTTGGTGGCGAGGTAACAATCATGCTTCCTTCCTCTGTCCTCTCCCCCCAACCTCGCACAACAGAAATGTGATCAAGGTCTCCCTCATCTGATGAGTCTTCCATCAGTTCGTCCTCCACTTCTTCCTGGGCTCCTGCACCTTCCTCACTAGTTTGGCTGCTACCATGCGCCCTGGTAAAACCATCTCCCCCACTCTCACATGCCTGCCGCCTTGGTGCTGCCGACCGTCTGGACCTTGCAGATGTTAGCCCTTCCGCATACAACTCCTCCTCCTCTACTTCCTCCACCTCCTCTTGTGCCACCACCTGACTCCGAATTCTGTTTAACATGTGCTCCAGCATGTAAATCACCGGAATAGTCGTGCTGATAATGGCATCGTCAGCACTAAACATCTTCGTCGCCATTTCAAAACTGTGCAGAAGGGTGCATAGGTCCCTGATCTGAGACCACTCCTCCAGCGTGATTTGCCCCACCTCTGAATCTCATTGGCCCAGGCTATACGTCAGAACGTATTGCACCAGGGCTTGTCGGTGCTGCCACAGTCGCTGCAACATGTGCAGAGTTGAATTCCACCGGGTAGGCACATCGCATTTTAGCCGGTGAAGTGGCAGGCCCAACGACTTCTGTAGAGATGCAAGTCGCTGAGCTGCGGGATGCGAACGGCGGAAGTGAGCACACAGCGACCGTGCCCTCTGCAGAAGGCCATCTAGTCTGGGATAGTGGGCTAAAAATTGCTGGACAACCAGGTTCAACACGTGAGCCATACAAGGCACGTGTGTGACATTGCCCCGGCGAAGGGCCGCACCCAGGTTTGCAGCATTGTCGCACACGGCCTTCCCTGGTTTCAGGTCCAGTGGAGACAACCATTCATGAAATTGGTTCTCCAGAGCTGACCACAACTCCTCAGCTGTGTGACTCACATTTCCCAGACATTTCAATGTAAAAACCGCCTGATGACGTTGAGCCCTACTGCCAGCATAGTAAGGAGGTGTGCAGGATCCCTTCTGCGCAGTTAGAAAGCTTGTGGCATGACCAGACAGGCTTTGGGTGCAGGTGGAAGACCGAGAGGAGGTTGAGGAGGCAGAAGCAGTGGAGGAACTTTGACATAAAGAGGATTGACGCACAACTCGTGGGGACGGCAAGACTTGGACAGCAGCCCCTTGTCCTGCTGTCACCATAGTTACCCAGTGCCCAGTCAGCGACATGTAACGCCCCTGTCCATGCCTACTCGTCCAAGTGTCTGTGGTGAAATGCACCCTGTCACACACAGAGTTTCTCAAAGAAGCGGTGATGTTGTGTGCGACATGCTGGTGGAGCGCAGGCACACCTTTCTTTGAGAAGTAGTGCCGACTGGGCATCTGGTACTGGGGCACTGCGACGGACATAAGGTCTCGAAAATCCTCTGTGTCCACCAGGCGGAAAGGCAGCATTTCTGTAGCCAAGAGCTTGCAGATGGTGAAATTCAACCTCTTAGCTTTCTCATGGCTAGGAGGAAATGGTCTTTTACTTGTCCACATCTGAGGGACCGAGGGCTGGCTATTGTGCTTAGATGGGGTTGATAAGGGTGTCCCCGGCAAACTGCCGGTCTGTGAGGAAGATGCAGGCGGACATGTTAGGTTGCCTTGATCCAAAGGTGGTGCTATCGATGTCGGACAGCGCTCAACACCAGCTGGTGTTACCACCTCCAAAGAAAATGATGACCTGCCAATCACGCTGGCTGTTGCGGGTAAAGAGGTGGCAGGTCTGCGCCCCAAAACAGGTGTGACTGCTGTCCCCCCAGTCACAGAGGATGAAGAGGCCGCGGATGCACAAGATATGGCAGACGGTGATTGGCCCGGCCGGCTAGGCCGCATTGTAGCACACTGAGCTTCCCACTGCAACTTATGCTTCATGTCCATGTGCCGGTTCATGCATGAAGTACTCAAACTATGTATTTTTTGGCCTCTACTTAGCTTTTGCTGACAAATGTTACAGATAACACGAGTTGGGTCATCTTTATCGATCTGAAAAAATGCCCAGGCTATGCAAGGCTTAGCACCCATGCGACCTGAAGAGCCAACACGACTTGTGGTGAGAGGCAGAGTTGTGTTTGAGGATGCAGTTGTTGACGTGCTTCCAGTACTACGTCTCTGTCCAGGAAGGCGCAACCTGACCTCGTCGTCACTAGCATCTTCCTCCACCTCCTCTGCTGACCTCATCTCTTGGCTGACTGTGGGTTGACAGTAAGTGGGATCTCCGACCTCATCATCATCACCCTGTGCGTTATCACACCCGTCGTCCTCAGAGCCAACCTGTTCCTGCCCTGACAAAAAACTAAAGTTGTCGCTCCAATCAGGTATTTGAGTCTTATCATCGTCTTCCTCATTGTCTCCACCAACAGGAGTTACAGTTTGGGAATGAGGGTCTACATTATGGTCAGAACCTTCTGCGTCTGGTCCTGGATCCGACTCATAAAGATTCTGGGCATCAGTGCAGATCATTTCCTCGTCTGGATTCACAGAAGCGCTGGAGTCGACCTCTTATTCCCAGGCTATAGTATGAGTAAACAGCTCTGCAGACTCAACCATCTGTTCTACCTCATACTCAGACGGGCAGCTGGAGATTTGGGAGCTGTGAGGAAGCAAGTGCGATTTGGGTGACACCTTTGAGGACTGGAGTATTTGTGATGTTGAAGTTGATGTGGAGGAGAGCCCACTTAAAGGAGCACTTGATATCCGTTGAAGCACCTGCTGTTTTTGTGCCTCATCTGGAATTTGTAGCGATTGGCGTGGCCGTAAGAAAGGGATCTTATCACATTGTCCGCTAAAAGAAGTAGACATTTTAGTTTGGCTGGAAGATGGTCTTTCTTCTGCAGATGTTACTGTTGCTTTAACACCTACCCCACGGACACAACCTTTTTTCCCCTTCCCAACACGCCTATTCCCCTTTCCACCAGCAGCAGGCCTTTTTCCACTCATTTTGGTGGTTAACTAATTCACAACTCTGGAGTTGTTTGCACAAAAAAACAATGGATGGTAACCGAGCAGAGCTGAGTGGCCAAACTGTGGTATTAGGCCAAAACTATTGGCTGGGTTAGATGCAGAAAAAAATTATTTTGAATTTGCAACCTGATGGAGGTCAGTATAGATGGACTAATACAAATAGTCCCACACACAGCTAGAAGCCCAAATATTTTTTCAGAGGTACTGTAGATGCAGATAAAAATTATTTTTAATTTGCAACCTGATGGAGGTCAGTATAGATGGACTAATAGACCAAGTCCCACACACTGCTAGAAGCCCAAATATTTTTTCAGAGCTAGATGCAGAAAAAAATTATTTTTAATTTGCAACCTGATGGAGGTCAGTATAGATGGACTAATAGACCAAGTCCCACACACCGCTAGAAGCCCAACTATTTTTTCAGAGCTAGATGCAGAAAAAAATTATATTCAATTTGTAACCTGCTGGAGGTCAGTATAGAAGGACTAATAGAACAAGTCCCACACACTGCTAGAAGCCCAAATATTTTTTCAGAGCTAAATGAAGAAAAAAATTATTTTTAATTTGCAACCTGATGGAGGTCAGTATAGATGGACTAATAGACCAAGTCCCACACACTGCTAGAAGCCCAAATATTTTTTCAGAGCTAGATGCAGAAAAAAATTATTTTTAATTTGCAACCTGATGGAGGTCAGTATAGATGGACTAATAGACCAAGTCCCACACACCGCTAGAAGCCCAAATATTTTTTCAGAGCTAGATGCAGAAAAAAATTATTTTTAATTTGCAACCTGATGGAGGTCAGTATAGATGGACTAATAGACCAAGTCCCACACACCGCTAGAAGCCCAAATATTTTTTCAGAGCTAGATGCAGAAAAAAAATATTTTTAATTTGCAACCTGATGGAGGTCAGTATAGATGGACTAATAGACCAAGTCCCACACACCGCTAGAAGCCCAAATATTTTTTCAGAGCTAGATGCAGAAAAAAATTATTTTTAATTTGCAACCTGATGGAGGTCAGTATAGATGGACTAATAGACCAAGTCCCACACACCGCTAGAAGCCCAAATATTTTTTCAGAGCTAGATGCAGATAAAAATTATTTTTAATTTGCAACCTGATGGAGGTCAGTATAGATGGACTAATAGACCAAGTCCCACACACTGCTAGAAGCCCAAATACTTTTTCAGAGCTAGATGCAGAAAAAAATTATTTTTAATTTGCAACCTGATGGAGGTCAGTATAGATGGACTAATAGACCAAGTCCCACACACCGCTAGAAGCCCAAATATTTTTTCAGAGCTAGATGCAGAAAAAAATTATTTTTAATTTGCAACCTGATGGAGGTCAGTATAGATGGACTAATAGACCAAGTCCCACACACTGCTAGAAGCCCAAATATTTTTTCAGAGCTAGATGCAGAAAAAAATTATTTTTAATTTGCAACCTGATGGAGGTCAGTATAGATGGACTAATAGACCAAGTCCCACACACCGCTAGAAGCCCAACTATTTTTTCAGAGGTACTGTAGATGCAGATAAAAATTATTTTTAATTTGCAACCTGATGGAGGTCAGTATAGATGGACTAATAGACCAAGTCCCACACACTGCTAGAAGCCCAAATATTTTTTCAGAGCTAGATGCAGAAAAAAATTATTTTTAATTTGCAACCTGATGGAGGTCAGTATAGATGGACTAATAGACCAAGTCCCACACACCGCTAGAAGCCCAACTATTTTTTCAGAGCTAGATGCAGAAAAAAATTATATTCAATTTGTAACCTGCTGGAGGTCAGTATAGAAGGACTAATAGAACAAGTCCCACACACTGCTAGAAGCCCAAATATTTTTTCAGAGCTAAATGAAGAAAAAAATTATTTTTAATTTGCAACCTGATGGAGGTCAGTATAGATGGACTAATAGACCAAGTCCCACACACTGCTAGAAGCCCAAATATTTTTTCAGAGCTAGATGCAGAAAAAAATTATTTTTAATTTGCAACCTGATGGAGGTCAGTATAGATGGACTAATAGACCAAGTCCCACACACCGCTAGAAGCCCAAATATTTTTTCAGAGCTAGATGCAGAAAAAAATTATTTTTAATTTGCAACCTGATGGAGGTCAGTATAGATGGACTAATAGACCAAGTCCCACACACCGCTAGAAGCCCAAATATTTTTTCAGAGCTAGATGCAGAAAAAAAATATTTTTAATTTGCAACCTGATGGAGGTCAGTATAGATGGACTAATAGACCAAGTCCCACACACCGCTAGAAGCCCAAATATTTTTTCAGAGCTAGATGCAGAAAAAAATTATTTTTAATTTGCAACCTGATGGAGGTCAGTATAGATGGACTAATAGACCAAGTCCCACACACCGCTAGAAGCCCAAATATTTTTTCAGAGCTAGATGCAGATAAAAATTATTTTTAATTTGCAACCTGATGGAGGTCAGTATAGATGGACTAATAGACCAAGTCCCACACACTGCTAGAAGCCCAAATACTTTTTCAGAGCTAGATGCAGAAAAAAATTATTTTTAATTTGCAACCTGATGGAGGTCAGTATAGATGGACTAATAGACCAAGTCCCACACACCGCTAGAAGCCCAAATATTTTTTCAGAGCTAGATGCAGAAAAAAATTATTTTTAATTTGCAACCTGATGGAGGTCAGTATAGATGGACTAATAGACCAAGTCCCACACACTGCTAGAAGCCCAAATATTTTTTCAGAGCTAGATGCAGAAAAAAATTATTTTTAATTTGCAACCTGATGGAGGTCAGTATAGATGGACTAATAGACCAAGTCCCACACACCGCTAGAAGCCCAACTATTTTTTCAGAGCTAGATGCAGAAAAAAATTATATTCAATTTGCAACCTGCTGGAGGTCAGTATAGAAGGACTAATAGAACAAGTCCCACACGCTGCTAGAAGCCCAAATATTTTTTCAGAGCTAAATGAAGAAAGAAATTATTTTTAATTTGCAACCTGATGGAGATCAGTATAGATGGACTAATAGACCAAGTCCCACACACTGCTAGAAGCCCAAATATTTTTTCAGAGCTAGATGCAGAAAAAAATTATATTCAGTTTGCAACCTGATGGAGGTCAGTATAGATGGACTAATAGAATGATGCTATGCCCAAAAGATTTTACTTCACTAGGTGCAGTAAAAAAATTGGTATTCTATACACAGGTGTTATATCTTGCAACACAGATAGGCTACTCCACTGACTAACACACTCTGCAATAGGCCAAAAAGGATTAGCTTTGCTAGATTCAGCCAAATGCTGTGAAAAAAACTTGCACAGCACTGGCACAGACCTGCCTGGCAAAAACTGCTAGGAACTCATGTAACCTAGTCCTGAAAAGGACTCCAATTACAATTAGTCTTTACTCCCACAACCTATCTATTTAAGAGCACAGACCTCCCTGATAAAAGTCGTAGGAAATGCTGTAACCTAGTCCTTAAAAGGACTGCAATCACAACTATTCCCTACTCCCAAGCTATCTGTAGATTTGTGCGAAAATTGGCTTGAAATTAACAAGGTATAGCGCACACAGCAACAGCGGTGCCGTCTAACACGCAGCTGCAACAGTGAGAAAATGGTGGCGACGGGGAAAATGGCTTGGTCTTATAGGGCAAGGACATGTGACATACACTGCCAATGACACATGCCCTTGCTTGTGTGAAAAAAAGCACTTCGCTCCGTGTGTGCGCTGCTGATAGACTGACAGATTGCACCTCCCCACTGCAAATGCGGGAAAGAGAAAAAAAAATGGAGATCTTCATTGTTCCTGCAGAGATCCATCCCCTGCCCCTCCCCCCACCCCGCTGTACACTCAAACTGCGTATTAACATTAATTTTCATCATTACTGAGAAAAAATCCAGTTATGATTTTGGTGCACGAACAGTTATCGAACATAACCTCGAACAGCCGAATTTTTCTCAAATTGTTCGTGTTCGCCGAACGGCTCGAACACCGCCCAAAACAGCTCGAATTTGAGATTGGCGAACAGTTCGAGTAGAACAACGCTCATCTCTACTAGGCAGTTAGTTAGTCTGGAGTGCACAGAGAGTGAAAGGCTGTGTGTGCAGAGAAGCACGTGGGTTGCTGCATAGGCAGGCTAGGCATCCAGCGGTCCTGAAGCCCAGTCTAGACTCAGGAGCTCAAATAAGTGAGCCCAACGTGTGCCGACGCCTGTAAGAGCGGTGAAGAGCGGCAAGCTGCCGTTAGTGTGAGTAGCCTAGTGAGGGCCCGAGCGTGGCCAAAGGGGAGTGGAAAGTGAGTAGCAGTGGGGGCAGAGGAGTTTACCCAGCTCACCCCGAAACATATACCGGACACCGGGTCTGAGCTTACCGGGATCTCAACGACCCAGTAATGCATAACCGGAATCCCTGGAGAACTACAGGTCCCTGGTTCACCAGAGAGCTGATACGTTACAGAGCCAGGAGACACATAGGCCCCGTAAGCTGGGAGCGTGCACTCCAAGAGAAGGCCCTACCACAACGTCAGCCGGTGCAGAACAGAGATAAAGTTAGGCCTAGCTTCAGGCAGGTCAGAAACTTACTACGCAGAGGCAAGAAACAGGAGGCCCTACACACGCTCATTGGGGATGATCCTGATATGCACCCTTCACCCTACAGTGCTCCGGGATGTGCCTGATTTTCCACCAGTAAAAGGTACTGAAGTGACTACCGTGTCCGTCCCCATTCTTTCTCTGACCCGGCTGGGTCTCTCCTGTCCTGCATCCCCCTCTCCGTACGCTGCTCTGAGGCCTAGCTTCACCTGTGGGGAGCTATACCATTGAGCTGCCTTATCACCGGCCTTAGTGGACTGTCGCAGCGCTGGTGATTCTCACCAGAATCCACAGGTGGCATCACGAACTTCCATAAAACTAACAAACAATCCCCTTTTTAAAAGCTGACCCCATGGTTCGGACCCACGAGCCGACCACCACAACATCCCCAAGGTCAGGCAAAGGCCCGGGTACCGAGTCGTCCCCATCCCTCTGGGCGAGTCACAAGATCTCCTTCTCTACTTCCCTCTTATCTCTTCTTGTCATGGTCGCATATAAGATTTGTCCCATGCATCTCCGCTACTGTGTATTGCTGTACCCCAACACAATAGACTCTCGCCTACTGTGCAAACCTTGAAAAGGAAGCTGAAGACCCTCTTCTTGTGATAAGCATATAATCTGCGGTAAGCCTCTCTCCAGCATACCGCTGCATGACTAGCTGTACCCAGACCTACTTTATCCTCATCCATCCCTTGTAGATTGTTTATGTGCACTCACGGGCAAGGTCCTCTCTCCCCTTGTACCAGTTGGTGACCCCTTTTTACATGTAAAGCACCACCGAATAAATGTCGCTGTAATAGTAATAATAATTATAGTACTTGTACTCTGGGTCAATTGATAGCACTTTCCAGGTGTCTAGCGCTAATTTGATGTTTTTTGGCAGCTCTTGGGCCGGATCTAAGGTCATTCGAAACAAATGTTGAAACATTCGCTCATCTCTACACATAACCACCGACATGTGGACCAGTGAGTATGGCCAAGGACGTTACATCTCCCTAACTTCCCACTGGGTAAGTGTAGTGGCAGCTGAGAAGGAGGCAGAAGACATTGTAGTCCATGTCCTACCACCACCAAGGATTGCTGGACGTTTATCTGTTCAGGTTGCCTCCTCCTTTTACTCCGCTTACTCCACCACCTCTTCATCCAGCCATGCGAGAAATACACCACCAACTTCAGCACACCCAGGAAAAAACAACAGCAGGCTGTTCTGAAATTCATCTTTTTTGGGGAATAAATCCCACAATGCGCAGGAGCTGTGGACTGGGATCAAATAGCAGACAGATGAGTGGTTGGTGCCGGTGAACCTCAAGCCTGGCATGGTTTTGTGCAATAATGGGCAAAATTTCGTAGCAGCTCTTGACCTCACTGGTTTGACATACATCCCTTGCCTGGTGTATGTGAAGACTTGGTGGTGCAGAGCTTCCTGAAAAACTACCCACACATGTCGGAGCTGCTGCTGAAAGTGCAGGATGTCTATGCGCACTTTCTGCGTTCTCACGCTGTTTCTCGCGATTTTGCACTGCAGTGTCACTTCTGCCTTCCCGCTCACCAGCTGATATTTGATTTTTCAATAAGGTGGAACTCCGCCTTGCATATGCTGGAGAGACTTTATGAGCAGTAGCAGGAAATAGTGGAGATTCAGCTGTAGCACACCATGCTTAGTTGCTCTCCAGAACAACAACACTTCACCACCAATGAGTGGGCCTCCATGCTGGATGTGTGTGCCATCTCATGCTGCTTCAAATATTCCACCAATATGACCAGCGCTGAAGACACCATCATCAGAGTTACTATACCACTTATACGCCTGCTGGAAAAAACAATTCAGGTCATGATGGATGAAGTGGTGGTACCGAAGAAATAGGAGCAGGGCCAATTCACACCGTTATCATCCACATGTGGCTCGGAGGGTGGGTTGCTGTCCCAACATCGGTCAGGTACCCAACTGTACAGCCAGGTGACAATTTGGGAGGATGATGATAATGAGGAGGAACAACTGTGTTCGGAGCAGGATGGCACTCAGATCAGATCACGAGCATTACTAAAGCGTGGCTGTGTCATACTGAGTACTCAGATGATACATCTCCCACTGAGGACAGCTTGTCATTGCCTCCGGGCAGCCTGGCACACATGAGTAGTGATGAGCGAATATGTTCGAAATCCGATCTCAAATGTTAGATTCAACACGAATATGGCACATTAGGATTCGTGATCCAAAACGTGAGCATTTTTTCTTAAAATTGCTAAAATTGGTAACATTCGGTGAAAAAGTGTGGGAAAATTATTGTGTTTTTAACTATTTGCCTAGCACACTGCTTGTGTATGATGAGTGGGGGGACATGTTTGATGAGGGAAGGGGCTGGAGGGAGAGTAGACAGAAGCTGAGAGCAGTGCCGTGCTTCTAATTTTTTTTCTCTAACTTTATGTGTGCAAATCCGTAGCCAATCAGAGCGCAGGAAGCATCCACACTGTCCAGACACAAGGGCTTGTGCCATTGGCTGCTGAAATCTCATGTCCTCTCTATATAAAGAGCAGACATGTTCTGTGAGCGTCATCTTATGCATATAACTGGTCACAGACGCTGCTGCTGTAGCCTGCTCCTGTATACTGAGAGATTTTAGCTAGATATATAGGCGATTGCTTGTAAGTGAGGTATTTTACAAAACTAGTGTCCTGTGTGTCTGTGAAATTGGCAGATTTTTTTTTTTTCTTCTGCTATTACTGAGGTCCAGACAAAGACAGCATGGTCCATGTCAGAGAAATCTGTTGTGCACTGTTTCTATTGCGCTCCATGCACGAGTATCCCTTTATTTTTTCACTTGTTAATGTGATACAGCAAGCAAGCCCTAGTAGTCCACCTTTTCATTTTGTGGTGTTGAAATTCATCTGTATTCTCCTGAGTGCAAAATACAAAAATCTATTTTTTTCATTTGCTAATGTGATAGCACAAGCTATAGTAGCCCACCTAGCCCACCTTGTCATTTTTTAGGGGTCAATTTCAGCTGTATGCACATCTATTTTTTCTATTGCTAACCAGAGTAAAAAAAATATTTTTTTCTGTGACAAACATGATACAGTCTGCTATAAGCCACCTAGTCCTTTTGTGGGGGTGAAATTCAGCTGTTTTCAGAGTAACAAAAATCTATTTTTCCAGTTGCAAGCCAGAGTACAAAAAATATTTTTTTCTGTGACAAACGTGATGCAGTTTGCTATAAGCCTCCTAGTCCTTTTGTGGTGGTGATATTAAGCTGTGTGTAGACTGAGTAAACAAACTATTTTTTTCTGCTGCTAACAAGAGTAAAAAAATATTTTTTTTTTTGTGACAAACATGATGCAGTACGTCATATGTCATCTTGTCATTTTGTGGCGGTGAAATTCAGCTGTATGCAGATATTATGCAGAGTAAAAAAATCTATTTTTGTCTGTGATTAACATGATACAGCAGGCTAGATCTGAGTTTGAAATATCTTGGAGCATATATTCCATGTTATACAGCCATCATCCACAGTAAAAAAATACTTCTTCTGTTACTAATGTTATACAGCAGGGGACATCTCAGTTTGAAATAGTTTGGAGCATATCTCCTATGTTATACAGGGTTCATCCACAGTAAAAAAAATACTTTCTTCTGTTACTAACGTTATACAGAAGGGGACTTCTCAGTTTGAAATAGTTTGGTGCATATCTCCTGTTACGATGCCGGGTGGTGGAACCATTGTGCCGTGGTACAAGGAGGGACCAGAGGGGTGTAACTAGGGACCTTACTCGGACCAACCTTGGCTATGTGGCGGCTTAGTCGACTCTGTGAACCAGGGAGGGAAAGAGAAGGGGGACCAGGTGCTACTCTGGGACTGACCTTGAGTGAGAGCAGGCGATTCCCACGGGACTGACATCTGAGGCTGACTGCCACGGAAGATAGGCTGGTAGACGGACACGGTTGGTAGGCAGATCGGCAGGCTCGGCTGGCAGGCAGGCTGGCGGGTACTGCTTGATAGACAGCCTGGCAGACACGGCTGATGGACAGGCTGGCGGACATGGCTGATGGACAGGCTGGCGGTCACGTCTGATAGAGTGGCGGGCACAGCTGATAGACAGACTGACGAGCAGCACTGGGACCTGAGAACTGACAGGAAGGTTAGGAACCAAACAGACAACGTTGCAGAGACACTTCCATGTTGGAGGTGCCTTAAATAATACCTGTCCACCGGCTCTTGGCCGCGGACATTTTAAGATGGCATGCATGGCACCTTTAAGAGCCATAGAGCATGCGCACTTGTGCCCTAAGCACAGTGCCCGGGGATCTGCACGCACCCAAGCACAGCCTGCATGGGGGACAGCCAGCGGTAAAGGGGTCGGCATCTCTGCTGGGAATTAGACAGAGATGCCGGCGCTACAGTATCCCCCTTTATGATCCCCTCTTCTTCAAGCGCGCAAGAAGTTTTTCCAGAAGAAGAGGAGCATGAATGTTCTCCCTGGGCTCCCATGACCGCTCCTCAGGACCAAACCCCTTCAATCCACAAGAAAGAATTTTTTTCCGCTTACCCTCTTGGTAGCCAGAATGTTCTCTACCTCAAAAACGTCCTTAGTGGAGACTGGAGCTGGAGTGGTACCTGGATCGTCAGAGAAACGATTGAGGATGACAGGATTGAGGAGAGACACGTGAAATGAATTGTGATCTGTAATGAGGCAGGGAGTTACAGCTAATACACCACAGAATTGATCTGTCTCAAAATCTCAAAAGGACCAATGAACCACGTACCCAACTTGTAAGAAGGTATCTTGAGATGAACATACTTGGAGGATAACCAGACCTTGTCCCCTGGATGGAATAGAGGCAGATCCAGATGTCTCTTGCATGTTTTTTCATCCGCTCAGAGGACTGCAGCAATGCAGACTTAGTGTCCTCCCAGACCTCAGAAAAGTTTTTAACGAGAGACACCTCAGCTGGATTGTCAACAGAAGTAGAAACAGGAAACTGAATATTGGGATGCTGACCGTACACCACAAAAAATGGAGATTTGGCTGAGTATTCACTCACATGGTTATTGTATGAAAATTCTGTCCAGGGCAGGAGTTCCACCCAGTTGCTATGGTGAGCATTGACGAAGTGCCAGAGGAAGCTTGTAATGATCTGATTGATACACTGAACCTGGCTATTAGACTGTGGATGATAAGATGATGAAAAATCCAATGTGACGTTCAGAAGCTTGCACGTGGCTCTCCAGAAGTGTGAAGTAAACTGAACCCCTCTATTCGAGATTATATGAAGAGGTAGGCCATGGAGAATGAACTCTTTAGCCAGCACAGGCCCAGAGGGAAGACAAAGCAAGGGAATAAAGGGAGCCATCTTGAAGAAGCGGTCAGCGACCACCAAAATGACAGTGCAACAGGCCGATACAGGAAGATCTGTGATGAAACCCATTGCAATATGTTGCCACGGAGAGAAAGGCACATGTAGAGGAAGTAGTCGACCAGTCGGAAGTTTTCTTGTTTAGAGCACAGGAAGATCAGGCAGAGACAAAATCCGCAACGTCCTTGCGCAGGGTTGGTCACCAATAATGTCGGGAAATGAGCAGAACCATTTTCTTCTGACCCGCAAGGCCTGATAATTTTGGACGAAGGAGCCCAGAGTAGGACCCTCTTCCTATCCGGAGCCGCAAAAAACGTCTTACCAGGAGGAAGATGAGACAGATCAAACGGGGCAACAGAAATTAATCTGGAGGGCTCAATGATGTGTTGAGGCTCCTCCTCTTGGTTGGTCGACAGAAATGATCTGGAGAGCGTATCTGCCTTGATATTTGTATCTGCCAGCCGGAAGTGGAGAGTGAAATTGAAGCGGGCAAAGAACAGAGACCATCTGGCCTGACGAGGGTTAAGTCGTTGAGCGGACTGCAAGTAGGCGAGATTCTTATGGTCCGTGTTGATGACCACCGGATGCAGGGACCCCTCTAATAAGAACTGCTATTCCTCCAGCTCCAGTTTGATGGCAAGCAGTTCCCAATTTCCAATCAAATAATTGTGCTCCGAGGAAGAAAAGAGCTTGGAAAAGAAGCCGCAGGTCATCATTCGCCAGGACGAGGATTTCTGGGTGAGAACTGCTCCGGCCCCTGAGGAAGAGGCATCAACCTCCAGAAAGAACTGCTTGTTACAGTCAGGGCAATGTAGCACCAGAGCAGAAGAGAAGTCTTGTTTCAAGGACACGAAGGCACTCTCCGGCTTGGAAGACCATTCTTCGGATTAACCCCTTTGTGGGTCAGGGCAGAGATGGGAGCAGTCTGGGAGGAGAAATGAGGAATGAACAGGCAGTAATAATTAGCAAATCCCAGAAACCGCTGAATAGCCTTCAGCCCCTCAGGTCAGGGCCACTTTAGAACAGCAGATACTTTCTCGGGGTCCAGCTTAAGACCTATCTCCGAGATTATGTATCCCAGGAATGGAAGAGAAGTCTGCTCAAAAATGCATTTCTCGAATTTGGCATACAGACGATTCTTCCTGAGCCTCTGCAATACCTGTCGAACGTCTCTGTGAGGGAACATCAGAAGAGAACTCCAGGATATTGTCCAGGTACACTACACTACCACGTATGCATATAGAAGATCTCAGAAGATGTCATTCACCAGCTCTTGAAAGACTGCTGGTGCGTTGCAGAGTCAGAAGGGCATCACGCGGTACTCGCAGTGGCCATCCCGAGTGTTAAATGCCATCTTCCACTTGTCACTCTGGCGAATCCAGATCAGATTGTATGTGCCACGTAGATCAAGCTAAGTGAAGTTTGTGCACCTATGAGGCAATGAAACAACTCGGAGATGAGAGGCAAAGGATGCTTGTTTTTTATATTTATTTGATTTAGACCCAGTTAGTCAATGCAAGGGCGAAGAGAGCCGTCCTTCTTCTTGACGAAGAAGAATCCTGCTCCAGCCGGAGAGTTGGATTTCTGGATAAATCAGACTCGCCCCCTGGGCCGCGGGGCACTCGAGACCGGGCCTCTGTACGATGCTGGGGGTAGTAGTGGTGGCAGCCCGGTCCCGTGGCTCATGTGCTGTATGCTAATTGTCCCTAACCAGGGAACATCCCTCCTGCTCTCAGACACAGCCTTTATTATTTGTGGCATCCAGGCCTGGGGTGACACATTCCCCCCTAGTAAAAGTTTAGTACTCCGGGACTAAGCCTTTTTGGTCAAAAACAAACAGGGTATTTATGCATGACCATGAAAACACTACAGGGAAGGAAATAGCAAACAACATCACATATTGAGTTCTTAGGGTCACAGTGTGGTCTGTGACCAGGTGTCCTTTTCACCAACACAAGGGGAGCCTTAACCAGGTGGGGGTCTGTCCTTGCCCCGAGTCCTTGACAGTCTTTATTCATTCCTTTGGTTAAGCTCCGAACATATTTTACAAGAAAGTCCCGGTTACTCAAAGTTCATAAACTGATAGTCCATACAGTCAACTGAAAGAAACTGAAAAAACATAATTACTGGTCATGCAATTAACTGTTTAAACATTTGACAAATATTTACAAGGGTTATTTACAGTTCTTTACACACCCTATATTTTCCAGCGAGAAGGTATCTGCCCTCTAGTGCTCCAGGTTGACCTGCGTAACCCACTGTCTGGTGGTGGTCTAACCTGGCTTTCCCCACTAGCATTTAGGGTACAGCTACTAGCTGGGTTTACAGGCAGTTCAGGCAGCTGTCTGCGGATCCTTTGGCTTACCGCAGGCATGGCAGGCTTACTGTCAGCAGAGGGTTGACTCTCCTGGGCTGCTGGCATGGGTTCTTCTGCCTCTGGGGCTGCTTGTTCTTCTGATTCTTCCTGCTCTCCTGTAGGTTCCTGCTGGGTTGGTTGAAGGAAGTGTAGGACGGGTACCACTATTGGGTCGTTTATCCGAGTCCAGGACCGGGGGAACTCTCCAAGAACTGTGCTGATCATTTCTTCCTTGTCCTCTGCGGGTTCAAGGTCATCTTGATCTTCTCCTGCACTCTGTAGTTGCTCGGGGCACCTTTTTAGGTGGTCTCTGGAGACGGTGCTAGTGGTTTCTCCTCCATCCTTGGTAATTACACATACCTTCGAGTTGTCGTGGTTGGACAGCAGTACTGTGTACGGGTCTCTCTCCCACTGGTCATCTAGCTTGTGAAGCTTTCTCTTCCGCTTCAGGACCTGCTCGCCAGGTTCCAGGGGACCAGCAGGGGCGTTTTGGTTGAAGAGCCTCTCTTGCTTTTCTCTTGCTTGAGCCAGGCTCCTCTCCACGCTCTCCTGTACATTTTTGCACTGTAGCCGCCATTCCGTATCCCAGTCCTCATCTGGGGAGATGTCCTCGGGTGTCTGGACTCCCATCTCCAGGTCTATCGGCAGCTTACTTGGTCTTGCTCGCATCAGGTAAGCCGGGGTGCAATTTGTAGCATTCACCGGGATATGGTTGTATAAGTCTATCAGGTCTGGCAGCTTCTCCGGACACAGGCTGCGTTCTTCCAGGGGCAACGTCTTGAGGAGATCAATGACGATATTATTCATTTTCTCACACAGCCCGTTGGTTTGCGGGTGGTAAGGCGTTGTACGAATCTTCTTACAGCCGTAGAGGTTGCAGAACTCCTGGAGGATTTCCGCCTCGAACGCTGAACCTAGATCTGTCAAGACCTGTTCCGGATACCCGTGTGGACGGCAGAAGTGTTGTTGGAAGGGTCTGGCCGCTGTTTGGGCTGTCAAGTCTTTAACAGGAACCACCACCAGGAACCAGGAATAGTGATCCACTATTGTCAGGGCATAGACGTAGCCCGACCGGCTTGGAGCCAATTTTACATGGTCCAGAGCTACCAGCTCAAGAGGCTGCCTGGTGACGATGGGCCTCAAGGGTGTCTTCTGGCTGGTACGGTCCTTCCTTCTGAGTAGAGATGAGCGTTGTTCTACTCGAACTGTTCGCCAATCTCAAATTCGAGCTGTTTTGGGCGGTGTTCGAGCCGTTCGGCGAACACGAACAATTTGAGAAAAATTCGGCTGTTCGAGGTTATGTTCGATAACTGTTCGTGCACCAAAATCATAACTGGATTTTTTCTCAGTAATGATGAAAATTAATGTCAATACGCAGTTTGAGTGTACAGCGGGGTGGGGGGAGGGGCAGGGGATGGATCTCTGCAGGAACAATGAAGATCTCCATTTTTTTTTCTCTTTCCCGCATTTACAGTGGGGAGGTGCAATCTGTCAGCCTATCAGCAGCGCACACACGGAGCGAAGTGCTTTTTTTCACACAAGCAAGGGCATGTGTCATTGGCAGTGTATGTCACATGTCCTTGCCCTATAAGACCAAGCCATTTTCCCCGTCGCCACCATTTTCTCACTGCTGCAGCTGCGTGTTAGACGGCACCGCTGTTGCTGTGTGTGCTATACCTTGTTAATTTCAAGCCAATTTTCGCACAAATATACAGATAGCTTGGGAGTAGGGAATAGTTGTGATTGCAGTCCTTTTAAGGGCTAGGTTACAGCATTTCCCACGACTTTTATCAGGCAGGTCTGTGCTCTTAAATAGATAGGTTGTGGGAGTAAAGACTAATTGTAATTGGAGTCCTTTTCAGGACTAGGTTACATCAGTTCCTATCAGTTTTTGCCAGGCAGGTCTGTGCCAGTGCTGTGCAAGTTTTTTTCACAGCATTTGGCTGAATCTAGCAAAGCTAATCCTTTTTGGCCTATTGCAGAGTGTGTTAGTCAGTGGAGTAGCCTATCTGTGTTGCAAGATATACCACCTGTGTATAGAATACCAATTTTTTTACTGCACCTAGTGAAGTAAAATCTTTTGGGCATAGCATCATTCTATTAGTCCATCGATACTGACCTCCATCAGGTTGCAAACTGAATCTAATTTTTTTCTGCATCTAGCTCTGAAAAAATATTTGGCCTTCTAGCAGTGTGTGGGACTTGTTCTATTAGTCCACCTATACTGACCTCCATCAGGTTGCAAACTGAATATATTTTTTTCTGCATCTACCTCTGAAAAAATATTGGGCTTCTAGCTGTGTGTGGGACTTGTTGTATTAGTCCATCTATACTGACCTCCATCAGGTTGCAAACTGAATATATTTTTTTCTGCATCTACCTCTGAAAAAATATTGGGCTTCTAGCTGTGTGTGGGTCTTGTTCTATTAATCCATCTATACAGACCTCCATCAGGTTGCAAACTGAATATAATTTTTTCTGCATCTAGCTCTGAAAAAATATTTGGCCTTCTAGTAGTGTGTGGGACTTTCTCTGTTAGTCCATCTATACTGACCTCCATCAGGTTGCAAACTGAATATATTTTTTTCTGCATCTACCTCTGAAAAAATATTTGGCTTCTAGCTGTGTGTGGGTCTTGTTCTATTAATCCATCTATACTGACCTCCATCAGGTTGCAAACTGAATATAATTTTTTTCTGCATCTAGCTCTGAAAAAATATTTGGCCTTCTAGTAGTGTGTCGGACTTTCTCTATTAGTCCATCTATACTGACCTCCATCAGGTTGCAAATTAAAAATAATTTTTATCTGCATCTACAGTACCTCTGAAAAAATATTTGGGCTTCTAGCTGTGTGTGGGACTTGTTGTATTAGTCCATCTATACTGACCTCCATCAGGTTGCAAACTGAATATATTTTTTTCTGCATCTACCTCTGAAAAAATATTGGGCTTCTAGCTGTGTGTGGGACTTGTTGTATTAGTCCATCTATACTGACCTCCATCAGGTTGCAAACTGAATATATTTTTTTCTGCATCTACCTCTGAAAAAATATTGGGCTTCTAGCTGTGTGTGGGTCTTATTCTATTAATCCATCTATACAGACCTCCATCAGGTTGCAAACTGAATATAATTTTTTTCTGCATCTAGCTCTGAAAAAATATTTGGCCTTCTAGCAGTGTGTGGGACTTGTTCTATTAGTCCACCTATACTGACCTCCATCAGGTTGCAAATTCAAAATAATTTTTTGTATGCATCTAGCTCTGAAAAAATATTTGGCCTTCTAGCAGTGTGTGGGACTTTCTCTGTTAGTCCATCTATACTGACCTCCATCAGGTTGCAAATTAAAAATAATTTTTTTCTGCATCTACAGTACCTCTGAAAAAATATTTGGGCTTCTAGCTGTGTGTGGGACTTGTTGTATTAGTCCATCTATACTGACCTCCATCAGGTTGCAAACTGAATATATTTTTTTCTGCATCTACCTCTGAAAAAATATTGGGCTTCTAGCTGTGTGTGGGTCTTGTTCTATAAATCCATCTATACAGACCTCCATCAGGTTGCAAACTGAATATATTTTTTTCTGCATCTACCTCTGAAAAAATATTGGGCTTCTAGCTGTGTGTGGGACTTGTTGTATTAGTCCATCTATACTGACCTCCATCAGGTTGCAAATTGAATATAATTATTTTCTGCATCTAACCCAGCCAATAGTTTTGGCCTAATACCACAGTTTGGCCACTCAGCTCTGCTCGATTACCATCCATTGTTTTTTTGTGCAAACAACTCCAGAGTTGTGAATTAGTTAACCACCAAAATGAGTGGAAAAAGGCCTGCTGCTGGTGGAAAGGGGAATAGGCGTGTTGGGAAGGGGAAAAAAGGTTGTGTCCGTGGGGTAGGTGTTAAAGCAACAGTAACATCTGCAGAAGAAAGACCATCTTCCAGCCAAACTAAAATGTCTACTTCTTTTAGCGGACAATGTGATAAGATCCCTTTCTTGCGGCCACGCCAATCGCTACAAATTCCAGATGAGGCACAAAAACAGCAGGTGCTTCAACGGATATCAAGTGCTCCTTTAAGTGGGCTCTCCTCCACATCAACTTCAACATCACAAATACTCCAGTCCTCAAAGGTGTCACTCAAATCGCACTTGCTTCCTCACAGCTCCCAAATCTCCAGCTGCCCGTCTGAGTATGAGGTAGAACAGATGGTTGAGTCTGCAGAGCTGTTTACTCATACTATAGCCTGGGAATCAGAGGTCGACTCCAGCGCTTCTGTGAATCCAGACGAGGAAATGATCTGCACTGATGCCCAGAATCTTTATGAGTCGGATCCAGGACCAGACGCAGAAGGTTCTGACCATAATGTAGACCCTCATTCCCAAACTGTAACTCCTGTTGGTGGAGACAATGAGGAAGACGATGATAAGACTCAAATACCTGATTGGAGCGACAACTTTAGTTTTTTGTCAGGGCAGGAACAGGTTGGCTCTGAGGACGACGGGTGTGATAACGCACAGGGTGATGATGATGAGGTCGGAGATCCCACTTACTGTCAACCCACAGTCAGCCAAGAGATGAGGTCAGCAGAGGAGGTGGAGGAAGATGCTAGTGACGACGAGGTCAGGTTGCGCCTTCCTGGACAGAGACGTAGTACTGGAAGCACGTCAACAACTGCATCCTCAAACACAACTCTGCCTCTCACCACAAGTCATGGTGGCTCTTCAGGTCGCATGGGTGCTAAGCCTTGCATAGCCTGGGCATTTTTTCAGATCGATAAAGATGACCCAACTCGTGTTATCTGTAACATTTGTCAGCAAAAGCTAAGTAGAGGCCAAAAAATACATAGTTTGAGTACTTCATGCATGAACCGGCACATGGACATGAAGCATAAGTTGCAGTGGGAAGCTCAGTGTGCTACAATGCGGCCTAGCCGGCCGGGCCAATCACCGTCTGCCATATCTTGTGCATCCGCAGCCTCTTCATCCTCTATGACTGGGGGGACAGCAGTCACACCTGTTTTGGGGCGCAGACCTGCCACCTCTTTACCCGCAACAGCCAGCGTGATTGGCAGGTCATCATTTTCTTTGGAGGTGGTAACACCAGCTGGTGTTGAGCGCTGTCCGACATCGATAGCACCACCTTTGGATCAAGGCAACCTAACATGTCCGCCTGCATCTTCCTCACAGACCGGCAGTTTGCCGGGGACACCCTTACCAACCCCGTCTAAGCACAATAGCCAGCCCTCGGTCCCTCAGATGTGGACAAGTAAAAGACCATTTCCTCCTAGCCATGAGAAAGCTAAGAGGTTGAATTTCACCATCTGCAAGCTCTTGGCTACAGAAATGCTGCCTTTCCGCCTCGTGGACACAGAGGATTTTCGAGACCTTATGTCCGTCGCAGTGCCCCAGTACCAGATGCCCAGTCGGCACTACTTCTCAAAGAAAGGTGTGCCTGCGCTCCACCAGCATGTCGCACACAACATCACCGCTTCTTTGAGAAACTCTGTGTGTGACAGGGTGCATTTCACCACAGACACTTGGACGAGTAGGCATGGACAGGGGCGTTACATGTCGCTGACTGGGCACTGGGTAACTATGGTGACAGCAGGACAAGGGGCTGCTGTCCAAGTCTTGCCGTCCCCACGAGTTGTGCGTCAATCCTCTTTATGTCAAAGTTCCTCCACTGCTTCTGCCTCCTCAACCTCCTCTCGGTCTTCCACCTGCACCCAAAGCCTGTCTGGTCATGCCACAAGCTTTCTAACTGCGCAGAAGGGATCCTGCACACCTCCTTACTATGCTGGCAGTAGGGCTCAACGTCATCAGGCGGTTTTTACATTGAAATGTCTGGGAAATGTGAGTCACACAGCTGAGGAGTTGTGGTCAGCTCTGGAGAACCAATTTCATGAATGGTTGTCTCCACTGGACCTGAAACCAGGGAAGGCCGTGTGCGACAATGCTGCAAACCTGGGTGCGGCCCTTCGCCGGGGCAATGTCACACACGTGCCTTGTATGGCTCACGTGTTGAACCTGGTTGTCCAGCAATTTTTAGCCCACTATCCCAGACTAGATGGCCTTCTGCAGAGGGCACGGTCGCTGTGTGCTCACTTCCGCCGTTCGCATCCCGCAGCTCAGCGACTTACATCTCTACAGAAGTCGTTGGGCCTGCCACTTCACCGGCTAAAATGCGATGTGCCTACCCGGTGGAATTCAACTCTGCACATGTTGCAGCGACTGTGGCAGCACCGACAAGCCCTGGTGCAATACGTTCTGACGTATAGCCTGGGCCAACGAGATTCAGAGGTGGGGCAAATCACGCTGGAGGAGTGGTCTCAGATCAGGGACCTATGCACCCTTCTGCACAGTTTTGAAATGGCGACGAAGATGTTTAGTGCTGACGATGCCATTATCAGCATGACTATTCCGGTGATTTACATGCTGGAGCACATGTTAAACAGAATTCGGAGTCAGGTGGTGGCACAAGAGGAGGTGGAGGAAGTAGAGGAGGAGGAGTTGTATGCGGAAGGGCTAACATCTGCAAGGTCCAGACGGTCGGCAGCACCAAGGTGGCAGGCATGTGAAGGTGGGGGAGATGGTTTTACCAGGGCGCATGGTAGCAGCCAAACTAGTGAGGAAGGTGCAGGAGCCCAGGAAGAAGTGGAGGACGAACTGATGGAAGACTCATCAGATGAGGGAGACCTTGATCACATTTCTGTTGTGCGAGGTTGGGGGGAGAGGACAGAGGAAGGAAGCATGATTGTTACCTCGCCACCAACACAACAGGGACTTGGTGCTCCTGGATGCGCAACACACATGAGTGCCTTCTTGCTGCACTACCTGCAACATGACCCTCGAATTGTGAGAATTAGAAATAATCCTGACTACTGGGTTGCCACACTGTTAGATCCCCGGTACAAAAGTAAATTTGCAGAAATTATTCCTGCCATAGAAAGGGATGCACGCATGCAGGAGTATCAGCAGAGACTGTTGCAGAATCTTACTTGTGCTTTTCCACAAAATACCAGTGGTGCACGTAGTGAATCTCACAGTTCCAACTTGCCAACCGTGGGACCGTCAAGTGTTCAGCACTCAAACCGTAACAGAACCACAGTATCTGCTGGTAACATCAATTTTGCGGAATCATTTCACCACTTTTTTAGCCCATCCTTTGCAAGGCCACAGGAGACAAGAAGTCTGACACATAGTCAACGCCTAGAGACGATGGTACAGGAGTATCTCCAAGTAAACATTGAAGCCACGACTGTGTTACTGGACCCTTGCTCTTTTTGGGCTTCCAATCTGGATAAATGGCCGGAGCTAGCCACTTACGCCTGGGAGATCTTGTCATGCCCCGCAGCCAGCGTTCTGTCTGAACGTGTGTTCAGCGCTGCTGGTGGTGTGCTGACAGATAAGCGCACGCGGCTCTCCACTTATAATGTAGACAGACTCACGTTCATAAAGATGAACAAATCATGGATCCGAAACGACTTTTCTACCCCTGTGTCATCCTGGGGAGAGTAAAAGCTTGATGATTGGTCAAAATCACCCTACCAACCGTTTTAAGCTTTCAAATTACTAATCATGTTTATCTGTATCTTGACTGGAAAATAATTTGGGCTTTGTAGCAGTGTGCAGCACTGATCCTATTAGGCCATCTATACTAAAGCTTCACCAGATTTAAAATTAAAAATAATTTTTAGCTGCATCTAGCCCGGAAAATAATTTTGGGGCTCCGAGATGCGCAAGGCACATAAGTGCCTTCTTGCTGCACTACCTGCAGCATGACCCTCATATTGTCAGAATTCGAAGTAATCATGACTACTGGGTTGCCACACTGTTAGATCCCCCAAACTTTTCGATCAACCTTTTCATTTTAATAAAGACCAAAAAAATGGTCATTTTTGAAATTATAAGCATTAGCAGGTTGTTAGAAACTGAAATCAAACAGTTTTCAACTCAAAACTTTATTCTAGGTGATGTTACATTTGCACATAGGACCCCTTGTTCGAAAGGAGCTTCTGAACTCTCTCGTCCATTGAATTTATCAGGTTTTGGATGGTTTCTGCTTCAATTGTTTTGCATGAGGACAGAATACCCTCCCAGAGCTGTTGCTTAGATGTGAACTGCCTCCCGCCATCATAGACACTCCTTTTAATGATGCTCCAAAGGTTCTGAATGGGGTAGAGGTCAGGGGAGCATGGGGGTCACACCATAAGTTTGTCCCCTTTTATGCCCATATCAGCCAGAGATGCAGATGTTTTATGTGCAGCATGAGATGGTGCATTATCATGCAGAAAAATGATCTTGCTGTGAAATACACGGTTCTTCTTCTTGAACCATGGCAGGAAGTGCTGTTTGAGAAAATCCACATACATTATGGAGTTCATCTTTAGCGCCTTCAGGGATCCTAAAGGGGCCGACAATCTCTCTCCCCATGATTCCAGCCCAAAACATTACTCCACCTCCTCCTTGTTGGCGCTGTAGCCGTGTTTGCGTGGGGTGTCCATCAACCAGCCATCCTCCACTCCATCCATCTGGACCATCGAGCGCTGCACGGCACTCATCCGTGAACAAAACAGTTTTGAAATCAGTCTTCATGTAATGTTTGGCCCACTGGAGCCGTTTCTGCTTGTGTGAAGTGGATAGAGGAGGTCGACAGGATGGCGCATGCACAGCTGCAAACCTCTGAAGGACCCTGCATCTTGTTGTTCGGGGGACGTTGGAGGCACAAGCAGCTTCAAAAACTTGTCTGCTGCTATGACAAGGCTTTTTTGCCGCTGCTCTTTCAACCTGACGTAATTGCCTGTAGGAAAGAGTCCTCAATTTGCCCTTATCAGCACGCACACGTGTGTACTGTGAATCAGCTACATACTTCTTGATTGCCAAGACACTTCATCCTGATCATCGCACAATGTTGATTGTAGTCATGCCTTGACCTAAACACTCCACAATTTGTTGCTTCTCAGCAGCCGACACATCCTTTTTCTTTCCCATTTTGGCAGAAAATGTAGGCTGCTTAATAATGTGAGAGAGCCTTCTTAAGTAGTCTTGCCTTTCATTGGACACACCTGCCAAACTAATTAGCACAGGTGTCTGCAATTGCTTACAGTGATATAAAGAGCCCTGACACACATCACCATCAATGAGTTTAACTGACAAACAAACAAATTCTTCCCTTATCACTCCTAAACACTTTTTGCATAATAATTTGGAACGCAGTGTACATGTGCTTTTCCACAAAACACCAGTGGTTCACGTAGTGAATCTTACAGTTCTAACTTGCCAACCGTGGTCTGTATGGAGTTGTTCAATAAAGGGCCCAAAATTAAGATAACATAGATGGGAGAGGTCTCTATGAATAGGAATTCCTAAGTATTTGATACCCTGTGAGGGCCAGGCAAAGGGAAAGTTGGACTGGATGGAATCCTATATGGATTTGGGGAGGGAGACATCGAGGGCCTCAGACTTCGCTGCATTGATTTTAAAATTTTACCATGTAACAAAGTGATCTATTTCAGCCATAACAGCATGGATGGATATATGTGATTGAGTGATATATACTAGGACATCATCAGCAAATAGAGAGCACTTGTACTCGGTGCCTCCCACCTCAATCCACCTAATATTGGTGTTATGGCGAATTGATGAGAGCAGGTGCTCCGTCACTAGGATGTATAAGAGAGGGGACAGAGGACATCACTGCCTTGTCCCATTGGTGATTGTGAAAGGTGATGAAAATGTTCTGACGCACCCCCTGGGCCTTGGGACACCCGGAGCCGGACCCTTTTTGGTGGATGCTGGTGGTTGTAGTCTTCGTGGCGGCGACCCGGTTCTTGGCTCAGGGCGGTCAAACCAGTGGCGGAACTATTTATGTGGTTTTGATGTTTAAATGTTCGACTACGCCACCCGTGGATTGCGGTCAGAGTGAACCGCCGCTACAGGGCAGACCGCTGAGGCTGGTGTTGTGGGTGCAGCAGAGCGTAGCATAACTCCCCACGGGAGGAGTATAGCCTCAGGGCAGTGTATGCGGAGGATGGGGGTGATGGTGCAGGGCAGCAGCAGTAACGACACGGAGTCAGTGATGCAGTTCAGGGCCTTTACTCACAGTTCTTATTATCCAGACCACGTCTGCAGGTAACGGCTGCCCACGTCGTACTGTGCTCACCAGGTGAGGGGCTCAGACAACTCCCAGATAACTTTGGAGCACTTCACATAACCCCCTTTGTGTGTCCTTTGTCTGGCCTTTCTTACCAACACTTCTGTCCGGCTGCCTCGGGCCTCCTCTTGGTAAACTTGGCACCAGTTTCCCTGACCCTATGTGGTGCCTTCCTAGCGGGTGTAGCGAGGAGCTGCGCCACATAAAATGTCAGAGCCTCCGGTTTCTAGCTGAGGGTCGTTTCCTGCCTCCACTAGTTCGGGGACCGGTCTCCCCCTTTGGCCTGACCCCTCCACGCAGGTGGATTCGGGCGTGCGGTGGCGACTCGCCCGTCCGCACCCCTGGGATCCCTTCATTCCTCGTTCCTGGAGCCTTCTCCGCTCCTCTTCCTTCCTTCTCCCACTTCCAGGCCTGGGCCTCTGTTACTAGGCCCGCCTCCGGAGCAGAGCTCATGCAGAGCCCCTGCTCCCTGCCACTTCTGCTCAGACTTCTCTGCACTGAACTAAGATGGTGCCCACCTTTTATACTCCCTTCTCAATGCACCCAGGAACTGCTTCCTCCCTGCTCCTGCACTACAGGGTTCCCCTTCCTCAGTGTTCCCTCCCCCCACTCCAGCGAGGGACAGGGACTGTCGTGCCCATCTCAGGGGCATATTGGTCGCCCTGCCCCACGGCAATGTGGTGTAATGCATGCAGGTGTCGGGTCCTGATCCACACTCCATCCTTACCTGAGAGTGAGATATCACACCTCTGGGTGAGGTGCAATACGTCTGTAGCAACCGAGCCCTCAGGGTGCTACAGTTCCATTTATCTTCAGCCTAGGTGACGTATTGCGATACAGGGCCGTGATTTTGGCTATAAAAGGGTCCCCTAGACCCCTACCCCAAGCTTTTTAAGAGAATCATATATGGCGTGCCAGGAGACTCTATGGAATGCTTTCTCAGCATCCAACGAGAGTATCTAATTACAAATTTTTAACTGCATCTAGCCCAGGAAATACTTTGTGCCTAGTAGCAGTGTCTGCTAGTGAGCGGATTATCCCGGCTGTTAAGCAACCTGCACCACCTGTAGTTTAGACACTTAATTTTTTCAAAGGAAATGCTTCGGGACCATGGGATACTTAGTGAAGAGCATCAGGAGGCACCCCAAGGCATAGGGGCTGGGACTGGCAGTAGGATGCCTTGCGGTGGACAGCCGAGCTCGATCCTTATAAAAGCTTTTTAACTGCAGCAGCTTTAGTGGACGCTACTGGAGCTGGAATTACCGCGGCTGCTGGCATGAGACTTGCCCTCCAATAGATCCTTGTAAATGGATTTAAAGTGTATTCATTCAAATTAGAGAGACAATTTAAATTAAAAGGCTTAGAGCTGCCTCCACCACAGGGGGGCTCGCTCGACCCACCAGCGGACAGGCACCAGTATTGGGAGAGGGGGGCTGGCCGTCAGGGTTCACCGCGGCTCTGGCACAAACCCGGCGACACGGAGGTGGCACGGGCAGGAGCGGACTGGCCGTGTCGGCTTCTCACTTTTTGGATTTTAGAAGGGCATGACATGCCTATATCTGTGTCTCCCCCTCCTTTTACTCCTCTACCTCTTTTATTTTCGCATGACTATATGTACTTGTCACTTTTCCATGTGTTAGTTATGTCTTCTGAGCAGTTTGTCAGCTTTTGGACACCTTTGAAGGTGTTTTCTATGTGTTTCTATGTGTTTTTGTTTGCCTGCCATTGGTTTTAACGGTGTTCGAAGGTGTTCGACGAACAGTTCGACGAACAGTTCGGCGAACACACGGGTGTTCGACGAACCGAACCGAACTCGAACACTACGGGGGTGGCTCAACACTACCAATAATATTAAATGAGACTGATCAGACTAGAATTTTTTTGCAAGGACTATCGTGAAAAAATCACAGCATGTACAAGTCTCTTCTGTTTTTAGTATGAGACTCAACCATTCAAATCTATGGATGCCAGAAGCAAAAAAATGTAGCCCATACAAATCAACCATATTGCATCCATTTTTTACAGATATATTGCAGTTATTAACATTGGAAACTGCATCTGGCTTTGTACTTTTTCTGCAATATGGATGATAATACTCTCTCACCTCCATTATGGGGAATTTATAATTTCTTGTATGCCAGCTAATGGCCACAATGAGTATTTGCACAAACACACTACAAATTTACTAGACATTACACCTAAGCTTATAACTACCATCAATTTTATTTTCTTGAGCAAGAGCAGCCCAAAGATAAACCAAATTTATAAAGAGGTATGCATCTTACTCCAAGGAGCCTTTGATTTCACCCCTTAGGTCGGAGTCACACTACCGTATAACATGGCCCAGTGCTACAGTATGCGATAAAACATTGCATAGCACTAGACCCAGTGTTATTTTATGGTGCAGCTCAGATCAGCTATTATTTTCTCATGAGAGAACAATCACAACAAGTTGCGATTTGCAGCGAGACTCAATTCACTGGCACCCATACAAGTCTATGGATGCGTGTGAAACATTGGACTGCACTCAGATGTCATCCCAGTGCAGTCTGATATATGCAGAGTTAAGCCATGGAGGAGACGGAGAAATTATTTTCTCCATCTCCTCCGCAGCTGTGCTCTGATCCGCACATGCGAGAGAATCACAGCACAGTAGCATGACACTCGGTTCCCGCTCGCAGCAGAGCAGGAGCCAAGGGTCATTAGTATATGGCACCTGATGCTCTCGGATGCCATATGCTGATGTGACTCCAGCCTTAGTGATAATGATCATTTTTCAATTCTGAAATGTCACTTTAAGTGTATTTCTTCTGAGCACCCGACTAGCAGTGAGCAACCCCTCATTTGAGTATTATGTCACTTTAAGTGATAATAAAACATTACACATTGTTTTTCATCTGTAGCCCGTAAACTATAATTAATGCATATTGTTTATATTAACCCCTTTACGTCCTTGGACGTATGAGTACGTCCAAGGTCATATACCTGCACTTCATGTGGGCTTCAGCGCTGAGCCGCATGTTTTCGGGCACATGACAGCTGATCTGTACAGCTGTCATGTGCCCCTAAAAGCCGTGAGTGGAATCGCGATCCACTCGCGGCTGTTAACTAGTTAAATGCCAATGTCAATCTCTGACAGCGGCATTTAACTCATGGTTGCCAGAAGCGCGTCACTAACCCCGCCCATCGGCACCCAAGTCAAATGACTGCGTTCGCTGATGGGTTGGCATGACAATCTGGGGTCTGCAGGAGACCCCTGCAGTTGTCATTGCCAGGAGGCTATGAGCACCGCCCAGTGGCCGGCGCACATAGCAAACAAGAATTTTTGCTACACACAGCAGGGCTTCAGCATAGGCGATTGGAAGATTGCAGCTTCTAGTCTCCCATGGAGACTATCGAAGTTAGTGAAAAGTAAAAAAAAATGTTTTTAAAAATATTAAAAAATATAAAAGCTCAAATCACCTCCCTTTCGACCTATTCAAAATAAAAAAATTAAAAATAAAATCAAATATACACATATTTGGTATCGCCACATTCAGAATCGCCCAATCAATATATAAAAAGAATTAATCCGATCGGTAAACAGCGAAACAAGAAAAAAAATCAAACTGCCAGAATTACTTTGTTTGGTCAACGCAACTTTGCAATAAAATGCAATAACAGGTGATCAAAAGATCGTACCTTCTCCAATATGGTATCAATAATGTCAGCTTGGCATGCAAAAAATAACCCCTCACCCTGCCCAAGATCCAAAAAAATGGAGATGCTACAGGTCTTGGAAAATGGCAACTTTTTCTTTTGAAAACTTTGGAACCTATACATGTTTGGTTTCTACAAATCTGTGATGACCTGGAGAATCATAATGGCAGGTCTGTTTTAGCATTCAGTGAACATAGTAAAAAAAACAAAAAAACAAAAACAATTGTGAAATTGAACTTTTTTTGTAATTTCACTGCACTTTTAATTGTCCCCGGTTTTCTAGTGCATGGTGTGGTAAAATCAATGGTGTCTTTCAAAAGTGTAACTCGTCCTGAAAAAAACAAGTCCTCACATGGCTATATTGATGAAAAAATAAAAAAGTTATGGCCCTGGGAAAAAGGGGAGCAAAAAATGAAAACTGAAAAATCCAAGGTGGTAAAGGGGTTAGAATTAAAGTAAATGTGTCACCAGGAAGGGACCGTTCAGGTTTTTGTGCTAAATATATATATTTTTACATTTTTGCCTGTTTTTTCATATCACAAGCTGTATTAGAAACTAAAAATAGAAATCTTGCGATTTTAACCCTGGCCACTGGGGTTTAGACTCTAAATTCCTGTTGTTTCAGAATATTCACATGTACATTAGCCACAATGAGCAGACTCTGACGCTCTTTTGTATTGAAGCATCCAATTAGTGTGTACGAAGGTCATTGTGAATGAAGGGGGAGTAGAATCAACTGTAACATTTCAAGTGGTGGATCCTGTTTTATGAGCTTGTGTAGAGGTGTGATCTAACGTTGCAATCCTGCCTCTAATAATCTGGAGCCTCGTTGAAAACTCTTCCTGAAAGGAGATGAAATATGAGCCTAAAATAGTCCCAGTGGCCAGTGTGAAAATCGCTAGAATACAAATTTTAGTTTTTTTAATCAGATTACTAATTTTAATTGAAATCGTGATATGAAAAAAAGGCAACTTTTTTTTTAAACATATTTAACACAAAATCCTGACTTAAACAAAAAGGACATCTTCCGAAGACACATTCTATTCAAGATGGAGAATATGTTACATTTTGGTCCCTAAGGGGACTAGCAAATAAAGTAGAAAATAGAAAAAAACTGTTTTTTTTAAATAAAAAATATATAAAAATCTATAAAAATTCAAATCACCTCCTTTTTCCCCAGTTAACAATAAAGATATGTAAAAAAAATATATATTTTTTGGTATAACTGTATCCATAAAAGTCAGATCTATCAAAATATAATATTAATTAAGCAGATCAGTAAGCTCTGTTTTGAGGAGAAAAAAAACACACCATAATTACGTTTTTTTGGTCATCGCAATAATTCTAAAAAATGCAATAGGAAGCAATCAAACCTTAGCATGTACCCAAAATTGAATAAATAAAAATACCAGCTTGTCTCACAAAAACAAGCCCTTGTAGAACACCATTGATGGTAATATAAAAAAATTATGAGCCTTGGAAAATGGCAACACCAACCAAATTTTTTTTCACAAAATTTAAAATTTTCTAAGCCAATAAAATAGTAAAAAAACTAAACATGCTTGGTATATCCATAACCATACTGACCTGGAGAATCAAATCATTTTTACCATGCAATTAACATAAAAATAAAACCAAAAAAACAGTTTTTCTGCCAGCACTGATCTCACCGTATGACATCACTGCCATGCACCCTCACATGGTGAGAAGATCTGCTGGAATAGTCACTCTTCCCCACGCTAGGACTATTGGCATGGAGAGCATTGACTATTCACTCTCCTTAAAAACAGGCACACTCTAGCTGCAGCGCAGCTCCTGTTGCAGCTCGGCAATCACATGTGCCCACTATTAAAAAGCATGAATATTCACTACTCCCCACGTCCATGGGAGTGGGGAGTAGTGAATATTCATATGCTTTAATAGCGGGCACAAGTGACCGCCGAGCCACAGCAGCAACCGCACTGCGGCTACACTGTGAGCGCTATTGAGGAGAATGAATATTCACTGCACCCCACACCCGTGGGCGTGGGGAGCAGTGAATATTAATTTTCTTTAGCAGCAGGCACAGTGTAGGTAGCTCCTGCCTCCTGTGTCCCACTCCTCTGCCGCTGACGCTCCCCCCACACCCACCACCATCCAATGCCACAGTATATATATATTCGGACTATAAGACGCATCCCCCACTTTCCTCCAAAATTTTGGAGGAAAAAAGTGCGTCTTATAATCTGAAAAATATGGTACATCTTATTCTGCTAAAAAATAAGCCCTCAAATGTCTTTGTTCCAGCAAAAATAAAAAAAAAGAGTTATGATTATTTAAAAAGGGAGAGCAAAAAATGAAAATGCAATAGTAATAATTAACTGCGGAGGTAAGGGGTAAAAGAAATGCGACTGTCGCATCTATGTGACTAAACAGCATCAATCCGAGCTAACTTTGATCACTGCTGTTGGGCTGTGTTCCCAAGATGAGTATTTGCTGAGTTGCATTCTTATTGCGTTTTGGACATTCTGCTTTTTGTCTCTTTTTTGGTATGACAAGTATGAAACAAAGCTGCTTTGTTTTTGATTCTTCCTGGTATTTTTCTATGGTAAAACATTATTGATACAGTTATGTGTGGAAATGCACTAAAAACGTGTATGCCTTTTTTCCTGCAGATTTTCTGCACCCAATCCAAATCTATGGGAAAATCGACACATAAAACTCAACGTAACAGAAATTGACATTTTGTGGAATATATAGGAAATATGAGATCTTCTGCATTTTACAACCTTGCCTTCATTTTTATAGGATATCTGCCTTATGATACATCATCATTAAGATGTTGGAAAGTTCTCATCTAATCAATTTCAAACACAAAAATATATGACTAGTTAAATATACAGGACCTATCAAAATGTCTCATTATAAAATTATATTTACAATCTGACTTTCATAGAGTTGTCAGCTCCCTGGCATATTGCCTTTATGCTTTTCTGCAGATCTTTACTATTTTATCTGTCAATATGAAGTAAAAAATTGTGTCTTACTGATGTAATCCTCCTTGTATTGTGTAAAAGTTGTAAGGCTGTTCCAACATTACTTCATGAAAACGCTATCAATCTAGATATGTGATATAAAATCACAAAGTATTCAGAGTAGAACGTGGGGACCATTAAATTCTTGAAATAGCAATCAGTTCAACGGATCATAAAAAGCAAATGTTTCCTTTCTCTCAACAATTGCATAGCAATTCCAATTCTGTTTTCTGTCTATTGCAAGTTCTGCTTTCAAAAATTGAAATCTGTTATTTGGAGTTACCCAACATTTCAAAACTGGGTATTCTTTGCTTCAGTCAAAAAATCCATTGCACAAAGAAACATCTGGTTGATGGTGGGAATTTCCTTTCAAGTAGGTTTATGTTCACTTTATTCACCACTGGTAAATGCTTACGTTTCCTATATAGGTATAATATGTATCAAACCATAAAAAAATCCTCTTTTAAATTTCAGAGTGATGTTGTCTACAGCCTGTCCCCCTCATGTATGCATTCAAAGGATGTACTGCCGAGAATAATGAAACTGTATGAGTAAAAACCATTGATCATTTGTCAGCATATATTGTGATGATAGTTCCATGGAAGTCTAAGCAAATGAGGGCTGATCGACTTGCTTTGCTTTGTTGTTGATTTTCACTTGTTGCAGGCTGATTACTAATGTAAATTAGCCGTTATTTAGAAACAGCAATGCAGTAAAAGTGTGAAGACAATAAAAAGAGCCCACTAGGGAGGTACTAAATCTGAACACAATAATAGTTTAGCAATATGAATATTAAAAGTCAGACTATCAAAGGGGAAAGATGGAATGAAGAAGGAGGCAGGCATATATAGTTCTTTGAGACACAAACGTAGAGGATGGGGAAAATGGGAGGAAACATGTAACAAGCTCTACACTTTTTTTAAACATCAACAATAGTGTCCAGAGCATAAAAATGGATTTGGATTTGCAACATCTTGAGCAAAAACTATTTCTATTTGATTATCTGAGACTGGAGAGATTGTTATTAGCTTTGAACTCCTGGGGCTAAATGGTCCATCAGTCTCAGTCTCATGCATAGAAAAGTACAATTTCTGTTGAAGGCATATGTCACAATATGTAAACCAATTGAATCTGTGATACTATATCATCCCAGAAAAAAAAGAAGAGATCCTTAACATAATAAAAACTTCAAAGTTTATTAAAAGACTATATAAAAAATCCAAGATAAAATCATATAAAACAAGGAATGCCTGTAAAGGAGCATCAAGAGGGTCTTTCCAAAATGAATTTATTAAGATATTAGAAAAAGCACATGAACATGGCTAATGCAGTTTGTGAACTGCACCCACACCTGCCCACCTCTTACCTTATACCCAAAATACTGAAAAAATGCTCAGGATACCCCGGGACATTCTATAGTGTTCGGTATTGGCGGACTATGTGAGATAATTTCTGATTTTGTGGATTACTATTTATAACCCTTGGTTTCCTCAATCCCTTCCTTCATCAAGGACACGACGGCAGCTTTACAATAACTGGAAAACTTACAATTAAAGGTTGGTAAGATCATGATGACGGTGGACGTTGAGTCATTATACAACTCAATGTGCCATGAGAACGACCTTAGGGCAGTAGCATGGTTCCTACAGTCCAGAAGTTTAGATCACATATTGGCAGACTTACCTTTAATCCTTATCAAATTCATTTTGATATATAACATTTTTATATTTGATAATAAAACTTATTTACAGCTACAGAGAACTGTGATGGGGACATCTTGTGCCCCATCATATGCAAATTTCTTCCTAGGTGCATGGGAGAGGCAAATTTTTCAGGAGGAGTCTATACCTGAGAGCAATAGGAACGATGAGTGGATGAGATACATCGATGATGTATAGTTCATATGGGAAGGTAAAGTTGAGGGTCTGGAGAACCCAATGGCCAGGCTAATTCGGAATGACTTGAACATCAAGCTCATGGGAAATAATGGATTTCCTCGACCTGCAGATCCATACATTGGAAAAAGGATACATAATCACGGACATATTTAGAAAACTCTAGAAAACTCAACTCGACCAATTTGCTACTCCATGGGAACAATGATCTGGGAAATTCCCATAGGACAATTCCTAAGGGTAAAATCTATCTGCTCAAATGAAGAATTGTTTGAGAAACAGTCTACTGAATTGGCACAAAGGTTTGAAGAAAGGGCATATAGAAAAAGACAAATTAGACAGGGCTACAAGAGGGCAAGGGATACCCCCAGATATAGATTATTCTATAATTCTAGGGATAATACAAATCACATAAGAAAGATGAGGTCCGACTAATAACAACTTTCAATATGGCAGGACCTAAACATCATAGTACAAAAACATTGGGAGGTCTGGAAAATGGACCCAATATTAAACAGATCCCCCTCCATCCCTTTCCATTGCAGCTAGACAATCAAATAATCTTTGCAATCTCCAGGTTTACAGTCATTTTAAACTATCAAAAACACCTAGACAGGACCCAGCATCAGTAATAAAAGCATTTTTTCCTTGTGGTCTATGTAAGGCCTGCATAAACTTGGTCAAAACCAAGACTTTCAAAAATAGTGATGGGAGTAAAACCTATGAAATTAGTAAACACCTTACCTGTTTATCTAAGGGCATGATTTATCAAGCTGAATGCCCTTCTGGCAAATTTTAAATCATTTTAATGACTCGGGAACTTAAGGGAGCATAAGGGAACACAAAAGGGATAAAGATAAAGCTAAAATGATACAAGACAACTCCCTTCTAAAAACACTCCTGAGGCACTTCAAGTTACATCATTGTAGAAATTCGAAAGGCCTCACATTTAGAAGCATTGATCAGATTGACCTTGGAACCAGTGGTGGGGATTTAGGAAAAATCCTGGCACAAACTGAATGTAAGTGAAGTTATAGATTGGGAAGATTCACCCCTCATGGTTTGAATGAAAACCTTGGTTTTGGATCCTTTTTGTGAATATAAAGGTATACAGGACAAGTGGGGACCACTTGTTTTTTTCTTGTATCATTTTATTTACTTTGTTTTATAGTTGGTTTTACTAATAGTAGTTTTCTTTCCACCTTTTTTCCAGAGTTACAATATATACAGTATGTTTGGATTCTCTGGATATCATCAGGAATGTTGATAAGAACTTGGAGGATGCCGTCTCCTATATACTTACCCTTTATGAATCTATGAACAAGAAAGGAAGAGAAACTGATGTTATGAACATTGGGGGGAACTTCAGGGTTGACGGTAATTATGCCGTGATTTGAGACATTAATATACTGATACATGGCATGTGAAGCTTTCAGGAAGGTAAATGTATAGATGACCATGAACACTGATCTACCTGTATATATGTAAGTAGGCACGGTTAATGTAATGTATCTGATTAATCTTAAAGTAATTTTGATAGATAACACCTATGGGCAATATGGTTAGGGTTAGCGGATGTTCAGACGGTAGGGAACATGCACTTGGCACTTTCACTATATAGATGCAGCTATTTGTATCTATTTCTTCATGGCCTATTATTTCTTTTTTACTTTTCTCTTATATCAAGATGCCGTTAACATGGCTTGTGGGTGTAAATGTGTGGATGTAAGTAGTAACGAGTAGATGTTTACATATATATATATTTTTAATTTTGCACCAACCAGCTTGCACAATGCCATCCAAGAGATGATTAAAAGGAATTGCTAACACTGGCACTCCTGTTCCTTGGTTCGCCTGCAAACCCAGATGTACACATCATCACTCCAGGCGCCAACCATCGGGCCGATGGATGGTCAAAGTGGTATACGCTCTGAAGATTTTCATGTTTCGTCACCAATTTTGTTTAACTTTGACAGTTAAAAAATCTCCATCAATTTTCCACTTTTACTGTCTGCTTATACTTAAAGGTTTGGTACCTCTGTCAGATCCCAGCCACATCACTGCAAAATGACTTGACAATACTGCAATAACTTGTAGCATACAACGGAATCAATGCACCGGTTGCTGAGGCAGCAATAAAAACTTTCAACAGACACCTGTAGTACCTCAGTGAGATTATGGAGGGTCTGGCTTTTTTAGACAGTGAGGTTCCAACTGCAGAAAAGGTTGAGATGGTACTGGCTCTGCAGAAAGAAGGCAACTATGTCTGCTCAATTTGGTGCAGTTTGCCAAAGACCTTGTGTCACACAAGACGCTTCATCACTTCATGTCGTCAAACACAAAAAAACTCTCAGGTCCATGCTTCTACTAAGGGTTCAGTCTCTCAGCCCCTTTCCATATGTATGTCATTTGACAAATGGTAAGGTTTTAATATTACAGTTAGGACTGTCCCATAAGGGTTGCCGTGACGTGGAAGGTTGGCTTTTACAGTATTTTGATCAAAATTTATGTTAACTAAATACCCTTTATTATTTAGCATTATTTTTATGCACTTTGCGATTTATCCATTTACCTTTTGGGTAATTGTGTATTGTGCTTTTTGTCTTAGCTTTTTTCTGTCTAATGGCCTTATGTGAACATGCATTTACATTTTGCATGCATACCAATTTACGTGTCAGTTCAGACTCACAGGTTTTTTTCTATGTAGTCTCATGTGCATTAGTGCTTATAAGAGTGTGGCCGCCCTTTTTCTGAGCTGGAAGGTTCATTCTGCCTCTCAGGTCCATGCTTCTACTAAGGGTTCAGTCTCTCAGCCCTTATCCATATGTATGTCACTTGACAAATGGTAAGGTTTTAATATTAGAGTTAGGACTATCCCATAAGAGTTGACGTGTTGTGGCGGGATGGCTTTTACATTATTTTGATCAAAATTTATGTTAACTAAATACCCTTTATTATTTATCATTATTTTTATGCACTTTGCGATTTATCCATTTACCTTTTGGGTAATTGTGTGTTGTGCTTTTGTCTTTGTTTTTTTCTACAAAAATACTGTTTTGCTGGAAACAAACCAAGATTTTCTTAATCAAGATCCTTGTCTGTAGCACACTAATGCAAGTTACATCGATGCATCCTCAAAAGTCACCAGATCGAAAATCATGAATGTTGCCGCCGAACGCTCCATTGCACTCATGAGTACATTCAATTCGTCACTGATCACTCAAAAAGGCCAGAAACAATTTATTCTCCAGTGTGTGGAGAAGCATCACCATGACTATCCTGAACTAAATAAAGCATGTTTCATTAAAAAAAGTAAAAATTATTGTAAAATTTTGCGTTTACTTAGCTGAAAGACATTTATTACAAATAATTGTTAGTTTTGTTATGACTGAGACACCAGTAAACAATGTTACAATGTTACAAAATGTTGTGTATGTTACAATCACACCAAAGGGAATAATTCCCAGGGGTAAGAAATGAAAATTTACACTAACATTTTTTGACTGTCACCCTACCGCCCACGTCATTATCTCGGAAGTCCTCTCTAATTGGCATGCAGCCAAATTTCAAGTCCTCATCTGATTGACTCAGGGGCTATATAACTCAGAAATAGTGATGAGCGAGCATGCACGTCAGTGCTCAGTACTAACCCGAGCATCTCACTGCTCCTCGAGTATTTCCCAGATGCTCGGGCGGGAGCTCAGGTCCCCTCCTATATAAGACCTGGTGACCCTAAGCTCATCACAGTGTAACCTGGAAACTGGCAGAATAGGGAGAGGTGCTGCTCAATGAGGGATAGAATTGGTGGTTGTTTTAGTGAGGTATTCCACAGGTATATATACATCTAAACTAACAGTCCTTCAGAGGACTAATCCAGCTGCATATATTACTGGTGATAGCAGCAGTTAGGCAGGGTTTGTGGACAGTGTATACAGCACAATAGAGTCCATTGCACATTCTGTGCACGTCCTGTCTGCTGCTGCTGTTACAGATATCTATAGCCCTACATATCAGGGCTATATTTTTTTTGCTCTTAATCCTGATTATTTGCTTAAAAAGCAATACAGTACTCCATTTTTCTGCTCCATTTGCTTTTTAGCAGAATACAGGCAGATTTTTTTATTTTATTCACACTGCGGTATTGTGTAAGCAGAGAAACTTTTCCATCATCACACCTGATCCCATATTACTGTGGTAATATTTGTGACATTTTTTGGAGCGAACCAAATATTCCACTCGATTGAAAGCCAGCCATATGTGTTTTGTTTAACCTATTCACACTTGGTCGCTGACCAATACTATACTACTTTACATATTCTATACTATTCAATATTACAAGACCACAACCTAAAACCGTGGTCGTCACACGTGATGGCATATTACTGCGGTAATAATACAGACATTTTGTGGAGCGGGCCAAATATTTCACTCCATTTAAAGTTAGCCAGCTGTGTGTTGTTGAACCTATTCACACATGGTTGCTGATGTCGTAATTGTGTCAGAAGTGACAGACAGTCGCACTGCAGTTGGTTGCAGAAGATCTCTTCATTTGGCATTACAGACACCTTCATAGAAGCTGTCTTTCTAGCACCCAGCGGCTACCTTCCTCTTGCTAATTAACACCCTGGCCTAGGTGTAAAAATACCTGCTGTTTTCTAGAGGGAGGTGATGGCGATACTCCCATGATCCCTTGTGAAGGCTTGGAGCTAGTGCAGTACTTTTTCCTTTCTGGTGCTAAGAGGACATGTGGTCATCTCTCTGAAGTCGACTAAAGCTAAGCTATCTTCCATTGTTTGTTCTCCCTTGTTGTCTTCAGTTGTCAGTGGGGATTGACTAGGGCTCATCCCCTCCCTTCCTTAGCCAGGGCCAAACACCAGGGAAAGACAGGGCGAGGTTCCTATGCGGCGATTGGTGCGGAACCAATATAGGGATGTTAGAGGAGACAGGGTGATATAGGTCAGCCAAAGAGGTCTCCACTACCCCCCTCCACTACCCCCTTTTCCTAGAGTCTGGGCCCTCTTTTCCCCCTTCCCTTCGTGTTGCACTTAGTCTTTCCTACATTTTGTGTGACAGCTGACCAATACTATATTACAAGGCCACAGCCCAAAACAGTGGTCGTCACACGTGATCGCATATTACTGCAGTAATAATACAGACATTTTGTGGAGTGTGCCAAATATTCCACTCCATTTAAAGTCAGCCATCTGTGTTTTGTTGAACCTATTCACACTTGGTTGCTGACTAATACTATACTACAAGGCCACAGCCTAAAATCGTGGTCGTCACACATGATCGCATGTTACTGCAGTAATAATACATACATTTTGTGGAGCGGGCCAAATATTACACTCCATTTAAAATGGAAAAGGCGCGTGGCAAGGGACGGCGAAGTGGACGAGATGGTGATGGTGCACGCAAAGGCCGAGGCCATGGACAAGATGAAACTGTGCCTGCTGAGGGAGCACAACAAGCACCCACATCATGTCGACCTAGCTTCCTGTCCCACTTGATAAAGGGCCGCGGAATACCACTCTTGAAGAGAGAAGAGCAAATATTTTAACATTCGGTTCGGAAATGTTCGGCAAATATATAAAAATTTGCCAAATTTATTTGTCGAACATTCGCCAAACATTGCCGAACACCATAGGATTCAATGGGGGGCCAAAAAAATGCATATACAACACCTTCAAACTGGCACAAAAGCAGCCAAAACAGATCAAATAAGGGGTAGACACCAGGAAAGTGCCATCAATTGACCCAGAGTACAACTACTATAATTATTATTATTATTACAGCGACATTTATTCCGGGGTGCATTACATGTGAAAAGGGGCCACCATTAGTGTTGATCGAGCACTAAAATGCTCGGGTGCTCGAAGGTCGGGCCGAGCTCACCGTGATACTCGGGTGCTCGACCCGAGCAACGAGCCCAATGTTAGTCTATGGGAGACCCGAGCATTTTTGCGGTGGCACCCCCGGCAGTCTTTTAAAAGCCTAACAAGTGCCCAAAACGATAGTGACAGTGCTCATATGACATGTGGACAGCATGAGGATCGCCCCAGGAAGCATTTCTGACCCCAAGGTCACTGCTGTCAACAACGTGGTCAGAGGTATTAAGCCACTTTTACGAGCTCACAATAAAACGTTCAAAAACGAAACTGAAACTTTTTTGCTGTGAAATATGCTAAGGACTTTCTTTTCCACGGTAAAGACTTGTGTATAAGGTAAAATAAATAACCAAAAACAAAAATACTCCACACCTTGGGCTATGTTCACACGTAGCATTTTTTATGCGTTTTTGCACTTTTGTATTGCTTTCAACTGGGACAAATGCATTCACCGGGAAATGTCATTTTAACATTTTACAACCTTATCTGGCCATGTGCTGTGTGACACATGTATAAAGTGCTGAAAAGACATGGGAACAGCATGGGGAAGACCCCTGGAAGCATCTCTGACACCCAGGTCACTGTCTAAAAGTGTGCCCATCATAAATGATCCTTGCCGCATCAGAAGATGCAGACTTGCAACTATCCCCGTGCAAGTTCTAGTCCCAGGGCAGTGTTCAATTGTACCTCCCCCATTCCTTGCAATGCAAGCGCAAGTATGCAGCCTGCCACCCACCCACCCCCAGGCTGCAATACTATACTGCTTGCTTTCTTGCACTTGAAATTGGGCCTTTTAGGCATGTCTAGGCGGAATCTGGCCACCACGTCATGGCTGCGTTGGCGGCCTGTAATCCATACTCAGTCCCCAGCTGCCCCGCGGCCGGGTGTCCACACACAGTTCCCAGCTGCCTGGGGGCAGCCGGGTGTCCATAACGGTCCCCAGCCGCCCCTATTTCTCCTTGGAACATCCCCCCACACACTTTTCTTAGCCCGGCCTGCTTTAGGGCAGCATTGGACGAGCCCACCAGAGAACCAGATTCCTATGGTGGGCCCTGGCTTCTCCATCAGGGGAGTTGAGAGTGCCAAGGTGAGGAGCATGATGATGATGACAGAAGTTAGCATCTGCTTTGTTTTCTTTTAATGCAAGTGTAAGTGTGCAGCCTGCCACCCACCCACCCCCAGACTGCAATGCCATACTGTTAGCTTTCACTTGAAATGGGGCCTTTTAGTTTGGAGGCGGCCGAAGCTGGCCACTACCTCATGGCTGCTTCGGCAGCGAGGTATCCATACTCAGTCACCAGACGCCCCTATTTGTCCTGGTGTGCCTTATACATAAGATTAAGCGCGTATACCAAAACATGACCTGTGCCCTCCCCAGTGCATTTAGTGGGAAGGAGAGCCTATTCCGCTGTAGTGTGTGCATGCCAAACCCCTGTTCATGGTACATGCGAAGATGCCTCCCACCCTGCACCTGTCGTTGCAGACTTGAAACTATCCCCATTCAAGTCCTTGTCCCAGGGCAGTGTTCAATTGTACCTCTCCCATTCCTTGCAATGCAAGCGCAAGTATGCAGCCTGCCACCCACAAACCACCAGCAGGCTATACCATACTGCTTGATTGCTTGCACTTTAAATTGGACCTTTTAGGCATGTGGAGGCGGAATCTGGCCACCACGCCATGGCTGCGTCGGCGGCCTGGTATCCATACTCAGTCCCCAGCCGCCCGGTGGCCGGATGTCCCCGCTTGCTCCCCCGCCTCCAGGGGGCAGCCGGGTGTCCATACTCGGTCCCCAGCCACCCCTATTTGTCCCGGTAACCTTTCCCACACTTTTCTTAGCCTGGCCTGCTTTAGGGCAGCATTGGCCGAGCCCACCAGACAACCAGACTCCTCCGGTGGGCCCTGGCTTCTCCATCAGGGGAGTTGAGAGTGCCAAGGTTAGGAGCATGATGAGGATGATAGAAGTTAGCATCTGCTTTGTTTTGTTGGAATGCAAGCGCATGTATCTAGTAGCGGCTAGGCCTGAGGTGGTCAGCGTTTTGGCGCATATCCTACCTCCTCCGAGGATTGCTGGATGTTTTCCTGCTACTATCCAAGTTCTATGACTCCCGTTAAAACAAAGCTTCAGGTGATAAATGATGGATGAGGTAGTGGCAAAGGAGAAAGAGCAGGAGGAACAGGGACCATTCACATCAATATCAGGCCAGTAAACCAGATATGTCTTGTAGGATATGTTTCTGTAACAAAAGGAGCAGTTCGGCTACACAGTTATAGGGCATACAGTGAGTGCAATGCCTACCAAAAATTTCGAGGCAATCCAATGCCCCTTCGAAATGACATGGAGGTCAGAGGGCCTTAACTAAACCTTTTTTTCCATTTATAGCAACTGGGTCTCCTGTGCACTGTTGGCCTAAGCAGTGATTGGAAGGCTTTCCAAAAATTATTAGGAACTGGAACGCCCCTTACAAGAGCCATGCAGTACAGCATATTACAAACATAAGTCCCATTATTGGGGAGTGGGTCTCCCATAGGATTTGCTTATGCCTTCCAAGCAAAAGCTTCCAAAAATTAGGACGGAGCAACTTGCAATGCCCCTTACAAGAGCCATGCAGTACAGCATATTACAACCATAAGTCCCATTATTGGGGAGTGGGTCTCCCATAGTATTTGCTTATGCCTTCCAAGCAAAAGCTTCCAAAAATTAGGACAGAGAAACTTGCAATGCCCCTTACAAGAGCCATGCAGTACAGCATATTACAAACATATGTCCCATTATTGGGGAGTGGGTCTCCCATAGGATTTGCTTATGCCTTCCAAGCAAAAACTTCCAAAAATTAGGACGGAGCAACTTTCAATGCCCCTTACAAGAGCCATGCAGTACAGCATATTACAAACATAAGTCCCATTATTGGGGAGTGGGTCTCCCACAGTCTTTGCTTATGCCTTCCAAGCAAAAGCTGAGAAAAATAAGGACGGAGGAACTTGCAATGCTGGCACCCTGGTGGTATAGTGGTGGTGGAGGCAGAGGATAAGGAGAAGAACATAAAACAGCCGAAATGAGGAAGCGTATACCCATGTGTGGGTGTGATGCGGTGCATGTGAATACACCTCCCGAAATAACACAGTAGATATGACTTTATGTTACTCTGCTGTCATTTGGTGGTGATGAGAAGTCTGGCCCAATCCAGCCCTTGTTCATTTTGATAAGGGTCAGCTTGTTAGCATTGTCAGTTGACAGGCGAGTGCGCTTATCAGTTATAATTCCCCCAGCGGCACTAAAAACATGCTCCGATAACACGCTAGCAGCAGGGCAGGCCAGGACCTCCAAGGCGTATAGATCAAGTTCATTCCAAGTGTCCAGCTTGGATACCCAATAATTAAAAGGCACAGAGGAATTACGGAGGACGCTGGTACGGTCGGCAAGGTACTCCCTCACCATCTTTTGAAACTTTCCACTCCTTGTGAGAGTACCCCACGCTTCAGGGCCTGTAAGCTGGGCGGGTGTCAGAAATCTGTCCCAGAACATTGACAGGGTTCCTCTGCCTCTGCTGGATTGGATTTGCATCTCTCTCGCCGGTACGCCTTGGTTGGGCAACGAACTGTGACCTCTGCCACTAGCGTGTTCAGATGGGAATTTTTTTAAGAGTTCTGCAGCAAGGGCCTTCTGGTACTGCCCCATTTTTGTAGACCTCTCCACCACAGGAATAAGAGAGTGAAAGTTCTCCTTGTAGCGGGGGTCTAAAAGTGTCACCAACCAGTAATCATGGTCACCCAACATTTTGACAATGCGAGGGTCACGGTTAAGGCAGCGTAACATAAAGTCAGCCATGTGTGCCAGACTTGTAATGGGCAAGATTTCCGTGTCCTCACCAAGATGACGACTGACCATGCTCTCCTCCTCCTCCTCCTCCTCTTCCTCCTCCTCCCCCCTGTCCTCAGGCCACCCACGCTGAACCGACGGTATGACACTTGTAAAGGTACTACGGTCTACAGCGCATGATAGCAGCTCCTGTTCTTCCTCCTCCTCCTCCTCTCCATCATTGTCCCCGAATGCACATTGGGATGAGATGAGGCTGGGCTGTGTGTAATCGCCCACTACGGCTTCTTGATCCATCTCATCATACTCTGGCTGCAATGCCTCCTCTTTAATTATCTGCAGAGAGTGTTGCAAAAGACAGACAAGTGGGATGCTGACACTAATGATGGCATCATCGCCACTCACCATCTTGGTGGCCTCCTCAAAGTTTGTCAGGATGGTACATATGTCAGACATCCAGGTCCACTCCTGAGGTCTTATGTGCGGAGTCAGACCTGAATATCGACGGCCTTGTTGCATCTGGTACTCCACAACTGCTCTCTTCTGCTCACAAATCCTTTGAAACATGTGGAGGGTAGAGTTCCAACGTCTGGGGACATCACACACCAGTCGGTGTGCCGGAAGCTGCAAACGCTGCTGCAACACAGCAAGGGCGGCGGAAGCTGTAGCCGACTTGCGAAAATGAGCTGACAGGCGGCGTACTTTCACGAGCAGATCTGGCAACTCGGGGTACGATTTAAGAAACCGCTGAACCACGAGGTTAAGCACATGAGCCAGGCATGGTACGTGTGTGATCTCACCTCGCCTCAGAGCCGCCACCAGGTTACGGCCGTTGTCACACACGACCATGCCGGGATGTAGGTTCAGCGGTCTCAGCCACAGATCTGCCTGCTCTTTCACAGCTGTTCACAACTCACAAGCAGTGTGAGGTTTATCACCTAAGCTTATGAGTTTCAGCACAGCCTGTTGCCACTTGGCAGAGGCAGTACTGCAGTGCTTCCAGCTTGTAACTGATGAGGTGATATCTGAGATGGAGGCTGAACATGAGGAGGAGGAGGAGGAGGATGATGCGCAGGAGCTATACACTGTGGGGGCAACTATGACTGACATAGGGCCCGCAATCCTCGGTGTGGGGAGGACGTGTTCCGTCCCAAGGTCCGACTGGGTCCCAGCTTCCACTATGTTTACCCAGTGTGCCGTCAGAGAGATGTACCGTCCCTGGCCACAAGCACTTGTCCACGTGTCCGTTGTCAGGTGGACTCTCCCAGTAACTGCATTGTTGAGGGCATGGCAGATGCTTTGGGACACATGCTTGTGTAGTGCGAGGATGGCACACCGGGCAAAATAGTGTTGGCTGGGGACCGAGTACCGTGGGACGGCCACCGCCATAAGATTGCAGAAGGATTCCGTCTCCACCAGCCTAAAAGGCAGCATTTCCAATGCAAGCAGTCGTGAAATGTGCGAATTTAGGACTGTGGCCTGTGGGGCGTTAGCTGCGAATTTCCGCTTTCATTCAAAGGTCTGGGATATGGACAATTGAACGCTGCGGTGGGACGTGGACGTGGACGTTGATGCTGTTTCTAGAGAAACTGCCATAACAAGTGAAGACTGAGAGGAGGGGGCATCTTTACATACAGTATGGACAGGGGATTGCCTTGCACACAAAACAGGGGGTTCTATTGCACGCACAACAGTGGAAGAAGCAGTGGTGACACACGCTGACACAGGTCGTGGACCCTTGGTTTCGCCCCACAAAGTCGGGTGCTTTGCTGCCATGTGCCTGATCATGCTGGTGGTGGTCAGGCAGGTAGTTTTGTCACCCCTGCTGTTGCTGGCATGGCAGGTGGAACATATGGCACTTTTGGGGTTATTAGCAGAGTTTTTAAAAAAATTCCAGACTCTGGAAGACCTACCGCTTGTACTGGCAACGTCCCTCGTGTTGGTGTTACGGGGAACGGTTGCCCGCCTTCTGTGTGTGGCCACCACACTGCTTCTTCCTGCCTGTTGGGGTACTCTGCCTCCCTCCCCCTGTGTGCTGCTGGCCTCACTCTGCATGTCCTCCTGCCACGTTGGGTCAGTTACTAGATCATCCACCACCTCCTCCTCTTCCACTTGCTCACCACGATGCTCCTCCTCAATTCCTGGCAATTGTGTCTCGTCATCGTCCACCTCTTGTGACAAATTGCCAGCGTCGACTTCCTGTGGCCGTGGCTGTTCAAATATTTGGGCATCGCTACATGGGATCTCCTCTTCCACCACTTCAAGCGTATCAGGCGAGGGGCACAAATATGGAAATGGACCAGTGAACAGCTCTTCAGAGTGTCCAAGTGTGGGATCAATTGCTGTCTGACGACACTCGGCATGGTGGGAGGAAGGAGCATCAGGGTGAGGAGGAGTATGCGGTCGAGACACACGGCTACTAAGAGTTGACCGTGTGGAAGACATACCGGAGGTGGTGGTGCCCAGGTAACTGGAAGTATTATCTGCTATCCAATTAATAACCTGTTCACACTGATCAGTTCTCAATACTGGTGTTGTTCTGTGCTTCCCTCGTAATTCAGTCAAGAAGTGGGAGCGAGAAGATTTGGCTGTTGGTTGTGGCACATTTTCACCTTGACCACGGCCCCGTCCCCTGCACGAACCATCAGCAGAACGTCCACTTCCACGTCCCTTGCCCATTGTAAAGGAAATAAAATAGCTTACACTTGCACTATCAATGGAAAAAGGGTAACAAAAAGTAGATTAGAACCGTGGAAGAGGAAAACCACAGTTCTATTTCTCTGGCCTACATCCGACTTTTTTAAACAATCTGAACAATAAGGGAGAAACTATTACTATTTTTCTTTACGTAAAAAATACCAAATCCTGAATAATAGAGATTTTATACCGTGGGATAGCAAAACCACAGTTATTGTTTACTGGGGTATACCAGACTTTTTTAAATATATAGATTTGCGGCTGAACAGTGAGCGACACACTCAAACTGTGTTTTTTTAGATACCAAAGGCACAAAACTGGATAGTACAGAGATTTGACCCATGGAACTGCAAAACCACACTGGGATTTGTCGAGCCTACGCCAGACTATTTTCAACAGATATATTTTTGTGTCGCAACAGTCAGGAGACATTACTGTTTTTCTTTACGTAAAAAATACCAAAACCTGAATAATAGAGATTTTTTACCATGGGATGGCAAAACCACAGTTATTGTTTACTGGGGTATACCAGACTTTTTTTAAATATATAGATTTGCGGCTGAACAGTGAGCGACACACTCAAACTGTGTTTTTTTAGATACTAATGGCCCAAAGCTGGATAGTACAGAGATTTGACCCTTGGAACTGCAAAACCACACTGGGATTTGTGGGGCCTACACCAGACTATTTTCAACAGATATATTTTTGTGTCACAACAGTCAGGAGACACTACTGTTTTTCTTTACGGAAAATATACCAAAGCCTGAATAATAGAGATTTTTTACCGTGGCATGGCAAAACCACAGTTATTGTTTACTGGGGTATACCACACTTTTTTAAATATATAGATTTGTGGCTGAACAGTGAGCGACACACTCAAACTGTGTTTTTTTAGATACCAAAGGCCCAAAACTGGATAGTACAGAGATTTGACCCATGGAACTGCAAAACCACACTGGGATTTGTCGGGCCTACACCAGACTATTTTCAACAGATATATTTTTGTGTCACAACAGTCAGGAGACACTACTGTTTTTCTTTACGGAAAATATACCAAAACCTGAATAATAGAGATTTTTTACCGTGGAATGGCAAAACAACAGGTATTGTTTACTGGGGAATACCAGACTTTTTTAAATATATAGATTTGCAGCTGAACAGTGAGCGACACACTCAAACTGTGTTTTTTTAGATACCAAAGGCCCAAAACTGGATAGTACAGAGATTTGACCCGTGGAACTGGAAAACCACACTGGGATTTGTTGGGCCTACACAAGACTATTTTCAACAGATATATTTTTGTGTTACAACACTACTGTTTTTCTTTACGGAAAATATACCAAAACCTGAATAATAAAGATTTTTTACCGTGGGATGGCAAAACCACAGTTATTGTTTACTGGGGTATACCAGACTTTTTTAAATATATAGATTTGCGGCTGAACAGTGAGCGACACACTCAAACTGCGATTTTTTAGATACCAAAGGCCCAAAACTGGATAGTACAGAGATTTGACCCGTGGAACTGCAAAACCACACTGGGATTTGTCGGGCCTACACCAGACTATTTTCAACAGATATATTTTTGTGTCAAAACAGTCAGGAGACACTACTGTTTTTCTTTACGGAAAATATACCAAAACATGAATAATAGAGATTTTTTACCGTGGGATGGCAAAACCACAGTTATTGTTTACTGGGGTATACCAGACTTTTTTAAATATATAGATTTGCGGCTGAACAGTGAGCGACACACTCAAACTGTTTTTTTTCCAGATACCAAAGGCCCAAAACTGGATAGTACAGAGATTTGACCCGTGGATCTGCAAAACCACAATGGGATTTGTCGAGCCTACACCAGACTATTTTCAACAGTTATATTTTTGTGTCACAACAGTCAGGAGACACTACTGTTTTTCTTTACGGAATATATACCAAAACCTGAATAATAGAGATATTTTACCGTGGGATGGCAAAACCACAGTTATTGTTTACTGGGGTATACCAGACTATTTTAAATATATAGATTTGCGGCTGAACAGTGAGCGACACACTCAAACTGTGTTTTTTTAGATACCAAAGGCCCAAAACTGGATGGTACAGAGATTTGACCCATGGAACTGCAAAACTACACTGGGATTTGTTGGGCCTACCCCAGACTATTTTCAACAGATATATTTTTGTGTCACAACAGTCAGGAGACACTACTGTTTTTCTTTACGGAAAATATACCAAAACCTGAATAAAAGAGATTTTTTACCGTGGGATGGCAAAACCACAGTTATTGTTTACTGGGGTATGCCAGATTTTTTTAAATATATAGATTTGCGGCTGAACAGTGAGCGACACACTCAAACTGTGTTTTTTTAGATACCAAAGGCCCAAAACTGGATAGTACAGAGATTTGACCCGTGGAACTGCAAAACCACACTGGGATTTGTCGGGCCTACACCAGACTATTTTCAACAGATATATTTTTGTGTCACAACAGTCAGGAGACACTACTGTTTTTCTTTACGGAAAATATACCAAAACCTGAATAATAGAGATTTTTTACCGTGGGATGGCAAAACCACAGTTATTGTTTACTGGGGTATACCAGACTGTTGAAATAGATATTTTTGCGCCTGAACAGTGAGCGACACACTCAAACTGTTTTTTTTTTAGATACAAATGTCCCAAAAGTGGATAATATAGAGGTTTGAACCGTGGAAGAGCAAAACAACACTGCTGTTTCTCTAGCCTACTATTTTCAACAGATATATTTGTGTCTGAAAAATCAGAGGCAAACTTTTTTTTTTGGGTGGGGACACCAAAAGGTTTATAAGACGGGTATTTGTACAGTGTGAAGGAGGAAAAAACAAGGAGGATTTAGATGAAAAAAAAACGATTTTTCCTGTCCCCTGAGACCTGGAGCTAAGTCCAGCAATTTCAGCAACAGGAGCAGCACACAGGACTGTAATGCAGCATTTGCTGGTATAACCACTGCGTCTCCTATGCAGCCTGCCTGCCTGATATCTGGGATGGATATTAGTCCAGAGAAGGACTGTTTGTTTGATCTGGCAGCCTTTACAGACCCTGCACTAACTATTTCGCAGTTTAAACCTCTCCCTAAATCAGCAGCGCTGTCCCTACACTGTCTGATCCGGAGCGACTGTGTCCAAGATGGCGGCGCCCGGTTTTAAATACTCGAGGTGACGCTGTGCGGCCAGCCAATCACTGTAATGCCCACAACCAACATGGCTGCGGCATTACAGTGACTGGCTGGCAATCCCTGCATGTTCATTGGCTCTGTAAAGAGCGCCAAACATGCAGGGTGGAGACCCGAGCTCCCGCCCGAGTAACCCGGAAATGCTCGGTGCTCGCCGAACATCCCGAGTAGCGTGATGCTCGGGCGAGTACCGAGCAGTGTTGAGCATGTTCGCTCAACACTAGCCACTAGTGTTGAGCCACCCCCGTAGTGTTCGAGTTCGGTTCGGTTCGTCGAACACCCGTGTGTTCGCCGAACTGTTCGTCGAACTGTTCGTCGAACATCTTCAAACACCGTTAAAACCAATGGCAGGCAAACAAAAACACATAGAAACACATAGAAAACACCTTCAAAGGTGTCCAAAAGCTGACAAACTGCTCAGAAGACACAACTAACACATGGAAAAGTGACAAGTACATATAGTCATGCGAAAAGAAAAGAGGTGGAGGAGTAAAAGGAGGGGGAGACACAGATATAGGCATGTCATGCCCTTCTAAAATCCAAAAAGTGAGAAGCCGAAACGTTCAGTCCGCTCCTGCCCGTGCCACCTCCGTGTCGCCGGGTTTGTGCCAGAGCCGCGGTGAACCCTGACGGCCAGCCCCCCTCTCCCAATACTGGTGCCTGTCCGCTGGTGGGTCGAGCGAGCCCCCCTGTGGTGGAGGCAGCTCTAAGCTTTTTAATTTAAATTGTCTCTCTAATTTGAATGAATACACTTTAAATCCATTTACAAGGATCTATTGGAGGGCAAGTCTCATGCCAGCAGCCGCGTAATTCCAGCTCCAGTAGCGTCCACTAAAGCTGCTGCAGTTAAAAAGCTTTTATAAGGATCGAGCTCGGCTGTCCACCGCAAGGCATCCTAGTGCCAGTCCCAGCCCCTATGCCTTGGGGTGCCTCCTGATGCTCTTCACTGAGAATCCCGTGGTCCCGAAGCATTTCCTTTGAAAAAATTAAGTGTCCAAACTACAGGTGGTGTAGCTTGCTTAACAGCCGGGATAATCCGCTGACTAGCAGACACTGCTACTAGGCACAAAGTATTTCCTGGGCTAGATGCAGTTAAAAATTTGTAATTAGATACTCTCGTTGGATGCTGAGAAAACATTCCATAGAGTCTCCTGGCATGCCATATATGATTCTCTTAAAAAGCTTGGGGTAGGGGTCTAGGGGACCCTTTTATAGCCAAAATCACGGCCCTGTATCACAATACGTCACCTAGGCTGAAGATAAATGGAACTGTAGCATCCTGAGGGCTCGGTTGCTACAGAGGTATTGCACCTCAACCAGAGGTGTGATATCTCACTCTCAGGTAAGGATGGAGTGTGGATCAGGACCCGACACCTGCATGCATTACACCACATTGCCGTGGGGCAGGGCGACCAATATGCCTCTGAGATGGGCACGACAGTCCCTGTCCCTGGCTGGAGTGGGGGGAGGGAACACTGAGGAAGGGGAACCCTGTAGTGCAGGAGCAGGGAGGAAGCAGTTCCTGGGTGCATTGAGAAGGGAGTATAAAAGGTGGGCACCATCTTAGTTCAGTGCAGAGAAGTCTGAGCAGACGTGGCAGGGAGCAGGGGCTCTGCATGAGCTCTGCTCCGGAGGCAGGCCTAGTAACAGAGGCCCAGGCCTGGAAGAGGGAGAAGGAAGGAAGAGGAGCGGAGAAGGCTCCAGGAATGAGGAATGAAGGGATCCCAGGGGTGCGGACGGGCGAGTTGCCACCGCACGCCCGAATCCACCTGCGTGGAGGGGTCAGGCCAAAGGGGGAGACCGGTCCCCGAAACTAGTGGAGGCAGGAAACGACCCTCAGCTAGAAACCGGAGGCTGTGACATTTTATGTGGCGCAGCCCCTCGCTACACCCGCTAGGAAGGCACCACATAGGGTCAGGGAAACTGGCGCCAAGTTTACCAAGAGGAGGCCCGAGGCAGCCGGACAGAAGGGTTGGTAAGAAAGGCCAGACAAAGGACACACAAAGGGGGTCCTGTGAAGCGCGCCAAAGTTATCTGGGAGTTGTCTGAGCCCCTCACCTGGTGAGCACAGTATGACGTGGGCAGCCGTTACCTGCAGACGTGGTCTGGATAATAAGAACTGTGAGTAAAGGCCCTGGACTGCATCTCTGACTCCGTGTCGTTACTGCTGCTGCCCTGCACCATCACCCCCATCCTCCGCATACACTGCCCTGAGGCTATACTCCTCCCGTGGGGAGTTATGCTACGCTCTGCTGCACCCACAACACCAGCCTCAGCGGTCTGCCCTGCAGCGGCGGTTCACTCTGACAGCAATCCACGGGTGGCGTAGTCGGACATTTAAACATCAAAACCACATAAATAGTTCCGCCACTGGTTTGACCACCCTGAGCCACGGAACAGGGTCGCCGCCACGAAGACTACAACCACCAGCATCCACCAAAAAGGGTCCGGCTCCGGTTGTCCCAAGGCCCAGGGGGTGCATCAGAACATTTTCATCACCATTCACAATCACCAATGGGACAAGGCAGGGATGTCCTCTGTCCCCTCTCTTATACATCCTAGTGACGGAGCACCTGCTCTCATCAATTCGCCATAACCCCAATATTAGGTGGATTGAGGTGGGAGGCACCGAGTACAAGTGCTCTCTATTTGCTGATGATGTCCTAGTATATATCACTCAATCACATATATCCATCCATGCTGTTATGGCTGAAATAGATCACTTTGTTACATGGTCAAATTTTAAAATCAATGCAGCGAAGTCTGAGGCCCTCGATGTCTCCCTCCCCAAATCCATATAGGATTCCATCCAGTCCAACTTTCCCTTTGCCGGGCCCTCAGGGTATCAAATACTTAGGAATTCCTATTCATAGAGACCTCTCCCATCTATGTTATCTTAATTTTGGGCCCTTTATTGAACAACTCCATACAGACCACGGTTGGCAAGTTAGAACTGTAAGATTCACTACGTGAACCACTGGTGTTTTGTGGAAAAGCACATGTACACTGTGTTCCAAATTATTATGCAAAAAGTGTTTAGGAGTGATAAGGGAAGAATTTGTTTGTTTGTCAGTTAAACTCATTGATGGTGATGTGTGTCAGGGCTCTTTATATCACTGTAAGCAATTGCAGACACCTGTGCTAATTAGTTTGGCAGGTGTGTCCAATGAAAGGCAAGACTACTTAAGAAGGCTGTCTCAAATTATTAAGCAGCCTATATTTTCTGCCAAAATGGGAAAGAAAAAGGATGTGTCGGCTGCTGAGAAGCAACAAATTGTGGAGTGTTTAGGTCAAGGCATGACTACAATCAACATTGTGCGATGATCAGGATGAAGTGTCTTGGCAATCAAGAAGTATGTAGCTGATTCACAGTACACACGTGTGCGTGCTGATAAGGGCAAATTGAGGACTCTTTCCTACAGGCAATTACGTCAGGTTAAAAGAGCAGCGGCAAAAAAGCCTTGTCATAGCAGCAGACAAGTTTTTGAAGCTGCTGGTGCCTCCAACGTCCCCCGAACAACAAGATGCAGGGTCCTTCAGAGGATTGCAGCTGTGCATACGCCATCCTGTCGACCTCCTCTATCCACTTCACACAAGCAGAAACGACTCCAGTGGGCCAAACATTACATGAAGACTGATTTCAAAACTGTTTTGTTCACGGATGAGTGCCGTGCAGGGCTCGATGGTCCAGATGGATGGAGTGGAGGATGGCTGGTTGATGGACACCCCACGCAAACACGGCTACAGCGCCAACAAGGAGGAGGTGGAGTAATGTTTTGGGCTGGAATCATGGGGAGAGAGATTGTCGGCCCCTTTAGGATCCCTGAAGGTGCTAAAGATGAACTCCATAATGTATGTAGATTTTCTCAAACAGCACTTCCTGCCATGGTTCAAGAAGAAGAACCGTGTATTTCACAGCAAGATCATTTTTTTGCATGATAATGCACCATCTCATGCTGCACATAAAACATCTGCATCTCTGGCTGGTATGGGCATAAAAGGGGACAAACTTATGGTGTGACCCCCATGCTCCCCTGACCTCTACCCCATTCAGAACCTCTGAAGCATCATCAAAAGGAGTGTCTATGATGGCGGGAGGCAGTTCACATCTAAGCAACAGCTCTGGGAGGGTATTCTGTCCTCATGCAAAACAATTGAAACAGAAACCATCCAAAACCTGACAAATTCAATGGACGAGAGAGTTCAGAAGCTCCTTTCGAACAAGGGGTCCTATGTGAAAATGTAACATCACCTAGAATAAAGTTTTGAGTTGAAAACTGTTTGATTTCAGTTTCTAGTAACCTGCTAATGCTTATAATTTCAAAAATGACCATTTTTTTGGTCTTTATTAAAATGAAAAGGTTGATCGAAAAGTTTGGGGGATCTAAGAGTGTGGCAACCCAGTAGTCATGATTACTTCGAATTCTGACAATATGAGGGTCATGTTGCAGGTAGTGCAGCAAGAAGGCACTTATGTGTCTTGCGCATCTCGGAGCCCCAAAATTATTTTCCGGGCTAGATGCAGCTAAAAATTATTATTAATTTTAAATCTGGTGGAGCTTAGTATAGATGGCCTAATAGGATCAGTGCTGCACACTGCTACAAAGCCCAAATTATTTTCCAGTCAAGATACAGATAAACATGATTAGTAATTTTAAATCTGGTGGAGCTTATTATAGATGGCCTAATATAATCAGTGCTGCACACTGCTACAAAGCCCAAATTATTTTCCAGCCAAGATACAGATAAACATGATTAGTAATTTGAAAGCTTAAAACGGTTGTTAGGGTGATTTTAACCAATCATCAAGCTTTTACTCTCCCCAGGATGACACAGGGGTAGAAAAGTCGTTTCGGATCCATGATTTGTTCATCTTTATGAACGTGAGTCTTTCTACATTATCAGTGGAGAGCCGCGTGCGCTTATCTGTCAGCACACCACCAGCAGCGCTGAACATACGTTCAGACAGAACGCTGGCTGCGGGGCATGACAAGATCTCCAAGGCGTAAGTGGCTAGCTCCGGCCATTTATCCAGATTGGAAGCCCAAAAAGAGCAAGGGTCCAGTGACACAGTCATGGCTTCAATGTTTACTTGGAAATACTCCTGTACCATCGTCTCTAGGCGTTGACTATGTGTCAGACTTCTTGTCTCCTGTGGCCTTGCAAAGGATGGGCTAAAAAAGTGGTGAAATGATTCCACAAAATTGATGTTACCAGCAGATACTGTGGTTATGTTACGGTTTGAGTGCTGAACAATCGACGGTCCCACAGTTGGCAAGTTGGAACTGTGAGATTCACTACGTGCACCACTGGTGTTTTGTGGAAAAGCACAAGTAAGATTCTGCAACAGTCTCTGCTGATACTCCTGCATGCGTGCATCCCTTTCTATGGCAGGAATAATTTCTGCAAATTTACTTTTGTACCGGGGATCTAACAGTGTGGCAACCCAGTAGTCAGGATTATTTCTAATTCTCACAATTCGAGGGTCATGTTGCAGGTAGTGCAGCAAGCAGGCACTCATGTGTGTTGCGCATCCAGGAGCACCAAGTCCCTGTTGTGTTGGTGGCGAGGGAACAATCATGCTTCCTTCCTCTGTCCTCTCCCCCCAACCTCGCACAACAGAAATGTGATCAAGGTCTCCCTCATCTGATGATTCTTCCATCAGTTCGTCCTCCACTTCTTCCTGGGCTCCTGCACCTTCCTCACTAGTTTGGCTGCTACCATGCGCCCTGGTAAAACCATCTCCCCCACCCTCACATGCCTGCTGTCTTGGTGCTGCCGACTGTCTGGACCTTGCAGATGTTAGCTCTTCCGCATACAACTCCTCCTCCTCTACTTCCTCCACCTCCTCTTGTGCCACCACCTGACTCCGAATTCTGTTTAACATGTGCTCCAGAATGTAAATCACCGGAATAGTCATGCTGATAATGGCATCGTCAGCACTAAACATCTTCGTCGCCATTTCAAAACTGTGCAGAAGGGTGCATAGGTACCTGATCTGAGACCACTCCTCCAGCGTGATTTGCCCCACCTCTGGATCACGTTGGCCCAGGCTATACGTCAGAACATATTGCACCAGCGCTTGTCGGTGCAGCCACAGTCGCTGCAACATGTGCAGAGTTGAATTCCACCGGTTAGGCACATCGCATTTTAGCCGGTGAAGTGGCAGGCCCAACGACTTCTGTAGAGATGTAAGTTGCTGAGCTGCGGGATGCGAACGGCGGAAGTGAGCACACAGCGACCGTGCCCTCTGCAGAAGGCCATCTAGTCTGGGATAGTGGGCTAAAAATTGCTGGACAACCAGGTTCAACACGTGAGCCATACAAGGCACGTGTGTGACATTGCCCCGGCGAAGGGCCGCACCCAGGTTTGCAGCATTGTCGCACACGGCCTACCCTGGTTTCAGGTCCAGTGGAGACAACCATTCATGAAATTGGTTCTCCAGAGCTGACCACAACTCCTCAGCTGTGTGACTCACATTTCCCAGACATTTCAAAGTAAAAACCGCCTGATGACGTTGAGCCCTACTGCCAGCATAGTAAGGAGGTGTGCAGGATCCCTTCTGCGCAGTTAGAAAGCTTGTGGCATGACCAGACAGGCTTTGGGTGCAGGTGGAAGACCGAGAGGAGGTTGAGGAGGCAGAAGCAGTGGAGGAACTTTGACATAAAGAGGATTGAAGCACAACTCGTGGGGACGGCAAGACTTGGACAGCAGCCCCTTGTCCTGCTGTCACCATAGTTACCCAGTGCCCAGTCAGCGACATGTAACGCCCCTGTCCATGCCTACTCGTCCAAGTGTCTGTGGTGAAATGCACCCTGTCACACACAGAGTTTCTCAAAGAAGCGGTGATGTTGTGTGCGACATGCTGGTGGAGCGCAGGCACACCTTTCTTTGAGAAGTAGTGCCGACTGGGCATCTGGTACTGGGGCACTGCGACGGACATAAGGTCTTGAAAATCCTCTGTGTCCACCAGGCGGAAAGGCAGCATTTCTGTAGCCAAGAGCTTGCAGATGGTGAAATTCAACCTCTTAGCTTTCTCATGGCTAGGAGGAAATGTTCTTTTACTTGTCCACATTTGAGGGACCGAGGGCTGGCTATTGTGCTTAGACGGGGTTGATAAGGGTGTCCCCGGCAAACTGCCGGTCTGTGAGGAAGATGCAGGCGGACATGTTAGGTTGCCTTGATCCAAAGGTGGTGCTATCGATGTCGGACAGCGCTCAACACCAGCTGGTGTTACCACCTCCAAAGAAAATGATGACCTGCCAATCACGCTGGCTGTTGCGGGTAAAGAGGTGGCAGGTCTGCGCCCCAAAACAGGTGTGACTGCTGTCCCCCCAGTCACAGAGGATGAAGAGGCCGCGGATGCACAAGATATGGCAGACGGTGGTTGGCCCGGCCGGCTAGGCCGCATTTTAGCACACTGAGCTTCCCACTGCAAGTTATGCTTCATGTCCATGTGCCGGTTCATGCATGAAGTACTCAAACTATGTATTTTTTGGCCTCTACTTAGCTTTTGCTGACAAATGTTACAGATAACATGAGTTGGGTCATCTTTATCGATCTGAAAAAATGCCCAGGCTATGCAAGGCTTAGCACCCATGCGACCTGAAGAGCCACCATGACTTGTGGTGAGAGGCAGAGCTGTGTTTGAGGATGCAGTTGTTGACGTGCTTCCAGTACTACGTCTCTGTCCAGGAAGGCGCAACCTGACCTCGTCGTCACTAGCATCTTCCTAGATCTCCTCTCCTGATCTCATCTCTTGGCTGACTGTGGGTTGACAGTAAGTGGGATCTCCAACCTCATCATCATCACCCTGTGCATTATCACACCCGTCGTCCTCAGAGCCAACCTGTTCCTGCCCTGACAAAAAACTAAAGTTGTCGCTCCAATCAGATATTTGAGTCTCATCATCGTCTTCCTCATTGTCTCCACCAACAGGAGTTACAGTTTGGGAATGAGGGTCTACATTATGGTCAGAACCTTCTGCGTCTGGTCCTGGATCCGACTCATAAAGATTCTGGGCATCAGTGCAGATCATTTCCTCGTCTGGATTCACAGAAGCGCTGGAGTCGACCTCTGATTCCCAGGCTGTAGTATGAGTAAACAGCTCTGCAGACTCAACCATCTGTTCTACCTCATACTCAGATGGGCAGCTGGAGATTTGGGAGCTGTGAGGAAGCAAGTGCGATTGGGGTGACACCTTTGAGGACTGGAGTATTTGTGATGTTGAAGTTGATGTGGAGGAGAGCCCACTTAAAGGAGCACTTGATATCCGTTGAAGCACCTGCTGTTTTTGTGCCTCATCTGGAATTTGTAGCGATTGGCGTGGCCGTAAGAAAGGGATCTTATCACATTGTCCGCTAAAAGAAGTAGACATTTTAGTTTGGCTGGAAGATGGTCTTTCTTCTGCAGATGTTACTGTTGCTTTAACACCTACCCCACGGACACAACCTTTTTTCCCCTTCCCAACACGCCTATTCCCCTTTCCACCAGCAGCAGGCCTTTTTCCACTCATTTTGGTGGTTAACTAATTCACAACTCTGGAGTTGTTTGCACAAAAAAACAATGGATGGGAACCGAGCAGAGCTGAGTGGCCAAACTGTGGTATTAGGCCAAAACTATTGGCTGGGTTAGATGCAGAAAAAAATTATATTCAATTTGCAACCTGATGGAGGTCAGTATAGATGGACTAATAGAACAAGTCCCACACACTGCTAGAAGCCCAAATATTTTTTCAGAGGTAGATGCAGAAAAAAATTGTATTCAGTTTGCAACCTGATGGAGGTCAGTATAGATGGACTAATAGAACAAGTCCTACACACAGCTAGAAGCCCAAATATTTTTTCAGAGGTAGATGCAGAAAAAAAATATATTCAGTTTGCAACCTGATGGAGGTCAGTATAGATGGACTAATAGAGAAAGTCCCACACACTGCTAGAAGGCCAAATATTTTTTCAGAGCTAGATGCAGACAAAAAAATATTTTTAATTTGCAACCTGATGGAGGTCAGTATAGATGGACTAATAGAGAAAGTCCCACACACTGCTAGATGGCCAAATATTTTTTCAGAGCTAGATGCAGATATAAATTATTTTTAATTTGCAACCTGATGGAGGTCAGTATAGATGGACTAATAGAGAAAGTCCCACACACTGCTAGAAGGCCAAATATTTTTTCAGAGCTTGATGCAGATATAAATTATTTTTAAATTGCAACCTGATGGAGGTCAGTATAGATGGACTAATAGAGAAAGTCCCACACACTGCTAGAAGGCCAAATATTTTTTCAGAGCTAGATGCAGAAAAAAATTATATTCAGTTTGCAACCTGATGGAGGTCAGTATAGATGGACTAATAGAACAAGTCCCACACACAGCTAGAAGCCCAAATATTTTTTCAGAGGTAGATGCAGAAAAAAATTATATTCAGTTTGCAACCTGATGGAGGTCTGTATAGAGGGATTAATAGAACAAGTCCCACACACAGCTAGAAGCCCAATATTTTTTCAGAGGTAGATGCAGAAAAAATATATATTCAGTTTGCAACCTGATGGAGGTCAGTATAGATGGACTAATAGAGAAAGTCCCACACACTGCTAGAAGGCCAAATATTTTTTCAGAGCTAGATGCAGAAAAAAATTATATTCAGTTTGCAACCTGATGGAGGTCAGTATAGATGGACTAATAGAACAAGTCCCACACACAGCTAGAAGCCTAAATATTTTTTCAGAGGTAGATGCAGATAAAAATTATTTTTAATTTGCAACCTGATGGAGGTCAGTATAGATGGACTAATAGAGAAAGTCCCACACACTGCTAGAAGGCCAAATATTTTTTCAGAGCTAGATGCAGAAAAAAATTATATTCAGTTTGCAACCTGATGGAGGTCAGTATAGATGGACTAATAGAACAAGTCCCACACACTGCTAGAAGCCCAAATATTTTTTCAGAGCTAGATGCAGAAAAAAATTATATTCAATTTGCAACCTGATGGAGGTCAGTTTAGATGGACTAATAGAATGATGCTATGCCCAAAAGATTTTACTTCACTAGGTGCAGTAAAAAAATTGGTATTCTATACACAGGTGGTATATCTTGCAGCACAGATAGGCTACTCCACTGACTAACACACTCTGCAATAGGCCAAAAAGGATTAGCTTTGCTAGATTCAGCCAAATGCTGTGAAAAAATCTTGCACAGCACTGGCACAGATCTGCCTGGCAAAAACTGATAGGAACTGATGTAACCTAGTCCTGAAAAGGACTGCAATTACAATTAGTCTTTACTCCCACAATCTATCTATTTAAGAGCACAGACCTGTCTGATAAAAGTCGTAGGAAATGCTGTAACCTAGTCCTTAAAAGGACTGCAATCACAACTATTCCCTACTCCCAAGCTATCTGTAGATTTGTGCGAAAATTGGCTTGAAATTAACAAGGTATAGCGCACACAGCAACAGCGGTGCCGTCTAACACGCAGCTGCAGCAGTGAGAAAATGGTGGCGACGGGGAAAATGGCTAGGTCTTATAGGGCAAGGGCATGTGACATACACTGCCAATGACACATGCCCTTGCTTGTGTGAAAAAAAGCACTTCGCTCCGTGTGTGCGCTGCTGATAGGCTGACAGATTGCACCTCCCCACTGTAAATGTGGGAAAGAGAAAAAAAAATGGAGATCTTCATTATTCCTGCAGAGATCCATCCCCTGCCCCTCCCCCCACCCCGCTGTACACTCAAACTGCGTATTAACATTAATTTTCATCATTACTGAGAAAAAATCCAGTTATGATTTTGGTGCACGAACACTTATCGAACATAACCTCGAACAGCTGAATTTTTCTCAAATCGTTCGTGTTCGCCGAACGGCTCGAACACAGCCCAAAACAGCTCGAATTTGAGATTGGCGAACAGTTCGAGTCGAACAACGCTCATCTCTAGTCTCCACTGGACCTGAAAAGGAAGGCCGTGTGCGACTATGCTGCAAACCTGGGTGCGGCCCTTCGCCGGGGCATTGTCACACACGTGCCTTGTATGGCTCACGTGTTGAACCTGGTTGTCCAGCAATTTTTAGCCCAATATCCCGGACTAGATGGCCTTCTGCAGAGGGCACGGTCACTGTGTGCTCACTTCCACCGTTCGCATCCCGCAGCTCAGCGACTTACATCTCTACAGAAGTCTTTGGGCCTGCCACTTCACCGGCTAAAATGCGATGTGCCTACCCGGTGGTATTCAACTCTGCACATGTTGCAGCGACAAGCCCTGGTGCAATGCGTTGTGACGTATAGCCTGGGCCAACGAGATCCAGAGGTGGGGCAAATCACGCTGGAGGAGTGGTCTCAGATCAGGGACCTATGCACCCTTCTGCACAGTTTTGAAATGGCGACGAAGATGTTTAGTGCTGACGATGCCATTATCAGCATGACTGTTCCCGTGATTTACATGCTGGAGCACATGTTAAACAGAATTCGGAATCAGGTGGTACCACAAGAGGAGGTGGAGGAAGTAGAGGAGGAGGAGTTGTATGCGGAAGGGCTAACATCTGCAAGGTCCAGACGGTCAGCAGCACCAAGGCGGCAGGCATGTGAGGGTGGGGGAGATGGTTTTACCAGGGCGCATGGTAGCAGCCAAACTAGTGAGGAAGGTGCAGGAGCCCAGGAAGAAGTGGAGGACGAACTGATGGAAGACTCATCAGATGACGGAGACCTTGATCACATTTCTGTTGTGCGAGGTTGGGGGGAGAGGGCAGAGGAAGGAAGCATGATTGTTACCTCGCCACCAACACAACAGGGACTTGATGATCCTGGATGCGCAAGACACATGAGTGCCTTCTTGCTGCACTATCGGCAACATGACCCTCGAATTGTGAGAATTAGAAATAATCCTGACTACTGGGTTGCCAAACTGCTAGATCCCCGGTACAAAAGTAAATTTGCAGAAGTCATTCCTGCCATAGAAAGGGATGCACGCATGCAGGAGTATCAGCAGAGACTGTTGCAGAATCTTACATGTGCTTTTCCACAAAACACTAGTGGTGCACGTAGTGAATCTCACAGTTCCAACTTGCCAACCGTGGGACCATCGAGTGTACAGCAGTCAAAAAATAACAGAAACACAGTATCTGCTGGTAACATCAATTTTGCGGAATCATTTCACCACTTTTTTAGCCCATCCTTTGCAAGGTCACAGGAGACAAGAAGTCTGACACATAGTCAATGCCTAGAGACGATGGTACAGGAGTATCTCCAAGTAAACATTGAAGCCATGACTGTGTCACTGGACCCTTGCTCTTTTTGGGCTTCCAATCTGGATAAATGGCCGGAGCTCGCCACTTACGCCTTGGAGATCTTGTCATGTCCCGCAGCCAGCATTCTGTCTGAACGTGTGTTCAGTGCTGCTGGTGGTGTGCTGACAGATAAGCGCACGCGGCTCTCCACTGATAATGTAGACAGACTCACGTTCATAAAGATGAACAAATCATGGATCCGAAAGGACTTTTCTACCCCTGTGTCATCCTGGGGAGAGCAAAAGCTTGATGATTTGTTAAAATCACCTCACCAACCGTTTTAAGCTTTCAAATTACTAATCATGTTTATCTGTATCTTGGCTGGAAAATAATTTGGGCCTTGTAGCAGTGTGCAGTACTGATTCTATTAGGCCATCTATACTAAACTCCACCAGATTTAAAATTACTAATCATGTTTATCTGTATCTTGGCTGGAAAATAATTTGGGCCTTGTAGCAGTGTGCAGTACTGATTCTATTAGGCCATCTATACTAAACTCCACCAGATTTAAAATTACTAATCATGTTTATCTGTATCTTGGCTGGAAAATAATTTGGGCCTTGTTGCAGTGTGCAGTACTGATTCTATTAGGACATCTATACTAAACTCCACCAGATTTAAAATTACTAATCATGTTTATCTGTATCTTGGCTGGAAAATAATTTGGGCCTTGTAGCAGTGTGCAGTACTGATTCTATTAGGCCATCTATGCTAAACTCCACCAGATTTAAAATTACTAATCATGTTTATCTGTATCTTTGCTGGAAAATAATTTGGGCCTTCTAGCAGTTTGCAGTACTGATTCTATTAGGCCATCTATACTAAGCTCCACCAGCTTTCAAATTTATAATAATTTTTAGCTGCATCTAGCCCGGAAAATAATTTTGGGGCTCCTAGATGCGCAAGACACATGAGTGCCTTCTTGCTGCACTACCTGCAACATGACCCTCAGATTGTCAGAATTCGAAATAATCCTGACTACTGGGTTGCCACACTCTTAGATCCCGTACACTCTTCGATCAACCTTTTCATTTTAATAAAGAACAAAAAAATGGTCATTTTTGAAATTATAAGCATTAGCAGGTTATTAGAAACTGAAATCAAACAGTTTTCAACTCAAAACTTTATTCTAGGTGATGTTACATTTGCACATAGGACCCCTTGCTGAAAGGGGCTTCTGAACTCTCTCGTCCATTGAATTTGTCAGGTTTTGGATGGTTTCTGCTTCAATTGTTTGGCATGAGGACAGAATACCCTCCCAGAGCTGTTGCTTAGATGTGAACTGCCTCCCGCCATCATAGACACTCCTTTTGATGATGCTCCAGAGGTTCTCAATGGGGTTGAGGTCAGGGGAGCATGGGGGTCACACCATAAGTTTGTCCCCTTTTATGCCCATATCAGCCAGAGATGCAGATGGGTTATGTGCAGCCTGAGACGGTGCATTATCATGCATGAAAATGATCTTGCTGCGGAATACACGGTTTTTCTTCTTGAACCATGGCAGGAAGTGCTGTTTGAGAAACTCCACATACATTATGGAGTTCATCTTTACCCCTTCAGGGATCCTAAAGGGGCCGACAATCTCTCTCCCCATGATTCCAGCCCAAAACATTTTTCCACCTCCTCCTTGTTGGCGCCGTAGCCGTGTTTGCATGGGGTGTCCATCAACCAGCCATCCTCCACTCTATCCATCTGGACCATCGAGCGTTGCACGGCACTCATCGGTGAACAAAACAGTTTTGAAGTCAGTCTTCATGTATTGTTTGGCCCACTGGAGCAGTTTCTGCTTGTGTACAGTGGATAGAGGAGGCCGACAGGATGGCTTACGCACAGCTGCAAACCTCTGAGGGACCCTGCATCTTGTTGTTCGGGTGAAGTTGGAGGCACCAGCAGTTTCAAAAACTTGTCTGCTGCTATGACAAGGCTTTTTTGCCACTGCTCTTTTAACCTGACGTAATTGTCTGTAGGAAAGAGTCCTCAATTTTCCCTTATCAGCACGCACACGTGTGTACTGTGAATCAGCTACGTACTTCTTGATTGCGCGATGATCAGGATGAAGTGTCTTGGCAATGTTGATTGTAGTCATGCCTTGTCCTAAACACTCCACAATTTGTTGCTTCTCAGCAGCCAACTCATCCTTTTTCTGTCCCATTTTGGCAGAAAATGTAGGCTGCTTAATAATGTGCGACAGCCTTCTTAAGTAGTCTTGCCTTTCATTGGACACACCTGCCAAACTAATTAGCACAGGTGTCAGCAATTGCTTACAGTGATACAAAGAGCCCTGACACACATCACCCTCAATGAGTTTAACTGACAAACAAAAAAATTCTTACCTTATCGCTCCTAAACACTTTTTGCATAATAATTTGGAACACAGTGTACATATGCTTTTCCACAAAACACCAGTGGTTCACGTAGTGAATCTTACAGTTCTAACTTGCCAACCGTGGTCTGTATGGAGTTGCTCAATAAAGGGCCCAAAATTAAGATAACATAGACGGGAGAGGTCTCTATGAATACGAATTCCTAAGTATTTGATACCCTGTGAGGGCCAGGCAAAAGGAAAGTTGGACTGGATGGAATCCTGTATGGATTTGGGGAGGGAGACATCGAGGGCCTCAGACTTCGCTGCATTGATTTTAAAATTTGACCATGTAACAAAGTGATCTATTTCAGCCATAACAGCAGGGATGGATATATGTGATTGAGTGATATATACTAGGACATCATCAGCAAATGCAGAGCACTTGTACTCGGTGCCTCCCACCTCAATCCACCTAATATTGGGGTTATAGCGAATTGATGAGAGCAGGTGCTCCATCACTAGGATGTATAAGAGAGGGGACAGAGGACATCCCTGCCTTGTCCCATTGGTGATTATGAAAGGTGATGAAAATGTTCCATCTATCTTCAGCCTAGGTGACGTATTGCGATACAGGGCTGTGATTTTGGCTATAAAAGGGTCCCCTAGACCCCTACCCCAAGCTTTTTAAGAGAATAATATTTGGCATGCCAGGAGACTCTATGGAATGATATCTCAGCATCCAACGAGAGTATCTAATTACAAATTTTTAACTGCATCTAGCCCAGGAAATACTTTGTGCCTAGTAGCAGTGTCACCAATGGAAATGGTACGGTCCCCCGGGACACTCAGAGAAGAGCATCGGGGAGGCACCCCAAGGCACAGGGGCTGGGACTGGCGGTAGGACGCCTTGCGGTGGACCGCCAAGCTCGATCCTTATAAAAGCTTTTTAACTGCAGCAGCTTTAGTGGACGCTACTGGTGCTGGAATTACCATGGCTGCTGGCATCAGACTTGCCCTCCAATAGCTACTTGCAAAAGGATTTAAAGTGTACTCATTCAAATTAGACAATTTAAATTAAAAAGATTAGACCAGCCTCCACCGCAGAGGGGCTCGCTCGACCCACCAGCGGACAGGCACCAGTATTGGGAGAGGGGGGCTGGCCGTCAGTGTCCACCGCGGCTCTGGCACAAACCCGGCGACATGGAGGTCGCACGGGCAGGAACCGACTGGCCGTGTCGGCTTTGCTCTTTTTTGGTTTTAGAATGGCATGACATGCCTATATCTGTGTCTCCCCCTCCTTTTACTCCTCCACCTCTTTTCTTTTCGCATGACTATATGTACTTGTCACTTTTCCATGTGTTAGTTGTGTCTTCTGAGCAGTTTGTCAGCTTTTGGACACCTTTGAAGTGTTTTCTATGTGTTTCTATGTGTTTTTGTTTGCCTGCCATTGGTTTTAACGGTGTTCGACGGTGTTCGACGAACAGTTCGGCGAACATACGGGTGTTCGATGAACCGAACCGAACTCGAATACTACGGGGGTGGCTCAACACTATTGATGTCCTCTGGTCTGCATTTCAGCGCGGTGAGATTCCCAGCATAACGCATGTTGTTTGTGCATGTGAAGGTTCATGCATGTAGTAATCAAATTATTGCACTTTTTCCCTCTACTGAGTTTTTTATCGCAAAGTTTGCAGATAACGTGAGTTGGCTCATCCCTTGCGGTGACCAAAAAGGCCGAGGCTAGGAAACCCGTGATGCCCCTGTGAGCTGCAGACCCACGACCACTGCAGGCCACAGCCACAGATGTGGCTAAGAATGCAGTGCTCCTCATGCTTGCATTACTTCTTGTATGCGCTGTAGGACGAAATGCAACCTCCTCGTCTTCCTCCTCCTCCACCCCCTCAGATGAGCTACTTGGCTGCGTGACTCTGAGTTCACACCAAGTAGGATCTTCAACCTCATCATCATTTAATGTGTTATCCCAATCCTTGCCCTCAGAGTGACCCTTCTCCTCTTGTTGCCCTGACAGCACAGTACAGTTCACATGAGCCTCAGGTATCTTAGTCTCATCGGGATCACCTCCCTCCCCGGTGGTTAACGTCTGGTGACGAGTGTCAGGAACCTGCTCGGACCCTATTTCGTCCTGCCCCGAATCTGTCACGCCAGGTGTGGGAAAGATTTAGTGCAACACAGAAGGAAAAGGGAAAGGGAGCCCAGACACTAGAGAAAAGGGGAACTGGAGACCTCCTAGTATGATCTGGTGTCACCCTGTCTCAACTACCGTCCCTATATTGCCTCTTCAGCAATTGCCACATGCGTGCCTCGCCCTGCTCTCTCTTGAACACCAAGCCTATTCCCCCTTCCACCACGACCTCTCTTTTTCCCACTTATGTAGCTCAGAAACTGTGGTAGGAGCACGCTATTAGCAAAACAAAATTAGATTTTTTTCCACTGCAAAAGCTATGCACACGCCTGAATTTCAGCGGCACTAAATGATAAGGTAAGATATGGCAAGCTGTATAACATTACTAACAGAAAAAACTATTTTTTTAGTGTGGATGAGGCCGATATAACATACGAGATATTGTCCAAACTATTTCAAACTGAGATGTCCCCTGCTGAATAACGTTAGGAACCAAACAAAGTATTTTTTTACTGTGGATGAGGCCTGTATAACATTCGAGATATTCTCCAAACTACAGGGTGGGCCATTTATATGGATACACCTAAATTAAATGGGAATGGTTGGTGATATCAACTTCCTGTTTGTGGCACATTAGTATAAAGGATGGGGAAAACTTTTCCAGATTGGTGGTGTCCATGGTGGCCATTTTGAAGTCAGCCATTTTGAATCCAACTTTATTTTTTTCTATGGGAAGAGGGTCATGTGATCACGTGACACATCAAACTTATTGAGAATTTCATAAGAAAAACAATGGTGTGCTTGGTTTTAACGTAACTTTATTCTTTCATGAGTTATTTACAAGTTTATGACCACTTATAAAATGTGTTCAAAGTGCTGCCCATTGTGTTGGATTGTCAATGCAACTCTCTTCTCCCACTCTTGACACACTGATAGCAACACCGCAGAAGAAATGCTAGCACAGGCTTGCAGTATTTGTTGTATCAGATGCTGCACATCTCGTATCTTCACAGCATAGATAATTGCCTTCAGATTATCCCAAAGATAAAAGTCTAAGGCGGTCAGATCGGGAGACCTTGGTGGCCATTAAACTGGCCCACGACGACCAATCCACTTTCCAGGAAACTGTTCATGTAGGAATGCTCGGACCTGACACCTATAATGTGGTGGTGCACCATCTTATTGGAATAACTCAGAGAACGTGCTATCTTCAGTGCATAAAGAGGGCAACACATCATCATGTGACAATTTCAGATATCCAGTGGCATTGAGGTTTCCATTGATGAAGAATGGCACCAGTATCTTTGTACTCCATATACCACACCATAATATCAAGATACGAGATGAGCAGCATCTGAAAAAACAAATACTGGAAGCATGTGAAAGCATTTCTTCTGCGGTGTTGCTATCAGTGTGTCAAGAGTGGGAGAAGAAGGTTGCATTGACAATCCAACACAATGGGCAGCACTTTGAATGAACACATTTTATAAGTGGTCATAAACTTGTAAATAACTCATGAAAGAATAAAGTTAAGTTAAAACCAAGCACACCATTGTTTTTCTTATAAAATTCTCAATAAGTTTGATGTGTCATATGACCCTCTTCCCATTGAAAAAAATAAAGTTGGATCCAAAATGACCAACTTCAAAATGGCCGTCATGGTCACCACCCATCTGGAAAAGTTTTCCCCCTACCATATACTAATGTGCCACAAACAGGAAGTTGATATCACCAACCGTTCCCATTTAATTTAGCTGTATCCATATAAATGGCCCACCCTGTATTTCAAACTGAGATGTACCTTACTGTATAACGTTAGCGACCGAACAAACTATTTTTTTAGTGTGGATGAGGCCTGTATAACATATGAGATATCTCAGATCTAGCCTGCTGTATCACGTTAAGAACAGCAAAAAATAGATTTTTTTACTCTGCATAAGCTCTGCAATATAGCTGAATTTCATCGCCACTAAAGGACTAGGTGGCTTATATCAGAGTGTGACACGTTTACGACAGAAAAAAATATTTTTGGACTGTGAAAGCAGCTGAACTTCAACACCACTAAAATAGTAGGTGGTTTTTAGCAGAGTGTATCAAATTTGCGACACAAAAAAATATTTGGTGGACTCTGGCTAGCAACAGAAAAAATATATTTTTTTACTCTGAAAACAGCTGAATTTCACCACCACTAATGTAGTAGCTGGCTTATAGCAAAGTGTATCACGCTTGTCACACAAAAAAGGATTTTTTGGACTCTGCCTAGCAAGAGAAAAAAACTATTTTTTTACTCTGAAAACAGCTGAACTTCAATGCCACTAAAATAGTAGGTGGCTTTTGGCAGAGTGTATCACGTTTGCGACACAAAACAATCTTTGGTGGACTCTGGCAAGCAAGAGAAAAAAAATAAATTATTTTTACTGTGCATACAGCTGAATTTCATCCACCAAAAATGACTAAGTGGGCTGCTATAGCTTGCACCATCACATTAGCAAATGAAAAAAAAGCTCTGCAGAGTCTGCATACAGCTCAATTTCAACCCCTCAAAATCAAAAGGTGGGCTGCAAGGTCTTGCATGCTTGCTTTATCATATTAGCAAGTGAAAAAATAGATTGAATGCATATTTATGCATGGAGCACAATACAAGCAGTGCACAACACAGTTTTATGCCATGGGCCCTGCTGTTTCTGTCAGAATCTCAGTAATAGCAAAAGAAAAAAAATGAGCTGCAACATCGATTTCACAGGTACACAGCACAGGACTTATCTACATCATCTGACTTCAACACAAGCGCCCATTTATCTATCTAAAATCTCTCAGTACAGCAGTGACATGCATGAAAAGGCACTGAAAGAACATGGCCGCTCTTTATATAGAGAGGACCTGTGATTTCTGCAGCCAATGATAGAAGCCCTTGTCTCTGCACAGTGTGGATGCTTCCTGCGCTCTGATTGGCCAGCTGTGCTTTCCTCACGTAAAGTTACAGGGAAAAAAAAAGTGCACTGCTGCTCTAACCTCTTCTGAGCTCTCCTCAGCCCCACCACTCATCTAACACGTCCCCCCGCTCATCATCAACAGGCACTATGCTAGCCAAACTGTTCAAAACGCTGTAGTTGCCCTTCAATCACGTTCCCGCACTTTTTTGCCGAATGTTGCCGATTTTCTCGAATTTAAGAAAAAATGCTCACCTTTCCGATTACGAATCCGAATGTGCCATATTCATGTCGAATTTAAATTGTAAGTTCGGATTTCGAACAAATTTGCTTTTCACTACTCTTGAAGCCAGAGCAGTGTCAAAAGGTTGTTGGTTGGATAGCAGATAATGCTTCCAGTCACTTTGCCACCACCACCCCATCTTCCACATGGTCAAGTCTCAGTAGCTGTGAGTCTGGACCACATATTCCTCGCCCTGATCCTCCTTCCTCCCACCATGCCGAATGCCTGGAGACAACTGATCCCACACTTGGACACTCGAAGAGCTGTTCACTTTTCCATTTATAGATTCGGGCCTCTCTCCTGGCCAGCTTCAAGTGGGGCAAGAGGAGTTTGCATGTAGCGATGACCAAATATTTGGGCTGCCACTGTCACATGAAGGCGATGGTGGGAAACTGTCACAAGAGGTGGATGATGATGATGAGACACAATTGCCTATAAATCAGGAGGAGGCCCAGGGTGCATACGTGGAAGACGAGGTGGTGGATGATGACGTCACTGACCTAACCTGTCAAGGTGACATGCAGAGTGAGTACAGCAGCACACAGGGGGGAGGGAGGCGTAGCACCACAAAAGGCAGGAACAAGCAGTGTGGTGGCCACAGACACAAGGCAGGAAATAGTTTCCTGGAAGACCAACCCGACAGAAGTTGCCAGTCCAACTGTTCCGAGTCTGGTTCTTTTTTAAAGACTGTCCAGATAACCCCAAAAAGGCCATTTGCAACATCTGCTAGGCCAGCATCTGCAGGGGCAGCAAAACTACCAGCCTGACCACCACCAGCTTGCTCAGGCACTTGACAGCAAAGCCCCTTACTAGGTGGGCCGAACACCAGGGTCAAGAAACTGTGCCTGCGGGTAACACCACTGCCTGTCCCGCTGTTGTGCGTGCATGCCAATCCCCTGTCCATGGCGCAGGCGAAGATGCCTCCCGCCCTGCACCTGTTGTTGCACACTTGCAACCATCACCGTCCATGTCCTTGTCCCAGTGCAGTGTTCAGTTGTCCCTACCCCAGTCCTTGGAATGGGTATCATAAATAGAGATGAGCGTTGTTCTACTTGAACTGTTCGCCAATCTCAAATTCGAGCTGTTTTGGGCAGTGTTCGAGCCGTTCGGCGAACACGAACAATTTGAGAAAAATTCGGCTGTTCGAGGTTATGTTCGATAACTGTTCGTGCACCAAAATCATAACTGGATTTTTTCTCAGTAATGATGAAAATTAATGTTAATACGCAGTTTGAGTGTACAGCGGGGTGGGGGGAGGGGCAGGGGATGGATCTCTGCAGGAACAATGAAGATCTCCATTTTTTTTTTCTCTTTCCCGCATTTACAGTGGGGAGGTGCAATCTGTCAGCCTATCAGCAGCGCACACACGGAGCGAAGTGCTTTTTTTCACACAAGCAAGGGCATGTGTCATTGGCAGTGTATGTCACATGTCCTTGCCCTATAAGACCAAGCCATTTTCCCCGTCGCCACCATTTTCTCACTGCTGCAGCTGCGTGTTAGACGGCACCGCTGTTGCTGTGTGCGCTATACCTTGTTAATTTCAAGCCAATTTTCGCACAAATCTACAGATAGCTTGGGAGTAGGGAATAGTTGTGATTGCAGTCCTTTTAAGGACTAGGTTACAGCATTTCCTACGACTTTTATCAGGCAGGTCTGTGCTCTTAAATAGATAGATTGTGGGAGTAAAGACTAATTGTAATTGGAGTCCTTTTCAGGACTAGGTTACATCAGTTCCTATCAGTTTTTGCCAGGCAGGTCTGTGTCAGTGCTGTGCAAGTTTTTTTCACAGCATTTGGCTGAATCTAGCAAAGCTAATACTTTTTGGCCTATTGCAGAGTGTGTTAGTCAGTGGAGTAGCCTATCTGTGTTGCAAGATATACCACCTGTGTATAGAATACCAATTTTTTTACTGCACCTAGTGAAGTAAAATCTTTTGGGCATAGCATCATTCTATTAGTCCATCTATACTGACCTCCATCAGGTTGCAAATTGAATATAATTTTTTTCTGCATCTAGCTCTGAAAAAATATTGGGCTTCTAGCTGTGTGTGGGACTTGTTGTATTAGTCCATCTATACTGACCTCCATCAGGTTGCAAACTGCATATATTTTTTTCTTCATCTACCTCTGAAAAAATATTGGGCTTCTAGCTGTGTGTGGGACTTGTTCTATTAATCCATCTATACAGACCTCCATCAGGTTGCAAACTGAATATATTTTTTTCTGCATCTACCTCTGAAAAAATATTGGGCTTCTAGCTGTGTGTGGGACTTGTTGGATTAGTCCATCTATACTGACCTCCATCAGGTTGCAAACTGAATAAACCAGGGGAGGAGTCCTGAGGAGATAATTTGCATATTCCCACTGCATTTTGGGGTAAGTGAAGAGTCTCTGCGAGCTCAAAGAACACTGGATTTTGGCTGTTGGAGCTGAAAAGAGGACATCGGTAAACCATGGGAGGAGTCCTGAGGAGATAATTTGCATATTCCCACTGCATTTTGGGGTAAGTGAAGAGTCTCCGCGAGCTCAAAGAACACTGGATTTTGGCTGTTGGAGCTGAAAAGAGGACATCGGTAAACCAGGGGAGGAGTCCTGAGGAGATAATTTGCATATTCCCACTGCATTTTGGGTAAGTGAAGAGTCTCCGCGAGCTCAAAGAACACTGAATTTTGGCTGTTGGAGCTGAAAAGAGGACATCGGTAAACCAGGGGAGGAGTCTTGAGGAGATAATTTGCATATTCCCACTGCATTTTGGGGTAAGTGAAGAGTCTCCGCGAGCTCAAAGAACACTGGATTTTGGCTGTTGGAGCTGAAAAAAGGACATCGGTAAACCAGGGGAGGAGTCCTGAGGAGATAATTTGCATATTACCACTGCATTTTGGGGTAAGTGAAGAGTCTCCGCGAGCTCAAAGAACACTGGATTTTGGCTGTTGGAGCTGAAAAGAGGACATCGGTAAACCAGGGGAGGAGTCCTGAGGAGATAATTTGCATATTCCCACTGCATTTTGGGGTAAGTGAAGAGTCTCCGCGAGCTCAAAGAACACTGAATTTTGGCTGTTGGAGCTGAAAAGAGGACATCGGTAAACCAGGGGAGGAGTCCTGAGGAGATAATTTGCATATTCCCACTGCATTTTGGGGTAAGTGAAGAGTCTCCGCGAGCTCAAAGAACACTGGATTTTGGCTGTTGGAGCTGAAAAAAGGACATCGGTAAACCAGGGGAGGAGTCCTGAGGAGATAATTTGCATATTCCCACTGCATTTTGGGGTAAGTGAAGAGTCTCCGCGAGCTCAAAGAACACTGGATTTTGGCTGTTGGAGCTGAAAAGAGGACATCGGTAAACCAGGGGAGGAGTCCTGAGGAGATAATTTGCATATTCCCACTGCATTTTGGGGTAAGTGAAGAGTCTCCGCGAGCTCAAAGAACACTGGATTTTGGCTGTTGGAGCTGAAAAGAGGACATCGGTAAACCGCGCATTTTGAAGCTTTTTTTTAAGCTTTTTTCACTGTTTTCAGAACATTAACAATAAGAACATGGAAGAGTCCAGGAGCCATTTGGTGAGCTGCATATCCTGCTACATGTTCACAGACTTGCCAGTGGAAAAGCCAAACTTCACATGCCAGAAATGCAAGCTTGTGTCCCTGTTGGAGGAAAAGTTGCGAAATCTAGAAGAGAGGTTAACTACCTTGAAAATCATTAAGGAATGTGAAGAGTTCTTAGACAGAGCAGAATTATCTCTTCATGATTCAGAAAGAGAAGAAATTCGAACTGCACCTGACGAAACCGAGGAATGGAAGCATGTGACCCACAGAAGCAGGAGGATCGAGATGCAGTCAGCACCCATACTGCTCAGGAACCAGTACCAGGCTCTCACGCAGGAGAACCATGAAGAAATACAGCAAAATAAGACTTTGCCAACAATGAATAACCTTGTAAGCCCTCAGAATCCTCCTGGATGGAGAAAGAAGAATGTTGGGAAGAAAAAACGGAAAATGGTGGTTATGGGGGATTCCCTGTTAAGAGGAACAGAGGCCGCTATCTGCAGACCAGACATAACCTCAAGAGAAATGTGCTGTCTTCCAGGAGCAAAAATTAAAGATGTGTCTGACAGGATATCAAGACTCTTCAGACCTACAGATCACTACCCATTCCTGCTAATACATGTGGGGACAAATGACACCGCAAGAAAGGACCTGGAAACCATCTGCAGTGACTTTGAAGACTTAGGCAAGAAAGTGAAAGAATTGGGAGCGCAGGTGGTCTTCTCATCCATCCTCCCAGTGGATGGCCATGGAACAATGAGGTGGAATAAGATTCTACAGGTGAACAACTGGCTACGTCGATGGTGCCGTCAACAAGGATTTGGATTTCTGGATCACGGAATGAATTACCTATACGATGGACTACTTGCTAGAGATGGGGTGCACCTTACGAAGACTGGAAAACATGTATTTGGAAGTCGCCTTGCTACACTCATCAGAAGAGCTTTAAACTAGAACAATGTGGGAAGGGAAGCAAAAGGCCAGAAAAAGCCATACAGCTGACAAATACTATTGAGATCTCTGCTACTGGAAGTGGAAAAGAAGAACAAAGACAAAACAATTTAAATAATAAAAATATGGGAGGAAGAGAAACCAATCACAAACTAAAATGTTTTTATACAAATGCAAAAAGCATGGGCAACAAACAAGGAGAATTGGAACTACTAATGCAGGAAAAGGAATATGATGTCATTGGAATCACTGAAACTTGGTGGGACGATACACATGATTGGAATAAAAGGCTAAAAGGATACAACTTATTTGCAAGAAACAGACTTGATAAATGAGGAGGAGGTGTTGCATTGTATGTTAGTAAAGCGTATATCTGCACAGAGATTGAAGCTTCAGAGACTGGGAGTTCTGTGGAAACTGTTTGGGTAAGAATACAAGGAGAGAACAACGGAAAGGACACCATTGTAGGCATTTACTACAGGCCACCTGGGCAAGCTGAAGATATGGATGAACTCTTTATGTATCAAATGACCAAGTTCTCAAAAAAATATGACGTAGTGGTCATGGGAGATTTCAGCTATCCAGACATTTGTTGGGAATCTCTCTCAAGTAAAACTAACAGGTCAAGCAAATTCTTATCCTCTCTTGCTGACAACTTTATCTTCCAAAAGGTAGGGGAGAAAACAAGGGGATCTGCTACTTTGGATCTAATCCTTATAAACAGGGAGGAAATGGTTGAGGAGGTAAAGGTGGCTGGGACCCTAGGAGGCAGCGATCATGCTATTATAGAATTTTGGATAACTAGAGGAGGAAGACATGTGAAGACTCAAACTTCAAGGTTAGATTTTAGAAAGGCAGATTTTAAGAGACTCAGAAAGAGAATAGGAGGGATCCAATGGCTGGATGTCCTTAAGGACAAAAATGTCCAGGAAGGATGGGAAATTTTTAAAAATGAGATTCTCAAAGCACAATCGTTAACAATCCCGAAAAGTAGGAAGAATGGGAAGCTTTTAATGAAACCAGGATGGATGAACACAGAACTTAAACACATGATAAAAAGAAAGAAAGAAATGTTTATTAAATGGAAAGAGGGAGGCATATCTAAAGAAGATTATAATGCAGTCTGCAGATCCTGCAGGGCACGTATCAGGTTAGCTAAAGCTGACAATGAATTAAGGCTTGCAAGAGATGTCAAAAGTAGAGATGAGCGTTGTTCTACTCGAACTGTTCGCCAATCTCAAATTCGAGCTGTTTTGGGCGGTGTTCGAGCCGTTCGGCGAACACGAACAATTTGATAAAAATTCGGCTGTTCGAGGTTATGTTCGATAACTGTTCGTGCACCAAAATCATAACTGGATTTTTTCTCAGTAATGATGAAAATTAATGTTAATACGCAGTTTGAGTGTACAGCGGGGTGGGGGGAGGGGCAGGGGATGGATCTCTGCAGGAACAATGAAGATCTCCATTTTTTTTTCTCTTTCCCGCATTTGCAGTGGGGAGGTGCAATCTGTCAGCCTATCAGCAGCGCACACACGGAGCGAAGTGCTTTTTTTCACACAAGCAAGGGCATGTGTCATTGGCAGTGTATGTCACATGTCCTTGCCCTATAAGACCAAGCCATTTTCCCCGTCGCCACCATTTTCTCACTGCTGCAGCTGCGTGTTAGACGGCACCGCTGCTGCTGTGTGCACTATACCTTGTTAATTTCAAGCCAATTTTCGCACAAATCTACAGATAGCTTGGGAGTAGGGAATAGTTGTGATTGCAGTCCTTTTAAGGACTAGGTTACAGCATTTCCTACGACTTTTATCAGGGAGGTCTGTGCTCTTAAATAGATAGGTTGTGGGAGTAAAGACTAATTGTAATTGGAGTCCTTTTCAGGACTAGGTTACATCAGTTCCTATCAGTTTTTGCCAGGCAGGTCTGTGCCAGTGCTGTGCAAGTTTTTTTCACAGCATTTGGCTGAATCTAGCAAAGCTAATCCTTTTTGGCCTATTGCAGAGTGTGTTAGTCAGTGGAGTAGCCTATCTGTGCTGCAAGATATACCACCTGTGTATAGAATACCAATTTTTTTACTGCACCTAGTGAAGTAAAATCTTTTGGGCATAGGATCATTCTATTAGTCCATCTATACTGACCTCCATCAGGTTTCAAATTAAAACTAATTTTTATCTGCATCTACAGTACCTCTGAAAAAATATTTGGGCTTCTAGCTGTGTGTGGGACTTGTTGTATTAGTCCATCTATACTGACCTCCATCAGGTTGCAAACTGAATATATTTTTTTCTGCATCTACCTCTGAAAAAATATTGGGCTTCTAGCTGTGTGTGGGTCTTGTTCTATTAATCCATCTATACTGACCTCCATCAGGTTGCAAACTGAATATAATTTTTTTCTGCATCTAGCTCTGAAAAAATATTTGGCCTTCTAGCAGTGTGTGGGACTTTCTCTATTAGTCCATCTATACTGACCTCCATCAGGTTGAAAATTAAAAATAATTTTTATCTGCATCTACAGTACCTCTGAAAAAATATTTGGGCTTCTACCTGTGTGTGGAACTTGTTGTATTAGTCCATCTATACTGACCTCCATCAGGTTGCAAATTAAAAATAATTTGTATCTGCATCTAAAGTACCTCTGAAAAAATATTTGGGCTTCTAGCTGTGTGTGGGACTTGTTGTATTAGTCCATCTATACTGACCTCCATCAGGTTGCAAGCTGAATATATTTTTTTCTGCATCTACCTCTGAAAAAATATTGGGCTTCTAGCTGTGTGTGGGACTTGTTGTATTAGTCCATCTATACTGACCTCCATCAGGTTGCAAACTGAATATATTTTTTTCTGCATCTACCTCTGAAAAAATATTGGGCTTCTAGCTGTGTGTGGGTCTTGTTCTATTAATCCATCTATACAGACCTCCATCAGGTTGCAAACTGAATATAATTTTTTTCTGCATCTACCTCTGAAAAAATATTTGGCCTTGTAGCAGTGTGTCGGACTTTCTCTATTAGTCCATCTATACTGACCTCCATCAGGTTGCAAACTGAATATATTTTTTTCTGCATCTAACCCAGCCAATAGTTTTGGCCTAATACCACAGTTTGGCCACTCAGCTCTGCTCGGTTACCATCCATTGTTTTTTTGTGCAAACAACTCCAGAGTTGTGAATTAGTTAACCACCAAAATGAGTGGAAAAAGGCCTGCTGCTGGTGGAAAGGGGAATAGGCGTGATGGGAAGGGGAAAAAAGGTTGTGTCCGTGGGGTAGGTGTTAAAGCAACAGTAACATCTGCAGAAGAAAGACCATCTTCCAGCCAAACTAAAATGTCTACTTCTTTTAGCGGACAATGTGATAAGATCCCTTTCTTACGGCCACGCCAATCGCTACAAATTCCAGATGAGGCACAAAAACAGCAGGTGCTTCAACGGATATCAAGTGCTCCTTTAAGTGGGCTCTCCTCCACATCAACTTCAACATCACAAATACTCCAGTCCTCAAAGGTGTCATCCAAATCGCACTTGCTTCCTCACAGCTCCCAAATCTCCAGCTGCCCGTCTGAGTATGAGGTAGAACAGATGGTTGAGTCTGCAGAGCTGTTTACTCATACTATAGCCTGGGAATCAGAGGTCGACTCCAGCGCTTCTGTGAATCCAGACGAGGAAATGATCTGCACTGATGCCCAGAATCTTTATGAGTCGGATCCAGGACCAGACGCAGAAGGTTCTGACCATAATGTAGACCCTCATTCCCAAACTGTAACTCCTGTTGGTGGAGACAATGAGGAAGACGATGATAAGACTCAAATACCTGATTGGAGCGACAACTTTAGTTTTTTGTCAGGGCAGGAACAGGTTGACTCTGAGGACGACGGGTGTGATAACACACAGGGTGATGATGATGAGGTTGGAGATCCCACTTACTGTCAACCCACAGTCAGCCAAGAGATGAGGTCAGCAGAGGAGGTGGAGGAAGATGCTAGTGACGACGAGGTCAGGTTGCGACTTCCTGGACAGAGACGTAGTACTGGAAGCACGTCAACAACTGCATCCTCAAACACAACTCTGCCTCTCACCACAAGTCGTGGTGGCTCTTCAGGTCGCATGGGTGCTAAGCCTTGCATAGCCTGGGCATTTTTTCAGATCGATAAAGATGACCCAACTCGTGTTATCTGTAACATTTGTCAGCAAAAGCTAAGTAGAGGCCAAAAAATACATAGTTTGAGTACTTCATGCATGAACCGGCACATGGACATGAAGCATAAGTTGCAGTGGGGAGCTCAGTGTGCTACAATGCGGCCTAGCCGGCCGGGCCAACCACCGTCTGCCATATCTTGTGCATCCGCGGCCTCTTCATCCTCTGTGACTGGGGGGACAGCAGTCACACCTGTTTTGGGGCGCAGACCTGCCACCTCTTTACCCGCAACAGCCAGCGTGATTGGCAGGTCATCATTTTCTTTGGAGGTGGTAACAGCAGCTGGTGTTGAGCGCTGTCCGACATCGATAGCACCACCTTTGGATCAAGGCAACCTAACATGTCCGCCTGCATCTTCCTCACAGACCGGCAGTTTGCCGGGGACACCCTTATCAACCCCGTCTAAGCACAATAGCCAGCCCTCGGTCCCTCAGATGTGGACAAGTAAAAGACCATTTCCTCCTAGCCATGAGAAAGCTAAGAGGTTGAATTTCACCATCTGCAAGCTCTTGGCTACAGAAATGCTGCCTTTCCGCCTGGTGGACACAGAGGATTTTCGAGACCTTATGTCCGTCGCAGTGCCCCAGTACCAGATGCCCAGTCGGCACTACTTCTCAAAGAAAGGTGTGCCTGCGCTCCACAAGCATGTCGCACACAACATCACCGCTTCTTTGAGAAACTCTGTGTGTGACAGGGTGCATTTCACCACAGACACTTGGACGAGTAGGCATGGACAGGGGCGTTACATGTCGCTGACTGGGCACTGGGTAACTATGGTGACAGCAGGACAAGGGGCTGCTGTCCAAGTCTTGCCGTCCCCACGAGTTGTGCGTCAATCCTCTTTATGTCAAAGTTCCTGCACTGCTTCTGCCTCCTCAACCTCCTCTCGGTCTTCCACCTGCACCCAAAGCCTGTCTGGTCATGCCACAAGCTTTCTAACTGCGAAGAAGGGATCCTTCACACCTCCTTACTATGCTGGCAGTAGGGCTCAACGTCATCAGGCGGTTTTTACATTGAAATGTCTGGGAAATGTGAGTCACACAGCTGAGGAGTTGTGGTCAGCTCTGGAGAACCAATTTCATGAATGGTTGTCTCCACTGGACCTGAAACCAGGGAAGGCCGTGTGCGACAATGCTGCAAACCTGGGTGCGGCCCTTCGCCGGGGCAATGTCACACACGTGCCTTGTATGGCTCACATGTTGTACCTGGTTGTCCAGCAATTTTTAGCCCACTATCCCAGACTAGATGGCCTTCTGCAGAGGGCACGGTCGCTGTGTGCTCACTTCCGCCGTTCGCATCCCGCAGCTCAGCGACTTACATCTCTACAGAAGTCGTTGGGCCTGCCATTTCACCGGCTAAAATGCGATGTGCCTACCCGGTGGAATTCAACTCTGCACATGTTGCAGCGACTGTGGCAGCACCGACAAGCCCTGGTGCAATACGTTCTGACGTATAGCCTGGGCCAACGAGATCCAGAGGTGGGGCAAATCACGCTGGAGGAGTGGACTCAGATCAGGGACCTATGCACCCTTCTGCACAGTTTTGAAATGGTGACGAAGATGTTTAGTGCTGACGATGCCATTATCAGCATGACTATTCCGGTGATTTACATGCTGGAGCACATGTTAAACAGAATTCGGAGTCAGGTGGTGGCACAAGAGGAGGTGGAGGAAGTAGAGGAGGAGGAGTTCTATGCGGAAGGGCTAACATCTGCAAGGTCCAGACGGTCGGCAGCACCAAGGCGGCAGGCATGTGAGGGTGGGGGAGATGGTTTTACCAGGGCGCATGGTAGCAGCCAAACTAGTGAGGAAGGTGCAGGAGCCCAGGAAGAAGTGGAGGACGAACTGATGGAAGACTCATCAGATGAGGGAGACCTTGATCACATTTCTGTCGTGCGAGGTTGGGGGGAGAGGACAGAGGAAGGAAGCATGATTGTTACCTCGCCACCAACACAACAGGGACTTGGTGCTCCTGGATGCGCAACACACATGAGTGCCTTCTTGCTGCACTACCTGCAACATGACCCTCGAATTGTGAGAATTAGAAATAATCCTGACTACTGGGTTGCCACACTGTTAGATCCCCGGTACAAAAGTAATTTTGCAGAAATTATTCCTGCTATAGAAAGGGATGCACGCATGCAGGAGTATCAGCAGAGACTGTTGCAGAATCTTACATGTGCTTTTCCACAAAATACCAGTGGTGCACGTAGTGAATCTCACAGTTCCAACTTGCCAACCGTGGGACCGTCAAGTGTTCAGCACTCAAACCGTAACAGAACCACAGTATCTGCTGGTAACATCAATTTTGCGGAATCATTTCACCACTTTTTTAGCCCATCCTTTGCAAGGCCACAGGAGACAAGAAGTCTGACACATAGTCAACGCCTAGAGACGATGGTACAGGAGTATCTCCAAGTAAACATTGAAGCCACGACTGTGTCACTGGACCCTTGCTCTTTTTGGGCTTCCAATCTGGATAAATGGCCGGAGCTAGCCACTTACGCCTTGGAGATCTTGTCGTGCCCCGCAGCCAGCGTTCTGTCTGAACGTGTGTTCAGCGCTGCTGGTGGTGTGCTGACAGATAAGCGCACGCGGCTCTCCACTGATAATGTAGACAGACTCACGTTCATAAAGATGAACAAATCATGGATCCGAAATGACTTTTCTACCCCTGTGTCATCCTGGGGAAAGTAAAAGCTTGATGATTGGTTAAAATCACCCTACCAACCGTTTTAAGCTTTCAAATTACTAATCATGTTTATCTGTATCTTGGCTGGAAAATAATTTGGGCTTTGTAGCAGTGTGCAGCACTGATTCTATTAGGCCATCTATAATAAGCTCCACCAGATTTAAAATTACTAATCATGTTTATCTGTATCTTGACTGGAAAATAATTTGGGCTTTGTAGCAGTGTGCAGCACTGATCCTATTAGGCCATCTATACTAAAGCTTCACCAGATTTAAAATTAATAATAATTTTTAGCTGCATCTAGCCCGGAAAATAATTTTGGGGCTCCGAGATGCGCAAGACACATAAGTGCCTTCTTGCTGCACTACCTGCAGCATGACCCTCATATTGTCAGAATTCGAAGTAATCATGACTACTGGGTTGCCACACTCTTAGATCCCCCAAACTTTTCTATCAACCTTTTCATTTTAATAAAGACCAAAAAAATGGTCATTTTTGAAATTATAAGCATTAGCAGGTTGTTAGAAACTGAAATCAAACAGTTTTCAACTCAAAACTTTATTCTAGGTGATGTTACATTTTCACATAGGACCCCTTGTTCGAAAGGAGCTTCTGAACTCTCTCGTCCATTGAATTTGTCAGGTTTTGGATGGTTTCTGCTTCAATTGTTTTGCATGAGGACAGAATACCCTCCCAGAGCTGTTGCTTAGATGTGAACTGCCTCCCGACATCATAGACACTCCTTTTAATGATGCTCCAAAGGTTCTGAATGGGGTAGAGGTCAGGGGAGCATGGGGGTCACACCATAAGTTTGTCCCCTTTTATGCCCACATCAGCCAGAGATGCAGATGTTTTATGTGCAGCATGAGATGGTGCATTATCATGCAGAAAAATGATCTTGCTGTGAAATACACGGTTCTTCTTCTTGAACCATGGCAGGAAGTGCTGTTTGAGAAAATCCACATACATTATGGAGTTCATCTTTAGCGCCTTCAGGGATCCTAAAGGGGCCGACAATCTCTCTCCCCATGATTCCAGCCCAAAACATTACTCCACCTCCTCCTTGTTGGCGCTGTAGCCGTGTTTGCGTGGGGTGTCCGTCAACCAGCCATCCTCCACTCCATCCATCTGGACCATCGAGCGCTGCACGGCACTTATCCGTGAACAAAACAGTTTTGAAATCAGTCTTCATGTAATGTTTGGCCCACTGGAGCCGTTTCTGCTTGTGTGAAGTGGATAGAGGAGGTCGACAGGATGGCGTATGCACAGCTGCAAACCTCTGAAGGACCCTGCATCTTGTTGTTCGGGGGATGTTGGAGGCACAAGCAGCTTCAAAAACTTGTCTGCTGCTATGACAAGGCTTTTTTGCCGCTGCTCTTTCAACCTGACGTAATTGCCTGTAGGAAAGAGTCCTCAATTTGCCCTTATCAGCACGCACACGTGTGTACTGTGAATCAGCTACATACTTCTTGATTGCCAAGACACTTCATCCTGATCATCGCACAATGTTGATTGTAGTCATGCCTTGACCTAAACACTCCACAATTTGTTGCTTCTCAGCAGCCGACACATCCTTTTTCTTTCCCATTTTGGCAGAAAATGTAGGCTGCTTAATAATGTGAGACAGTCTTCTTAAGTAGTGTTGCCTTTCATTGGACACACCTGCCAAACTAATTAGCACAGGTGTCTGCAATTGCTTACAGTGATATAAAGAGCCCTGACACACATCACCATCAATGAGTTTAACTGACAAACAAACAAATTCTTCCCTTATCACTCCTAAACACTTTTTGCATAATAATTTGGAACACAGTGTACATGTGCTTTTCCACAAAACACCAGTGGTTCACGTAGTGAATCTTACAGTTCTAACTTGCCAACCGTGGTCTGTATGGAGTTGTTCAATAAAGGGCCCAAAATTAAGATAACATAGATGGGAGAGGTCTCTATGAATAGGAATTCCTAAGTATTTGATACCCTGTGAGGGCCAGGCAAAGGGAAAGTTGGACTGGATGGAATCCTATATGGATTTGGGGAGGGAGACATCGAGGGCCTCAGACTTCGCTGCATTGATTTTAAAATTTGACCATGTAACAAAGTGATCTATTTCAGCCATAACAGCATGGATGGATATATGTGATTGAGTGATATATACTAGGACATCATCAGCAAATAGAGAGCACTTGTACTCGGTGCCTCCCACCTCAATCCACCTAATATTGGGGTTATGGCGAATTGATGAGAGCAGGTGCTCCGTCACTAGGATGTATAAGAGAGGGGACAGAGAACATCCCTGCCTTGTCCCATTGGTGATTGTGAAAGGTGATGAAAATGTTCTGACGCGCCCCCTGGGCCTTGGGACACCCGGAGCCGGACCCTTTTTGGTGGATGCTGGTGGTTGTAGTCTCCGTGGCGGCAACCCGGTTCCGTGGCTCAGGGCGGTCAAACCAGTGGCGGAACTATTTATGTGGTTTTGATGTTTAAAATCCGACTACTCCACCCGTGGATTGCGGTCAGAGTGAACCGCCGCTCCAGGGCAGACCGCTGAGGCTGGTGTTGTGGGTGCAGCAGAGCAGAGCATAACTCCCCACGGGAGGAGTATAGCCTCAGGGCAGTGTATGCGGAGGATGGGGGTGATGGTGCAGGGCAGCAGCAGTAATGACACGGAGTCAGTGATGCAGTCCAGGGCCTTTACTCACAGTTCTTATTATCCAGACCACGTCTGCAGGTAACGGCTGCCCACGTCGTACTGTGCTCACCAGGTGAGGGGCTCAGACAACTCCCAGATAACTTTGGAGTGCTTCACAGGACCCCCTTTGTGTGTCCTTTGTCTGGCCTTTCTTACCAACCCTTCTGTCTGGCTGCCTCGGGCCTCCTCTTGGTAAACTTGGCGCCAGTTTCCCTGACCCTATGTGGTGCCTTCCTAGCGGGTGTAGCGAGGGGCTGCGCCACATAAAATGTCACAGCCTCCTGTTTCTAGCTGAGGGTCGTTTCCTGCCTCCACTAGTTTCGGGGACCGGTCTCCCCCTTTGGCCTGACCCCTCCACGCAGGTGGATTCGGGCGTGCGGTGGCGACTCGCCCGTCCGCACCCCTGAGATCCCTTCGTTCCTCATTCCTGGAGCCTTCTCCGCTCCTCTTCCTTCCTTCTCCCTCTTCCAGGCCTGGGCCTCTGTTACTAGGCCCGCCTCCGGAGCAGAGCTCATGCAGAGCCCCTGCTCCCTGCCACTTCTGCTCAGACTTCTCTGCACTGAACTAAGATGGTGCCCACCTTTTATACTCCCTTCTCAATGCACCCAGGAACTGCTTCCTCCCTGCTCCTGCACTACAGGGTTCCCCTTCCTCAGTGTTCCCTCCCCCCACTCCAGCCAGGGACAGGGACTGTCGTGCCCATCTCAGGGGCATATTGGTCGCCCTGCCCCACGGCAATGTGGTGTAATGCATGCAGGTGTCGGGTCCTGATCCACACTACATCCTTACCTGAGAGTGAGATATCACACCTCTGGGTGAGGTGCAATACCTCTGTAGCAACCGAGCCCTCAGGGTGCTACAGTTCCATTTATCTTCAGCCTAGGTGACGTATTGCGATACAGGGCCGTGATTTTGGCTATAAAAGGGTCCCCTATACCCCTACCCCAAGCTTTTTAAGAGAATCATATATGGCGTGCCAGGAGACTCTATGGAATGCTTTCTCAGCATCCAACGAGAGTATCTAATTACAAATTTTTAACTGCATCTAGCCCAGGAAATACTTTGTGCCTAGTAGCAGGGTCTGCTAGTCAGCGGATTATCCCGGCTGTTAAGCAAGCTACACCACCTGTAGTTTGGACACTTCATTTTTTCAAAGGAAATGCTTCGGGACCACGGGATACTCAGTGAAGAGCATCAGGAGGCACCCCAAGGCATAGGGGCTCGGACTGGCAGTAGGATGCCTTGCGGTGGACAGCCGAGCTCGATCCTTATAAAAGCTTTTTAACTGCAGCAGCTTTAGTGGACGCTACTGGAGCTGGAATTACGCGGCTGCTGGCATGAGACTTGCCCTCCAATAGATCCTTGTAAATGGATTTAAAGTGTATTTATTCAAATTAGAGAGACAATTTAAATTAAAAAGCTTAGAGCTGCCTCCACCACAGGGGGGCTCGCTCGACCCACCAGCGGACAGGCACCAGTATTGGGAGAGGGGGGCTGGCCGTCAAGGTTCACCGCGGCTCTGGCACAAACCCGGCGACACGGAGGTGGCACGGGCAGGAGCGGACTGAGCGTGTCGGCTTCTCACTTTTTGGATTTTAGAAGGGCATGACATGCCTATATCTGTGTCTCCCCCTCCTTTTACTCCTCCACCTCTTTTCTTTTCGCATGACTATATGTACTTGTCACTTTTCCATGTGTTAGTTGTGCTTTCTGAGCAGTTTGTCAGCTTTTGGACACCTTTGAAGGTGTTTTCTATGTGTTTCTATGTGTTTTTGTTTGCCTGCCATTGGTTTTAACGGTGTTCGAAGGTGTTCGACGAACAGTTCGACGAACAGTTCGGCGAACACACGGGTGTTCGACGAACCGAACCGAACTCGAACACTACGGGGGTGGCTCAACACTAATCATAAACAAACACCCTTAAAAAAATTATGTGGGTGTTGCATCACGGTCACCTTGGTGATATGGTGGTGGAGGATGAGGAGAAGGATGAGGAGAAGGATGAGGACAACAGAAAATAGCCAAACTCAGGAAGTGTACACCCATGTCTGGGTGTGAAGAGGTGCTTAGGAATAGACCTCCCATAAAAAGCCCTGGATTTGACTTTATGGTCCGCTACTATCATCAGGTTGTGTAGAGAAGTCTGGCCCAATCCAGCCCTTGTTCCTTTTAATAAGAGTCAGCCTATCAGCATTTTCAGTTGACAGGCGGATGCTCCTATCAGTTATAATGCCCCCGGCGGCACTAAGAATCCACTCTAACAAAACGCTAGTGGCAGGGCAGGCCAGGACCTCCAAGGTGTAGAGAGACAGTTCATGCCACGTGCCCAGCGTAGATACACAATAATTGTAAGGAACAGAGGAATCATGGAGAACATTGGTACGATCGGCAAGGTACTCCTTCAGCATCTTCTCAAACTTTTCCCTCCTTGTCAGAATAGCCCACACATCAGGGCCTGGGCTTTGGGAGGGTCTGAGAAAACTGTCCCACATGTTTGACAGTGTTCCCCTGCCTCTGCTGCATCGTATTTGTGTCTCACTCGCCTGTACTCCTTGGTTGTCCAAGGAACTGTGTCCCCTGCCGCCTGCGTTTTCAGATGGGAATTTTTTTAATAATTCCACAACAAGGTCCTTCTGGTACTGCAACATTTTACTATACCTCTCCGCTACTGGAATGAGAGATATAAAGTTCTCCTTGTAGCGTGGGTATAGAATTGCGACCAACCAGCAGTTACTGTCGGCCAAAATGCGTACAACTCGAAGGTCACGGGAAAGGCAGCAGAACATAAAGTCAGCCATGTGTGCCAGAATGCCAACAGCCAAGTCTTCCCTGTCCTGAACAAGAGGATGACTGCCCATGCTCTCCTCTTCATCCTCCTGCTCCTACTCCTCCTCATTCTCCTTTTCCTCAGGCCATCCACGCTGAACAGATAGTATGAATGTGGTGTGGGTAGTACCATCTGTAGTGCAGGAAACCAACTCCTGTTCCCCTTCATCCTCTTCCTCCTCCTCCCCATTAGCATCCAATTCTCTTTGGGATGAGATAAGGCTGGGCTGTGTGGCATCACCCTGTATGGCTCCTTGCTCCATCTCATCGTGCTGCGTCTGCAATGCCTCCTCTTTAATTGTGAGCAGCAAGCATTTTAGAAGACAGAGAAGCGGGATGGTGATGCTAATTATGCCATCATCACCACTCACCATCTTGGTGAAGCCCTCAAAGTTTTGGAGGACGACACAGATGTCTGACATCCATGCCAACTCCTCATTTCTTATGTGCGGAGGCTGACCTGAATGCCAACTGGGTTGTTGAAGTTGGTACTCAACAACCGCCCTCTGCTGCTCACAAATCCTGCCCAACATCTGAAACGTTGAGTTACAATGTGTGGTGACATCGCACACCAGTTGGTGAGCTGGAAGTTGCAAATGCTGCTGAAGCACTTCTTGGACAGCGGAAGCTGTAGGTGACATTCTGAAATGGGCACACACGTGGCGTACTTTCAAAAGCAGCTCAGGCAGATCCGGGTAGGGTTTGAGAAACCGCTGAACCACTAGATTGAGCACATGCGCCAGGCATGGTACGTGTGTGAGCCCGACTTGCTTCAGAGCTGCCACCAGGTTCCGGCCATTGTCACACACGACCATGCCTTGCTGTAGTTTCAGTGGTGACAGCCACTGATCTGCCTGCTCTGTTACAGCTATCAACAACTCTTCAGAGGTGTGCGGTTTGTCCCCTAAGCATATTAGATTCAGCAGTGCCTGTTGCCGCTTGGCTGAGGCAGTGCTGCAGTTCTTCAGCTTGTGACTGATGTGGTAATTTCGGAGATGGAGGCTGAGGAGTCTGAGGAAGCTGTGGAGGAATAGGTACAGGAGCTGTAGAATGTGGTGGCAGCCCTGATTAACCCAGGGCCCGCAATCCTCGGCGTCTGGAGGATGTGTTCTGTCCCAAAGTCCGACTGGATCCCGGCTTCCACTATATTAACCCAGTGTGCTGTCAGCGAGATGAACCATCCCTTGCCAGAAGCATTGTTCATGTGTCCGTGGTTAGGTGGACCTTCCCAGTAACTGCATTGTTGAGGGCACGGCTAATGTACTGGGACACATGCTTGTGTAATGCAGGAACGGCACACCAGGAGAAATTGTGGTGGCTGGGGACCGAGTACCGTGGGAGGGCCGCCACAATCAGGTTGCGGAAAGATTCCGTCTCCACGAGCCTAAAATGCAACATTTCAACTGCAAACGTTCCAAAAATGTGTGAGTGTAGCAGTGTGGCCTGTGGGGCGTTGGCTGCATATTTGGTAGGAATTTATTTTAGAGGCCTAACTCTAACATTCTGTATGATATACAGTATGTTCATGTATACCACCCGGGGGTAAATGTTTTTTTAAGCACTGTCAGAATGGTGTCACGCTATTAATAAATCAAAATGGTTGATACAAGGCAGTGATCAATTCCTCTTATGGAGCGTAACTACATGACTTTCTGTTGCTCTATAAATAGATGTGAGAGCAATCTGTTTATTCTTTGCTGAGAAGCAACAGTGATTTTTCGGCTTAAATTTACACACCTAAGTGTGTAATATCCCAGCTTCTATGATTGAAGTAAGGGTCGTGTGTAATATATGTTTCACTTGTTCGTCCTTACACAACTGTGTCATTTTGTATTTTAAACACTTTTGTTAAATATATTGATTAAAAGCTATATTTTAGTTATATGGATTTCTGCTATTTATAACATTGAAAATATATCTGGAAGAATTAATTACTCCCTTACACGCTAAATACACAGGACACTAGTTATCTTAACTATCTGACTTAGAAGCAACTGCCTATCTATCTAGCTAAAATCTCTCAGTATGCAGAGGCAGGATCCAGCAGCAGCCCCAGTGACTTGTTATAATTAGAAAATGGCACTGACACAACATGTCCGCTCTTCATATAGAGAGGACATGTGATTTCAGCAGCCAAAGGCACAAGCCCTTGTGTCTTGACAGAGTGGATGCTTCCTGCACCCTGATTGGATAGCCGCGAATTGCATACATAAAGTTAGAAGAAAAAAAATTCTCTCCCCAGCCCCTCTCCTCATCAAACACGCCCCCCACTCATCATACACCACCAGTATGCAAGCCAAAGTGTTAAAAACACTTTAGTTGCAACGCAATAATTTTCCCGCACTTTTTACCGATTTTTGCGGATTTTAAGAAAAAATGCTCATGTTTCCGATCACGAATCCGAATGTGCCATATATTTGTGCCGAATTTAACATTTGCGGTTTTTGAACATATTCGCTCATCACTAATAATGACTTGTACCAATAAATTGTATGCTTCCATCTTGTTAGTGTATTTTAAGTGTTTTTTAAATTTTTCATGTCCGTGTTTGACATTTCTTGTTTCTTCAATAAAAATTATATTTTATAAATACATATAAATGTTTGACACACATATATGTATATATATATATATATATATATATATATATATATATATATATATACAGTAAATATACATTGGCATTTTTTGCCATATGCAGTTTGTTAGTCTGTATCAGTTGCAACCTCTCATATATTTGTAGGTTGTGCAAGCCTTTTTTCATGAAAAAGGCCTTAGGTGCTTTTTAAGAAGACAAAAAAACATAATTGTGTATGTAAATGTATAAAGTTCTTGATTTGAATGTTGATCCAGTCGATTGACACTTAGGATTAGAAGGGAAAAACTTTAGAGTAGACTGGATCATGTATTGTGAATGTACCTACACCCCATTACTTTATTCTTTCCCATCCCTCAGTCGAACTTAATGTACATGTGTCATTTTTCAACATTACTATGTAACTATGTTGATGACTTTTGGTGCGTTAGTCCTTATTTTGGAACTTTTTGAATATAATACGAGCATGCCCGTCTACAAGCATTTAGTTGACTCTCTAGCCTTTATACTATGCTATAGTCATCAATGCTGACCCTGTTTACTACTTTGATCTTAATCCTTGTCATCTCCCTTTGACCTTTGTCAAGCTCAGGATTGCCTTTGACTGTGAATTTTGTCTTGGATACTTTTGTGTGTTATATTTGTTTATTCAAGTCTGTAGTCTGTCCAGTAACTATAGCTGCATAAACAAAGGCTGGAGGAAACTTATAACTGATGAATGCATATAAGTGCTATGGAGAATGGGCCAGCTATAGGTGAAAAGTACAAAGATGCCATGAGCGCGAGGTTCCTAACAGGACAAGGACAAGGGATCATAACAGGAAGCAAAATGCTGATATACTATGGTGTAGTCTTTAGTGTCAATGTATAAACTGTTGAAACCAGAAGTTTCATACACTATATGAAAAGACACATATGCATGTTTTTCTCAATATCTGACATGAAATCAGAATAAACCTTTCCCGTTTTAGGTCAATTAGGAATACCATAATTTTTAATACTTGTCAAATGCCAGAATAATGAGAGAGAATGTTTTAAGGCATTTTTATTACTTACTACAAAGTTTACATACATTTCATTAGTATTTGCTACTATTGCCCTTAGGGTATGTGCTCACGATGTGTAATTCATGCGTATTTTGTGCGGAAATTTCTGCAGCGTAAACGCATGAATTACGCATGTGAGCCTTCCCCCATGGTCCCCTATGGCATTCCGCAATTGCAATGCCCATGCTGCGGAATTTTCCGCAGCATTTTTGATGTGCAGAAAACTCCGCAGCATGTCAATTCTTTGTGCGTTTACGCATGCGGAATCGCCATCTACAATGCAGTAGAATACGCAAGGCAATTCCGCATGTGCAAAACGCACGAATTCCGCGTGAAAAACACATGTCAAATTCCGCATGCGTTTTTCCGGGAAAGGGACATGCGGAAATGAAGCGCAAATTTCCGCTTCATTTGCGCATCGTGGGCACATACCCTTAAACTGAATGACTTGGGTCAAACGTTTGGGATATCCTTCCACAAGCTTCTCACAATTGTTAGTTGGAATTTGGGCCCATTTCTCCTGACAAAACTGGTGTAACTGATCCAGGTTTGTAGGTCGCCTGGCTCGTGCCTGCCTTTTCATCTTTGCCCATAAATTTTCAATAGGATTGAGATCAGGGCTTTGTGATGGCCACCCCAAAACATTGACTTTGTTATCCTTAAGCCACTTTGTTACCATTTTGGCAGTATTCTTCTGGTCATTGTCCATTTGGAAAACCCATTTCTGCCCAAGCTTTAACTTTCTGACTGATGTCTTGAGATGTTGCTTCCATATTGCTACATAATCTTCTTTTCTCATGATGCCATCTATTTTGAGAATTGCACCAGTCCCTTCAGCAGCAAAACAACCCCTCAACATGATGCTGTCACCCCTGTGTTTCACAGTTTGGTGGTGTTTTTAGGTTTCCAAGCTTCTCCCTTTTTTCTCCAAACGTAGCAATGGTCATTATGCCTAAAAAGTTCAATTTTAGTTTCATCAGACGACAGGACATGTCTCCAAAAATTATGGTCTCTGTTGCTGTGTGCATTTGCAAACAATAATCTGGCTTTTTTATGTTTCTTTTGGAGTAATGGCTTCTTCCTGGCAGAGTGGCTTTTCAGCCCATTTTGATACAAGACTTGTTTCACTGTGGATATTAAAACAATCTTACCAGCTTCCGCCATCATCTTCACAAGGTCTTTTGCTTTTGGGTTGAAATGCACATGTCAAACCAAATCACGTTCATCTCTGGGACACTGAATCCGTCTCCTTCCTGAGTGGTATGATGGCTGAACATTCCCATCTTGTTTGTACTTGCGGATAATTGTTTGTACAGATGAACAAGGCACCTTCAGGTATCTTGTAATTGTACCCAAGGATGAGCCAGACTTGTGCAAGTCCACAATTCTCTTACTGATATCTTGGCTATTTTCTTTAGACTTTCGCTGATGCTACACAAAGAAGCAGTGTGTTTCAGGTGTGCATTAAAATACATCCACAGATGTGTCTCTAATTAACTTAGATGTTGCCAAAAAAGAAGCTTCCAAACACATGACATCATCTTATGGGCAGTCCAGAATTGTTTAAAGGCATAGTAATCTTAATGTATGCAAACTTTTGACTTTGCAGTAAATAATAAAAATGCCTTAAAACATTCTCTCTCTCTCATTATTCTGGCATTTGACAAATATTAAAAATTATAGTAATCCTAATTGATCTAAAACGGGAAAGGTTTATTCAGATATTGAGAAAAACATGCATATGTGTCTTTCTATATAATGTATGTAAACTTCTGGTTTCAATTGTGTGTATATACAGTTTATATACAGTACAGACCAAAAGTTTGGACACACCTTCACATTTAAAGATTTTTCTGTATTTTCTTGACTATGAAAAATGTACATTCACACTGAAGGCATCAAAACTATGAATTAACACATGTGGAATTAAATACTTAACAAAAAAGTGTGAAACAACTGAAAATATGGCATTCTCTTGATGAGCTTCAAGAGGTAGTCACCGTAATTGGTTTTCACTTCACAGGTGTGCCCTGTCAGGTGTAATAAGTGGGATTTCTTGCCTTATAAATGGGGTTGGGACCATCAGTTGTGTTGTGCAGAAGTCTGGTAGATACACAACTGATAGTCCTACTGAATAGACTGTTAGAATATGTATTATGGCAAGAAAAAAGCAGCTAAGTAAAGAAAAACGAGTGGCCATCATTACTTTAAGAAATGAAGGTCAGTCAGTCCGAAAAATTGGGAAAACTTTGAAAGCGTCCCCAAGTGCAGTTACAAAAACCATAAAGCGCTACAAAGAAACTGGCTCACATCAGGACCGCCCCAGGAAAGGAAGACCAAGAGTCACCTCTGCTTCTGAGGATAAGTTTATCCGAGTCACCAGCCTCAGAAATCGCAGGTTAACAGCAGCTCAGATTAGAGACCAGGTCAATGCCACACACAGTTCTAGCAGCAGACACATCTCTTCAACTGTTAAGAGGAGACTTTGTGCAGCAGGCCTTCATGGTAAAATAGCTTCTAGGAAACCACTGGTAAGGACAGGCAACAAGCAGAAGAGACTTGTTTGGGCTAAAGAACACAAGGAATGGACATTAGACCAGTGGAAATTTGTGCTTTGGTCTGATGAGTCCAAATTTGAGATTTTTGGTTCCAACCACCGTGTATTTGTGCGACGCAGAAAAGGTGAACGGATGGACTCTATATGCCTGGTTCCCATCGTGAAGCATGGAGTAGGAGGTGTGATGGTGTGGGGGTGCTTTGCTGGTGACACTGTTGGGGATTTATTCAAAATTGAAGGCATACTGAACCAGCATGGCTACCACAGCATCTTGCAGCAGCATGCTATTACATCCGGTTTGTGTTTAGTTGGACCATCATTTATTTTTCAACAGGACAATGACCCCAAACACACCTCCAGGCTGTGTAAGGGCTATTTGACCAAGAAGGAGAATGATGGGGTGCTGCGCCAGATGACCTGGCCTCCACAGTCACCAGACCTGAACCCAATCGAGATGGTTAGGGGTGAGCTGGACAGCAGAGTGAAGGCAAAAGGGCCAAGTGCTAAGCATTTCTTGGAACTCCTTCAAGATTTGTGGAAGACCATTTCCTGTGACTACCTCTTGAAGCTCATCAATATGCCAAGAGTGTGCAAATCAGTCATCAAAGCAAAAGATGGCTACTTTGAAGAAACTAGAACATAAGACATATTTTCAGTTGTTTCACACTTTTTTGTTAAGTATATAATTCCACATGTGTTAATTCATAGTTTTGATGCCTTCAGTGAGAATGTACAATTTTCATAGTCATGAAAATACAGAAAAATCTTTAAATGAGAAGGTGTGTCCAAACTTTTGGTCTGTACTGTATATATATATATATATATATATATATATATATATATATATATATATATTTATATATATATATATGTATACAGGGTGGGCCATTTATATGGATACACCTAAATTAAATGGGAATGGTTGGTGATATCAACTTCCTGTTTGTGACACATTAGTATATAGGAGGGGGGAAAACTTTTCCAGATGGGTGGTGACCATGTCGGCCATTTTGAATTCGGCCATTTGGGATCCAACTTTATTTTTTTCAATGGGAAGAGGGTCATGTGACACTTTAGACTTGTTGAGAATTCCATAAGAAAAACAATGGTGTGCTTGGTTTTAACGTAACTTTATTCTTTCATGAGTTATCCTGATATGCATGGTCCCCTCACTCCCCAATCCTGGTATGCATGGCCCCCTCACCCCCCAATCCTGGTATTCATGGTCCCCTCACCCCGCAATCCTGGTATGTATGGCCCCTCATCCCTCCAATCCTGGTGTGCATGGTCCCCTCACCCCCCAATCCTGGTATGCATGGCACCCCTCACCCCCCAATCCTGGTATGCATGGTCCCCTCACCCCGCAATCTTGGTATGCATGGCCCCATCATCCCTAATCTGGTATGCATGGTCCTCTCACCCCTATCCTGGTATGTATGGTAGCCCATCATCCCCAAACCTGGTATGCATGGTCCTTTCACCCCCCAATCCTGGTATGCATGGTCCCCTCACCCCTATCCTAGTATGTATTGTACCCCCTCATCCCCCAAACCTGGTATGCATGGTCCCCTCACCCTCCAATCCTGGTATGTATGGCACCCCTATCATGCTGCACACATACAAAAAAATAAACACCGTGTCCCTTTCTGCCGGAGGCTGAGGGGAGGAGTGCGCCGCCGGAGTACACGAGTGCCCATACCGCACTGTCCAGCGCCATTTTGCTGAAGACATACTGCATGTGTCTTCAGTAAAATGACGCCGGATAGCGCTATGCGCATGCGTCGATTCCGACACCTCACTCTTGCCCCGGAAGAGAGGCGCCACGGCAACACTCCTCCCAGTCAGGTAAATATGTAAGTATGGTGCTGGAGATTGTGAAATGCGTTCAGTGCCTATGCATACCGCAATCTCCGGCGCCATGCACACTCCTCTTACCTGTAACAGCTCCATGCGTTCTTCTGTCTGGAGCCAGACTGCGTAGGCATGTTGCGATTGCGTAGTCTATAAAGGCTTCAGACAGAGGGACGCATCTCCGGTTATATTATAGATATATGTATATATATATAAAACTCATCTATAGAACTTTTTTCCGCATCTAGGCTATGTTTCCACGTCGCATTTTTGATGCTTTTTTTAAGCTGCTTTTTAAAGTACAAGCAAAAGGTATGAGATTTCAGAAATCTTATGCATATACTTGTTTTTCTTTAATGATTGAATTGAAAAAATGCAGCGGTTTTTGAAATCTGATTCATGTCAATTCTTTTAGCATTTTTGTAGCATTTTTTCACCCATAAAAAGTAATGAGAAATTGAGAAGATGCAACTAAGTGTTTTTGCAACGTTTTTGCAGTGTTTTTGATGAAAAAAAACAAACTTTATTAAACATTTACTGAAGACAAATCACACAAGTAATCTGCACCAAAAACCATGGTAAAAAAAATCAGCAGACGTGAAAATGCCATAAAAATGCTAAAAAACGTGCATTTTGAAGGCACTGTTTTTACTGCCAAGAAAGCAGGTTTTGGCTGCTGATAAACAATCTGTAAGCATAGCCTTAGGCCACGTGCACACGTTGAGTATTTGGTGACTTTTTTCCTCAGTATTTGTAAGCCAAAACCAGTGAGTGAAAAATACAGAAATGGTGTTTCTATTAGGCTGTGTGCTCAAGATGCTTTTTTAAACGTTTCCGCAGCAGCAAAAACGCTGCAGAAACGCTTAAAAAACGCTTGGTAGAAGGCCTGCCATGTTCCCCAATGATAATCAGCACATGCTGCGGAAATTTCCGCTGCGGATTGTCATTGCGGAAAAAAGTGCAGCACTACCATTTATTTTGCGGAAGCGCTGCGTTTTCACCGCCATTGACTTGCATTGGAACACATGGATTGCGCATCACTGCATCTGTAGATGAGGAATCCATGAGTTTCAATGTGCGGATGGTACCCGGGTCTGGAGGAGAGGAGACTCTCCTCCGGACCCGGGTACCATAGAACCTGTAAAAAAAAGAATAAAATAAAAAATAAATATTATATTTACCTTCTGATGGCCCGCGGTGTCCTTGTCTTCACTTGCCGGCAGCTCGCGGTGGACTGAAAGACCTGCGCTGACGTCATTTAGTCATGTGATGGCATGTCCTTCAGTGTACCGTGAGCTGCCGGAAAGCCAGGACGGATGGAATAATGACTCCGGAGGCCATCAGAAGGTAAGTATATATTTATTTTTTATTTTTTACCGTTCTTTCGGTCACTTTATATAAATCCATGCCGTTTGCATGGATTTATATAGTGTGACCAAGTTGTCAAGCACTTTCCAAGTGATGCTAAAATCGCTTGGAAAGCGCTTGACAACCCGCATGTGGAAATGCATGTGAAGAACGCTTCGCTTCCGCTTGTCCCTGGCAGGAAAAATGCATGTACAATCCGCATGTACACTCCGCATGTACAATCTGCATGCGTTTTTTCTGCCAGGGACATGCAGAAACGTTCAGGAAAAAATCCTGAGCATTTCTGCATCGTGGGCACATAGCCTTATACTTTTCATCTGATTGTTCCACTCCTGGTGTGCTTTTGTGCTCCAGATTGGGAGCGGATTGGCAAGGTCACATCATTATCAGTACAACACAGAGTGATTGCCCTTTTGCACTCTTGGAGCCCTAGTAGATAATTAGCATCACACTTTTGACAATAGGACATACAATAATGAGCCTTTATCAACAGGTACAAATAGGCTGAACATCATAAACTATGTCAACAGTGCAGAAGTGGTGTTGAGTAACCAGCATTAAAGAGAAAGAAAAGTATTGCACAAAATAATCGGACCAAGGTGACCAGATGAGTGAGCCGAGGAACAAGGAACTGATGTGTTATTGGAGACAGATTGGGTTGCATTAATCTTCATATTTAATAATGGATCCATATACAGGTGCATCTCACTAAATTAGAATATCATCAAAAAGTTAATTTATTTCAGTTCACTTCAATACAAAAATTAAAACTCATATTATATAGAGTCATAACAAACAGAGTGTATTTCAAGTGTTTATTTCTGTTAATGTTGATGATTATGGCTTACAGCCAATGAAAACACAAAAGTCATTATCTCAGTAAATTAGAATACTTTATAACAACAGATTGAAAAAATGTTTTTTTAAATTCAAAATGTTGGCCTACTGAAATGTATGTTCAGTAAATGCCCTCAATACTTGGTCGGGGCTCCTTTTGCATCAATTACTGCATCAATGCAGCGTGGCATGGGGGCGATCAGCCTGTGGCATTGCTGAGGTGTTATGGAAGCCCATGTTGCTTTGATAGCAGCCTTCAGCTCGTCTGCATTCCTGGGTCTGGTGTCTCTCATCTTCCTCTTGACAATACACCATAGAGTCTCTATGGGGTTAAGGTCAGGCAAGTTTGCTGGCCAATCAAGCACAGTGATACTGTTGTTTTTAAACCAGGTATTGGTACTTCTGGCAGTGTGGACAGGTGCCAAGTCCTGCTGGAGAATGAAATTTCCATCTCCAAAAATCTTGTCGGCAGAGGGAAGCATGAAGCGCTCTAAAATTTCCTGGTAGACGGCTGCACTAACTTTGGTCTTGATAAAACAGTGGACCTACACCAGCAGATGACATGGCTCCCCAAACCATTACTCATTGTGGAAACTTCACACTAGACCTCAAGCAGCTTGGATTGTGTGCCTCTCCACTCTTCCTCCAGATTGTGGGATCAAATGAAATGCAAAAATTACTTTGCATTTACTTAATGTCAATGACTGCCTTCTGGACATCTGTCAAGTCAGCAGTCTTCCCCATGATTGTGGAGCCTACTGGAACAGACTAAGGGTCCTCTTTAAATGCTCCAGAAGCCTTTGCATGCGCGGCTCCCAGCGCTGGAAGCTTTACTGCCTGGCCGTGTCATACAGCGCATACGCCCCACAAATATCAGCGCTTGCCTGGAGCAAAATTTAAATATGTGGACGGCACCAGCCCTGACTGAATGTGGCGCCCACCCATGACTGAATACGAGGATCACACCCCTATGACTGAACGAGCAGGTAGGATTATAAATATATAAAATGTTATATACTCATTATATTTACACCAATTTTAAAGAAAAAAGAGTGTTAGTGATGCACATGGCTTCACTAACAACGCTATGGGGGCAGTTTACACAGTAGATAGGACATGAAAGATTCCCTTTAAATAGGACCAGCTTGTGGTTTCTCCTAAAAGTTTCAGTCAAATTCACCTTTTAATAAATGTCTTCCAGATCTGCTGTATTAAAAAAATAACATCTAGTGTGCACAGATAAAGGTGACAGTGTCAGTCATAGTTCTCCCTTCAGGTTCAGTCGGCGGTATTTCATGGTCCGTATACAGATCCGAATGCATGGACTGACTTTGGGCCCCCCAACCCGAATGTACAGCCTCATATATGCCTTTAAGGCTAGGGTCACACAACTGATTTTCTCTCATCTGAGAAAATCGGTCCGATAATGCCAATCACACTCTGGTCAGGCTCTGTTTCCATCTCCATTCAGTCTGTCCATGAAATTCGGCTCACACTCAGAAGTCATTCAAGTGCAGTACGATGTTTTCCACAGAACCATAAACATGAATGGGCAAGTGTCATCCGATTATCGGAATCAACTCATGCATGCTGCGAGTCGGTCCCAAAATAAAAAATCTGACGTGAGCACAGCCCCATAGAATAATGTAGGGACGAGCGCTATCAGTAAAAATGACTGATTGTTATGGTCGTGTGCACGAGCCCTAAAACTGTAAGTTCAGGACGACAGATCCAAGTTCATTTCAGACCATGAAATATGGCCATCTGAACCTGGGTTCAAACTATGAAATCCAGAGTTCCCCATTAAAAAGGAGTAATCAGTTGAAGGTAGAGTAGCAAATTAAAAGTGTTAAACCAAAATTGATCAACAAACTTTGCCCACAGCCATGCAGTGACAGGCCAAAAACACCACTTAGCAGTGGCAACCAAATTTTTTTTTTGAACAATGACAGCCGATCATACTGAGTTACATGATTCATGTGAAATAACACAGGTAGTATGGTTGACATTGTTGGGTGGTGATGCAAGTACTCTGTGATGTGACCGCTGCACTCACTGATTGACTGCAGTGGTCATAAACTGACCAAAAAATAGTAGAAGGGTAGCACTAGCTAGAGCATCAGCTCTGATTTTCAAGGGAATGAAGAGGTGAGTATATATATATATATATATTGTTTTGCAATATCTAAAACAATGTGGGTTTTTTAAAATAAAAGTTTGATAACCCCTTTGGTCTGGGGCTACATGGTGACTTTGACCATGACACAAACAACATTATAGGTCGACTTTGACCATGACGCACCATCAGTTTAATAGTAGTAAATGGGGTTACATTAAGAACCGCTAATGATTTCTATTTATTTGCAAATTGCTGGATGCAACAGGAGCCCAATACCTGCCATTCCCCTATGCTGCAGCAGCGACAAAGCACAAACTTTGGCCGTGCAATGGGTGCGATGTGTGTCACAGCCATAAGTGCCTGTATAGCCCCAGCCTGAATAAACCTGACTCTATCAGATGACTGTTCAAAAAAGCCTCTTATGTAAGATGATTCAGAAATAAATACTTTGCCAACAAACGGTTCCTTTTTTGCAGTAATCAAATATTTGTATAGTAAAACGTATTCATTCAAGCCTGCATTCATTTATAAAGATAGTTCCTTGTCCTGTGCTATTCTCACTGACACAAGGACAGAGCTGCCTTTAAATTATGCAAATTTTTTCTCTTAATCCAGGTCAGGCAGTTGACACCCTAGGAAGTCTTTAGTTATGCAGTGTAAGCCTAATTACTGTATCAACAGCATTTAAGCCAGCGTTCACTATAATTACTGTCACTAGCCTCCATTAAATGATTAGCATTGTTGATTTCCCTGTACAATGGAGGAGTCCACATCTGCTTTATTTAGTTTTTATTGGTGTAATTTCTCTGTTTGCTGTTTTAAATATTCTGTACATCTGTTGGAATGAATATATCTTTTTAATTAGCTTTCTGTTGCTTGTCTCTGCTGTCATTTCAGCCTGAGTATAGGACTCTTAGCCCAGAACAGCAATGTTGATTGAACATTGTGTCCTTGTATGAAAAAGATTGCCCCAAACTGACTGATTGCTAGTTAGATAGGCACAGAGAGCATTTTAAGTTAAATAAAACCACTAGATGGCACTGTTTAGGCTGTTGTTTAACCCTTCAGAACCCTTCAGAACTCTTGCAGTTTTGGCTTTCAAGACAAGGTTTTTTGTCTTTGGTTTAGCTTATCATTGTATTGGGTCTAATAAAACATTATTAAAGGACTTGTCCGGTTTAGAATGTCAATTCTGCAGTCACTCTGAACTTTTTTTTCTCCCAAAACCTGTTTATAAGTTTATGTACTGTAGTATTAGTATGTTAATAAACTGATCTACCACCGTCTTCATCAGTATCCAGTGCCACTCTGGTCCTCTTCAAAGTGACATTACCGTTCTTCAGACTGTGTGAGCCAGAAGGGGCTTTTACAATGATAGCATCAGAGGGAGGCCTTATAGGCTTACATTGTAAGGGCTCTTTCACACGTCAGTATCTCCGGTACGAGTGGTGACAGTTTCCACATGTATCAGAGACACTGACACATGCAGTCCCATTCAAATCTATGGGTCTGTGCACAACTCAGTGTGTTTTCACGGACCGTGTGTCCATGTGCTCCACACGGAGACAAGTCCGTTTTTTTGCGGATACATGGTCCGCAAAATGTACCACACGGATGACATCCGTGTGTCATCCGTATCACACGTACTGGCGCCTGGGAATGGCGCTGTTCCCAAACGCCAGTGCTGAAAAATGCCCTCATCATGGTTCCCTGCCAGCGCTGTGATCAGCACCAGAAGGGACCATGATGAGGGTAGTAGAAGTCTGCTCCCAGTGTCTCCACCTATAAAAATAAGAATAAAATAATAAAATCCATGGACTCACCTCTCCTAGGTGTCCCCTGCTGTAATCCATGTGATCGCTGCTGCAGAGAAGCTGGGGAGAATGAGCGGCTCTGGAGCTCTACTTTTGTCTCATCTGACCAGACAACATTCTTCCAAAACGTTTTAGGCTTTCTCAGGTAAGTTTTGGCAAACTCCAGGCTGGCTTTTTTATGTCTCGGGGTAAGAAGTGGGGTCTTCCTGGGTATCCTACCATACAGTCCCTTTTCATTCAGACGCCGATGGATAGTACGGGTTGACACTGTTGTACCCTCGGACTGCAGGGCAGCTTGAACTTGTTTGGATGTTAGTCGAGGTTCTTTATCCACCATCCGCACAATCTTGCGTTGAAATCTCTCGTCAATTTTTCTTTTCCGTCCACATCTAGGGAGGTTAGCCACAGTGCCATGGGCTTTAAACTTCTTGATGATACTGCGCACGGAAGACACAGGAACATTCAAGTCTTTGGAGATGGACTTGTAGCCTTGAGATTGCTCATGCTTCCTCACAATTTGGTTTCTCAAGTCCCCAGACAGTTCTTTGGTCTTCTTTCTTTTCTCCATGCTCAATGTGGTACACACAAGGACACAGAACAGAGGTTGAGTCAACTTTAATCCATGTTAACTGGCTGCAAGTGTGATTTAGTTATTGCCAACACCTGTTAGGTGCCACAGGTAAGTTACAGGTGCTGTTAATTACACGAATTAGAGAAGCATCACATGATTTTTCAAACAATGCCAATACTTTTGTCCACCCCTTCTTTAAGTTTGGTGTGGAATTATATCCAATTTGGCTTTAGGACAATTCTTTTTGTGTTTTTTCATTGAAGACAAATTAAATGTAGATAATAATACCAAAGAATTTGTGATTGCAATCATTTTCAAGAAGAAACTTAGTATTATCTGATAGAATTGCAGGGGTGCCAATACTCCAATACTTTTGGCCACCACTGTAGCTGATAACTCCAGCTGAACAGCACACACACCCATACAGCCAGACTGGATGGCTCAATGGGTCCGAGCTTGCCTAATCTCAGTGCACAGAGTCTGCGCTGCCCAGAACTAGTTATTCCGATTTCTCCCCCATAACTCGCACCGCTAACAGAATGAATTCAATGGCACCTGGTCCTGGAAAATATGTGGCATGCTGCTCTTGAACATACGCTAAGAAGAGACATAACAGTAATCTCTTATGTATCTGTGTACTGTGCATGGGTGACATCACAGTAGCTTATCTACACCCACTAGCTTAAAGACATCTGAAAGGTAATTATTAGTGTTGAGCGAACATGCTCGACACTGCTCGGTACTCGCCCGAGCATCACGCTACTCGGGATGTTCAGCGAGCACCGAGCATTTCCGGGTTACTCGGGCGGGAGCTCGGGTCTCCGCCCTGCATGTTTGGCGCTCTTTACAGAGCCAATGAACATGCAGGAATTGCCAGCCAGCCACTGTAATGCTGCAGCCATGTTGGTTGTGGGCATTACAGTGATTGGCTGGCCGCACAGCGTCACCTCGAGTATTTAAAACGGGGCGCCGCCATCGTGGACACAGTCGCTCCGGATTAGACAGTGCAGGGACAGCGCTGCTGATTTAGGGAGAGATATAAACTGCAAAATAGTTAGTGTAGGGTCTGTAAAGGCTGCCAGAACAAACAAACAGTCCTTTTCAGGATTAATATCCATCCCAGATACCAGGCAGGCAGGCTGTATAGGAGACACATTGGTTATACCAGCAAACCCTGCATTACAGTCCTGTGTGCTCCTGTTGCTGAAATTGCGGGACTTAGCACCAGGTGTGGGGGGCCAGGAAAAATCCTTTTTTTTTCATCTAAATCCTCCTTTTTTTTCCTACTTCACACTTTACAAATACTCGTCTTATAAATCTTTTGGTGTGTCCCCCCCCCAAAAAAAAGCGTGTCTCTGATTTTTCAGACACAAAAATAACTGTTGAAAATAGTCTGGTGTAGGCTAGAGAAACAGAAGTGCAGAAGTGTTGTTTTGCTCTTCCATGGTTCAAACCTCTGTATTATCCATTTTGGGCCATTTGTATCGAAAAAAAAAAACAGTTTCAGTGTGTCGCTCACTGTTCAGCCGCAAATATCTCTATTTAAAATAGTGTGGTATACCCCAGTTAACAATAACTGTGGTTTTGCCATCCCACGGTAAAAAATCTCTATTATTCAGGTTTTGGTAGTTTTTTCCGTAAAGAAAAACAGTAGTGTCTCCTGACTGTTGTGACACAAAAATATATCTGTTGAAAATAGTCTTGTGTAGGCCCGACATCCCAGTGTGGTTTCGCAGTTCCACGGGTCAAATCGCTGTACTATCCAGTTTTGGGCCTTTGGTATCTAAAAAAAAAGCAGTTTGAGTGTGTCGCTCACTGTTCAGCCGCAAATATCTCTATATAAAAAAGTGTGGTATACCCCAGTAAACAATAACTGTGGTTTTGCCTTCCCACGGTAAAAAATCTCTATTATTTAGCTTTTGGTAGTTTTTTCCGTAAAGAAAAACAGTAGTGTCTCCTGACTGTTGAGACACAAAAATATATCTGTTGAAAATAGTCTTGTGTAGACCCGACATCCCAGTGTGGTTTCGCAGTTCCACGGGTCAAATCGCTGTACTATCCAGTTTTGGGCCTTTGGTATCTAAAAAAAAAGAAGTTTGAGTGTGTCGCTCACTGTTCAGCCACAAATATCTCTATTTAAAAAAGTGTGGTATACCCCAGTAAACAATAACTGTGGTTTTGCCATCCCACGGTAAAAAATCTCTATTATTCATCTTTAGGTAGTTTTTTGCATAAAGAAAAACAGTAGTGTCTCCTGACTGTTGTGACACAAAAATATATCTGTTGAAAATAGTCTTGTGTAGGAACGTCTTCCCAGTTTGGTTTTGCAGTTCCATGGGTCAAATCGCTGTACTATCCAGTTTTGGGATTTTGGTATCTAAAAAAAAAGCAGTTTGAGTGTGTCGCTCACTGTTCAGCCGCAAATATCTCTATTTAAAAAAGTGTGGTATACCCCAGTAAACAATAACTATGGTTTTGCCATCAAATGGTAAAAAATCTCTATTATTCAGCTTTTGGTAGTTCTTTCCGTAAAGAAAAACAGTAGTGTCTCCTGACTGTTGTGACACAAAAATATATCTGTTGAAAATAGTCTTGTGTAGGCTCGACATCCCAGTGTGGTTTCGCAGTTCCACGGGTCAAATCGCTGTACTATCCAGTTTTGGGCCTTTGGTATCTAAAAAAAAGCAGTTTGAGTGTGTCGCTCACTGTTCAGCCGCAAATATCTCTTTTTAAAAAAGTGTGGTATACCCCAGTAAACAATAACTGTGGTTTTGCCATCCCACGGTAAAAAATCTCTATTATTCAGCTTTTGGTAGTTTTTTCCGTAAAGAAAAACAGTAGTGTCTCCTGACTGTTGTGACACAAAAATATATCTGTTGAAAATAGTCTTGTGTAGGCCCGACATCCCAGTGTGGTTTCACAGTTCTACGGGTCAAATCGCTGTACTATCCAGTTTTGGGCCTTTGGTATCTAAAAAAAAAACAGTTTGAGTGCGTCGCTCACTGTTCAGCCGCAGATATCTCTATTTTAAAAAGTGTGGTATACCCCAGTAAACAATAACTGTGGTTTTGCCATCCCACGGTAAAAAATCTCTATTATTCAGCTTTTGGTAGTTTTTTCCGTAAAGAAAAACAGTAGTGTCTCCTGACTGTTGTGACACAAAAATATATCTGTTGAAAATAGTCTTGTGTAAGCCCGACATCCCAGTGTGGTTTCGCAGTTCCACGGGTCAAATCGCTGTACTATCCAGTTTTGGGCCTTTGGTATCTAAAAAAAAAGCAGTTTGAGTGTGTCGCTCACTGTTCAGCCGCAAATATCTCTATTTAAAAAAGTGTGGTATACCCCAGTAAACAATAACTGTGGTTTTGCCATCCCACGGTAAAAAATCTCTATTATTCAGCTTTTGGTATTTTTTTCCGTAAAGAAAAATAGTAGTGTCTCCTGACTGTTGTGACACAAAAATATATCTGTTGAAAATAGTCTTGTGTAGGCCCGACATCCCAGTGTGGTTTCGCAGTTCTACGGGTCTAATCGCTGTACTATCCAGTTTTGGGCCTTTGGTATCTAAAAAAAAAGCAGTTTGAGTGTGTCGCTCACTGTTCAGCCGCAGATATCTCTATTTTAAAAAGTGTGGTATATCCCAGTAAACAATAACTGTGGTTTTGCTATCCCACGGTAAAAAATCTCTATTATTCAGCTTTTGGTAGTTTTTTCCGTAAAGAAAAACAGTAGTGTCTCCTGACTGTTGTGACACAAAAATATATCTGTTTAAAACAGTCTTGTGTAGGCCCGACATCCCAGTGTGGTTTCGCAGTTCCACGGGTCAAATCGCTGTACTATCCAGTTTTGGGCCTTTGGTATCTAAAAAAAAATCAGTTTGAGTGTGTCGTTCACTGTTCAGCCGCAGATATCTCTATTTTAAAAAGTGTGGTATACCCCAGTAAACAATAACTGTGGTTTTGCCATCCCACGGTAAAAAATCTCTATTATTCAGCTTTTGGTAGTTTTTTTCCATAAAGAAAAACAGTAGTGTCTCCTGACTGTTGTGACACAAAAATATATCTGTTGAAAATAGTCTTGTGTAGGCCCGACATCCCAGTGTGGTTTCGCAGTTCCACGGGTCAAATCACTGTACTATCCAGTTTTGGGCCTTTGGTATCTAAAAAAAAAGCAGTTTGAGTGTGTCGCTCACTGTTCAGCCGCAGATATCTCTATTTTAAAAAGTGTGGTATACCCCAGTAAACAATAACTGTGGTTTTGCCATCCAATGGTAAAAAATCTCTATTATTCAGCTTTTGGTAGTTTTTTCCATAAAGAAAAACAGTAGTGTCTCCTGACTGTTGTGACACAAAAATATATGTGTTGAAAATAGTCTTGTGTAGGCCCGACATCCCAGTGTGGTTTCGCAGTTCCACGGGTCAAATCGCTGAACTATCCAGTTTTGGGCCTTTGGTATCTAAAAAAAAAAGCAGTTTGAGTGTGTCGCTCACTGTTCAGCCGCAGATATCTCTATTTTAAAAGGTGTGGTATACCCCAGTAAACAATAACTGTAGTTTAGCCATCCCACGGTAAAAAATCTCTATTATTCAGCTTTTGGTAGTTTTTTCCGTAAAGTAAAACAGTAGTGTCTCCTGACTGTTGTGACACAAAAATATATCTGTTGACAATAGTCTTGTATAGGCCCGACATCCCAGTGTGGTTTCGCAGTTCCATGGGTCAAATCGCTGTACTATCCAGTTTTGGGCCTTTGGTATCTAAAAAAAAAGCAGTTTAAGTGTGTCGCTCACTGTTCAGCCGCAAATATCTCTATTTAAAAAAGTGTGGTATACCCCAGTAAACAATAACTGTGGTTTTGCCATCCCACGGTAAAAAATCTCTATTATTCAGCTTTTGGTAGTTTTTTCCGTAAAGAAAAACAGTAGTGTCTCCTGACTGTTGTGACACAAAAATATATCTGTTGAAAATAGTCTTGTGTAGGCCCGACATCCCAGTATGGTTTCGCAGTTCCACGGGTCAAATCGCTGTACTATCCAGTTTTGGGCCTTTGGTATCTAAAAAAAAGCAGTTTGAGTGTGTCGCTCACTGTTCAGCCGCAAATATCTCTATTTAAAAAAGTGTGGTATACCCCAATAAACAATAACTGTGGTTTTGCCATCCCACGGTAAAAAATCTCTATTATTCAGCTTTTGGTAGTTTTTTTCCATAAAGAAAAACAGTAGTGTCTCCTGACTGTTGTGACACAAAAATATATCTGTTGAAAATAGTCTTGTGTAGGCCCGACATCCCAGTGTGGTTTCGCAGTTCCACGGGTCAAATCACTGTACTATCCAGTTTTGGGCCTTTGGTATCTAAAAAAAAAGCAGTTTGAGTGTGTCGCTTACTGTTCAGCCACAAATATCTCTATTTAAAAAAGTGTGGTATACCCCAGTAAACAATAACTGTGGTTTTGCCATCCCACGGTAAAAAATCTCTATTATTCAGTTTTTGGTAGTTTTTTCCGTAAAGGAAAACAGTAGTGTCTCCTGACTGTTGTGACACAAAAATATATCTGTTGAAAATAGTCTTGTGTAGGCCCGACATCCCAGTGTGATTTCGCAGTTCCCCGGGTCAAATCGCTGTACTATCCAGTTTTGGGCCTTTGTTATCTAAAAAAAGCAGTTTGAGTGTGTCGCTCACTGTTCAGCCGCAGATATCTCTATTTTAAAAAGTGTGGTATAACCCAGTAAACAATAACTGTGGTTTTGCCATCCCACGGTAAAAAATCTCTATTATTCAGCTTTTGGTAGTTTTTTCCGTAAAGAAAAACAGTAGTGTCTCCTGACTGTTGTGACACAAAAATATATCTGTTGAAAATAGTCTTGTGCAGGCCCGACATCCCAGTGTGGTTTCGCAGTTCCACGGGTCAAATCGCTGTACTATCCAGTTTTGGGCCTTTGGTATCTAAAAAAAGCAGTTTGAGTTTGTTGCTCACTGTTCAGCCACAAATATCTCTATTTAAAAAAGTCTGGTATACCCCAGTAAACAATAACTGTGGTTTTGCCATCCTACGGTAAAAAATCTCTATTATTCAGCTTTTGGTAGTTTTTTCCGTAAAGAAAAACAGTAGTGTCTCCTGACTGTTGTGACTCAAAAATATATCTGTTTAAAATAGTCTTGTGTAGGCCCGAGATCCAAGTGTGGTTTCACAGTTCCACGGGTCAAATCGCTGTACTATCCAGTTTTGGGCCTTTGGTATCTAAAAAAAAAGCAGTTTGAGTGTGTCGCTTACTGTTCAGCCACAAATATCTCTATTTAAAAAAGTGTGGTATACCCCAGTAAACAATAACTGTGTTTTTGCCATCCCACGGTAAAAAATCTCTATTATTCAGGTTTTGGTAGTTTTTTCCGTAAAGAAAAACAGTAGTGTCTCCTGACTGTTGTGACACAAAAATATATCTGTTTAAAACAGTCTTGTGTAGGCCCGACATCCCAGTGTGGTTTCGCAGTTCCACGGGTCTAATCGCTGTACTATCCAGTTTTGGGCCTTTGGTATCTAAAAAAAAAGCAGTTTGAGTGTGTCGCTCACTGTTCAGCCGCAGATATCTCTATTTTAAAAAGTGTGGTATACCCCAGTAAACAATAACTGTGGTTTTGCCATCCCACGGTAAAAAATCTCTATTATTCAGCTTTTGGTAGTTTTTTCCGTAAAGAAAAACCGTAGTGTCTCCTGACTGTTGTGACACAAAAATATATCTGTTGAAAATAGTCTTGTGTAGGCCCGACATCCCAGTGTGGTTTCGCAGTTCCACGGGTCAAATCGCTGTACTATCCAGTTTTGGGCCTTTGGTATCTAAAAAAAAAGCAGTTTGAGTGTGTCGCTCACTGTTCAGCCGCAGATATCTCTATTTTAAAAAGTGTGGTATACCCCAGTAAACAATAACTGTGGTTTTGCCATCCAATGGTAAAAAATCTCTATTATTCAGCTTTTGGTAGTTTTTTCCATAAAGAAAAACAGTAGTGTCTCCTGACTGTTGTGACACAAAAATATATGTGTTGAAAATAGTCTTGTGTAGGCCCGACATCCCAGTGTGGTTTCGCAGTTCCACGGGTCAAATCGCTGAACTATCCAGTTTTGGGCCTTTGGTATCTAAAAAAAAAAGCAGTTTGAGTGTGTCGCTCACTGTTCAGCCGCAGATATCTCTATTTTAAAAGGTGTGGTATACCCCAGTAAACAATAACTGTAGTTTAGCCATCCCACGGTAAAAAATCTCTATTATTCAGCTTTTGGTAGTTTTTTCCGTAAAGTAAAACAGTAGTGTCTCCTGACTGTTGTGACACAAAAATATATCTGTTGAAAATAGTCTTGTATAGGCCCGACATCCCAGTGTGGTTTCGCAGTTCCATGGGTCAAATCGCTGTACTATCCAATTTTGGGCCTTTGGTATCTAAAAAAAAAGCAGTTTAAGTGTGTCGCTCACTGTTCAGCCGCAAATATCTCTATTTAAAAAAGTGTGGTATACCCCAGTAAACAATAACTGTGGTTTTGCCATCCCACGGTAAAAAATCTCTATTATTCAGCTTTTGGTAATTTTTTCCGTAAAGAAAAACAGTAGTGTCTCCTGACTGTTGTGACACAAAAATATATCTGTTGAAAATAGTCTTGTGTAGGCCCGACATCCCAGTATGGTTTCGCAGTTCCACGGGTCAAATCGCTGTACTATCCAGTTTTGGGCCTTTGGTATCTAAAAAAAGCAGTTTGAGTGTGTTGCTCACTGTTCAGCCACAAATATCTCTATTTAAAAAAGTGTGGTATACCCCAGTAAACAATAACTGTGGTTTTGCCATCCTACGGTAAAAAATCTCTATTATTCAGCTTTTGGTAGTTTTTTCCGTAAAGAAAAACAGTAGTGTCTCCTGACTGTTGTGACTCAAAAATATATCTGTTTAAAATAGTCTTGTGTAGGCCCGAGAACCCAGTGTGGTTTCGCAGTTCCACGGGTCAAATCGCTGTACTATCCAGTTTTGGGCCTTTGGTATCTAAAAAAAAAGCAGTTTGAGTGTGTCGCTCACTGTTAAGCCGCAGATATCTCTATTTTAAAAAGTGTGGTATACCCCAGTAAACAATAACTGTGGTTTTGCCATCCCACGGTAAAAAATCTCTATTATTCAGCTTTTGGTAGTTTTTTCCGTAAAGAAAAACAGTAGTGTCTCCTGACTGTTGTGACACAAAAATATATCTGTTGAAAATAGTCTTGTGTAGGCCCGACATCCCAGTGTGGTTTCGCAGTTCCACGGGTCAAATCGCTGTACTATCCAGTTTTGGGCCTTTGGTATCTAAAAAAATGGCAGTTTGAGTATGTCGCTCACTGTTCAGCCGCAAATATCTCTATTTAAAAAAGTGTGGTATACCCCAGTAAACAATAACTGTGATTTTGCCATCCCACGGTAAAAAATCTCAATTATTCAGGTTTTTGTAGTTTTTTCCGTAAAGAAAAACAGTAGTGTCTCCTGACTGTTGTGACACAAAAGTATATCTGTTGAAAATAGTCTTGTGTAGGCCCGACATCCCAGTGTGGTTTCGCAGTTCCACGGGTCAAATCGCTGTACTATCCAGTTTTGGGCCTTTGGTATCTAAAAAAAAAGCAGTTTGAGTGTGTCGCTTACTGTTCAGCCGCAAATATCTCGATTTAAAAAAGTGTGGTATACCCCAGTAAACAATAACTGTGGTTTTGCCATCCCACGTTAAAAAATCTCTATTGTACAGCTTTTGGTAGTTTTTTCCGTAAAGGAAAACAGTAGTGTCTCCTGAGTGTTGTGACACAAAAATATATCTGTTGAAAATAGTCTTGTGTAGGCCCGACATCCCAGTGTGGTTTCGCAGTTCCACGGGTCAAATCGCTGTACTATCCAGTTTTGGGCCTTTGGTATCTAAAAAAAAAGCAGTTTGAGTGTGTCACTCACTGTTCAGCCGCAGATATCTCTATTTTAAAAAGTGTGGTATACCGCAGTAAACAATAACTGTGGTTTTGCCATCCCACGGTAAAAAATCTCTATTATTCAGCTTTTGGTAGTTTTTTCCGTAAAGAAAAACAGTAGTGTCTCCTGACTGTTGGGACACAAAAATATTTCTGTTGAAAATAGTCTTGTGTAGGCCCGACATCCCAGTATGGTTTCGCAGTTCCACGGGTCAAATCGCTGTACTATCCAGTTTTGGGCCTTTGGTATCTAAAAAAAAGCAGTTTGAGTGTGTCGCTCACTGTTCAGCCGCAAATATCTCTATTTAAAAAAGTGTGGTATACCCCAGTAAAAAATAACTGTGGTTTTGCCATCCCACGGTTAAAAATCTCTATTATTCAGCTTTTGGTAGTTTTTTTCCGTAAAGAAAAACAGTAGTGTCTCCTGACTGTTGTGACACAAAAATATATCTGTTGAAAATAGTCTTGTGTAGGCCCGACATCCCAGTATGGTTTCGCAGTTCCACGGGTCAAATCGCTGTACTATCCAGTTTTGGGCCTTTGGTATCTAAAAAAAAGCAGTTTGAGTGTGTCGCTCACTGTTCAGCCGCAAATATCTCTATTTAAAAAAGTGTGGTATACCCCAGTAAACAATAACTGTGGTTTTGCCATCCCACGGTAAAAAATCTCTATTATTCAGCTTTTGGTAGTTTTTTTCCATAAAGAAAAACAGTAGTGTCTCCTGACTGTTGTGACACAAAAATATATCTGTTGAAAATAGTCTTGTGTAGGCCCGACATCCCAGTGTGGTTTCGCAGTTCCACGGGTCAAATCACTGTACTATCCAGTTTTGGGCCTTTGGTATCTAAAAAAAAAGCAGTTTGAGTGTGTCGCTTACTGTTCAGCCACAAATATCTCTATTTAAAAAAGTGTGGTATACCCCAGTAAACAATAACTGTGGTTTTGCCATCCCACGGTAAAAAATCTCTATTATTCAGTTTTTGGTAGTTTTTTCCGTAAAGGAAAACAGTAGTGTCTCCTGACTGTTGTGACACAAAAATATATCTGTTGAAAATAGTCTTGTGTAGGCCCGACATCCCAGTGTGATTTCGCAGTTCCCCGGGTCAAATCGCTGTACTATCCAGTTTTGGGCCTTTGTTATCTAAAAAAAGCAGTTTGAGTGTGTCGCTCACTGTTCAGCCGCAGATATCTCTATTTTAAAAAGTGTGGTATAACCCAGTAAACAATAACTGTGGTTTTGCCATCCCACGGTAAAAAATCTCTATTATTCAGCTTTTGGTAGTTTTTTCCGTAAAGAAAAACAGTAGTGTCTCCTGACTGTTGTGACACAAAAATATATCTGTTGAAAATAGTCTTGTGCAGGCCCGACATCCCAGTGTGGTTTCGCAGTTCCACGGGTCAAATCGCTGTACTATCCAGTTTTGGGCCTTTGGTATCTAAAAAAAGCAGTTTGAGTGTGTTGCTCACTGTTCAGCCACAAATATCTCTATTTAAAAAAGTGTGGTATACCCCAGTAAACAATAACTGTGGTTTTGCCATCCCACGGTAAAAAATCTCTATTATTCAGCTTTTGGTAGTTTTTTTCCATAAAGAAAAACAGTAGTGTCTCCTGACTGTTGTGACACAAAAATATATCTGTTGAAAATAGTCTTGTGTAGGCCCGACATCCCAGTGTGGTTTCGCAGTTCCACGGGTCAAATCACTGTACTATCCAGTTTTGGGCCTTTGGTATCTAAAAAAAAAGCAGTTTGAGTGTGTCGCTTACTGTTCAGCCACAAATATCTCTATTTAAAAAAGTGTGGTATACCCCAGTAAACAATAACTGTGGTTTTGCCATCCCACGGTAAAAAATCTCTATTATTCAGTTTTTGGTAGTTTTTTCCGTAAAGGAAAACAGTAGTGTCTCCTGACTGTTGTGACACAAAAATATATCTGTTGAAAATAGTCTTGTGTAGGCCCGACATCCCAGTGTGATTTCGCAGTTCCCCGGGTCAAATCGCTGTACTATCCAGTTTTGGGCCTTTGTTATCTAAAAAAAGCAGTTTGAGTGTGTCGCTCACTGTTCAGCCGCAGATATCTCTATTTTAAAAAGTGTGGTATAACCCAGTAAACAATAACTGTGGTTTTGCCATCCCACGGTAAAAAATCTCTATTATTCAGCTTTTGGTAGTTTTTTCCGTAAAGAAAAACAGTAGTGTCTCCTGACTGTTGTGACACAAAAATATATCTGTTGAAAATAGTCTTGTGCAGGCCCGACATCCCAGTGTGGTTTCGCAGTTCCACGGGTCAAATCGCTGTACTATCCAGTTTTGGGCCTTTGGTATCTAAAAAAAGCAGTTTGAGTGTGTTGCTCACTGTTCAGCCACAAATATCTCTATTTAAAAAAGTGTGGTATACCCCAGTAAACAATAACTGTGGTTTTGCCATCCTACGGTAAAAAATCTCTATTATTCAGCTTTTGGTAGTTTTTTTCCATAAAGAAAAACAGTAGTGTCTCCTGACTGTTGTGACACAAAAATATATCTGTTGAAAATAGTCTTGTGTAGGCCCGACATCCCAGTGTGGTTTCGCAGTTCCACGGGTCAAATCACTGTACTATCCAGTTTTGGGCCTTTGGTATCTAAAAAAAAAGCAGTTTGAGTGTGTCGCTTACTGTTCAGCCACAAATATCTCTATTTAAAAAAGTGTGGTATACCCCAGTAAACAATAACTGTGTTTTTGCCATCCCACGGTAAAAAATCTCTATTATTCAGGTTTTGGTGGTTTTTCCCGTAAAGAAAAACAGTAGTGTCTCCTGACTGTTGTGACACAAAAATATATGTGTTGAAAATAGTCTTGTGTAGGCCCGACATCCCAGTGTGGTTTCGCAGTTCCACGGGTCAAATCGCTGAACTATCCAGCTTTGGGCCTTTGGTATCTAAAAAAAAAAGCAGTTTGAGTGTGTCGCTCACTGTTCAGCCGCAGATATCTCTATTTTAAAAGGTGTGGTATACCCCAGTAAACAATAACTGTAGTTTTGCCATCCCACGGTAAAAAATCTCTATTATTCAGCTTTTGGTAGTTTTTTCCGTAAAGAAAAACAGTAGTGTCTCCTGACTGTTGGGACACAAAAATATATCTGTTGAAAATAGTCTTGTGTAGGCCCGACATCCCAGTATGGTTTCGCAGTTCCACGGGTCAAATCGCTGTACTATCCAGTTTTGGGCCTTTGGTATCTAAAAAAAAGCAGTTTGAGTGTGTCGCTCACTGTTCAGCCGCAAATATCTCTATTTAAAAAAGTGTGGTATACCCCAGTAAACAATAACTGTGGTTTTGCCATCCCACGGTAAAAAATCTCTATTATTCAGCTTTTGGTAGTTTTTTTCCATAAAGAAAAACAGTAGTGTCTCCTGACTGTTGTGACACAAAAATATATCTGTTGAAAATAGTCTTGTGTAGGCCCGACATCCCAGTGTGGTTTCGCAGTTCCACGGGTCAAATCACTGTACTATCCAGTTTTGGGCCTTTGGTATCTAAAAAAAAAGCAGTTTGAGTGTGTCGCTTACTGTTCAGCCACAAATATCTCTATTTAAAAAAGTGTGGTATACCCCAGTAAACAATAACTGTGTTTTTGCCATCCCACGGTAAAAAATCTCTATTATTCAGGTTTTGGTAGTTTTTTCCGTAAAGAAAAACAGTAGTGTCTCCTGACTGTTGTGACACAAAAATATATCTGTTTAAAACAGTCTTGTGTAGGCCCGACATCCCAGTGTGGTTTCGCAGTTCCACGGGTCAAATCGCTGTACTATCCAGTTTTGGGCCTTTGGTATCTAAAAAAAAAGCAGTTTGAGTGTGTCGCTCACTGTTCAGCCACAGATATCTCTATTTTAAAAAGTGTGGTATACCCCAGTAAACAATAACTGTGGTTTTGCCATCCCACGGTAAAAAATCTCTATTATTCAGCTTTTGGTAGTTTTTTCCGTAAAGAAAAACCGTAGTGTCTCCTGACTGTTGTGACACAAAAATATATCTGTTGAAAATAGTCTTGTGTAGGCCCGACATCCCAGTGTGGTTTCGCAGTTCCACGGGTCAAATCGCTGTACTATCCAGTTTTGGGCCTTTGGTATCTAAAAAAAAAGCAGTTTGAGTGTGTCGCTCACTGTTCAGCCGCAGATATCTCTATTTTAAAAAGTGTGGTATACCCCAGTAAACAATAACTGTGGTTTTGCCATCCAATGGTAAAAAATATCTATTATTCAGCTTTTGGTAGTTTTTTCCATAAAGAAAAACAGTAGTGTCTCCTGACTGTTGTGACACAAAAATATATGTGTTGAAAATAGTCTTGTGTAGGCCCGACATCCCAGAGTGGTTTCGCAGTTCCACGGGTCAAATCGCTGAACTATCCAGTTTTGGGCCTTTGGTATCTAAAAAAAAAAGCAGTTTGAGTGTGTCGCTCACTGTTCAGCCGCAGATATCTCTATTTTAAAAGGTGTGGTATACCCCAGTAAACAATAACTGTAGTTTTGCCATCCCACGGTAAAAAATCTCTATTATTCAGCTTTTGGTAGTTTTTTCCGTAAAGTAAAACAGTAGTGTCTCCTGACTGTTGTGACACAAAAATATATCTGTTGAAAATAGTCTTGTATAGGCCCGACATCCCAGTGTGGTTTCGCAGTTCCATGGGTCAAATCGCTGTACTATCCAGTTTTGGGCCTTTGGTATCTAAAAAAAAAGCAGTTTAAGTGTGTCGCTCACTGTTCAGCCGCAAATATCTCTATTTAAAAAAGTGTGGTATACCCCAGTAAACAATAACTGTGGTTTTGCCATCCCACGGTAAAAAATCTCTATTATTCAGTTTTTGGTAGTTTTTTCCGTAAAGAAAAACAGTAGTGTCTCCTGACTGTTGTGACACAAAAATATATCTGTTGAAAATAGTCTTGTGTAGGCCCGACATCCCAGTATGGTTTCGCAGTTCCACGGGTCAAATCGCTGTACTATCCAGTTTTGGGCCTTTGGTATCTAAAAAAAAGCAGTTTGAGTGTGTCGCTCACTGTTCAGCCGCAAATATCTCTATTTAAAAAAGTGTGGTATACCCCAGTAAACAATAACTGTGGTTTTGCCATCCCACGGTAAAAAATCTCTATTATTCAGCTTTTGGTAGTTTTTTTCCATAAAGAAAAACAGTAGTGTCTCCTGACTGTTGTGACACAAAAATATATCTGTTGAAAATAGTCTTGTGTAGGCCCGACATCCCAGTGTGGTTTCGCAGTTCCACGGGTCAAATCACTGTACTATCCAGTTTTGGGCCTTTGGTATCTAAAAAAAAAGCAGTTTGAGTGTGTCGCTTACTGTTCAGCCACAAATATCTCTATTTAAAAAAGTGTGGTATACCCCAGTAAACAATAACTGTGGTTTTGCCATCCCACGGTAAAAAATCTCTATTATTCAGTTTTTGGTAGTTTTTTCCGTAAAGGAAAACAGTAGTGTCTCCTGACTGTTGTGACACAAAAATATATCTGTTGAAAATAGTCTTGTGTAGGCCCGACATCCCAGTGTGATTTCGCAGTTCCCCGGGTCAAATCGCTGTACTATCCAGTTTTGGGCCTTTGTTATCTAAAAAAAGCAGTTTGAGTGTGTCGCTCACTGTTCAGCCGCAGATATCTCTATTTTAAAAAGTGTGGTATAACCCAGTAAACAATAACTGTGGTTTTGCCATCCCACGGTAAAAAATCTCTATTATTCAGGTTTTGGTAGTTTTTTCCGTAAAGAAAAACATTAGTGTCTCCTGACTGTTGTGACACAAAAATATATCTGTTGAAAATAGTCTTGTGCAGGCCCGACATCCCAGTGTGGTTTCGCAGTTCCACGGGTCAAATCGCTGTACTATCCAGTTTTGGGCCTTTGGTATCTAAAAAAAGCAGTTTGAGTGTGTTGCTCACTGTTCAGCCACAAATATCTCTATTTAAAAAAGTGTGGTATACCCCAGTAAACAATAACTGTGGTTTTGCCATCCTACGGTAAAAAATCTCTATTATTCAGCTTTTGGTAGTTTTTTCCGTAAAGAAAAACAGTAGTGTCTCCTGACTGTTGTGACTCAAAAATATATCTGTTTAAAATAGTCTTGTGTAGGCCCGAGATCCCAGTGTGGTTTCGCAGTTCCACGGGTCAAATCGCTGTACTATCCAGTTTTGGGCCTTTGGTATCTAAAAAAAAAGCAGTTTGAGTGTGTCGCTCACTGTTCAGCCGCAGATATCTCTATTTTAAAAAGTGTGGTATACCCCAGTAAACAATAACTGTGGTTTTGCCATCCCACGGTAAAAAATCTCTATTATTCAGCTTTTGGTAGTTTTTTCCGTAAAGAAAAACAGTAGTGTCTCCTGACTGTTGTGACACAAAAATATGTCTGTTGAAAATAGTCTTGTGTAGGCCCGACATCCCAGTGTGGTTTCGCAGTTCCACGGGTCAAATCGCTGTACTATCCAGTTTTGGGCCTTTGGTATCTAAAAAAATGGCAGTTTGAGTATGTCGCTCACTGTTCAGCCGCAAATATCTCTATTTAAAAAAGTGTGGTATACCCCAGTAAACAATAACTGTGGTTTTGCCATCCCACGGTAAAAAATCTCTATTATTCAGGTTTTGGTAGTTTTTTCCGTAAAGAAAAACAGTAGTGTCTCCTGACTGTTGTGACACAAAAGTATATCTGTTGAAAATAGTCTTGTGTAGGCCCGACATCCCAGTGTGGTTTCGCAGTTCCACGGGTCAAATCGCTGTACTATCCAGTTTTGGGCCTTTGGTATCTAAAAAAAAAGCAGTTTGAGTGTGTCGCTTACTGTTCAGCCGCAAATATCTCGATTTATAAAAGTGTGGTATACCCCAGTAAACAATAACTGTGGTTTTGCCATCCCACGTTAAAAAATCTCTATTATACAGCTTTTGGTAGTTTTTTCCGTAAAGGAAAACAGTAGTGTCTCCTGAGTGTTGTGACACAAAAATATATCTGTTGAAAATAGTCTTGTGTAGGCCCGACATCCCAGTGTGATTTCGCAGTTCACCGGGTCAAATCGCTGTACTATCCAGTTTTGGGCCTTTGCTATCTTAAGAAAAAGCAGTTTGAGTGTGTCGCTCACTGTTCAGCCACAAATATCTCTATTTAAAAAAGTGTGGTATACCCCAGTAAACAATAACTGTGGTTTTGCCATCCCACGGTAAAAAATCTCTATTATTCAGGTTTTGGTAGTTTTTTCCGTAAAGAAAAACAGTAGTGTCTCCTGACTGTTGTGACACAAAAATATATCTGTTGAAAATAGTCTTGTGTAGGCCCGACATCCCAGTGTGGTTTCGCAGTTCCACGGGTCAAATCGCTGTACTATCCAGTTTTGGGCCTTTGGTATCTAAAAAAAGCAGTTTGAGTGTGTCGCTCACTGTTCAGCCACAAATATCTCTATTTAAAAAAGTGTGGTATACCCCAGTAAACAATAACTGTGGTTTTGCCATCCTACGGTAAAAAATCTCTATTATTCAGCTTTTGGTAGTTTTTCCGTAAAGAAAAACAGTAGTGTCTCCTGACTGTTGTGACACAAAAATATACTGTCGAAAATAGTCTTGTGTAGGCCCGACATCCCAGTGTGGTTTCGCAGTTCCACGGGTCAAATCGCTGTACTATCCAGTTTTGGGCCTTTGGTATCTAAAAAAATGGCAGTTTGAGTATGTCGCTCACTGTTCAGCCGCAAATATCTCTATTTAAAAAAGTGTGGTATACCCCAGTAAACAATAACTGTGGTTTTGCCATCCCACGGTAAAAAATCTCTATTATTCAGGTTTTATTAGTTTTTTTCCGTAAAGAAAAACAGTAGTGTCTCCTGACTGTTGTGACACAAAAATATATCTGTTGAAAATAGTCTTGTGTAGGCCCGACATCCCAGTGTGGTTTCGCAGTTCCACGGGTCAAATCGCTGTACTATCCAGTTTTGGGCCTTTGGTATTTAAAAAAAAAGCAGTTTGAGTGTGTCGCTTACTGCTCAGCCGCAAATATCTCGATTTAAAAAAGTGTAGTATACCCCAGTAAACAATAACTGTGGTTTTGCCATCCCACGTTAAAAAATCTCTATTATACAGCTTTTGGTAGTTTTTTCCGTAAAGGAAAACAGTAGTGTCTCCTGACTGTTGTGACACAAAAATATATCTGTTGAAAATAGTCTTGTGTAGGCCCGACATCCCAGTGTGATTTCGCAGTTCACCGGGTCAAATCGCTGTACTATCCAGTTTTGGGCCTTTGCTATCTTAAAAAAAAGCAGTTTGAGTGTGTCGCTCACTGTTCAGCCGCAAATATCTCTATTTAAAATAGTGTGGTACACTCCAGTAAACAATAACTGTGGTTTTGCCATCCCACGGTAAAAAATCTCTATTATTCAGCTTATGGTAGTTTTTTCCGTAAAGGAAAACAGCAGTGTCTCCTGACTGTTGAGACACAAAAATATATCTGTTTAAAATAGTATTGTGTAGGACCGACATCCCAGTGTGGTTTCGCAGTTCCACGGGTCAAATCGCTGTACTATCCAGTTTTGGGCCTTTGGTATCTAAAAAAATGGCAGTTTGAGTGTGTCGCTCACTGTTCAGCCGCAAATATCTCTATTTAAAAAGTGTGGTATACCCCAGTAAACAATAACTGTGGTTTTGCCATCCCACGGTAAAAAATCTCTATTATTCAGGTTTTGGTAGTTTTTTCCGTAAAGAAAAACAGTAGTGTCTCCTGACTGTTGTGACACAAAAATATATCTGTTGAAAACAGTCTTGTGTAGGCCCGACATCCCAGTGTGGTTTCGCAGTTCCACGGGTCAAATTGCTGTACTATCCAGTTTTGGGCCTTTGGTATCTAAAAAAAAGCAGTTTGAGTGAGTCGCTCACTGTTCAGCCGCAAATATCTCTAGTTAAAAAAGTGTGGTATACCCCAATAAACAATAACTGTGGTTTTGCCATCCCACGGTAAAAAATCTCTATTATTCAGCTTTTGGTAGTTTTTTTCCGTAAAGAAAAACAGTAGTGTCTCCTGACTGTTGTGACACAAAAATATATCTGTTGAAAATAGTCTTGTGTAGGCCCGACATCCCAGTGTGGTTTCGCAGTTCACCGGGTCAAATCGCTGTACTATCCAGTTTTGGGCCTTTGGTATCTAAAAAAAAACAGTTTGATTGTGTCGCTCACTGTTCAGCCACAAATATCTATATTTAAAAAAGTGTGGTATACCCCAGTAAACAATAACTGTGGTTTTGCCATCCCACGGTAAAAAATCTCTATTATTCAGGTTTTGGTAGTTTTTTCCGTAAAGAAAAACAGTAGTGTCTCCTGACTGTTGTGACACAAAAATATATCTGTTGAAAACAGTCTTGTGTAGGCCCGACATCCCAGTGTGGTTTCGCAGTTCCACGGGTCAAATTGCTGTACTATCCAGTTTTGGGCCTTTGGTATCTAAAAAAAAGCAGTTTGAGTGAGTCGCTCACTGTTCAGCCGCAAATATCTCTAGTTAAAAAAGTGTGGTATACCCCAATAAACAATAACTGTGGTTTTGCCATCCCACGGTAAAAAATCTCTATTATTCAGCTTTTGGTAGTTTTTTTCCGTAAAGAAAAACAGTAGTGTCTCCTGACTGTTGTGACACAAAAATATATCTGTTGAAAATAGTCTTGTGTAGGCCCGACATCCCAGTGTGGTTTCGCAGTTCACCGGGTCAAATCGCTGTACTATCCAGTTTTGGGCCTTTGGTATCTAAAAAAAAACAGTTTGATTGTGTCGCTCACTGTTCAGCCACAAATATCTATATTTAAAAAAGTGTGGTATACCCCAGTAAACAATAACTGTGGTTTTGCCATCCCACGGTAAAAAATCTCTATTATTCAGGTTTTGGTAGTTTTTTCCGTAAAGAAAAACAGTAGTGTCTCCTGACTGTTGTGACACAAAAATATATCTGTTGAATATAGTCTTGTGTAGGCCCGACATCCCAGTGTGATTTCGCAGTTCACTGGGTCAAATCGCTGTACTATCCAGTTTTGGGCCTTTGGTATCTAAAAAAAAAGCAGTTTGAGTGTGTCGCTCACTGTTCAGCCGCAAATATCTCTATTTAAAAAAGTGTGGTATACCCCAGTAAACAATAACTGTGGTTTTGCCATCCCACGGTAAAAAATCTCTATTATTCAGCTTTTGGTAGTTTTTTCCGTAAAGAAAAACAGTAGTGTCTCCTGACTGTTGTGACACAACAATATATCTGTTGAAAATAGTCTTGTGTAGGCCCGACATCCCAGTGTGGTTTCGCAGTTCCACGGGTCAAATCGCTGTACTATCCAGTTTTGGGCCTTTGGTATCTAAAAAAAAAGCAGTTTGAGTGTGTCGCTCACTGTTCAGCCGCAGATATCTCTATTTTAAAAAGTGTCGTATACCCCAGTAAACAATAACTGTGGTTTTGCCATCGAACGGTAAAAAATCTCTATTATTCAGCTTTTGGTAGTTTTTTCCGTAAAGAAAAATAGTCGTGTCTCCTGACTGTTGTGACACAAAAATATATGTGTTGAAAATAGTCTTGTGTAGGCCCGACATCCCAGTGTGGTTTCGCAGTTCCACGGGTCAAATCGCTGTACTATCCAGTTTTGGGCCTTTGGTATCTAAAAAAATGGCAGTTTGAGTATGTCGCTCACTGTTCAGCCGCAAATATCTCTATTTAAAAAAGTGTGGTATACCCCAGTAAACAATAACTGTGGTTTTGCCATCCCACGGTAAAAAATCTCTATTATTCAGGTTTTGGTAGTTTTTTCCGTAAAGAAAAACAGTAGTGTCTCCTGACTGTTGTGACACAAAAGTATATCTGTTGAAAATAGTCTTGTGTAGGCCCGACATCCCAGTGTGGTTTCGCAGTTCCACGGGTCAAATCGCTGTACTATCCAGTTTTGGGCCTTTGGTATCTAAAAAAAAAGCAGTTTGAGTGTGTCGCTTACTGTTCAGCCGCAAATATCTCGATTTATAAAAGTGTGGTATACCCCAGTAAACAATAACTGTGGTTTTGCCATCCCACGTTAAAAAATCTCTATTATACAGCTTTTGGTAGTTTTTTCCGTAAAGGAAAACAGTAGTGTCTCCTGAGTGTTCTGACACAAAAATATATCTGTTGAAAATAGTCTTGTGTAGGCCCGACATCCCAGTGTGATTTCGCAGTTCACCGGGTCAAATCGCTGTACTATCCAGTTTTGGGCCTTTGCTATCTTAAGAAAAAGCAGTTTGAGTGTGTCGCTCACTGTTCAGCCACAAATATCTCTATTTAAAAAAGTGTGGTATACCCCAGTAAACAATAACTGTGGTTTTGCCATCCCACGGTAAAAAATCTCTATTATTCGGGTTTTGGTAGTTTTTTCCGTAAAGAAAAACAGTAGTGTCTCCTGACTGTTGTGACACAAAAATATATCTGTTGAAAATAGTCTTGTGTAGGCCCGACATCCCAGTGTGGTTTCGCAGTTCCACGGGTCAAATCGCTGTACTATCCAGTTTTGGGCCTTTGGTATCTAAAAAAAGCAGTTTGAGTGTATCGCTCACTGTTCAGCCACAAATATCTCTATTTAAAAAAGTGTGGTATACCCCAGTAAACAATAACTGTGGTTTTGCCATCCTACGGTAAAAAATCTCTATTATTCAGCTTTTGGTAGTTTTTTCCGTAAAGAAAAACAGTAGTGTCTCCTGACTGTTGTGACACAAAAATATACTGTCGAAAATAGTCTTGTGTAGGCCCGACATCCCAGTGTGGTTTCGCAGTTCCACGGGTCAAATCGCTGTACTATCCAGTTTTGGGCCTTTGGTATCTAAAAAAATGGCAGTTTGAGTATGTCGCTCACTGTTCAGCCGCAAATATCTCTATTTAAAAAAGTGTGGTATACCCCAGTAAACAATAACTGTGGTTTTGCCATCCCACGGTAAAAAATCTCTATTATTCAGGTTTTATTAGTTTTTTTCCGTAAAGAAAAACAGTAGTGTCTCCTGACTGTTGTGACACAAAAATATATCTGTTGAAAATAGTCTTGTGTAGGCCCGACATCCCAGTGTGGTTTCGCAGTTCCACGGGTCAAATCGCTGTACTATCCAGTTTTGGGCCTTTGGTATCTAAAAAAAAAGCAGTTTGAGTGTGTCGCTTACTGCTCAGCCGCAAATATCTCGATTTAAAAAAGTGTAGTATACCCCAGTAAACAATAACTGTGGTTTTGCCATCCCACGTTAAAAAATCTCTATTATACAGCTTTTGGTAGTTTTTTCCGTAAAGGAAAACAGTAGTGTCTCCTGAGTGTTGTGACACAAAAATATATCTGTTGAAAATAGTCTTGTGTAGGCCCGACATCCCAGTGTGATTTCGCAGTTCACCGGGTCAAATCGCTGTACTATCCAGTTTTGGGCCTTTGCTATCTTAAAAAAAAGCAGTTTGAGTGTGTCGCTCACTGTTCAGCCGCAAATATCTCTATTTAAAATAGTGTGGTACACTCCAGTAAACAATAACTGTGGTTTTGCCATCCCACGGTAAAAAATCTCTATTATTCAGCTTATGGTAGTTTTTTCCGTAAAGGAAAACAGCAGTGTCTCCTGACTGTTGAGACACAAAAATATATCTGTTTAAAATAGTATTGTGTAGGACCGACATCCCAGTGTGATTTCGCAGTTCCACGGGTCAAATCGCTGTACTATCCAGTTTTGGGCCTTTGGTATCTAAAAAAATGGCAGTTTGAGTGTGTCGCTCACTGTTCAGCCGCAAATATCTCTATTTAAAAAAGTGTGGTATACCCCAGTAAACAATAACTGTGGTTTTGCCATCCCACGGTAAAAAATCTCTATTATTCAGGTTTTGGTAGTTTTTTCCGTAAAGAAAAACAGTAGTGTCTCCTGACTGTTGTGACACAAAAATATATCTGTTGAAAACAGTCTTGTGTAGGCCCGACATCCCAGTGTGGTTTCGCAGTTCCACGGGTCAAATTGCTGTACTATCCAGTTTTGGGCCTTTGGTATCTAAAAAAAAGCAGTTTGAGTGAGTCGCTCACTGTTCAGCCGCAAATATCTCTAGTTAAAAAAGTGTGGTATACCCCAATAAACAATAACTGTGGTTTTGCCATCCCACGGTAAAAAATCTCTATTATTCAGCTTTTGGTAGTTTTTTTCCGTAAAGAAAAACAGTAGTGTCTCCTGACTGTTGTGACACAAAAATATATCTGTTGAAAATAGTCTTGTGTAGGCCCGACATCCCAGTGTGGTTTCGCAGTTCACCGGGTCAAATCGCTGTACTATCCAGTTTTGGGCCTTTGGTATCTAAAAAAAAACAGTTTGATTGTGTCGCTCACTGTTCAGCCACAAATATCTATATTTAAAAAAGTGTGGTATACCCCAGTAAACAATAACTGTGGTTTTGCCATCCCACGGTAAAAAATCTCTATTATTCAGGTTTTGGTAGTTTTTTCCGTAAAGAAAAACAGTAGTGTCTCCTGACTGTTGTGACACAAAAATATATCTGTTGAATATAGTCTTGTGTAGGCCCGACATCCCAGTGTGATTTCGCAGTTCACTGGGTCAAATCGCTGTACTATCCAGTTTTGGGCCTTTGGTATCTAAAAAAAAAGCAGTTTGAGTGTGTCGCTCACTGTTCAGCCGCAAATATCTCTATTTAAAAAAGTGTGGTATACCCCAGTAAACAATAACTGTGGTTTTGCCATCCCACGGTAAAAAATCTCTATTATTCAGGTTTTGGTAGTTTTTTCCGTAAAGAAAAACAGTAGTGTCTCCTGACTGTTGTGACACAACAATATATCTGTTGAAAATAGTCTTGTGTAGGCCCGACATCCCAGTGTGGTTTCGCAGTTCCACGGGTCAAATCGCTGTACTATCCAGTTTTGGGCCTTTGGTATCTAAAAAAAAAGCAGTTTGAGTGTGTCGCTCACTGTTCAGCCGCAGATATCTCTATTTTAAAAAGTGTTGTATACCCCAGTAAACAATAACTGTGGTTTTGCCATCGAACGGTAAAAAATCTCTATTATTCAGCTTTTGGTAGTTTTTTCCGTAAAGAAAAACAGTCGTGTCTCCTGACTGTTGTGACACAAAAATATATGTGTTGAAAATAGTCTTGTGTAGGCCCGACATCCCAGTGTGGTTTCGCAGTTCCACGGGTCAAATCGCTGTACTAGCCAGTTTTGGGCCTTTGGTATCTAAAAAAAAAGCAGTTTGAGTGTGTCGCTCACTGTTCAGCCGCAAATATCTCTATTTAAAAAAGTGTGTTATATCCCAGTAAACAATATCTGTAGTTTTGCCATCCCACGGTAAAAAATCTCTATTATTCAGGTTTTTTTCCGTAAAGAAAAACAGTAGTGTCTCCTGACTGTTGTGACACAAAAATATATCTGTTGAATATAGTCCTGTGTAGGCCCGACATCCCAGTGTGATTTTACAGTTCCCCGGGTCAAATCGCTGTACTATCCAGTTTTGGGCCTTTGCTATCTAAAAAAAAAACAGTTTGAGTGTGTCGCTCACTGTTCAGCCGCAAATATCTCTATTTAAAATAGTGTGGTATACCCCAGTAAACAATAACTGTAGTTTTGCCATCCCACGTTAAAAAATCTCTATTATACAGCTTTTGGTAGTTTTTTCCGTAAAGGAAAACAGTAGTGTCTCCTGAGTGTTGTGACACAAAAATATATCTGTTGAAAATAGTCTTGTGTAGGCCCGACATCCCAGTGTGATTTCGCAGTTCACCGGGTCAAATCGCTGTACTATCCAGTTTTGGGCCTTTGGTATCTTAAGAAAAAGCAGTTTGAGTGTGTCGCTCACTGTTCAGCCACAAATATCTCTATTTAAAAAAGTGTGGTATACCCCAGTAAACAATAACTGTGGTTTTGCCATCCCACGGTAAAAAATCTCTATTATTCAGCTTTTGGTAGTTTTTTCCGTAAAGAAAAACAGTAGTGTCTCCTAACTGTTGTGACACAACAATATATCTGTTGAAAATAGTCTTGCGTAGGCCCGACATCTCAGTGTGGTTTCGCAGTTCCACGGGTCAAATCGCTGTACTATCCAGTTTTGGGCCTTTGGTATCTAAAAAAATGGCAGTTTGAGTGTGTCGCTCACTGTTCAGCCGCAAATATCTCTATTTAAAAAAGTGTGGTATAACCCAGTAAACAATAACTGTGGTTTTGCCATCCCACGGTAAAAAATCTCTATTATTCAGGTTTTGGTCGTTTTTTCCGTAAAGAAAAACAGTAGTGTCTCCTGACTGTTGTGACAGAAAAATATATCTGTTGAAAATCGTCTTCTGTAGGCCCGACATCCCAGTGTGGTTTCGCAGTTCACCGGGTCAAATCGCTGTACTATCCAGTTTTGGGCCTTTGGTATCTAAAAAAAAAGCAGTTTGAGTGTGTCGCTTACTGCTCAGCCGCAAATATCTCGATTTAAAAAAGTGTAGTATACCCCAGTAAACAATAACTGTGGTTTTGCCATCCCACGTTAAAAAATCTCTATTATACAGCTTTTGGTAGTTTTTTCCGTAAAGGAAAACAGTAGTGTCTCCTGAGTGTTGTGACACAAAAATATATCTGTTGAAAATAGTCTTGTGTAGGCCCGACATCCCAGTGTGATTTCGCAGTTCACCGGGTCAAATCGCTGTACTATCCAGTTTTGGGCCTTTGCTATCTTAAAAAAAAGCAGTTTGAGTGTGTCGCTCACTGTTCAGCCGCAAATATCTCTATTTAAAATAGTGTGGTACACTCCAGTAAACAATAACTGTGGTTTTGCCATCCCACGGTAAAAAATCTCTATTATTCAGCTTATGGTAGTTTTTTCCGTAAAGGAAAACAGCAGTGTCTCCTGACTGTTGAGACACAAAAATATATCTGTTTAAAATAGTATTGTGTAGGACCGACATCCCAATGTGATTTCGCAGTTCCACGGGTCAAATCGCTGTACTATCCAGTTTTGGGCCTTTGGTATCTAAAAAAATGGCAGTTTGAGTGTGTCGCTCACTGTTCAGCCGCAAATATCTCTATTTAAAAAAGTGTGGTATACCCCAGTAAACAATAACTGTGGTTTTGCCATCCCACGGTAAAAAATCTCTATTATTCAGGTTTTGGTAGTTTTTTCCGTAAAGAAAAACAGTAGTGTCTCCTGACTGTTGTGACACAAAAATATATCTGTTGAAAACAGTCTTGTGTAGGCCCGACATCCCAGTGTGGTTTCGCAGTTCCACGGGTCAAATTGCTGTACTATCCAGTTTTGGGCCTTTGGTATCTAAAAAAAAGCAGTTTGAGTGAGTCGCTCACTGTTCAGCCGCAAATATCTCTAGTTAAAAAAGTGTGGTATACCCCAATAAACAATAACTGTGGTTTTGCCATCCCACGGTAAAAAATCTCTATTATTCAGCTTTTGGTAGTTTTTTTCCGTAAAGAAAAACAGTAGTGTCTCCTGACTGTTGTGACACAAAAATATATCTGTTGAAAATAGTCTTGTGTAGGCCCGACATCCCAGTGTGGTTTCGCAGTTCACCGGGTCAAATCGCTGTACTATCCAGTTTTGGGCCTTTGGTATCTAAAAAAAAACAGTTTGATTGTGTCGCTCACTGTTCAGCCACAAATATCTATATTTAAAAAAGTGTGGTATACCCCAGTAAACAATAACTGTGGTTTTGCCATCCCACGGTAAAAAATCTCTATTATTCAGGTTTTGGTAGTTTTTTCCGTAAAGAAAAACAGTAGTGTCTCCTGACTGTTGTGACAAAAAAATATATCTGTTGAATATAGTCTTGTGTAGGCCCGACATCCCAGTGTGATTTCGCAGTTCACTGGGTCAAATCGCTGTACTATCCAGTTTTGGGCCTTTGGTATCTAAAAAAAAAGCAGTTTGAGTGTGTCGCTCACTGTTCAGCCGCAAATATCTCTATTTAAAAAAGTGTGGTATACCCCAGTAAACAATAACTGTGGTTTTGCCATCCCACGGTAAAAAATCTCTATTATTCAGGTTTTGGTAGTTTTTTCCGTAAAGAAAAACAGTAGTGTCTCCTGACTGTTGTGACACAACAATATATCTGTTGAAAATAGTCTTGTGTAGGCCCGACATCCCAGTGTGGTTTCGCAGTTCCACGGGTCAAATCGCTGTACTATCCAGTTTTGGGCCTTTGGTATCTAAAAAAAAAGCAGTTTGAGTGTGTCGCTCACTGTTCAGCCGCAAATATCTCTATTTAAAAAAGTGTGTTATATCCCAGTAAACAATATCTGTAGTTTTGCCATCCCACGGTAAAAAATCTCTATTATTCAGGTTTTTTTCCGTAAAGAAAAACAGTAGTGTCTCCTGACTGTTGTGACACAAAAATATATCTGTTGAATATAGTCCTGTGTAGGCCCGACATCCCAGTGTGATTTTACAGTTCCCCGGGTCAAATCGCTGTACTATCCAGTTTTGGGCCTTTGCTATCTAAAAAAAAAACAGTTTGAGTGTGTCGCTCACTGTTCAGCCGCAAATATCTCTATTTAAAATAGTGTGGTATACCCCAGTAAACAATAACTGTAGTTTTGCCATCCCACGTTAAAAAATCTCTATTATACAGCTTTTGGTAGTTTTTTCCGTAAAGGAAAACAGTAGTGTCTCCTGAGTGTTGTGACACAAAAATATATCTGTTGAAAATAGTCTTGTGTAGGCCCGACATCCCAGTGTGATTTCGCAGTTCACCGGGTCAAATCGCTGTACTATCCAGTTTTGGGCCTTTGCTATCTTAAGAAAAAGCAGTTTGAGTGTGTCGCTCACTGTTCAGCCACAAATATCTCTATTTAAAAAAGTGTGGTATACCCCAGTAAACAATAACTGTGGTTTTGCCATCCCACGGTAAAAAATCTCTATTATTCAGCTTTTGGTAGTTTTTTCCGTAAAGAAAAACAGTAGTGTCTCCTAACTGTTGTGACACAACAATATATCTGTTGAAAATAGTCTTGCGTAGGCCCGACATCTCAGTGTGGTTTCGCAGTTCCACGGGTCAAATCGCTGTACTATCCAGTTTTGGGCCTTTGGTATCTAAAAAAATGGCAGTTTGAGTGTGTCGCTCACTGTTCAGCCGCAAATATCTCTATTTAAAAAAGTGTGGTATAACCCAGTAAACAATAACTGTGGTTTTGCCATCCCACGGTAAAAAATCTCTATTATTCAGGTTTTGGTCGTTTTTTCCGTAAAGAAAAACAGTAGTGTCTCCTGACTGTTGTGACAGAAAAATATATCTGTTGAAAATCGTCTTCTGTAGGCCCGACATCCCAGTGTGGTTTCGCAGTTCACCGGGTCAAATCGCTGTACTATCCAGTTTTGGGCCTTTGGTATCTAAAAAAAGCAGTTTGAGTGTGTCGCTCACTGTTCAGCCACAAATATCTCTATTTAAAAAAGTGTGGTATACCCCAGTAAACAATAACTGTGGTTTTGCCATCCTACGGTAAAAAATCTCTATTATTCAGCTTTTGGTAGTTTTTTCCGTAAAGAAAAACAGTAGTGTCTCCTGACTGTTGTGACACAAAAATATATCTGTCGAAAATAGTCTTGTGTAGGCCCGACATCCCAGTGTGGTTTCGCAGTTCCACGGGTCAAATCGCTGTACTATCCAGTTTTGGGCCTTTGGAATCTAAAAAAATGGCAGTTTGAGTATGTCGCTCACTGTTCAGCCGCAAATATCTCTATTTAAAAAAGTGTGGTATACCCCAGTAAACAATAACTGTGGTTTTGCCATCCCACGGTAAAAAATCTCTATTATTCAGGTTTTGGTAGTTTTTTCCGTAAAGAAAAACAGTAGTGTCTCCTGACTGTTGTGACACAAAAATATATCTGTTGAAAATAGTCTTGTGTAGGCCCGACATCCCAGTGTGGTTTCGCAGTTCCACGGGTCAAATCGCTGTACTATCCAGTTTTGGGCCTTTGGTATCTAAAAAAAAAGCAGTTTGAGTGTGTCGCTTACTGCTCAGCCGCAAATATCTCGATTTAAAAAAGTGTAGTATACCCCAGTAAACAATAGCTGTGGTTTTGCCATCCCACGTTAAAAAATCTCTATTATACAGCTTTTGGTAGTTTTTTCCGTAAAGGAAAACAGTAGTGTCTCCTGAGTGTTGTGACACAAAAATATATCTGTTGAAAATAGTCTTGTGTAGGCCCGACATCCCAGTGTGATTTCGCAGTTCACCGGGTCAAATCGCTGTACTATCCAGTTTTGGGCCTTTGCTATCTTAAAAAAAAGCAGTTTGAGTGTGTCGCTCACTGTTCAGCCGCAAATATCTCTATTTAAAATAGTGTGGTACACTCCAGTAAAAAAAAACTGTGGTTTTGCCATCCCACGGTAAAAAATCTCTATTATTCAGCTTATGGTAGTTTTTTCCGTAAAGAAAAACAGCAGTGTCTCCTGACTGTTGAGACACAAAAATATATCTGTTTAAAATAGTCTTGTGTAGGCCCGACATCCCAGTGTGGTTTCGCAGTTCCACGGGTCAAATCGCTGTACTATCCAGTTTTGGGCCTTTGGTATCTAAAAAAATGGCAGTTTGAGTGTGTCGCTCACTGTTCAGCCGCAAATATCTCTATTTAAAAAAGTGTGGTATACCCCAGTAAACAATAACTGTGGTTTTGCCATCCCACGGTAAAAAATCTCTATTATTCAGCTTTTGGTAGTTTTTTCCGTAAAGAAAACAGTAGTGTCTCCTGACTGTTGTGACACAAAAATATATCTGTTGAAAACAGTCTTGTGTAGGCCCGACATCCCAGTGTGGTTTCGCAGTTCCACGGGTCAAATTGCTGTACTATCCAGTTTTGGGCCTTTGGTATCTAAAAAAAAGCAGTTTGAGTGAGTCGCTCACTGTTCAGCCGCAAATATCTCTAGTTAAAAAAGTGTGGTATACCCCAATAAACAATAACTGTGGTTTTGCCATCCCACGGTAAAAAATCTCTATTATTCAGCTTTTGGTAGTTTTTTTCCGTAAAGAAAAACAGTAGTGTCTCCTGACTGTTGTGACACAAAAATATATCTGTTGAAAATAGTCTTGTGTAGGCCCGACATCCCAGTGAGGTTTCGCAGTTCACCGGGTCAAATCGCTGTACTATCCAGTTTTGGGCCTTTGGTATCTAAAAAAAAACAGTTTGATTGTGTCGCTCACTGTTCAGCCACAAATATCTCTATTTAAAAAAGTGTGGTATACCCCAGTAAACAATAACTGTGGTTTTGCCATCCCACGGTAAAAAATCTCTATTATTCAGGTTTTGGTAGTTTTTTCCGTAAAGAAAAACAGTAGTGTCTCCTGACTGTTGTGACACAAAAATATATCTGTTGAATATAGTCTTGTGTAGGCCCGACATCCCAGTGTGATTTCGCAGTTCACCGGGTCAAATCGCTGTACTATCCAGTTTTGGGCCTTTGCTATCTTAAAAAAAAGCAGTTTGAGTGTGTCGCTCACTGTTCAGCCACAAATATCTCTATTTAAAAAAGTGTGGTATACCCCAGTAAACAATAACTGTGGTTTTGCCATCCCACGGTAAAAAATCTCTATTATTCAGCTTTTGGTAGTTTTTTCCGTAAAGAAAAACAGTAGTGTCTCCTGACTGTTGTGACACAACAATATATCTGTTGAAAATAGTCTTTTGTAGGCCCGACATCCCAGTGTGGTTTCGCAGTTCCACGGGTCAAATCACTGTACTATCCAGTTTTGGGCCTTTGGTATCTAAAAAAAAAGCAGTTTGAGTGTGTCGCTCACTGTTCAGCCGCAAATATCTCTATTTAAAATAGTGTGGTATACCTCAGTAAACAATAACTGTGGTTTGGCCATCCCACTGTAAAAAATCTCTATTATTCAGCTTTTGGTAGTTTTTTCCGTAAAGAAAAACAGCAGTGTCTCCTGACTGTTGAGACACAAAAATATATCTGTTTAAAATAGTCTTGTGTAGGCCCGACATCCCAGTGTGGTTTCGCAGTTCCACGGGTCAAATCGCTGTACTATCCAGTTTTGGGCCTTTGGTATCTAAAAAAAAAGCAGTTTGAGTGTGTCGCTCACTGTTCAGCCGCAAATATCTCTATTTAAAAAAGTGTGGTATACCCCAGTAAACAATAACTGTGGTTTTGCCATCCCACGGTAAAAGATCTCTATTATTCAGGTTTTGGTAGCTTTTTCCGTAAAGAAAAACAGTAGTGTCTCCTGACTGTTGTGACACAAAAATATATCTGTTGAAAATAGTCTTGTGTAGGCCCGACATCCCAGTGTGGTTTCGCAGTTCCACGGGTCAAATCGCTGTACTATCCAGTTTTGGGCCTTTGGTATCTAAAAAAAAAGCAGTTTGAGTGTGTCGCTTACTGCTCAGCCGCAAATATCTCGATTTAAAAAAGTGTAGTATACCCCAGTAAACAATAGCTGTGGTTTTGCCATCCCACGTTAAAAAATCTCTATTATACAGCTTTTGGTAGTTTTTTCCGTAAAGGAAAACAGTAGTGTCTCCTGAGTGTTGTGACACAAAAATATATCTGTTGAAAATAGTCTTGTGTAGGCCCGACATCCCAGTGTGATTTCGCAGTTCACCGGGTCAAATCGCTGTACTATCCAGTTTTGGGCCTTTGCTATCTTAAAAAAAAGCAGTTTGAGTGTGTCGCTCACTGTTCAGCCGCAAATATCTCTATTTAAAATAGTGTGGTACACTCCAGTAAACAATAACTGTGGTTTTGCCATCCCACAGTAAAAAATCTCTATTATTCAGCTTATGGTAGTTTTTTCCATAAAGGAAAACAGCAGTGTCTCCTGACTGTTGAGACACAAAAATATATCTGTTTAAAATAGTATTGTGTAGGACCGACATCCCAGTGTGGTTTCGCAGTTCCACGGGTCAAATCGCTGTACTATCCAGTTTTGGGCCTTTGGTATCTAAAAAAATGGCAGTTTGAGTGTGTCGCTCACTGTTCAGCCGCAAATATCTCTATTTAAAAAAGTGTGGTATACCCCAGTAAACAATAACTGTGGTTTTGCCATCCCACTGTAAAAAATCTCTATTATTCAGGTTTTGGTAGTTTTTTCCGTAAAGAAAACAGTAGTGTCTCCTGACTGTTGTGACACAAAAATATATCTGTTGAAAACAGTCTTGTGTAGGCCCGACATCCCAGTGTGGTTTCGCAGTTCCACGGGTCAAATTGCTGTACTATCCAGTTTTGGGCCTTTGGTATCTAAAAAAAAGCAGTTTGAGTGAGTCGCTCACTGTTCAGCCGCAAATATCTCTAGTTAAAAAAGTGTGGTATACCCCAATAAACAATAACTGTGGTTTTGCCATCCCACGGTAAAAAATCTCTATTATTCAGCTTTTGGTAGTTTTTTTCCGTAAAGAAAAACAGTAGTGTCTCCTGACTGTTGTGACACAAAAATATATCTGTTGAAAATAGTCTTGTGTAGGCCCGACATCCCAGTGTGGTTTCGCAGTTCACCGGGTCAAATCGCTGTACTATCCAGTTTTGGGCCTTTGGTATCTAAAAAAAAACAGTTTGATTGTGTCGCTCACTGTTCAGCCACAAATATCTATATTTAAAAAAGTGTGGTATACCCCAGTAAACAATAACTGTGGTTTTGCCATCCCACGGTAAAAAATCTCTATTATTCAGGTTTTGGTAGTTTTTTCCGTAAAGAAAAACAGTAGTGTCTCCTGACTGTTGTGACACAAAAATATATCTGTTGAATATAGTCTTGTGTAGGCCCGACATCCCAGTGTGATTTCGCAGTTCACTGCGTCAAATCGCTGTACTATCCAGTTTTGGGCCTTTGGTATCTAAAAAAAAAGCAGTTTGAGTGTGTCGCTCAATGTTCAGCCGCAAATATCTCTATTTAAAAAAGTGTGGTATACCCCAGTAAACAATAACTGTGGTTTTGCCATCCCACGGTAAAAAATCTCTATTATTCAGCTTTTGGTAGTTTTTTCCGTAAAGAAAAACAGTAGTGTCTCCTGACTGTTGTGACACAACAATATATCTGTTGAAAATAGTCTTGTGTAGGCCCGACATCCCAGTGTGGTTTCGCAGTTCCACGGGTCAAATCGCTGTACTATCCAGTTTTGGGCCTTTGGTATCTAAAAAAAAAGCAGTTTGAGTGTGTCGCTCACTGTTCAGCCGCAGATATCTCTATTTTAAAAAGTGTCGTATACCCCAGTAAACAATAACTGTGGTTTTGCCATCGAACGGTAAAAAATCTCTATTATTCAGCTTTTGGTAGTTTTTTCCGTAAAGAAAAACAGTCGTGTCTCCTGACTGTTGTGACACAAAAATATATGTGTTGAAAATAGTCTTGTGTAGGCCCGACATCCCAGTGTGGTTTCGCAGTTCCACGGGTCAAATCGCTGTACTATCCAGTTTTGGGCCTTTGGTATCTAAAAAAAAAGCAGTTTGAGTGTGTCGCTCACTGTTCAGCCGCAAATATCTCTATTTAAAATAGTGTGGTATACCTCAGTAAACAATAACTGTGGTTTGGCCATCCCACTGTAAAAAATCTCTATTATTCAGCTTTTGGTAGTTTTTTCCGTAAAGAAAAACAGCAGTGTCTCCTGACTGTTGAGACACAAAAATATATCTGTTGAAAATAGTCTTGTGTAGGCCCGACATCCCAGTGTGGTTTCGCAGTTCCACGGGTCAAATCGCTGTACTATCCAGTTTTGGGCCTTTGCTATCTAAAAAAAAAGCAGTTTGAGTGTGTCGCTTACTGCTCAGCCGCAAATATCTCGATTTAAAAAAGTATAGTATACCCCAGTAAACAATAGCTGTGGTTTTGCCATCCCACGTTAAAAAATCTCTATTATACAGCTTTTGGTAGTTTTTTCCGTAAAGGAAAACAGTAGTGTCTCCTGAGTGTTGTGACACAAAAATATATCTGTTGAAAATAGTCTTGTGTAGGCCCGACATCCCAGTGTGATTTCGCAGTTCACCGGGTCAAATCGCTGTACTATCCAGTTTTGGGCCTTTGCTATCTTAAAAAAAAGCAGTTTGAGTGTGTCGCTCACTGTTCAGCCGCAAATATCTCTATTTAAAATAGTGTGGTACACTCCAGTAAACAATAACTGTGGTTTTGCCATCCCACGGTAAAAAATCTCTATTATTCAGCATATGGTAGTTTTTTCCGTAAAGGAAAACAGCAGTGTCTCCTGACTGTTGAGACACAAAAATATATCTGTTTAAAATAGTATTGTGTAGGACCGACATCCCAGTGTGGTTTCGCAGTTCCACGGGTCAAATCGCTGTACTATCCAATTTTAGGCCTTTGGTATCTAAAAAAATGGCAGTTTGAGTGTGTCGCTCACTGTTCAGCCGCAAATATCTCTATTTAAAAAAGTGTGGTATACCCCAGTAAACAATAACTGTGGTTTTGCCATCCCACGGTAAAAAATCTCTATTATTCAGGTTTTGGTAGTTTTTTCCGTAAAGAAAAACAGTAGTGTCTCCTGACTGTTGTGACACAAAAATATATCTGTTGAAAACAGTCTTGTGTAGGCCCGACATCCCAGTGTGGTTTCGCAGTTCCACGGGTCAAATTGCTGTACTATCCAGTTTTGGGCCTTTGGTATCTAAAAAAAAGCAGTTTGAGTGAGTCGCTCACTGTTCAGCCGCAAATATCTCTAGTTAAAAAAGTGTGGTATACCCCAGTAAACAATAACTGTGTTTTTGCCATCCCATGGTAAAAAATCTCTATTATTCAGGTTTTGGTAGTTTTTTCCGTAAAGAAAAACAGTAGTGTCTCCTGACTGTTGTGACACAAAAATATATCTGTTGAATATAGTCTTGTGTAGGCCCGACATCCCAGTGTGATTTCGCAGTTCACTGCGTCAAATCGCTGTACTATCCAGTTTTGGGCCTTTGGTATCTAAAAAAAAAGCAGTTTGAGTGTGTCGCTCACTGTTCAGCCGCAAATATCTCTATTTAAAAAAGTGTGGTATACCCCAGTAAACAATAACTGTGGTTTTGCCATCCCACGGTAAAAAATCTCTATTATTCAGCTTTTGGTAGTTTTTTCCGTAAAGAAAAACAGTAGTGTCTCCTGACTGTTGTGACACAACAATATATCTGTTGAAAATAGTCTTGTGTAGGCCCGACATCCCAGTGTGGTTTCGCAGTTCCACGGATCAAATCGCTGTACTATCCAGTTTTGGGCCTTTGGTATCTAAAAAAAAAGCAGTTTGAGTGTGTCGCTCACTGTTCAGCCGCAGATATCTCTATTTTAAAAAGTGTCGTATACCCCAGTAAACAATAACTGTGGTTTTGCCATCGAACGGTAAAAAATCTCTATTATTCAGCTTTTGGTAGTTTTTTCCGTAAAGAAAAACAGTCGTGTCTCCTGACTGTTGTGACACAAAAATATATGTGTTGAAAATAGTCTTGTGTAGGCCCGACATCCCAGAGTGGTTTCGCAGTTCCACGGGTCAAATCGCTGAACTATCCAGTTTTGGGCCTTTGGTATCTAAAAAAAAAAGCAGTTTGAGTGTGTCGCTCACTGTTCAGCCGCAGATATCTCTATTTTAAAAGGTGTGGTATACCCCAGTAAACAATAACTGTAGTTTTGCCATCCCACGGTAAAAAATCTCTATTATTCAGCTTTTGGTAGTTTTTTCCGTAAAGTAAAACAGTAGTGTCTCCTGACTGTTGTGACACAAAAATATATCTGTTGAAAATAGTCTTGTATAGGCCCGACATCCCAGTGTGGTTTCGCAGTTCCATGGGTCAAATCGCTGTACTATCCAGTTTTGGGCCTTTGGTATCTAAAAAAAAAGCAGTTTAAGTGTGTCGCTCACTGTTCAGCCGCAAATATCTCTATTTAAAAAAGTGTGGTATACCCCAGTAAACAATAACTGTGGTTTTGCCATCCCACGGTAAAAAATCTCTATTATTCAGCTTTTGGTAGTTTTTTCCGTAAAGAAAAACAGTAGTGTCTCCTGACTGTTGTGACACAAAAATATATCTGTTGAAAATAGTCTTGTGTAGGCCCGACATCCCAGTATGGTTTCGCAGTTCCACGGGTCAAATCGCTGTACTATCCAGTTTTGGGCCTTTGGTATCTAAAAAAAAGCAGTTTGAGTGTGTCGCTCACTGTTCAGCCGCAAATATCTCTATTTAAAAAAGTGTGGTATACCCCAGTAAACAATAACTGTGGTTTTGCCATCCCACGGTAAAAAATCTCTATTATTCAGCTTTTGGTAGTTTTTTTCCATAAAGAAAAACAGTAGTGTCTCCTGACTGTTGTGACACAAAAATATATCTGTTGAAAATAGTCTTGTGTAGGCCCGACATCCCAGTGTGGTTTCGCAGTTCCACGGGTCAAATCACTGTACTATCCAGTTTTGGGCCTTTGGTATCTAAAAAAAAAGCAGTTTGAGTGTGTCGCTTACTGTTCAGCCACAAATATCTCTATTTAAAAAAGTGTGGTATAACCCAGTAAACAATAACTGTGGTTTTGCCATCCCACGGTAAAAAATCTCTATTATTCAGTTTTTGGTAGTTTTTTCCGTAAAGGAAAACAGTAGTGTCTCCTGACTGTTGTGACACAAAAATATATCTGTTGAAAATAGTCTTGTGTAGGCCCGACATCCCAGTGTGATTTCGCAGTTCCCCGGGTCAAATCGCTGTACTATCCAGTTTTGGGCCTTTGATATCTAAAAAAAGCAGTTTGAGTGTGTCGCTCACTGTTCAGCCGCAGATATCTCTATTTTAAAAAGTGTGGTATAACCCAGTAAACAATAACTGTGGTTTTGCCATCCCACGGTAAAAAATCTCTATTATTCAGGTTTTGGTAGTTTTTTCCGTAAAGAAAAACAGTAGTGTCTCCTGACTGTTGTGACACAAAAATATATCTGTTGAAAATAGTCTTGTGCAGGCCCGACATCCCAGTGTGGTTTCGCAGTTCCACGGGTCAAATCGCTGTACTATCCAGTTTTGGGCCTTTGGTATCTAAAGAAAGCAGTTTGAGTGTGTTGCTCACTGTTCAGCCACAAATATCTCTATTTAAAAAAGTGTGGTATACCCCAGTAAACAATAACTGTGGTTTTGCCATCCTACGGTAAAAAATCTCTATTATTCAGCTTTTGGTAGTTTTTTCCGTAAAGAAAAACAGTAGTGTCTCCTGACTGTTGTGACTCAAAAATATATCTGTTTAAAATAGTCTTGTGTAGGCCCGAGATCCCAGTGTGGTTTCGCAGTTCCACGGGTCAAATCGCTGTACTATCCAGTTTTGGGCCTTTGGTATCTAAAAAAAAAGCAGTTTGAGTGTGTCGCTCACTGTTCAGCCGCAGATATCTCTATTTTAAAAAGTGTGGTATACCCCAGTAAACAATAACTGTGGTTTTGCCATCCCACGGTAAAAAATCTCTATTATTCAGCTTTTGGTAGTTTTTTCCGTAAAGAAAAACAGTAGTGTCTCCTGACTGTTGTGACACAAAAATATGTCTGTTGAAAATAGTCTTGTGTAGGCCCGACATCCCAGTGTGGTTTCGCAGTTCCACGGGTCAAATCGCTGTACTATCCAGTTTTGGGCCTTTGGTATCTAAAAAAATGGCAGTTTGAGTATGTCGCTCACTGTTCAGCCGCAAATATCTCTATTTAAAAAAGTGTGGTATACCCCAGTAAACAATAACTGTGGTTTTGCCATCCCACGGTAAAAAATCTCTATTATTCAGGTTTTGGTAGTTTTTTCCGTAAAGAAAAACAGTAGTGTCTCCTGACTGTTGTGACACAAAAGTATATCTGTTGAAAATAGTCTTGTGTAGGCCCGACATCCCAGTGTGGTTTCGCAGTTCCACGGGTCAAATCGCTGTACTATCCAGTTTTGGGCCTTTGGTATCTAAAAAAAAAGCAATTTGAGTGTGTCGCTTACTGTTCAGCCGCAAATATCTCGATTTATAAAAGTGTGGTATACCCCAGTAAACAATAACTGTGGTTTTGCCATCCCACGTTAAAAAATCTCTATTATACAGCTTTTGGTATTTTTTTCCGTAAAGGAAAACAGTAGTGTCTCCTGAGTGTTGTGACACAAAAATATATCTGTTGAAAATAGTCTTGTGTAGGCCCGACATCCCAGTGTGATTTCGCAGTTCACCGGGTCAAATCGCTGTACTATCCAGTTTTGGGCCTTTGCTATCTTAAGAAAAAGCAGTTTGAGTGTGTCGCTCACTGTTCAGCCACAAATATCTCTATTTAAAAAAGTGTGGTATACCCCAGTAAACAATAACTGTGGTTTTGCCATCCCACGGTAAAAAATCTCTATTATTCAGCTTTTGGTAGTTTTTTCCGTAAAGAAAAACAGTAGTGTCTCCTAACTGTTGTGACACAACAATATATCTGTTGAAAATAGTCTTGTGTAGGCCCGACATCTCAGTGTGGTTTCGCAGTTCCACGGGTCAAATCGCTGTACTATCCAGTTTTGGGCCTTTGGTATCTAAAAAAATGGCAGTTTGAGTGTGTCGCTCACTGTTCAGCCGCAAATATCTCTATTTAAAAAAGTGTGGTATACCCCAGTAAACAATAACTGTGGTTTTGCCATCCCACGGTAAAAAATCTCTATTATTCAGGTTTTGGTAGTTTTTTCCGTAAAGAAAAACAGTAGTGTCTCCTGACTGTTGTGACACAAAAATATATCTGTTGAAAATAGTCTTGTGTAGGCCCGACATCCCAGTGTGGTTTCGCAGTTCCACGGGTCAAATCGCTGTACTATCCAGTTTTGGGCCTTTGGTATCTAAAAAAAGCAGTTTGAGTGTGTCGCTCACTGTTCAGCCACAAATATCTCTATTTAAAAAAGTGTGGTATACCCCAGTAAACAATAACTGTGGTTTTGCCATCCTACGGTAAAAAATCTCTATTATTCAGCTTTTGGTAGTTTTTTCCGTAAAGAAAAACAGTAGTGTCTCCTGACTGTTGTGACACAAAAATATACTGTCGAAAATAGTCTTGTGTAGGCCCGACATCCCAGTGTGGTTTCGCAGTTCCACGGGTCAAATCGCTGTACTATCCAGTTTTGGGCCTTTGGTATCTAAAAAAATGGCAGTTTGAGTATGTCGCTCACTGTTCAGCCGCAAATATCTCTATTTAAAAAAGTGTGGTATACCCCAGTAAACAATAACTGTGGTTTTGCCATCCCACGGTAAAAAATCTCTATTATTCAGGTTTTATTAGTTTTTTCCGTAAAGAAAAACAGTAGTGTCTCCTGACTGTTGTGACACAAAAATATATCTGTTGAAAATAGTCTTGTGTAGGCCCGACATCCCAGTGTGATTTCGCAGTTCACCGGGTCAAATCGCTGTACTATCCAGTTTTGGGCCTTTGCTATCTTAAAAAAAAGCAGTTTGAGTGTGTCGCTCACTGTTCAGCTGCAAATATCTCTATTTAAAATAGTGTGGTACACTCCAGTAAACAATAACTGTGGTTTTGCCATCCCACGGTAAAAAATCTCTATTATTCAGCTTATGGTAGTTTTTTCCGTAAAGGAAAACAGCAGTGTCTCCTGACTGTTGAGACACAAAAATATATCTGTTTAAAATAGTATTGTGTAGGACCGACATCCCAATGTGGTTTCGCAGTTCCACGGGTCAAATCGCTGTACTATCCAGTTTTGGGCCTTTGGTATCTAAAAAAATGGCAGTTTGAGTGTGTCGCTCACTGTTCAGCCGCAAATATCTCTATTTAAAAAAGTGTGGTATACCCCAGTAAACAATAACTGTGGTTTTGCCATCCCACGGTAAAAAATCTCTATTATTCAGGTTTTGGTATTTTTTTCCGTAAAGAAAAACAGTAGTGTCTCCTGACTGTTGTGACACAAAAATATATCTGTTGAAAACAGTCTTGTGTAGGCCCGACATCCCACTGTGGTTTCGCAGTTCCACGGGTCAAATTGCTGTACTATCCAGTTTTGGGCCTTTGGTATCTAAAAAAAAGCAGTTTGAGTGAGTCGCTCACTGTTCAGCCGCAAATATCTCTAGTTAAAAAAGTGTGGTATACCCCAATAAACAATAACTGTGGTTTTGCCATCCCACGGTAAAAAATCTCTATTATTCAGCTTTTGGTAGTTTTTTTCCGTAAAGAAAAACAGTAGTGTCTCCTGACTGTTGTGACACAAAAATATATCTGTTGAAAATAGTCTTGTGTAGGCCCGACATCCCAGTGTGGTTTCGCAGTTCACCGGGTCAAATCGCTGTACTATCCAGTTTTCGGCCTTTGGTATCTAAAAAAAAACAGTTTGATTGTGTCGCTCACTGTTCAGCCACAAATATCTATATTTAAAAAAGTGTGGTATACCCCAGTAAACAATAACTGTGGTTTTGCCATCCCATGGTAAAAAATCTCTATTATTCAGGTTTTGGTAGTTTTTTCCGTAAAGAAAAACAGTAGTGTCTCCTGACTGTTGTGACACAAAAATATATCTGTTGAATATAGTCTTGTGTAGGCCCGACATCCCAGTGTGATTTCGCAGTTCACTGGGTCAAATCGCTGTACTATCCAGTTTTGGGCCTTTGGTATCTAAAAAAAAAGCAGTTTGAGTGTGTCGCTCACTGTTCAGCCGCAAATATCTCTATTTAAAAAAGTGTGGTATACCCCAGTAAACAATAACTGTGGTTTTGCCATCCCACGGTAAAAAATCTCTATTATTCAGCTTTTGGTAGTTTTTTCCGTAAAGAAAAACAGTAGTGTCTCCTGACTGTTGTGACACAACAATATATCTGTTGAAAATAGTCTTGTGTAGGCCCGACATCCCAGTGTGGTTTCGCAGTTCCACGGGTCAAATCGCTGTACTATCCAGTTTTGGGCCTTTGGTATCTAAAAAAAAAGCAGTTTGAGTGTGTCGCTCACTGTTCAGCCGCAGATATCTCTATTTTAAAAAGTGTCGTATACCCCAGTAAACAATAACTGTGGTTTTGCCATCGAACGGTAAAAAATCTCTATTATTCAGCTTTTGGTAGTTTTTTCCGTAAAGAAAAACAGTCGTGTCTCCTGACTGTTGTGACACAAAAATATATGTGTTGAAAATAGTCTTGTGTAGGCCCGACATCCCAGTGTGGTTTCTCAGTTCCACGGGTCAAATCGCTGTACTAGCCAGTTTTGGGCCTTTGGTATCTAAAAAAAAAGCAGTTTGAGTGTGTCGCTCACTGTTCAGCCGCAAATATCTCTATTTAAAAAAGTGTGTTATATCCCAGTAAACAATATCTGTAGTTTTGCCATCCCACGGTAAAAAATCTCTATTATTCAGGTTTTTTTCCGTAAAGAAAAACAGTAGTGTCTCCTGACTGTTGTGACACAAAAATATATCTGTTGAATATAGTCCTGTGTAGGCCCGACATCCCAGTGTGATTTTACAGTTCCCCGGGTCAAATCGCTGTACTATCCAGTTTTGGGCCTTTGCTATCTGAAAAAAAAACAGTTTGAGTGTGTCGCTCACTGTTCAGCCGCAAATATCTCTATTTAAAATAGTGTGGTATACCCCAGTAAACAATAACTGTGGTTTTGTCATCCCACGTTAAAAAATCTCTATTATACAGCTTTTGGTATTTTTTTCCGTAAAGGAAAACAGTAGTGTCTCCTGAGTGTTGTGACACAAAAATATATCTGTTGAAAATAGTCTTGTGTAGGCCCGACATCCCAGTGTGATTTCGCAGTTCACCGGGTCAAATCGCTGTACTATCCAGTTTTGGGCCTTTGCTATCTTAAGAAAAAGCAGTTTGAGTGTGTCGCTCACTGTTCAGCCACAAATATCTCTATTTAAAAAAGTGTGGTATACCCCAGTAAACAATAACTGTGGTTTTGCCATCCCACGGTAAAAAATCTCTATTATTCAGCTTTTGGTAGTTTTTTCCGTAAAGAAAAACAGTAGTGTCTCCTAACTGTTGTGACACAACAATATATCTGTTGAAAATAGTCTTGTGTAGGCCCGACATCTCAGTGTGGTTTCGCAGTTCCACGGGTCAAATCGCTGTACTATCCAGTTTTGGGCCTTTGGTATCTAAAAAAATGGCAGTTTGAGTGTGTCGCTCACTGTTCAGCCGCAAATATCTCTATTTAAAAAAGTGTGGTATACCCCAGTAAACAATAACTGTGGTTTTGCCATCCCACGGTAAAAAATCTCTATTATTCAGGTTTTGGTAGTTTTTTCCGTAAAGAAAAACAGTAGTGTCTCCTGACTGTTGTGACAGAAAAATATATCTGTTGAAAATAGTCTTGTGTAGGCCCGACATCCCAGTGTGGTTTCGCAGTTCCACGGGTCAAATCGCTGTACTATCCAGTTTTGGGCCTTTGGTATCTAAAAAAAGCAGTTTGAGTGTGTCGCTCACTGTTCAGCTACAAATATCTCTATTTAAAAAAGTGTGGTATACCCCAGTAAACAATAACTGTGGTTTTGCCATCCTACGGTAAAAAATCTCTATTATTCAGCTTTTGGTAGTTTTTTCCGTAAAGAAAAACAGTAGTGTCTCCTGACTGTTGTGACACAAAAATATATCTGTCGAAAATAGTCTTGTGTAGGCCCGACATCCCAGTGTGGTTTCGCAGTTCCACGGGTCAAATCGCTGTACTATCCAGTTTTGGGCCTTTGGTATCTAAAAAAATGGCAGTTTGAGTATGTTGCTCACTGTTCAGCCGCAAATATCTCTATTTAAAAAAGTGTGGTATACCCCAGTAAACAATAACTGTGGTTTTGCCATCCCACGGTAAAAAATCTCTATTATTCAGGTTTTGGTAGTTTTTTCCGTAAAGAAAAACAGTAGTGTCTCCTGACTGTTGTGACACAAAAATATATCTGTTGAAAATAGTCTTGTGTAGGCCCGACATCCCAGTGTGGTTTCGCAGTTCCACGGGTCAAATCGCTGTACTATCCAGTTTTGGGCCTTTGGTATCTAAAAAAAAAGCAGTTTGAGTGTGTCGCTTACTGCTCAGCCGCAAATATCTCGATTTAAAAAAGTGTAGTATACCCCAGTAAACAATAACTGTGGTTTTGCCATCCCACGTTAAAAAATCTCTATTATACAGCTTTTGGTAGTTTTTTCCGTAAAGGAAAACAGTAGTGTCTCCTGAGTGTTGTGACACAAAAATATATCTGTTGAAAATAGTCTTGTGTAGGCCCGACATCCCAGTGTGATTTCGCAGTTCACCGGGTCAAATCGCTGTACTATCCAGTTTTGGGCCTTTGCTATCTTAAACAAAAGCAGTTTGAGTGTGTCGCTCACTGTTCAGCCGCAAATATCTCTATTTAAAATAGTGTGGTACACTCCAGTAAACAATAACTGTGGTTTTGCCATCCCACGGTAAAAAATCTCTATTATTCAGGTTATGGTAGTTTTTTCCGTAAAGAAAAATAGCAGTGTCTCCTGACTGTTGAGACACAAAAATATATCTGTTTAAAATAGTCTTGTGTAGGCCCAACATCCCAGTGTGGTTTCGCAGTTCCACGGGTCAAATCGCTGTACTATCCAGTTTTGGGCCTTTGGTATCTAAAAAAAAGCAGTTTGAGTGAGTCGCTCACTGTTCAGCCGCAAATATCTCTAGTTAAAAAAGTGTGGTATACCCCAATAAACAATAACTGTGGTTTTGCCATCCCACGGTAAAAAATCTCTATTATTCAGCTTTTGGTAGTTTTTTTCCATAAAGAAAAACAGTAGTGTCTCCTGACTGTTGTGACACAAAAATATATCTGTTGAAAATAGTCTTGTGTAGGCCCGACATCCCAGAGTGGTTTCGCAGTTCACCGGGTCAAATCGCTGTACTATCCAGTTTTGGGCCTTTGGTATCTAAAAAAAAACAGTTTGATTGTGTCGCTCACTGTTCAGCCACAAATATCTCTATTTAAAAAAGTGTGGTATACCCCAGTAAACAATAACTGTGGTTTTGCCATCCCACGGTAAAAAATCTCTATTATTCAGGTTTTGGTAGTTTTTTCCGTAAAGAAAAACAGTAGTGTCTCCTGACTGTTGTGACACAAAAATATATCTGTTGAATATAGTCTTGTGTAGGCCCGACATCCCAGTGTGATTTCGCAGTTCACTGGGTCAAATCGCTGTACTATCCAGTTTTGGGCCTTTGCTATCTTAAAAAAAAGCAGTTTGAGTGTGTCGCTCACTGTTCAGCCACAAATATCTCTATTTAAAAAAGTGTGGTATACCCCAGTAAACAATAACTGTGGTTTTGCCATCCCACGGTAAAAAATCTCTATTATTCAGCTTTTGGTAGTTTTTTCCGTAAAGAAAAACAGTAGTGTCTCCTGACTGTTGTGACACAACAATATATCTGTTGAAAATAGTCTTTTGTAGGCCCGACATCCCAGTGTGGTTTCGCAGTTCCACGGGTCAAATCGCTGTACTATCCAGTTTTGGGCCTTTGGTATCTAAAAAAAAAGCAGTTTGAGTGTGTCGCTCACTGTTCAGCCGCAAATATCTCTATTTAAAATAGTGTGGTATACCTCAGTAAACAATAACTGTGGTTTGGCCATCCCACTGTAAAAAATCTCTATTATTCAGCTTTTGGTAGTTTTTTCCGTAAAGAAAAACAGCAGTGTCTCCTGACTGTTGAGACACAAAAATATATCTGTTTAAAATAGTCTTGTGTAGGCCCGACATCCCAGTGTGGTTTCGCAGTTCCACGGGTCAAATCGCTGTACTATCCAGTTTTGGGCCTTTGGTATCTAAAAAAAAAGCAGTTTGAGTGTGTCGCTCACTGTTCAGCCGCAAATATCTCTATTTAAAAAAGTGTGGTATACCCCAGTAAACAATAACTGTGGTTTTGCCATCCCACGGTAAAAAATCTCTATTATTCAGGTTTTGGTAGTTTTTTCCGTAAAGAAAAACAGTAGTGTCTCCTGACTGTTGTGACACAAAAATATATCTGTTGAAAATAGTCTTGTGTAGGCCCGACATCCCAGTGTGGTTTCGCAGTTCCACGGGTCAAATCGCTGTACTATCCAGTTTTGGGCCTTTGGTATCTAAAAAAAAAGCAGTTTGAGTGTGTCGCTTACTGCTCAGCCGCAAATATCTCGATTTAAAAAAGTGTAGTATACCCCAGTAAACAATAGCTGTGGTTTTGCCATCCCACGTTAAAAAATCTCTATTATACAGCTTTTGGTAGTTTTTTCCGTAAAGGAAAACAGTAGTGTCTCCTGAGTGTTGTGACACAAAAATATATCTGTTGAAAATAGTCTTGTGTAGGCCCGACATCCCAGTGTGATTTCGCATTTCACCGGGTCAAATCGCTGTACTATCCAGTTTTGGGCCTTTGCTATCTTAAAAAAAAGCAGTTTGAGTGTGTCGCTCACTGTTCAGCCGCAAATATCTCTATTTAAAATAGTGTGGTACACTCCAGTAAACAATAACTGTGGTTTTGCCATCCCACGGTAAAAAATCTCTATTATTCAGCTTATGGTAGTTTTTTCCGTAAAGGAAAACAGCAGTGTCTCCTGACTGTTGAGACACAAAAATATATCTGTTTAAAATAGTATTGTGTAGGACCGACATCCCAGTGTGGTTTCGCAGTTCCACGGGTCAAATCGCTGTACTGTCCAGTTTTGGGCCTTTGGTATCTAAAAAAATGGCAGTTTGAGTGTGTCGCTCACTGTTCAGCCGCAAATATCTCTATTTAAAAAAGTGTGGTATACCCCAGTAAACAATAACTGTGGTTTTGCCATCCCACGGTAAAAAATCTCTATTATTCAGGTTTTGGTAGTTTTTTCCGTAAAGAAAAACAGTAGTGTCTCCTGACTGTTGTGACACAAAAATATATCTGTTGAAAACAGTCTTGTGTAGGCCCGACATCCCAGTGTGGTTTCGCAGTTCCACGGGTCAAATTGCTGTACTATCCAGTTTTGGGCCTTTGGTATCTAAAAAAAAGCAGTTTGAGTGAGTCGCTCACTGTTCAGCCGCAAATATCTCTAGTTAAAAAAGTGTGGTATACCCCAATAAACAATAACTGTGGTTTTGCCATCCCACGGTAAAAAATCTCTATTATTCAGCTTTTGGTAGTTTTTTTCCGTAAAGAAAAACAGTAGTGTCTCCTGACTGTTGTGACACAAAAATATATCTGTTGAAAATAGTCTTGTGTAGGCCCGACATCCCAGTGTGGTTTCGCAGTTCACCGGGTCAAATCGCTGTACTATCCAGTTTTGGGCCTTTGGTATCTAAAAAAAAACAGTTTGATTGTGTCGCTCACTGTTCAGCCACAAATATCTATATTTAAAAAAGTGTGGTATACCCCAGTAAACAATAACTGTGGTTTTGCCATCCCACGGTAAAAAATCTCTATTATTCAGGTTTTGGTAGTTTTTTCCGTAAAGAAAAACAGTAGTGTCTCCTGACTGTTGTGACACAAAAATATATCTGTTGAATATAGTCTTGTGTAGGCCCGACATCCCAGTGTGATTTCGCAGTTCACTGCGTCAAATCGCTGTACTATCCAGTTTTGGGCCATTGGTATCTAAAAAAAAAGCAGTTTGAGTGTGTCGCTCACTGTTCAGCCGCAAATATCTCTATTTAAAAAAGTGTGGTATACCCCAGTAAACAATAACTGTGGTTTTGCCATCCCACGGTAAAAAATCTCTATTATTCAGCTTTTGGTAGTTTTTTCCGTAAAGAAAAACAGTAGTGTCTCCTGACTGTTGTGACACAACAATATATCTGTTGAAAATAGTCTTGTGTAGGCCCGACATCCCAGTGTGGTTTCGCAGTTCCACGGGTCAAATCGCTGTACTATCCAGTTTTGGGCCTTTGGTATCTAAAAATAAAGCAGTTTGAGTGTGTCGCTCACTGTTCAGCCGCAGATATCTCTATTTTAAAAAGTGTCGTATACCCCAGTAAACAATAACTGTGGTTTTGCCATCGAACGGTAAAAAATCTCTATTATTCAGCTTTTGGTAGTTTTTTCCGTAAAGAAAAACAGTCGTGTCTCCTGACTGTTGTGACACAAAAATATATGTGTTGAAAATAGTCTTGTGTAGGCCCGACATCCCAGTGTGGTTTCGCAGTTCCACGGGTCAAATCGCTGTACTATCCAGTTTTGGGCCTTTGGTATCTAAAAAAAAAGCAGTTTGAGTGTGTCGCTCACTGTTCAGCCGCAAATATCTCTATTTAAAATAGTGTGGTATACCTCAGTAAACAATAACTGTGGTTTGGCCATCCCACTGTAAAAAATCTCTATTATTCAGCTTTTGGTAGTTTTTTCCGTAAAGAAAAACAGCAGTGTCTCCTGACTGTTGAGACACAAAAATATATCTGTTGAAAATAGTCTTGTGTAGGCCCGACATCCCAGTGTGGTTTCGCAGTTCCACGGGTCAAATCGCTGTACTATCCAGTTTTGGGCCTTTGGTATCTAAAAAAAAAGCAGTTTGAGTGTGTCGCTTACTGCTCAGCCGCAAATATCTCGATTTAAAAAAGTATAGTATACCCCAGTAAACAATAGCTGTGGTTTTGCCATCCCACGTTAAAAAATCTCTATTATACAGCTTTTGGTAGTTTTTTCCGTAAAGGAAAACAGTAGTGTCTCCTGAGTGTTGTGACACAAAAATATATCTGTTGAAAATAGTCTTGTGTAGGCCCGACATCCCAGTGTGATTTCGCAGTTCACCGGGTCAAATCGCTGTACTATCCAGTTTTGGGCCTTTGCTATCTTAAAAAAAAGCAGTTTGAGTGTGTCGCTCACTGTTCAGCCGCAAATATCTCTATTTAAAATAGTGTGGTACACTCCAGTAAACAATAACTGTGGTTTTGCCATCCCACGGTAAAAAATCTCTATTATTCAGCATATGGTAGTTTTTTCCGTAAAGGAAAACAGCAGTGTCTCCTGACTGTTGAGACACAAAAATATATCTGTTTAAAATAGTATTGTGTAGGACCGACATCCCAGTGTGGTTTCGCAGTTCCACGGGTCAAATCGCTGTACTATCCAATTTTAGGCCTTTGGTATCTAAAAAAATGGCAGTTTGAGTGTGTCGCTCACTGTTCAGCCGCAAATATCTCTATTTAAAAAAGTGTGGTATACCCCAGTAAACAATAACTGTGGTTTTGCCATCCCACGGTAAAAAATCTCTATTATTCAGGTTTTGGTAGTTTTTTCCGTAAAGAAAAACAGTAGTGTCTCCTGACTGTTGTGACACAAAAATATATCTGTTGAAAACAGTCTTGTGTAGGCCCGACATCCCAGTGTGGTTTCGCAGTTCCACGGGTCAAATTGCTGTACTATCCAGTTTTGGGCCTTTGGTATCTAAAAAAAAGCAGTTTGAGTGAGTCGCTCACTGTTCAGCCGCAAATATCTCTAGTTAAAAAAGTGTGGTATACCCCAATAAACAATAACTGTGGTTTTGCCATCCCACGGTAAAAAATCTCTATTATTCAGCTTTTGGTAGTTTTTTTCCGTAAAGAAAAACAGTAGTGTCTCCTGACTGTTGTGACACAAAAATATATCTGTTGAAAATAGTCTTGTGTAGGCCCGACATCCCAGTGTGGTTTCGCAGTTCACCGGGTCAAATCGCTGTACTATCCAGTTGTGGGCCTTTGGTATCTAAAAAAAAACAGTTTGATTGTGTCGCTCACTGTTCAGCCACAAATATCTATATTTAAAAAAGTGTGGTATACCCCAGTAAACAATAACTGTGTTTTTGCCATCCCATGGTAAAAAATCTCTATTATTCAGGTTTTGGTAGTTTTTTCCGTAAAGAAAAACAGTAGTGTCTCCTGACTGTTGTGACACAAAAATATATCTGTTGAATATAGTCTTGTGTAGGCCCGACATCCCAGTGTGATTTCGCAGTTCACTGCGTCAAATCGCTGTACTATCCAGTTTTGGGCCTTTGGTATCTAAAAAAAAAGCAGTTTGAGTGTGTCGCTCACTGTTCAGCCGCAAATATCTCTATTTAAAAAAGTGTGGTATACCCCAGTAAACAATAACTGTGGTTTTGCCATCCCACGGTAAAAAATCTCTATTATTCAGCTTTTGGTAGTTTTTTCCGTAAAGAAAAACAGTAGTGTCTCCTGACTGTTGTGACACAACAATATATCTGTTGAAAATAGTCTTGTGTAGGCCCGACATCCCAGTGTGGTTTCGCAGTTCCACGGGTCAAATCGCTGTACTATCCAGTTTTGGGCCTTTGGTATCTAAAAAAAAAGCAGTTTGAGTGTGTCGCTCACTGTTCAGCCGCAGATATCTCTATTTTAAAAAGTGTCGTATACCCCAGTAAACAATAACTGTGGTTTTGCCATCGAACGGTAAAAAATCTCTATTATTCAGCTTTTGGTAGTTTTTTCCGTAAAGAAAAACAGTCGTGTCTCCTGACTGTTGTGACACAAAAATATATGTGTTGAAAATAGTCTTGTGTAGGCCCGACATCCCAGAGTGGTTTCGCAGTTCCACGGGTCAAATCGCTGAACTATCCAGTTTTGGGCCTTTGGTATCTAAAAAAAAAAGCAGTTTGAGTGTGTCGCTCACTGTTCAGCCGCAGATATCTCTATTTTAAAAGGTGTGGTATACCCCAGTAAACAATAACTGTAGTTTTGCCATCCCACGGTAAAAAATCTCTATTATTCAGCTTTTGGTAGTTTTTTCCGTAAAGTAAAACAGTAGTGTCTCCTGACTGTTGTGACACAAAAATATATCTGTTGAAAATAGTCTTGTATAGGCCCGACATCCCAGTGTGGTTTCGCAGTTCCATGGGTCAAATCGCTGTACTATCCAGTTTTGGGCCTTTGGTATCTAAAAAAAAAGCAGTTTAAGTGTGTCGCTCACTGTTCAGCCGCAAATATCTCTATTTAAAAAAGTGTGGTATACCCCAGTAAACAATAACTGTGGTTTTGCCATCCCACGGTAAAAAATCTCTATTATTCAGCTTTTGGTAGTTTTTTCCGTAAAGAAAAACAGTAGTGTCTCCTGACTGTTGTGACACAAAAATATATCTGTTGAAAATAGTCTTGTGTAGGCCCGACATCCCAGTATGGTTTCGCAGTTCCACGGGTCAAATCGCTGTACTATCCAGTTTTGGGCCTTTGGTATCTAAAAAAAAGCAGTTTGAGTGTGTCGCTCACTGTTCAGCCGCAAATATCTCTATTTAAAAAAGTGTGGTATACCCCAGTAAACAATAACTGTGGTTTTGCCATCCCACGGTAAAAAATCTCTATTATTCAGCTTTTGGTAGTTTTTTTCCATAAAGAAAAACAGTAGTGTCTCCTGACTGTTGTGACACAAAAATATATCTGTTGAAAATAGTCTTGTGTAGGCCCGACATCCCAGTGTGGTTTCGCAGTTCCACGGGTCAAATCACTGTACTATCCAGTTTTGGGCCTTTGGTATCTAAAAAAAAAGCAGTTTGAGTGTGTCGCTTACTGTTCAGCCACAAATATCTCTATTTAAAAAAGTGTGGTATAACCCAGTAAACAATAACTGTGGTTTTGCCATCCCACGGTAAAAAATCTCTATTATTCAGTTTTTGGTAGTTTTTTCCGTAAAGGAAAACAGTAGTGTCTCCTGACTGTTGTGACACAAAAATATATCTGTTGAAAATAGTCTTGTGTAGGCCCGACATCCCAGTGTGATTTCGCAGTTCCCCGGGTCAAATCGCTGTACTATCCAGTTTTGGGCCTTTGTTATCTAAAAAAAGCAGTTTGAGTGTGTCGCTCACTGTTCAGCCGCAGATATCTCTATTTTAAAAAGTGTGGTATAACCCAGTAAACAATAACTGTGGTTTTGCCATCCCACGGTAAAAAATCTCTATTATTCAGGTTTTGGTAGTTTTTTCCGTAAAGAAAAACAGTAGTGTCTCCTGACTGTTGTGACTCAAAAATATATCTGTTTAAAATAGTCTTGTGTAGGCCCGAGATCCCAGTGTGGTTTCGCAGTTCCACGGGTCAAATCGCTGTACTATCCAGTTTTGGGCCTTTGGTATCTAAAAAAAAAGCAGTTTGAGTGTGTCGCTCACTGTTCAGCCGCAGATATCTCTATTTTAAAAAGTGTGGTATACCCCAGTAAACAATAACTGTGGTTTTGCCATCCCACGGTAAAAAATCTCTATTATTCAGCTTTTGGTAGTTTTTTCCGTAAAGAAAAACAGTAGTGTCTCCTGACTGTTGTGACACAAAAATATGTCTGTTGAAAATAGTCTTGTGTAGGCCCGACATCCCAGTGTGTTTTCGCAGTTCCACGGGTCAAATCGCTGTACTATCCAGTTTTGGGCCTTTGGTATCTAAAAAAATGGCAGTTTGAGTATGTCGCTCACTGTTCAGCCGCAAATATCTCTATTTAAAAAAGTGTGGTATACCCCAGTAAACAATAACTGTGGTTTTGCCATCCCACGGTAAAAAATCTCTATTATTCAGGTTTTGGTAGTTTTTTCCGTAAAGAAAAACAGTAGTGTCTCCTGACTGTTGTGACACAAAAGTATATCTGTTGAAAATAGTCTTGTGTAGGCCCGACATCCCAGTGTGGTTTCGCAGTTCCACGGGTCAAATCGCTGTACTATCCAGTTTTGGGCCTTTGGTATCTAAAAAAAAAGCAATTTGAGTGTGTCGCTTACTGTTCAGCCGCAAATATCTCGATTTATAAAAGTGTGGTATACCCCAGTAAACAATAACTGTGGTTTTGCCATCCCACGTTAAAAAATCTCTATTATACAGCTTTTGGTATTTTTTTCCGTAAAGGAAAACAGTAGTGTCTCCTGAGTGTTGTGACACAAAAATATATCTGTTGAAAACAGTCTTGTGTAGGCCCGACATCCCAGTGTGATTTCGCAGTTCACCGGGTCAAATCGCTGTACTATCCAGTTTTGGGCCTTTGCTATCTTAAGAAAAAGCAGTTTGAGTGTGTCGCTCACTGTTCAGCCACAAATATCTCTATTTAAAAAAGTGTGGTATACCCCAGTAAACAATAACTGTGGTTTTGCCATCCCACGGTAAAAAATCTCTATTATTCAGGTTTTGGTAGTTTTTTCCGTAAAGAAAAACAGTAGTGTCTCCTGACTGTTGTGACACAAAAATATATCTGTTGAAAATAGTCTTGTGTAGGCCCGACATCCCAGAGTGGTTTCGCAGTTCCACGGGTCAAATCGCTGAACTATCCAGTTTTGGGCCTTTGGTATCTAAAAAAAAAAGCAGTTTGAGTGTGTCGCTCACTGTTCAGCCGCAGATATCTCTATTTTAAAAGGTGTGGTATACCCCAGTAAACAATAACTGTAGTTTTGCCATCCCACGGTAAAAAATCTCTATTATTCAGCTTTTGGTAGTTTTTTCCGTAAAGTAAAACAGTAGTGTCTCCTGACTGTTGTGACACAAAAATATATCTGTTGAAAATAGTCTTGTATAGGCCCGACATCCCAGTGTGGTTTCGCAGTTCCATGGGTCAAATCGCTGTACTATCCAGTTTTGGGCCTTTGGTATCTAAAAAAAAAGCAGTTTAAGTGTGTCGCTCACTGTTCAGCCGCAAATATCTCTATTTAAAAAAGTGTGGTATACCCCAGTAAACAATAACTGTGGTTTTGCCATCCCACGGTAAAAAATCTCTATTATTCAGCTTTTGGTAGTTTTTTCCGTAAAGAAAAACAGTAGTGTCTCCTGACTGTTGTGACACAAAAATATATCTGTTGAAAATAGTCTTGTGTAGGCCCGACATCCCAGTATGGTTTCGCAGTTCCACGGGTCAAATCGCTGTACTATCCAGTTTTGGGCCTTTGGTATCTAAAAAAAAGCAGTTTGAGTGTGTCGCTCACTGTTCAGCCGCAAATATCTCTATTTAAAAAAGTGTGGTATACCCCAGTAAACAATAACTGTGGTTTTGCCATCCCACGGTAAAAAATCTCTATTATTCAGCTTTTGGTAGTTTTTTTCCATAAAGAAAAACAGTAGTGTCTCCTGACTGTTGTGACACAAAAATATATCTGTTGAAAATAGTCTTGTGTAGGCCCGACATCCCAGTGTGGTTTCGCAGTTCCACGGGTCAAATCACTGTACTATCCAGTTTTGGGCCTTTGGTATCTAAAAAAAAAGCAGTTTGAGTGTGTCGCTTACTGTTCAGCCACAAATATCTCTATTTAAAAAAGTGTGGTATAACCCAGTAAACAATAACTGTGGTTTTGCCATCCCACGGTAAAAAATCTCTATTATTCAGTTTTTGGTAGTTTTTTCCGTAAAGGAAAACAGTAGTGTCTCCTGACTGTTGTGACACAAAAATATATCTGTTGAAAATAGTCTTGTGTAGGCCCGACATCCCAGTGTGATTTCGCAGTTCCCCGGGTCAAATCGCTGTACTATCCAGTTTTGGGCCTTTGTTATCTAAAAAAAGCAGTTTGAGTGTGTCGCTCACTGTTCAGCCGCAGATATCTCTATTTTAAAAAGTGTGGTATAACCCAGTAAACAATAACTGTGGTTTTGCCATCCCACGGTAAAAAATCTCTATTATTCAGGTTTTGGTAGTTTTTTCCGTAAAGAAAAACAGTAGTGTCTCCTGACTGTTGTGACTCAAAAATATATCTGTTTAAAATAGTCTTGTGTAGGCCCGAGATCCCAGTGTGGTTTCGCAGTTCCACGGGTCAAATCGCTGTACTATCCAGTTTTGGGCCTTTGGTATCTAAAAAAAAAGCAGTTTGAGTGTGTCGCTCACTGTTCAGCCGCAGATATCTCTATTTTAAAAAGTGTGGTATACCCCAGTAAACAATAACTGTGGTTTTGCCATCCCACGGTAAAAAATCTCTATTATTCAGCTTTTGGTAGTTTTTTCCGTAAAGAAAAACAGTAGTGTCTCCTGACTGTTGTGACACAAAAATATGTCTGTTGAAAATAGTCTTGTGTAGGCCCGACATCCCAGTGTGTTTTCGCAGTTCCACGGGTCAAATCGCTGTACTATCCAGTTTTGGGCCTTTGGTATCTAAAAAAATGGCAGTTTGAGTATGTCGCTCACTGTTCAGCCGCAAATATCTCTATTTAAAAAAGTGTGGTATACCCCAGTAAACAATAACTGTGGTTTTGCCATCCCACGGTAAAAAATCTCTATTATTCAGGTTTTGGTAGTTTTTTCCGTAAAGAAAAACAGTAGTGTCTCCTGACTGTTGTGACACAAAAGTATATCTGTTGAAAATAGTCTTGTGTAGGCCCGACATCCCAGTGTGGTTTCGCAGTTCCACGGGTCAAATCGCTGTACTATCCAGTTTTGGGCCTTTGGTATCTAAAAAAAAAGCAATTTGAGTGTGTCGCTTACTGTTCAGCCGCAAATATCTCGATTTATAAAAGTGTGGTATACCCCAGTAAACAATAACTGTGGTTTTGCCATCCCACGTTAAAAAATCTCTATTATACAGCTTTTGGTATTTTTTTCCGTAAAGGAAAACAGTAGTGTCTCCTGAGTGTTGTGACACAAAAATATATCTGTTGAAAACAGTCTTGTGTAGGCCCGACATCCCAGTGTGATTTCGCAGTTCACCGGGTCAAATCGCTGTACTATCCAGTTTTGGGCCTTTGCTATCTTAAGAAAAAGCAGTTTGAGTGTGTCGCTCACTGTTCAGCCACAAATATCTCTATTTAAAAAAGTGTGGTATACCCCAGTAAACAATAACTGTGGTTTTGCCATCCCACGGTAAAAAATCTCTATTATTCAGGTTTTGGTAGTTTTTTCCGTAAAGAAAAACAGTAGTGTCTCCTGACTGTTGTGACACAAAAATATATCTGTTGAAAATAGTCTTGTGTAGGCCCGACATCCCAGTGTGGTTTCGCAGTTCCACGGGTCAAATCACTGTACTATCCAGTTTTGGGCCTTTGGTATCTAAAAAAAGCAGTTTGAGTGTGTCGCTCACTGTTCAGCCACAAATATCTCTATTTAAAAAAGTGTGGTATACCCCAGTAAACAATAACTGTGGTTTTGCCATCCTACGGTAAAAAATCTCTATTATTCAGCTTTTGGTAGTTTTTTCCGTAAAGAAAAACAGTAGTGTCTCCTGACTGTTGTGACACAAAAATATACTGTCGAAAATAGTCTTGTGTAGGCCCGACATCCCAGTGTGGTTTCGCAGTTCCACGGGTCAAATCGCTGTACTATCCAGTTTTGGGCCTTTGGTATCTAAAAAAATGGCAGTTTGAGTATGTCGCTCACTGTTCAGCCGCAAATATCTCTATTTAAAAAAGTGTGGTATACCCCAGTAAACAATAACTGTGGTTTTGCCATCCCACGGTAAAAAATCTCTATTATTCAGGTTTTATTAGTTTTTTCCGTAAAGAAAAACAGTAGTGTCTCCTGACTGTTGTGACACAAAAATATATCTGTTGAAAATAGTCTTGTGTAGGCCCGAAATCCCAGTGTGGTTTCGCAGTTCCACGGGTCAAATCGCTGTACTATCCAGTTTTGGGCCTTTGGTACCTTAAAAAAAAGCAGTTTGAGTGTGTCGCTTACTGCTCAGCCGCAAATATCTCGATTTAAAAAAGTGTAGTATACCCCAGTAAATAATAACTGTGGTTTTGCCATCCCACGTTAAAAAATCTCTATTATACAGCTTTTGGTAGTTTTTTCCGTAAAGGAAAACAGTAGTGTCTCCTGAGTGTTGTGACACAAAAATATATCTGTTGAAAATAGTCTTGTGTAGGCCCGACATCCCAGTGTGATTTCGCAGTTCACCGGGTCAAATCGCTGTACTATCCAGTTTTGGGCCTTTGCTATCTTAAAAAAAAGCAGTTTGAGTGTGTCGCTCACTGTTCAGCTGCAAATATCTCTATTTAAAATAGTGTGGTACACTCCAGTAAACAATAACTGTGGTTTTGCCATCCCACGGTAAAAAATCTCTATTATTCAGCTTATGGTAGTTTTTTCCGTAAAGGAAAACAGCAGTGTCTCCTGACTGTTGAGACACAAAAATATATCTGTTTAAAATAGTATTGTGTAGGACCGACATCCCAATGTGGTTTCGCAGTTCCACGGGTCAAATCGCTGTACTATCCAGTTTTGGGCCTTTGGTATCTAAAAAAATGGCAGTTTGAGTGTGTCGCTCACTGTTCAGCCGCAAATATCTCTATTTAAAAAAGTGTGGTATACCCCAGTAAACAATAACTGTGGTTTTGCCATCCCACGGTAAAAAATCTCTATTATTCAGGTTTTGGTATTTTTTTCCGTAAAGAAAAACAGTAGTGTCTCCTGACTGTTGTGACACAAAAATATATCTGTTGAAAACAGTCTTGTGTAGGCCCGACATCCCACTGTGGTTTCGCAGTTCCACGGGTCAAATTGCTGTACTATCCAGTTTTGGGCCTTTGGTATCTAAAAAAAAGCAGTTTGAGTGAGTCGCTCACTGTTCAGCCGCAAATATCTCTAGTTAAAAAAGTGTGGTATACCCCAATAAACAATAACTGTGGTTTTGCCATCCCACGGTAAAAAATCTCTATTATTCAGCTTTTGGTAGTTTTTTTCCGTAAAGAAAAACAGTAGTGTCTCCTGACTGTTGTGACACAAAAATATATCTGTTGAAAATAGTCTTGTGTAGGCCCGACATCCCACTGTGGTTTCGCAGTTCCACGGGTCAAATCGCTGTACTAGCCAGTTTTGGGCCTTTGGTATCTAAAAAAAAAGCAGTTTGAGTGTGTCGCTCACTGTTCAGCCGCAAATATCTCTATTTAAAAAAGTGTGTTATATCCCAGTAAACAATATCTGTAGTTTTGCCATCCCACGGTAAAAAATCTCTATTATTCAGGTTTTTTTCCGTAAAGAAAAACAGTAGTGTCTCCTGACTGTTGTGACACAAAAATATATCTGTTGAATATAGTCCTGTGTAGGCCCGACATCCCAGTGTGATTTTACAGTTCCCCGGGTCAAATCGCTGTACTATCCAGTTTTGGGCCTTTGCTATCTGAAAAAAAAACAGTTTGAGTGTGTCGCTCACTGTTCAGCCGCAAATATCTCTATTTAAAATAGTGTGGTATACCCCAGTAAACAATAACTGTGGTTTTGCCATCCCACGGTAAAAAATCTCTATTATTCAGCTTTTGGTAGTTTTTTCCGTAAAGAAAAACAGTAGTGTCTCCTAACTGTTGTGACACAACAATATATCTGTTGAAAATAGTCTTGTGTAGGCCCGACATCTCAGTGTGGTTTCGCAGTTCCACGGGTCAAATCGCTGTACTATCCAGTTTTGGGCCTTTGGTATCTAAAAAAATGGCAGTTTGAGTGTGTCGCTCACTGTTCAGCCGCAAATATCTCTATTTAAAAAAGTGTGGTATACCCCAGTAAACAATAACTGTGGTTTTGCCATCCCACGGTAAAAAATCTCTATTATTCAGGTTTTGGTAGTTTTTTCCGTAAAGAAAAACAGTAGTGTCTCCTGACTGTTGTGACAGAAAAATATATCTGTTGAAAATAGTCTTGTGTAGGCCCGACATCCCAGTGTGGTTTCGCAGTTCCACGGGTCAAATCGCTGTACTATCCAGTTTTGGGCCTTTGGTATCTAAAAAAAGCAGTTTGAGTGTGTCGCTCACTGTTCAGCCACAAATATCTCTATTTAAAAAAGTGTGGTATACCCCAGTAAACAATAACTGTGGTTTTGCCATCCTACGGTAAAAAATCTCTATTATTCAGCTTTTGGTAGTTTTTTCCGTAAAGAAAAACAGTAGTGTCTCCTGACTGTTGTGACACAAAAATATATCTGTCGAAAATAGTCTTGTGTAGGCCCAACATCCCAGTGTGGTTTCGCAGTTCCACGGGTCAAATCGCTGTACTATCCAGTTTTGGGCCTTTGGTATCTAAAAAAATGGCAGTTTGAGTATGTTGCTCACTGTTCAGCCGCAAATATCTCTATTTAAAAAAGTGTGGTATACCCCAGTAAACAATAACTGTGGTTTTGCCATCCCACGGTAAAAAATCTCTATTATTCAGGTTTTGGTAGTTTTTTCCGTAAAGAAAAACAGTAGTGTCTCCTGACTGTTGTGACACAAAAATATATCTGTTGAAAATAGTCTTGTGTAGGCCCGACATCCCAGTGTGGTTTCGCAGTTCCACGGGTCAAATCGCTGTACTATCCAGTTTTGGGCCTTTGGTATCTAAAAAAAAAGCAGTTTGAGTGTGTCGCTTACTGCTCAGCCGCAAATATCTCGATTTAAAAAAGTGTAGTATACCCCAGTAAACAATAGCTGTGGTTTTGCCATCCCACGTTAAAAAATCTCTATTATACAGCTTTTGGTAGTTTTTTCCGTAAAGGAAAACAGTAGTGTCTCCTGAGTGTTGTGACACAAAAATATATCTGTTGAAAATAGTCTTGTGTAGGCCCGACATCCCAGTGTGATTTCGCAGTTCACCGGGTCAAATCGCTGTACTATCCAGTTTTGGGCCTTTGCTATCTTAAAAAAAAGCAGTTTGAGTGTGTCGCTCACTGTTCAGCCGCAAATATCTCTATTTAAAATAGTGTGGTACACTCCAGTAAACAATAACTGTGGTTTTGCCATCCCACGGTAAAAAATCTCTATTATTCAGCTTATGGTAGTTTTTTCCGTAAAGAAAAATAGCAGTGTCTCCTGACTGTTGAGACACAAAAATATATCTGTTTAAAATAGTCTTGTGTAGGCCCAACATCCCAGTGTGGTTTCGCAGTTCCACGGGTCAAATCGCTGTACTATCCAGTTTTGGGCCTTTGGTATCTAAAAAAAAGCAGTTTGAGTGAGTCGCTCACTGTTCAGCCGCAAATATCTCTAGTTAAAAAAGTGTGGTATACCCCAATAAACAATAACTGTGGTTTTGCCATCCCACGGTAAAAAATCTCTATTATTCAGCTTTTGGTAGTTTTTTTCCGTAAAGAAAAACAGTAGTGTCTCCTGACTGTTGTGACACAAAAATATATCTGTTGAAAATAGTCTTGTGTAGGCCCGACATCCCAGAGTGGTTTCGCAGTTCACCGGGTCAAATCGCTGTACTATCCAGTTTTGGGCCTTTGGTATCTAAAAAAAAACAGTTTGATTGTGTCGCTCACTGTTCAGCCACAAATATCTCTATTTAAAAAAGTGTGGTATACCCCAGTAAACAATAACTGTGGTTTTGCCATCCCACGGTAAAAAATCTCTATTATTCAGGTTTTGGTAGTTTTTTCCGTAAAGAAAAACAGTAGTGTCTCCTGACTGTTGTGACACAAAAATATATCTGTTGAATATAGTCTTGTGTAGGCCCGACATCCCAGTGTGATTTCGCAGTTCACTGGGTCAAATCGCTGTACTATCCAGTTTTGGGCCTTTGCTATCTTAAAAAAAAGCAGTTTGAGTGTGTCGCTCACTGTTCAGCCACAAATATCTCTATTTAAAAAAGTGTGGTATACCCCAGTAAACAATAACTGTGGTTTTGCCATCCCACGGTAAAAAATCTCTATTATTCAGCTTTTGGTAGTTTTTTCCGTAAAGAAAAACAGTAGTGTCTCCTGACTGTTGTGACACAACAATATATCTGTTGAAAATAGTCTTTTGTAGGCCCGACATCCCAGTGTGGTTTCGCAGTTCCACGGGTCAAATCGCTGTACTATCCAGTTTTGGGCCTTTGGTATCTAAAAAAAAAGCAGTTTGAGTGTGTCGCTTACTGCTCAGCCGCAAATATCTCGATTTAAAAAAGTGTAGTATACCCCAGTAAACAATAGCTGTGGTTTTGCCATCCCACGTTAAAAAATCTCTATTATACAGCTTTTGGTAGTTTTTTCCGTAAAGGAAAACAGTAGTGTCTCCTGAGTGTTGTGACACAAAAATATATCTGTTGAAAATAGTCTTGTGTAGGCCCGACATCCCAGTGTGATTTCGCATTTCACCGGGTCAAATCGCTGTACTATCCAGTTTTGGGCCTTTGCTATCTTAAAAAAAAGCAGTTTGAGTGTGTCGCTCACTGTTCAGCCGCAAATATCTCTATTTAAAATAGTGTGGTACACTCCAGTAAACAATAACTGTGGTTTTGCCATCCCACGGTAAAAAATCTCTATTATTCAGCTTATGGTAGTTTTTTCCGTAAAGGAAAACAGCAGTGTCTCCTGACTGTTGAGACACAAAAATATATCTGTTTAAAATAGTATTGTGTAGGACCGACATCCCAGTGTGGTTTCGCAGTTCCACGGGTCAAATCGCTGTACTGTCCAGTTTTGGGCCTTTGGTATCTAAAAAAATGGCAGTTTGAGTGTGTCGCTCACTGTTCAGCCGCAAATATCTCTATTTAAAAAAGTGTGGTATACCCCAGTAAACAATAACTGTGGTTTTGCCATCCCACGGTAAAAAATCTCTATTATTCAGGTTTTGGTAGTTTTTTCCGTAAAGAAAAACAGTAGTGTCTCCTGACTGTTGTGACACAAAAATATATCTGTTGAAAACAGTCTTGTGTAGGCCCGACATCCCAGTGTGGTTTCGCAGTTCCACGGGTCAAATTGCTGTACTATCCAGTTTTGGGCCTTTGGTATCTAAAAAAAAGCAGTTTGAGTGAGTCGCTCACTGTTCAGCCGCAAATATCTCTAGTTAAAAAAGTGTGGTATACCCCAATAAACAATAACTGTGGTTTTGCCATCCCACGGTAAAAAATCTCTATTATTCAGCTTTTGGTAGTTTTTTTCCGTAAAGAAAAACAGTAGTGTCTCCTGACTGTTGTGACACAAAAATATATCTGTTGAAAATAGTCTTGTGTAGGCCCGACATCCCAGTGTGGTTTCGCAGTTCACCGGGTCAAATCGCTGTACTATCCAGTTTTGGGCCTTTGGTATCTAAAAAAAAACAGTTTGATTGTGTCGCTCACTGTTCAGCCACAAATATCTATATTTAAAAAAGTGTGGTATACCCCAGTAAACAATAACTGTGATTTTGCTATCCCACGGTAAAAAATCTCTATTATTCAGGTTTTGGTAGTTTTTTCCGTAAAGAAAAACAGTAGTGTCTCCTGACTGTTGTGACACAAAAATATATCTGTTGAATATAGTCTTGTGTAGGCCCGACATCCCAGTGTGATTTCGCAGTTCACTGCGTCAAATCGCTGTACTATCCAGTTTTGGGCCATTGGTATCTAAAAAAAAAGCAGTTTGAGTGTGTCGCTCACTGTTCAGCCGCAAATATCTCTATTTAAAAAAGTGTGGTATACCCCAGTAAACAATAACTGTGGTTTTGCCATCCCACGGTAAAAAATCTCTATTATTCAGCTTTTGGTAGTTTTTTCCGTAAAGAAAAACAGTAGTGTCTCCTGACTGTTGTGACACAACAATATATCTGTTGAAAATAGTCTTGTGTAGGCCCGACATCCCAGTGTGGTTTCGCAGTTCCACGGGTCAAATCGCTGTACTATCCAGTTTTGGGCCTTTGGTATCTAAAAAAAAAGCAGTTTGAGTGTGTCGCTCACTGTTCAGCCGCAGATATCTCTATTTTAAAAAGTGTCGTATACCCCAGTAAACAATAACTGTGGTTTTGCCATCGAACGGTAAAAAATCTCTATTATTCAGCTTTTGGTAGTTTTTTCCGTAAAGAAAAACAGTCGTGTCTCCTGACTGTTGTGACACAAAAATATATGTGTTGAAAATAGTCTTGTGTAGGCCCGACATCCCAGTGTGGTTTCGCAGTTCCACGGGTCAAATCGCTGTACTAGCCAGTTTTGGGCCTTTGGTATCTAAAAAAAAAGCAGTTTGAGTGTGTCGCTCACTGTTCAGCCGCAAATATCTCTATTTAAAAAAGTGTGTTATATCCCAGTAAACAATATCTGTAGTTTTGCCATCCCACGGTAAAAAATCTCTATTATTCAGGTTTTTTTCCGTAAAGAAAAACAGTAGTGTCTCCTGACTGTTGTGACACAAAAATATATCTGTTGAATATAGTCCTGTGTAGGCCCGACATCCCAGTGTGATTTTACAGTTCCCCGGGTCAAATCGCTGTACTATCCAGTTTTGGGCCTTTGCTATCTAAAAAAAAAACAGTTTCAGTGTGTCGCTCACTGTTCAGCCGCAAATATCTCTATTTAAAATAGTGTGGTATACCCCAGTAAACAATAACTGTGGTTTTGCCATCCCACGTTAAAAAATCTCTATTATACAGCTTTTGGTAGTTTTTTCCGTAAAGGAAAACAGTAGTGTCTCCTGAGTGTTGTGACACAAAAATATATCTGTTGAAAATAGTCTTGTGTAGGCCCGACATCCCAGTGTGATTTCGCAGTTCACCGGGTCAAATCGCTGTACTATCCAGTTTTGGGCCTTTGCTATCTTAAGAAAAAGCAGTTTGAGTGTGTCGCTCACTGTTCAGCCACAAATATCTCTATTTAAAAAAGTGTGGTATACCCCAGTAAACAATAACTGTGGTTTTGCCATCCCACGGTAAAAAATCTCTATTATTCAGCTTTTGGTAGTTTTTTCCGTAAAGAAAAACAGTAGTGTCTCCTGACTGTTGTGACAGAAAAATATATCTGTTGAAAATAGTCTTGTGTAGGCCCGACATCCCAGTGTGGTTTCGCAGTTCCACGGGTCAAATCGCTGTACTATCCAGTTTTGGGCCTTTGGTATCTAAAAAAAGCAGTTTGAGTGTGTCGCTCACTGTTCAGCCACAAATATCTCTATTTAAAAAAGTGTGGTATACCCCAGTAAACAATAACTGTGGTTTTGCCATCCTACGGTAAAAAATCTCTGTTATTCAGCTTTTGGTAGTTTTTTCCGTAAAGAAAAACAGTAGTGTCTCCTGACTGTTGTGACACAAAAATATATCTGTCGAAAATAGTCTTGTGTAGGCCCGACATCCCAGTGTGGTTTCGCAGTTCCACGGGTCAAATCGCTGTACTATCCAGTTTTGGGCCTTTGGTATCTAAAAAAATGGCAGTTTGAGTATGTCGCTCACTGTTCAGCCGCAAATATCTCTATTTAAAAAAGTGTGGTATACCCCAGTAAACAATAACTGTGGTTTTGCCATCCCACGGTAAAAAATCTCTATTATTCAGGTTTTGGTAGTTTTTTCCGTAAAGAAAAACAGTAGTGTCTCCTGACTGTTGTGACACAAAAATATATCTGTTGAAAATAGTCTTGTGTAGGCCCGACATCCCAGTGTGGTTTCGCAGTTCCACGGGTCAAATCGCTGTACTATCCAGTTTTGGGCCTTTGGTATCTAAAAAAAAAGCAGTTTGAGTGTGTCGCTTACTGCTCAGCCGCAAATATCTCGATTTAAAAAAGTGTAGTATACCCCAGTAAACAATAGCTGTGGTTTTGCCATCCCACGTTAAAAAATCTCTATTATACAGCTTTTGGTAGTTTTTTCCGTAAAGGAAAACAGTAGTGTCTCCTGAGTGTTGTGACACAAAAATATATCTGTTGAAAATAGTCTTGTGTAGGCCCGACATCCCAGTGTGATTTCGCAGTTCACCGGGTCAAATCGCTGTACTATCCAGTTTTGGGCCTTTGCTATCTTAAAAAAAAGCAGTTTGAGTGTGTCGCTCACTGTTCAGCCGCAAATATCTCTATTTAAAATAGTGTGGTACACTCCAGTAAACAATAGCTGTGGTTTTGCCATCCCACGTTAAAAAATCTCTATTATTCAGCTTATGGTAGTTTTTTCCGTAAAGGAAAACAGCAGTGTCTCCTGACTGTTGAGACACAAAAATATATCTGTTTAAAATAGTATTGTGTAGGACCGACATCCCAGTGTGGTTTCGCAGTTCCACGGGTCAAATCGCTGTACTGTCCAGTTTTGGGCCTTTGGTATCTAAAAAAATGGCAGTTTGAGTGTGTCGCTCACTGTTCAGCCGCAAATATCTCTATTTAAAAAAGTGTGGTATACCCCAGTAAACAATAACTGTGGTTTTGCCGTCCCACGGTAAAAAATCTCTATTATTCAGGTTTTGGTAGTTTTTTCCGTAAAGAAAAACAGTAGTGTCTCCTGACTGTTGTGACACAAAAATATATCTGTTGAAAACAGTCTTGTGTAGGCCCGACATCCCAGTGTGGTTTCGCAGTTCCACGGGTCAAATTGCTGTACTATCCAGTTTTGGGCCTTTGGTATCTAAAAAAAAGCAGTTTGAGTGAGTCGCTCACTGTTCAGCCGCAAATATCTCTAGTTAAAAAAGTGTGGTATACCCCAATAAACAATAACTGTGGTTTTGCCATCCCACGGTAAAAAATCTCTATTATTCAGCTTTTGGTAGTTTTTTTCCGTAAAGAAAAACAGTAGTGTCTCCTGACTGTTGTGACACAAAAATATATCTGTTGAAAATAGTCTTGTGTAGGCCCGACATCCCAGTGTGGTTTCGCAGTTCACCGGGTCAAATCGCTGTACTATCCAGTTTTGGGCCTTTGGTATCTAAAAAAAAACAGTTTGATTGTGTCGCTCACTGTTCAGCCACAAATATCTATATTTAAAAAAGTGTGGTATACCCCAGTAAACAATAACTGTGGTTTTGCCATCCCACGGTAAAAAATCTCTATTATTCAGGTTTTGGTAGTTTTTTCCGTAAAGAAAAACAGTAGTGTCTCCTGACTGTTGTGACACAAAAATATATCTGTTGAATATAGTCTTGTGTAGGCCCGACATCCCAGTGTGATTTCGCAGTTCACTGCGTCAAATCGCTGTACTATCCAGTTTTGGGCCATTGGTATCTAAAAAAAAAGCAGTTTGAGTGTGTCGCTCACTGTTCAGCCGCAAATATCTCTATTTAAAAAAGTGTGGTATACCCCAGTAAACAATAACTGTGGTTTTGCCATCCCACGGTAAAAAATCTCTATTATTCAGCTTTTGGTAGTTTTTTCCGTAAAGAAAAACAGTAGTGTCTCCTGACTGTTGTGACACAACAATATATCTGTTGAAAATAGTCTTGTGTAGGCCCGACATCCCAGTGTGGTTTCGCAGTTCCACGGGTCAAATCGCTGTACTATCCAGTTTTGGGCCTTTGGTATCTAAAAAAAAAGCAGTTTGAGTGTGTCGCTCACTGTTCAGCCGCAGATATCTCTATTTTAAAAAGTGTCGTATACCCCAGTAAACAATAACTGTGGTTTTGCCATCGAACGGTAAAAAATCTCTATTATTCAGCTTTTGGTAGTTTTTTCCGTAAAGAAAAACAGTCGTGTCTCCTGACTGTTGTGACACAAAAATATATGTGTTGAAAATAGTCTTGTGTAGGCCCGACATCCCAGTGTGGTTTCGCAGTTCCACGGGTCAAATCGCTGTACTAGCCAGTTTTGGGCCTTTGGTATCTAAAAAAAAAGCAGTTTGAGTGTGTCGCTCACTGTTCAGCCGCAAATATCTCTATTTAAAAAAGTGTGTTATATCCCAGTAAACAATATCTGTAGTTTTGCCATCCCACGGTAAAAAATCTCTATTATTCAGGTTTTTTTCCGTAAAGAAAAACAGTAGTGTCTCCTGACTGTTGTGACACAAAAATATATCTGTTGAATATAGTCCTGTGTAGGCCCGACATCCCAGTGTGATTTTACAGTTCCCCGGGTCAAATCGCTGTACTATCCAGTTTTGGGCCTTTGCTATCTAAAAAAAAAACAGTTTGAGTGTGTCGCTCACTGTTCAGCCGCAAATATCTCTATTTAAAATAGTGTGGTATACCCCAGTAAACAATAACTGTGGTTTTGCCATCCCACGTTAAAAATCTCTATTATCCAGCTTTTGGTAGTTTTTTCCGTAAAGGAAAACAGTAGTGTCTCCTGAGTGTTGTGACACAAAAATATATCTGTTGAAAATAGTCTTGTGTAGGCCCGACATCCCAGTGTGATTTCGCAGTTCACCGGGTCAAATCGCTGTACTATCCAGTTTTGGGCCTTTGCTATCTTAAGAAAAAGCAGTTTGAGTGTGTCGCTCACTGTTCAGCCACAAATATCTCTATTTAAAAAAGTGTGGTATACCCCAGTAAACAATAACTGTGGTTTTGCCATCCCACGGTAAAAAATCTCTATTATTCAGCTTTTGGTAGTTTTTTCCGTAAAGAAAAACAGTAGTGTCTCCTGACTGTTGTGACAGAAAAATATATCTGTTGAAAATAGTCTTGTGTAGGCCCGACATCCCAGTGTGGTTTCGCAGTTCCACGGGTCAAATCGCTGTACTATCCAGTTTTGGGCCTTTGGTATCTAAAAAAAGCAGTTTGAGTGTGTCGCTCACTGTTCAGCCACAAATATCTCTATTTAAAAAAGTGTGGTATACCCCAGTAAACAATAACTGTGGTTTTGCCATCCTACGGTAAAAAATCTCTGTTATTCAGCTTTTGGTAGTTTTTTCCGTAAAGAAAAACAGTAGTGTCTCCTGACTGTTGTGACACAAAAATATATCTGTCGAAAATAGTCTTGTGTAGGCCCGACATCCCAGTGTGGTTTCGCAGTTCCACGGGTCAAATCGCTGTACTATCCAGTTTTGGGCCTTTGGTATCTAAAAAAATGGCAGTTTGAGTATGTCGCTCACTGTTCAGCCGCAAATATCTCTATTTAAAAAAGTGTGGTATACCCCAGTAAACAATAACTGTGGTTTTGCCATCCCACGGTAAAAAATCTCTATTATTCAGGTTTTGGTAGTTTTTTCCGTAAAGAAAAACAGTAGTGTCTCCTGACTGTTGTGACACAAAAATATATCTGTTTAAAATAGTCTTGTGTAGGCCCGACATCCCAGTGTGGTTTCGCAGTTCCACGGGTCAAATCGCTGTACTATCCAGTTTTGGGCCTTTGGTATCTAAAAAAAAAGCAGTTTGAGTGTGTCGCTTACTGCTCAGCCGCAAATATCTCGATTTAAAAAAGTGTAGTATACCCCAGTAAACAATAGCTGTGGTTTTGCCATCCCACGTTAAAAAATCTCTATTATACAGCTTTTGGTAGTTTTTTCCGTAAAGGAAAACAGTAGTGTCTCCTGAGTGTTGTGACACAAAAATATATCTGTTGAAAATAGTCTTGTGTAGGCCCGACATCCCAGTGTGATTTCGCAGTTCACCGGGTCAAATCGCTGTACTATCCAGTTTTGGGCCTTTGCTATCTTAAAAAAAAGCAGTTTGAGTGTGTCGCTCACTGTTCAGCCGCAAATATCTCTATTTAAAATAGTGTGGTACACTCCAGTAAACAATAACTGTGGTTTTGCCATCCCACGGTAAAAAATCTCTATTATTCAGCTTATGGTAGTTTTTTCCGTAAAGGAAAACAGCAGTGTCTCCTGACTGTTGAGACACAAAAATATATCTGTTTAAAATAGTCTTGTGTAGGCCCGACATCCCAGTGTGGTTTCGCAGTTCCACGGGTCAAATCGCTGTACTATCCAGTTTTGGGCCTTTGGTATCTAAAAAAATGGCAGTTTGAGTGTGTCGCTCACTGTTCAGCCGCAAATATCTCTATTTAAAAAAGTGTGGTATACCCCAGTAAACAATAACTGTGGTTTTGCCATCCCACGGTAAAAAATCTCTATTATTCAGGTTTTGGTAGTTTTTTCCGTAAAGAAAAACAGTAGTGTCTCCTGACTGTTGTGACACAAAAATATATCTGTTGAAAACAGTCTTGTGTAGGCCCGACATCCCAGTGTGGTTTCGCAGTTCCACGGGTCGAATTGCTGTACTATCCAGTTTTGGGCCTTTGGTATCTAAAAAAAAGCAGTTTGAGTGAGTCGCTCACTGTTCAGCCGCAAATATCTCTAGTTAAAAAAGTGTGGTATACCCCAATAAACAATAACTGTGGTTTTGCCATCCCACGGTAAAAAATCTCTATTATTCAGCTTTTGGTAGTTTTTTTCCGTAAAGAAAAACAGTAGTGTCTCCTGACTGTTGTGACACAAAAATATATCTGTTGAATATAGTCTTGTGTAGGCCCGACATCCCAGTGTGATTTCGCAGTTCACTGCGTCAAATCGCTGTACTATCCAGTTTTGGGCCTTTGGTATCTAAAAAAAAAGCAGTTTGAGTGTGTCGCTCACTGTTCAGCCGCAAATATCTCTATTTAAAAAAGTGTGGTATACCCCAGTAAACAATAACTGTGGTTTTGCCATCCCACGGTAAAAAATCTCTATTATTCAGGTTTTGGTAGTTTTTTCCGTAAAGAAAAACAGTAGTGTCTCCTGACTGTTGTGACACAACAATATATCTGTTGAAAATAGTCTTGTGTAGGCCCGACATCCCAGTGTGGTTTCGCAGTTCCACGGGTCAAATCGCTGTACTATCCAGTTTTGGGCCTTTGGTATCTAAAAAAAAAGCAGTTTGAGTGTGTCGCTCACTGTTCAGCCGCAGATATCTCTATTTTAAAAAGTGTCGTATACCCCAGTAAACAATAACTGTGGTTTTGCCATCGAACGGTAGAAAATCTCTATTATTCAGCTTTTGGTAGTTTTTTCCGTAAAGAAAAACAGTCGTGTCTCCTGACTGTTGTGACACAAAAATATATGTGTTGAAAATAGTCTTGTGTAGGCCCGACATCCCAGTGTGGTTTCGCAGTTCCACGGGTCAAATCGCTGTACTAGCCAGTTTTGGGCCTTTGGTATCTAAAAAAAAAGCAGTTTGAGTGTGTCGCTCACTGTTCAGCCGCAAATATCTCTATTTAAAAAAGTGTGTTATATCCCAGTAAACAATATCTGTAGTTTTGCCATCCCACGGTAAAAAATCTCTATTATTCAGGTTTTTTTCCGTAAAGAAAAATAGTAGTGTCTCCTGACTGTTGTGACACAAAAATATATCTGTTGAATATAGTCCTGTGTAGGCCCGACATCCCAGTGTGATTTTACAGTTCCCCGGGTCAAATCGCTGTACTATCCAGTTTTGGGCCTTTGCTATCTAAAAAAAAAACAGTTTGAGTGTGTCGCTCACTGTTCAGCCGCAAATATCTCTATTTAAAATAGTGTGGTATACCCCAGTAAACAATAACTGTGGTTTTGCCATCCCACGTTAAAAAATCTCTATTATACAGCTTTTGGTAGTTTTTTCCGTAAAGGAAAACAGTAGTGTCTCCTGAGTGTTGTGACACAAAAATATATCTGTTGAAAATAGTCTTGTGTAGGCCCGACATCCCAGTGTGATTTCGCAGTTCACCGGGTCAAATCGCTGTACTATCCAGTTTTGGGCCTTTGCTATCTTAAGAAAAAGCAGTTTGAGTGTGTCGCTCACTGTTCAGCCACAAATATCTCTATTTAAAAAAGTGTGGTATACCCCAGTAAACAATAACTGTGGTTTTGCCATCCCACGGTAAAAAATCTCTATTATTCAGCTTTTGGTAGTTTTTTCCGTAAAGAAAAACAGTAGTGTCTCCTGACTGTTGTGACAGAAAAATATATCTGTTGAAAATAGTCTTGTGTAGGCCCGACATCCCAGTGTGGTTTCGCAGTTCCACGGGTCAAATCGCTGTACTATCCAGTTTTGGGCCTTTGGTATCTAAAAAAAGCAGTTTGAGTGTGTCGCTCACTGTTCAGCCACAAATATCTCTATTTAAAAAAGTGTGGTATACCCCAGTAAACAATAACTGTGGTTTTGCCATCCTACGGTAAAAAATCTCTATTATTCAGCTTTTGGTAGTTTTTTCCGTAAAGAAAAACAGTAGTGTCTCCTGACTGTTGTGACACAAAAATATATCTGTCGAAAATAGTCTTGTGTAGGCCCGACATCACAGTGTGGTTTCGCAGTTCCACGGGTCAAATCGCTGTACTATCCAGTTTTGGGCCTTTGGTATCTAAAAAAATGGCAGTTTGAGTATGTCGCTCACTGTTCAGCCGCAAATATCTCTATTTAAAAAAGTGTGGTATACCCCAGTAAACAATAACTGTGGTTTTGCCATCCCACGGTAAAAAATCTCTATTATTCAGGTTTTGGTAGTTTTTTCCATAAAGAAAAACAGTAGTGTCTCCTGACTGTTGTGACACAAAAATATATCTGTTGAAAATAGTCTTGTGTAGGCCCGACATCCCAGTGTGGTTTCGCAGTTCCACGGGTCAAATCGCTGTACTATCCAGTTTTGGGCCTTTGGTATCTAAAAAAAAAGCAGTTTGAGTGTGTCGCTTACTGCTCAGCCGCAAATATCTCGATTTAAAAAAGTGTAGTATACCCCAGTAAACAATAGCTGTGGTTTTGCCATCCCACGTTAAAAAATCTCTATTATACAGCTTTTGGTAGTTTTTTCCGTAAAGGAAAACAGTAGTGTCTCCTGAGTGTTGTGACACAAAAATATATCTGTTGAAAATAGTCTTGTGTAGGCCCGACATCCCAGTGTGATTTCGCAGTTCAACGGGTCAAATCGCTGTACTATCCAGTTTTGGGCCTTTGCTATCTTAAAAAAAAGCAGTTTGAGTGTGTCGCTCACTGTTCAGCCGCAAATATCTCTATTTAAAATAGTGTGGTACACTCCAGTAAACAATAACTGTGGTTTTGCCATCCCACGGTAAAAAATCTCTATTATTCAGCTTATGGTAGTTTTTTCCGTAAAGAAAAACAGCAGTGTCTCCTGACTGTTGAGACACAAAAATATATCTGTTTAAAATAGTCTTGTGTAGGCCCGACATCCCAGTGTGGTTTCGCAGTTCCACGGGTCAAATCGCTGTACTATCCAGTTTTGGGCCTTTGGTATCTAAAAAAATGGCAGTTTGAGTGTGTCGCTCACTGTTCAGCCGCAAATATCTCTATTTAAAAAAGTGTGGTATACCCCAGTAAACAATAGCTGTGGTTTTGCCATCCCACGTTAAAAAATCTCTATTATACAGCTTTTGGTAGTTTTTTCCGTAAAGGAAAACAGTAGTGTCTCCTGAGTGTTGTGACACAAAAATATATCTGTTGAAAATAGTCTTGTGTAGGCCCGACATCCCAGTGTGATTTCTCAGTTCACCGGGTCAAATCGCTGTACTATCCAGTTTTGGGCCTTTGCTATCTTAAAAAAAAGCAGTTTGAGTGTGTCGCTCACTGTTCAGCCGCAAATATCTCTATTTAAAATAGTGTGGTACACTCCAGTAAACAATAACTGTGGTTTTGCCATCCCACGGTAAAAAATCTCTATTATTCAGCTTATGGTAGTTTTTTCCGTAAAGAAAAACAGCAGTGTCTCCTGACTGTTGAGACACAAAAATATATCTGTTTAAAATAGTCTTGTGTAGGCCCGACATCCCAGTGTGGTTTCGCAGTTCCACGGGTCAAATCGCTGTACTATCCAGTTTTGGGCCTTTGGTATCTAAAAAAATGGCAGTTTGAGTGTGTCGCTCACTGTTCAGCCGCAAATATCTCTATTTAAAAAAGTGTGGTATACCCCAGTAAACAATAACTGTGGTTTTGCCATCCCACGGTAAAAAATCTCTATTATTCAGGTTTTGGTAGTTTTTTCCGTAAAGAAAACAGTAGTGTCTCCTGACTGTTGTGACACAAAAATATATCTGTTGAAAACAGTCTTGTGTAGGCCCGACATCCCAGTGTGGTTTCGCAGTTCCACGGGTCAAATTGCTGTACTATCCAGTTTTGGGCCTTTGGTATCTAAAAAAAAGCAGTTTGAGTGAGTCGCTCACTGTTCAGCCGCAAATATCTCTAGTTAAAAAAGTGTGGTATACCCCAATAAACAATAACTGTGGTTTTGCCATCCCACGGTAAAAAATCTCTATTATTCAGCTTTTGGTAGTTTTTTTCCGTAAAGAAAAACAGTAGTGTCTCCTGACTGTTGTGACACAAAAATATATCTGTTGAAAATAGTCTTGTGTAGGCCCGACATCCCAGTGTGGTTTCGCAGTTCACCGGGTCAAATCGCTGTACTATCCAGTTTTGGGCCTTTGGTATCTAAAAAAAAACAGTTTGATTGTGTCGCTCACTGTTCAGCCACAAATATCTCTATTTAAAAAAGTGTGGTATACCCCAGTAAACAATAACTGTGGTTTTGCCATCCCACGGTAAAAAATCTCTATTATTCAGGTTTTGGTAGTTTTTTCCGTAAAGAAAAACAGTAGTGTCTCCTGACTGTTGTGACACAAAAATATATCTGTTGAATATAGTCTTGTGTAGGCCCGACATCCCAGTGTGATTTCGCAGTTCACCGGGTCAAATCGCTGTACTATCCAGTTTTGGGCCTTTGCTATCTTAAAAAAAAGCAGTTTGAGTGTGTCGCTCACTGTTCAGCCACAAATATCTCTATTTAAAAAAGTGTGGTATACCCCAGTAAACAATAACTGTGGTTTTGCCATCCCACGGTAAAAAATCTCTATTATTCAGCTTTTGGTAGTTTTTTCCGTAAAGAAAAACAGTAGTGTCTCCTGACTGTTGTGACACAACAATATATCTGTTGAAAATAGTCTTTTGTAGGCCCGACATCCCAGTGTGGTTTCGCAGTTCCACGGGTCAAATCGCTGTACTATCCAGTTTTGGGCCTTTGGTATCTAAAAAAAAAGCAGTTTGAGTGTGTCGCTCACTGTTCAGCCGCAAATATCTCTATTTAAAATAGTGTGGTATACCTCAGAAAACAATAACTGTGGTTTGGCCATCCCACTGTAAAAAATCTCTATTATTCAGCTTTTGGTAGTTTTTTCCGTAAAGAAAAACAGCAGTGTCTCCTGACTGTTGAGACACAAAAATATATCTGTTTAAAATAGTCTTGTGTAGGCCCGACATCCCAGTGTGGTTTCGCAGTTCCACGGGTCAAATCGCTGTACTATCCAGTTTTGGGCCTTTGGTATCTAAAAAAAAAGCAGTTTGAGTGTGTCGCTCACTGTTCAGCCGCAAATATCTCTATTTAAAAAAGTGTGGTATACCCCAGTAAACAATAACTGTGGTTTTGCCATCCCACGGTAAAAAATCTCTATTATTCAGCTTTTGGTAGTTTTTTCCGTAAAGAAAAACAGTAGTGTCTCCTGACTGTTGTGACACAACAATAAATCTGTTGAAAATAGTCTTGTGTAGGCCCGACATCCCAGTGTGGTTTCGCAGTTCCACGGGTCAAATCGTTGTACTATCCAGTTTTGGGCCTTTGGTATCTAAAAAAAAAGCAGTTTGAGTGTGTCGCTCACTGTTCAGCCGCAGATATCTCTATTTTAAAAAGTGTCGTATACCCCAGTAAACAATAACTGTGGTTTTGCCATCCCACAGTAAAAAATCTCTATTATTCAGCTTTTGGTAGTTTTTTCCGTAAAGAAAAACAGTCGTGTCTCCTGACTGTTGTGACACAAAAATATATGTGTTGAAAATAGTCTTGTGTAGGCCCGACATCCCAGTGTGGTTTCGCAGTTCACCGGGTCAAATCGCTGTACTATCCAGTTTTGGGCCTTTGGTATCTAAAAAAAAACAGTTTGATTGTGTCGCTCACTGTTCAGCCACAAATATCTCTATTTAAAAAAGTGTGGTATACCCCAGTAAACAATAACTGTGGTTTTGCCATCCCACGGTAAAAAATCTCTATTATTCAGGTTTTGGTAGTTTTTTCCGTAAAGAAAAACAGTAGTGTCTCCTGACTGTTGTGACACAAAAATATATCTGTTGAATATAGTCTTGTGTAGGCCCGACATCCCAGTGTGATTTCGCAGTTCACCGGGTCAAATCGCTGTACTATCCAGTTTTGGGCCTTTGCTATCTTAAAAAAAAGCAGTTTGAGTGTGTCGCTCACTGTTCAGCCACAAATATCTCTATTTAAAAAAGTGTGGTATACCCCAGTAAACAATAACTGTGGTTTTGCCATCCCACGGTAAAAAATCTCTATTATTCAGCTTTTGGTAGTTTTTTCCGTAAAGAAAAACAGTAGTGTCTCCTGACTGTTGTGACACAACAATATATCTGTTGAAAATAGTCTTTTGTAGGCCCGACATCCCAGTGTGGTTTCGCAGTTCCACGGGTCAAATCGCTGTACTATCCAGTTTTGGGCCTTTGGTATCTAAAAAAAAAGCAGTTTGAGTGTGTCGCTCACTGTTCAGCCGCAAATATCTCTATTTAAAATAGTGTGGTATACCTCAGTAAACAATAACTGTGGTTTGGCCATCCCACTGTAAAAAATCTCTATTATTCAGCTTTTGGTAGTTTTTTCCGTAAAGAAAAACAGCAGTGTCTCCTGACTGTTGAGACACAAAAATATATCTGTTTAAAATAGTCTTGTGTAGGCCCGACATCCCAGTGTGGTTTCGCAGTTCCACGGGTCAAATCGCTGTACTATCCAGTTTTGGGCCTTTGGTATCTAAAAAAAAAGCAGTTTGAGTGTGTCGCTCACTGTTCAGCCGCAAATATCTCTATTTAAAAAAGTGTGGTATACCCCAGTAAACAATAACTGTGGTTTTGCCATCCCACGGTAAAAAATCTCTATTATTCAGCTTTTGGTAGTTTTTTCCGTAAAGAAAAACAGTAGTGTCTCCTGACTGTTGTGACACAACAATATATCTGTTGAAAATAGTCTTGTGTAGGCCCGACATCCCAGTGTGGTTTCGCAGTTCCACGGGTCAAATCGTTGTACTATCCAGTTTTGGGCCTTTGGTATCTAAAAAAAAAGCAGTTTGAGTGTGTCGCTCACTGTTCAGCCGCAGATATCTCTATTTTAAAAAGTGTCGTATACCCCAGTAAACAATAACTGTGGTTTTGCCATCCCACGGTAAAAAATCTCTATTATTCAGCTTTTGGTAGTTTTTTCCGTAAAGAAAAACAGTCGTGTCTCCTGACTGTTGTGACACAAAAATATATGTGTTGAAAATAGTCTTGTGTAGGCCCGACATCCCAGTGTGGTTTCGCAGTTCCACGGGTCAAATCGCTGTACTAGCCAGTTTTGGGCCTTTAGTATCTAAAAAAAAAGCAGTTTGAGTGTGTCGCTCACTGTTCAGCCGCAAATATCTCTATTTAAAAAAGTGTGTTATATCCCAGTAAACAATATCTGTAGTTTTGCCATCCCACGGTAAAAAATATCTATTATTCAGGTTTTTTTCCGTAAAGAAAAACAGTAGTGTCTCCTGACTGTTGTGACACAAAAATATATCTGTTGAATATAGTCCTGTGTAGGCCCGACATCCCAGTGTGATTTTACAGTTTCCCGGGTCAAATCGCTGTACTATCCAGTTTTGGGCCTTTGCTATCTAAAAAAAAAACAGTTTGAGTGTGTCGCTCACTGTTCAGCCGCAAATATCTCTATTTAAAATAGTGTGGTATACCCCAGTAAACAATAACTGTGGTTTTGCCATCCCACAGTAAAAAATCTCTATTATTCAGCTTTTGGTAGTTTTTTCCGTAAAGAAAAACAGTAGTGTCTCCTGACTGTTGTGACACAAAAATATATCTGTTGAAAATAGTCTTGTGTAGGCCCGACATCCCAGTGTGGTTTCGCAGTTCCACGGGTCAAATCACTGTACTATCCAGTTTTGGGCCTTTGGAATCTAAAGAAAAAGCAGTTTGAGTGTGTCGCTCACTGTTCAGCCGCAGATATCTCTATTTTAAAAAGTGTGGTATACCCCAGTAAACAATAACTGTGGTTTTGCCATCCCACGGTAAAAAATCTCTATTATTCAGCTTTTGGTAGTTTTTTCCGTAAAGAAAAACAGTAGTGTCTCCTGACTGTTGTGACACAAAAATATATGTGTTGAAAATAGTCTTGTGTAGGCCCGACATCCCAGTGTGGTTTCGCAGTTCCACGGGTCAAATCGCTGTACTATCCAGTTTTGGGCCTTTGGTATCTAAAAAAAAAGCAGTTTGAGTGTGTCGCTCACTGTTCAGCCGCAGATATCTCTATTTAAAAAAGTGTGTTATACCCCAGTAAACAATATCTGTGGTTTTGCCATCCCACGGTAAAAAATCTCTATTATTCAGGTTTTGGTAGTTTTTTTCCGTAAAGAAAAACAGTAGTGTCTCCTGACTGTTGTGACACAAAAATATATCTGTTGAAAATAGTCTTGTGTTGGCCCGACATCCCAGTGTGATTTCGCAGTTCCCCGGGTGAAATCGCTGTACTTTCCAGTTTTGGGCCTTTGCTATCTAAAAAAAAAACAGTTTGAGTGTGTCGCTCACTGTTCAGCCGCAAATATCTCTATTTAAAATAGTGTGGTATACCACAGTAAACAATAACTGAGGTTTTGCCATCCCACGGTAAAAAATCTCTATTATTCAGCTTTTGGTAGTTTTTTCCGTAAAGAAAAACAGTAGTGTCTCCTGACTGTTGTGACACAAAAATATATCTGTTGAAAATAGTCTTGTGTAGGCCCGACATCCCAGTGTGGTTTCGCAGGTCCACGGGTCAAATCACTGTACTATCCAGTTTTGAGCCTTTGGTGTCTAAAGAAAAAGCAGTTTGAGTGTGTCGCTCACTGTTCAGCCGCAAATATCTCTATTTAAAAAAGTGTGGTATACCCCAGTAAACAATAACTGTGGTTTTGCCATCCCACGGTAAAAAATCTCTATTATTCAGCTTTTGGTAGTTTTTTCAGTAAAGAAAAACAGTAGTGTCTCCTGACTGTTGTGACACAACAATATATCTGTTGAAAATAGTCTTGTGTAGGCCCGACATCCCAGTGTGGTTTCGCAGTTCCACGGGTCAAATCGTTGTACTATCCAGTTTTGGGCCTTTGGTATCTAAAAAAAAAGCAGTTTGAGTGTGTCGCTCACTGTTCAGCCGCAGATATCTCTATTTTAAAAAGTGTCGTATACCCCAGTAAACAATAACTGTGGTTTTGCCATCCCACGGTAAAAAATCTCTATTATTCAGCTTTTGGTAGTTTTTTCCGTAAAGAAAAACAGTCGTGTCTCCTGACTGTTGTGACACAAAAATATATGTGTTGAAAATAGTCTTGTGTAGGCCCGACATCCCAGTGTGGTTTCGCAGTTCCACGGGTCAAATCGCTGTACTAGCCAGTTTTGGGCCTTTGGTATCTAAAAAAAAAGCAGTTTGAGTGTGTCGCTCACTGTTCAGCCGCAAATATCTCTATTTAAAAAAGTGTGTTATATCCCAGTAAACAATATCTGTAGTTTTGCCATCCCACGGTAAAAAATATCTATTATTCAGGTTTTTTTCCGTAAAGAAAAACAGTAGTGTCTCCTGACTGTTGTGACACAAAAATATATCTGTTGAATATAGTCCTGTGTAGGCCCGACATCCCAGTGTGATTTTACAGTTTCCCGGGTCAAATCGCTGTACTATCCAGTTTTGGGCCTTTGCTATCTAAAAAAAAAACAGTTTGAGTGTGTCGCTCACTGTTCAGCCGCAAATATCTCTATTTAAAATAGTGTGGTATACCCCAGTAAACAATAACTGTGGTTTTGCCATCCCACAGTAAAAAATCTCTATTATTCAGCTTTTGGTAGTTTTTTCCGTAAAGAAAAACAGTAGTGTCTCCTGACTGTTGTGACACAAAAATATATGTGTTGAAAATAGTCTTGTGTAGGCCCGACATCCCAGTGTGGTTTCGCAGTTCCACGGGTCAAATCGCTGTACTATCCAGTTTTGGGCCTTTGGTATCTAAAAAAAAAGCAGTTTGAGTGTGTCGCTCACTGTTCAGCCGCAGATATCTCTATTTAAAAAAGTGTGTTATACCCCAGTAAACAATATCTGTGGTTTTGCCATCCCACGGTAAAAAATCTCTATTATTCAGGTTTTGGTAGTTTTTTTCCGTAAAGAAAAACAGTAGTGTCTCCTGACTGTTGTGACACAAAAATATATCTGTTGAAAATACTCTTGTGTAGGCCCGACATCCCAGTGTGATTTCGCAGTTCCCCGGGTGAAATCGCTGTACTTTCCAGTTTTGGGCCTTTGCTATCTAAAAAAAAAACAGTTTGAGTGTGTCGCTCACTGTTCAGCCGCAAATATCTCTATTTAAAATAGTGTGGTATACCACAGTAAACAATAACTGAGGTTTTGCCATCCCACGGTAAAAAATCTCTATTATTCAGCTTTTGGTAGTTTTTTCCGTAAAGAAAAACAGTAGTGTCTCCTGACTGTTGTGACACAAAAATATATCTGTTGAAAATAGTCTTGTGTAGGCCCGACATCCCAGTGTGGTTTCGCAGGTCCACGGGTCAAATCACTGTACTATCCAGTTTTGAGCCTTTGGTGTCTAAAGAAAAAGCAGTTTGAGTGTGTCGCTCACTGTTCAGCCGCAAATATCTCTATTTAAAAAAGTGTGGTATACCCCAGTAAACAATAACTGTGGTTTTGCCATCCCACGGTAAAAAATCTCTATTATTCAGCTTTTGGTAGTTTTTTCAGTAAAGAAAAACAGTAGTGTCTCCTGACTGTTGTGACACAAAAACATATCTGTTTAAAATAGTCTTGTGTAGGCCCGACATCCCAGTGTGGTTTCGCAGTTCCACGGGTCAAATCGCTGTACTATCCAGTTTTGGGCCTTTGGTATCTAAAAAAAAAGCAGTTTGAGTGTGTCGCTCACTGTTCAGCCGCAGATATCTCTATTTTAAAAAGTGTGGTATACTCCAGTAAACAATAACTGTGGTTTTGCCATCCCACGGTAAAAAATCTCTATTATTCAGCTTTTGGTAGTTTTTTCAGTAAAGAAAAACAGTAGTGTCTCCTGACTGTTGTGACACAAAAATATATCTGTTGAAAATAGTCTTGTGTAGGCCCGACATCCCAGTGTGGTTTTGCAGTTCCACGGGTCAAATCGCTGTACTATCCAGTTTTGGGCCCTTGGTATCTAAAAAAAAGCAGCTTGAGTGTGTCGCTCACTGTTCAGCAGCAGATATCTCTATTTTAAAAAGTGTGGTATACCCCAGTAAACAATAACTGTGGTTTTGCCATCCCACGGTAAAAAATCTCTATTATTCAGCTTTTGGTAGTTTTTTCCGTAAAGAAAAACAGTAGTGTCTCCTGACTGTTGTGACACAAAAATATATCTGTTGAAAATAGTCTTGTGTAGGCCCGACATCCCAGTGTGGTTTCGCAGTTCCACGGGTCAAATCGCTGTACTATCCAGTTTTGGGCCTTTGCTTTAAAAAAAAAAGCAGTTTGAGTGTGTCGCTCACTGTTCAGCCACAAATATCTCTATTTAAAAAAGTGTGGTATACCCCAGTAAACAATAACTGTGGTTTTGCCATCCCACGGTAAAAAATCTCTATTATTCAGCTTTTGGTAGTTTTTTTCCGTAAAGAAAAACAGTAGTGTCTCCTGACTGTTGTGAGACAACAATATATCTGTTGAAAATAGTCTTGTGTAGGTCCGACATCCCAGTGTGGTTTCGCAGTTCCACGGGTCAAATCGTTGTACTATCCAGTTTTGGGCGTTTGGTATCTAAAAAAAAAGCAGTTTGAGTGTGTCGCTCACTGTTCAGCCGCAGATATCTCTATTTTAAAAAGTGTCGTATACCCCAGTAAACAATAACTGTGGTTTTGCCATCCCACGGTAAAAAATCTCTATTATTCAGCTTTTGGTAGTTTTTTCCGTAAAGAAAAACAGTCGTGTCTCCTGACTGTTGTGACACAAAAATATATGTGTTGAAAATAGTCTTGTGTAGGCCCGACATCCCAGTGTGGTTTCGCAGTTCCACGGGTCAAATCGCTGTACTAGCCAGTTTTGGGCCTTTGGTATCTAAAAAAAAAGCAGTTTGAGTGTGTCGCTCACTGTTCAGCCGCAAATATCTCTATTTAAAAAAGTGTGTTATATCCCAGTAAACAATATCTGTAGTTTTGCCATCCCACGGTAAAAAATATCTATTATTCAGGTTTTTTTCCGTAAAGAAAAACAGTAGTGTCTCCTGACTGTTGTGACACAAAAATATATCTGTTGAATATAGTCCTGTGTAGGCCCGACATCCCAGTGTGATTTTACAGTTCCCCGGGTCAAATCGCTGTACTATCCAGTTTTGGGCCTTTGCTATCTAAAAAAAAAACAGTTTGAGTGTGTCGCTCACTGTTCAGCCGCAAATATCTCTATTTAAAATAGTGTGGTATACCCCAGTAAACAATAACTGTGGTTTTGCCATCCCACAGTAAAAAATCTCTATTATTCAGCTTTTGGTAGTTTTTTCCGTAAAGAAAAACAGTAGTGTCTCCTGACTGTTGTGACACAAAAATATATCTGTTGAAAATAGTCTTGTGTAGGCCCGACATCCCAGTGTGGTTTCGCAGTTCCACGGGTCAAATCACTGTACTATCCAGTTTTGGGCCTTTGGAATCTAAAGAAAAAGCAGTTTGAGTGTGTCGCTCACTGTTCAGCCGCAAATATCTCTATTTAAAAAAGTGTGGTATACCCCAGTTAACAATAACTGTGGTTTTGCCATCCCACGGTAAAAAATCTCTATTATTCAGCTTTTGGTAGTTTTTTCCGTAAAGAAAAACAGTAGTGTCTCCTGACTGTTGTGACACAAAAATATATCTGTTGAAAATAGTCTTGTGTAGGCCCGACATCCCAGTGTGGTTTCGCAGTTCCACGGGTCATATCACTATACTATCCAGTTTTGAGCCTTTGGTGTCTAAAGAAAAAGCAGTTTGAGTGTGTCGCTCACTGTTCAGCCGCAGATATCTCTATTTTAAAAAGTGTGGTATACTCCAGTAAACAATAACTGTGGTTTTGCCATCCCAGGGTAAAAAATCTCTATTATTCAGCTTTTGGTAGTTTTTTCAGTAAAGAAAAACAGTAGTGTCTCCTGACTGTTGTGACACAAAAATATATCTGTTGAAAATAGTCTTGTGTAGGCCCGACATACCAGTGTGGTTTTGCAGTTCCACGGGTCAAATCGCTGTACTATCCAGTTTTGGGCCCATGGTATCTAAAAAAAAGCAGCTTGAGTGTGTCGCTCACTGTTCAGCAGCAGATATCTCTATTTTAAAAAGTGTGGTATACCCCAGTAAACAATAACTGTGGTTTTGCCATCCCACGGTAAAAAATCTATATTATTCAGCTTTTGGTAGTTTTTTCCGTAAAGAAAAAGAGTATTGTCTCCTGACTGTTGTGACACAACAATATATCTGTTGAAGATAGTCTTGTGTAGGCCTGACATCCCAGTGTGGTTTTGCAGTTCCACGGGTCAAATCGCTGTATTATCCAGTTTTGGGCCTTTGGTATCTAAAAAAAAAGCAGTTTGAGTGTGTTGCTCACTGTTCAGCCGCAAATATCTCTATTTAAAATAGTGTGGTATACCCCAGTAAACAATAACTGTGGTTTTGCCATCCCACGGTAAAAAATCTCTATTATTCAGCTTTTGGTAGTTTTTTCCGTAAAGAAAAACAGCAGTGTCTCCTGACTGTTGAGACACAAAAATATATCTGTTTAAAATAGTCTTGTGTAGGCCCGACATCCCAGTGTGGTTTCACAGTTCCACGGGTCAAATCGCTGTACTATCCAGTTTTGGGCCTTTGGTATCTAAAAAAAAAGCAGTTTGAGTGTGTCGCTCACTGTTCAGCCGCAAATATCTCTATTTAAAACAGTGTGGTATACCCCAGTAAACAATAACTGTGGTTTTGCCATCCCACGGTAAAAAATCTCTATTATTCAGCTTTTGGTAGTTTTTTCCGTAAAGAAAAACAGTAGTGTCTCCTGACTGTTGTGACACAAAAATATATCTGTTGAAAATAGTCTTGTGTAGGCCCGACATCCCAGTGTGGTTTCGCAGTTCCACGGGTCAAGTTGCTGTACTGTCCAGTTTTGGGCCTTTGGTATCTTAAAAAAAAGCAGTTTGACTGTGTCGCTTACTGTTCAGCCGCAAATATCTCTATTTAAAAAAGTGTGGTATACCCCAGTAAACAATAATTGTGGTTTTGCCATCCCACGGTAAAAAATCTCTATTATTCAGCTTTTGGTAGTTTTTTCCGTAAAGGAAAACATTAGTGTCTCCTGACTGTTGTGACACAAAAATATATCTGTTGAAAATAGTCTTGTGTAGGCCCGATATCCCAGTGTGATTTCGCAGTTCCCCGGGTCATATCGCTGTACTATCCAGTTTTGGGCCTTTGCTATCTAAAAAAAAAGCAGTTTGAGTGTGTCGCTCACTGTTCAGCCACAAATATCTCTATTTAAAAAAGTGTGGTATACCCCAGTAAACAATAACTGTGGTTTTGCCATCCCACGGTAAAAAATCTCTATTATTCAGCTTTTGGTAGTTTTTTCCGTAAAGAAAAACAGTAGTGTCTCCTGACTGTTGTGAAACAACAATATATCTGTTGAAAATAGTCTTGTGTAGGCCCGACATCCCAGTGTGGTTTCGCAGTTCCACGGGTCAAATCGCTGTACTATCCAGTTTTGGGCCTTTGGTATCTAAAAAAAAAGCAGTTTGAGTGTGTCGCTCACTGTTCAGCTGCAAATATCTCTATTTAAAATAGAGTGGTATACCCCAGTAATCAATAACTGTGGTTTTGCCATCCCACGGTAAAAAATCTCTATTATTCAGCTTTTGGTAGTTTTTTTCCGTAAAGAAAAACAGTAGTGTCTCCTGACTGTTGTGACACAAAAATATATCTGTTGAAAATAGTCTTGTGTAGGCCCGACATCCCAGTGTGGTTTCGCAGTTCCACGGGTCAACTCACTGTACTATCCAGTTTTGGGCCTTTGGTATCTAAAGAAAAAGCAGTTTGAGTGTGTCGCTCACTGTTCAGCCGCAAATATCTCTATTTAAAAAAGTGTGGTATACCCCAGTAAAAAATAACTGTGGTTTTGCCATCCCACGGTACAAAATCTCTATTATTCAGCTTTTGTTAGTTTTTTCCATAAAGAAAAACAGTAGTGTCTCCTGACTGTTGTGACACAAAAATATATCTGTTGAAAATAGTCTTGTGTAGGCCCGACATCCCAGTGTGGTTTCACAGTTCCACGGGTCAAATCGCTGTACTATCCAGTTTTGGGCCTTTGGTATCTATAAAAAAAGCAATTTGAGTGTGTCACTCACTGTTCAGCCGCAAATATCTCTATTTAAAAATGTGTGGTATACCCCAGTAAACAATAACTGTGGTTTTGCCATCTCACGTTAAAAAATCTCTATTATTCAGCTTTTGGTAGTTTTTTCCGTAAAGAAAAACAGTAGTGTCTCCTCACTGTTGTGACACAAAAATATATCTGTTGAAAATAGTCTTGTGTAGGCCCGACATCCCAGAGTGGTTTCGCAGTTCCACGGGTCAAATCTCTGTACTATCCAGTTTTGGGCCTTTGGTATCTAAAAAAATGGCAGTTTGAGTGTGTCGCTCACTGTTCAGCCGCAAATATCTCTATTTAAAAAAGTGTGGTATACCCCAGTAAACAATAACTGTGGTTTTGCCATCCCACGGTAAAAAATCTCTATTATTCAGGTTTTGGTAGTTTTTTCCGTAAAGAAAAACAGTAGTGTCTCCTGACTGTTGTGACACAAAAATATATCTGTTGAAAATAGTCTTGTGTAGGCCCGACATCCCATTGTGGTTTCGCAGTTCCACGGGTCAAATCGCTGTACTATCCAGTTTTGGGCCTTTGGTATCTAAAAAAAAGCAGTTTGAGTGAGTCGCTCACTGTTCAGCCGCAAATATCTCTATTTAAAAAAGTGTGTTATACCCCAGTAAACAATAACTGTGGTTTTGCCATCCCACGGTAAAAAATCTCTATTATTCAGCTTTTGGTACTTTTTTTCCGTAAAGAAAAACAGTAGTGTCTCCTGACTGTTGTGACACAAAAATATATCTGTTGAAAATAGTCTTGTGTAGGCCCGACATCCCAGTGTGGTTTTGCAGTTCCACGGGTCAAATCACAGTACTATCCAGTTTTGGGCCTTTGGTATCTAAAAAAAAAGCAGTTTGAGTGTGTCGCTTACTGCTCAGCCGCAAATATCTCTATTTAAAAAAGTGTGGTATACCCCAGTAAACAATAACTGTGGTTTTGCCATCCCACGGTAAAAAATCTCTATTATTCAGCTTTTGGTAGTTTTTTCCGTAAAGGAAAACAGTAGAGTCTCCTGACTGTTGTGACACAAAAATATATCTGTTGAAAATAGTCTTGTGTAGGCCCGACATCCCAGTGTGATTTCGCAGTTCACCGGGTCAAATCGCTGTACTATCCAGTTTTGGGCCTTTGCTATCTAAAAAAAAAGCAGTTTGAGTGTGTCGCTCACTGTTCAGCCACAAATATCTCTATTTAAAAAAGTGTGGTATACCCCAGTAAACAATAATTGTGGTTTTGCCATCCCACGGTAAAAAATCTCTATTATTCAGCTTTTGGTAGTTTTTTCCGTAAAGGAAAACATTAGTGTCTCCTGACTGTTGTGACACAAAAATAAATCTGTTGAAAATAGTCTTGTGTAGGCCCGATATCCCAGTGTGATTTCGCTGTTCCCCGGGTCAAATCGCTGTACTATCCAGTTTTGGGCCTTTGCTATCTAAAAAAAAAGCAGTTTGAGTGTGTCGCTCACTGTTCAGCCACAAATATCTCTATTTAAAAAAGTGTGGTATACCCCAGTAAACAATAACTGTGGTTTTGCCATCCCACGGTAAAAAATCTCTATTATTCACCTTTTGGTATTTTTTTCCGTAAAGAAAAACAGTAGTGTCTCCTGACTGTTGTGACACAACAATATATCTGTTGAAAATAGTCTTGTGTAGGCCCGACATCCCAGTGTGGTTTCGCAGTTCCACGGGTCAAATCGCTGTACTATCCAGTTTTGGGCCTTTGGTATCTAAAAAAAAAGCAGTTTGAGTGTGTCGCTCACTGTTCAGCTGCAAATATCTCTATTTAAAATAATGTGGTATACCCCAGTAATCAATAACTGTGGTTTTGCCATCCCATGGTAAAAAATCTCTATTATTCAGCTTTTGGTTGTTTTTTCCGTAAAGAAAAACAGTAGTGTCTCCTGACTGTTGTGACACAAAATATATCTGTTGAAAATAGTCTTGTGTAGGCCCGACATCCGAGTGTGATTTCGCAGTTCACCGGGTCAAATCGCTGTACTATCCAGTTTTGGGCCTTTGCTATCTAAAAAAAAAGCAGTTTGAGTGTGTCGCTCACTGTTCAGCCACAAATATCTCTATTTAAAAAAGTGTGGTATACCCCAGTAAACAATAATTGTGGTTTTGCCATCCCACGGTAAAAAATCTCTATTATTCAGCTTTTGGTAGTTTTTTCCGAAAAGGAAAACATTAGTGTCTCCTGACTGTTGTGACACAAAAATATATCTGTTGAAAATAGTCTTGTGTAGGCCCGACATCCCAGTGTGGTTTCGCAGTTCCACGGGTCAAATCGCTGTACTATCCAGTTTTGGGCCTTTGGTATCTAAAAAAAAAGCAGTTTGAGTGTGTCGCTCACTGTTCAGCTGCAAATATCTCTATTTAAAAAAGTGTGGTATACCCCAGTAAACAATAACTGTGGTTTTGCCATCCCACGGTAAAAAATCTCTATTATTCAGCTTTTGGTAGTTTTTTCCGTAAAGAAAAACAGTAGTGTCTCCTGACTGTTGTGACACAAAAATATATCTGTTGAAAATAGTCTTGTGTAGGCCCGACATCCCAGTGTAGTTTCGCAGTTCCACGGGTCAAATCACTGTTCTATCCAGTTTTGAGCCCTTGGTGTCTAAAGAAAAAGCAGTTTGAGTGTGTCGCTCACTGTTCAGCCGCAAATATCTCTATTTAAAAAAGTGTGGTATACCCCAGTAAACAATAACTGTGGTTTTGCCATCCTACGGTAAAAAATCTCTATTATTCAGCTTTTGGTAGTTTTTTCCGTAAAGAAAAACAGCAGTGTCTCCTGACTGTTGAGACATAAAAATATATCTGTTTAAAATAGTCTTGTGTAGGCCCGACATCCCAGTGTGGTTTCGCAGTTTCACGGATCAAATCGCTGTACTATCCAGTTTTGGGCCTTTGGTATCTAAAAAAAAAGCAGTTTGAGTGTGTCGTTCACTGTTCAGCCGCAAATATCTCTATTTTAAAAAGTGTGGTATAACCCAGTAAACAATAGCTGTGGTTTTCCTCTTCCACATTTCTAATCTACTCTTTATTACCCTTTTTCCATTGATAGTGCAAGTGTAAGCTATTTTACTTCATTTACAATGGGCAAGGCGCGTGGCAATGGACGTGGAAGTGGACGTTCTGGTGATGGTTCGTGCAGAGGACGGGGCCGTGGCCAAGGTGAAAATGTGCCACATCCAACAGCCACATCTTCTCGATCCCACTTCTTGACCAAATTAATAGGGAAGCACAGAACAACACCAGTATTGAGAACTGATCAGTGTGAACAGGTTATTATTAAGTGGACTAGCCGTGAGTCTCGACCGCATACTCCTCCTCACCCTGATGCTCGTCGTCAGACAGCAAGTGTTCCCACACTTGGACACTCTGAAGAGCTGTTCACTGGTCCATTTCCATATTTGGGCCCCTCGCCTGATACGCTTGAAGTGGTGGAAGAGGAGATCCCATGTTGCGATGCCCAAATATTTGAACAGCCACGGCCACAGGAAGTCGACGTTGACAATCTGTCACAAGAGGTGGACGATGACGAGACACAATTGCCAGGAAGTGAGGAGGAGGATCGTGGTGCGCAAGTGGAAGAGGAGGAGGTGGTGGATGATCTAGTAACTGACCCAACGTGGAAGAAGGACATGCAGAGTGAGGCCAGCAGCACACAGGGGGAGGGAGGCAGAGTACCACAACAGGCAGGAAGAAGCAGTGTGGTGGCCACAGACAGAAGGCAGGCAACCGTTCCCCATAACACCAACACGAGGGCCGTTGCCAGTACAAGCGGTAGGTCTTCCAGAGTCTGGAATTTTTTTAAGGACTCTACTGATAACCCCAAAAAGGCCATATGTTCCACCTGCCATGCCAGCATCAGCAGGGGTGACAAAACGAGGTGCCTGACCACCACCAGCATGATCAGGCACATGGCAGCAAAGCACCCGACTTTGTGGGGCGAAACCCAGGGTCCACGACCAGTGTCAGCGGGTGTCACCACTGCTTCTTCCACTGTTGTGCGTGCAATAGAACCCCCTGTTGTGTGTGCAAGACAATCCCCTGTCCATACTGCATGTAAAGATGCCCCCTCCTCTCAGTCTTCACTTGTTATGGCAGTTTCTCAAGAAACAGCATCAACGTCCACGTCCACTTCCCACCGCAGCGTTTAATTGTCCATATCCCAGACCTTTGAACGAAAGCGGAAATTCGCAGCTGACGCCCCACAGTCCACAGTCCTAAATTCGCACATTTCACGACTGCTTGCATTGGAAATGCTGCCTTTTAGGCTGGTGGCGACGGAATCCTTCCGCAATCTTATGGCGGTGGCCATCCCTCGGTACTCGGTCCCCAGCCGACACTATTTTGCCCGGTGTGCCATCCCCGCACTACACAAGCACGTGTCCCAAAGCATCTGCCGTGCCCTCAACAACGCAGTTACTGGGAGAGTCCACCTGACAACGGACACGTGGACAAGTGCTTGTGGCCAGGGACGGTACATCTCTCTGACGGCACACTGGGTAAACATAGTGGAAGCCGGGACCCAGTCGGACCTTGGGACGGAACACATCCTCCCCACACCGAGTATTGCGGGCCCTATGTCAGTCAGAGTTGCCCCCACAGTGTACAGCTCCTGCGCATCCTCCTCCTCCTCCTCATGTTCAGCCTCCATCTCAGATATCACCACATCAGTTACAAGCTGGAAGCATTGCAATACTGCCTCCGCCAAGCGGCAACAGACTGTGCTGAAACTCATAAGCTTAGGTGATAAACCTCACACTGCTTGTGAGTTGTGGACAGCTGTGAAAGAGCAGGCAGATCTGTGGCTGAGACCGCTGAACCTACATCCCGGCATGGTCATGTGTGACAATGGCCGCAACCTGGTGGCGGCTCTGAGGCGAGGTGAGATCACACACGTACCATGCCTGGCTCATGTGCTTAACCTAGTGGTTCAGCGGTTTCTTAAATCGTACCCCGAGTTGCCAGATCTGCTCATGAAAGTACGCTGCCTGTCAGCTCATTTTCGCAAGTCGGCTACAGCTTCCGCAGCCCTTGCTGTGTTGCAGCAGCGTTTGCAGCTTCCAGCACACCGACTGGTCTGTGATGTCCCCACACGTTGGAACTCTACCCTCCACATGTTGCAAAGGATTTGAGAGCAGAAGAGAGCAGTTGTGGAGTACCAGCTGCAACAAGGCCGTCGATATTCAGGTCAGACTCCACACTTAAGACCTCAGGAGTGGACCTGGATGTCTGACATATGTACCATCCTGACAAACTTTGAGTAGGCCACCAAGATGGTGAGTGGCGTTGACGCCATCATTAGTGTCAGCATCCCACTTGTCTGTCTTTTGCAACGCTCTCTGCAGAGAATTAAAGAGGAGGCATTGCAGCCAGAGTATGATGAGATGGATCAAGAAGCCGTAGCGGGCGATTACACACAGCCCAGCCTCATCTCATCCCAACGTGCATTGAGGGACAATGAGGGAGAGGAGGAGGAGGAGGAAGAACAGGAGCTGCTATCATGCGTTGTAGACGGTAGTACCTGTACAAGTGTCATACCGTCGGTTCAGCGTGGGTGGCCTGAGGACAGGGGGGAGGAGGAAGAGGAGGAGGAGGAGGAAGAGGAGGAGGAGGAGGAGAGCATGGTCAGTCGTCATCTTGGTGAGGACACGGAAATCTTGCCCGTTACCTGTCTGGCACGCATGGCTGACTTTATGTTACGCTGCCTTAACCGTGACCCTCGCATTGTCAAAATGTTGGGTGACAGTCATTACTGGTTGGTGACACTTGTAGACCCACACTACAAGGAGAACTTTCACTCTCTTATTCCTGAGGTGGAGAGGTCTACAAAAATGGGGCAATACCAGAAGGCCCTTGCTGCAGAACTCTTAAAAAAATTCCCATCTGAACACGCTAGCGGCAGAGGTCACAGTTCGTTGCCCAACCAAGGCATACAGGCGAGAGAGATGCAACTCCAATCCAGCAGAGGCAGGGGAACACTGTCAACGTTCTGGGACAGTTTTCTGACACCCGCCCAGCTTACAGGCCCTGAGGCGCGGGGTACTCTCACAAGGAGTGGAAAGTTTCAAAAGATGGTGAGGGAGTACCTTGCCGATCGTACCAGCGTCCTCCGTGATTCCTCTGTGCCTTTTAATTATTGGGTATCCAAGCTGGACACTTGGAATGAACTTGCTCTGTACGCCTTGGAGGTCCTGGCCTGCCCTGCCGCTAGCGTGTTATCGGAGCGTGTTTTTAGTGCCGCTGGGGGAATTATAACTGATAAGCGCACTCGCCTGTCAACTGACAATGCTGACAAGCTGACCATTATCAAAATGAACAAGGGCTGGATTGGGCCAGACTTCTCATCACCACCAAATGACAGCAGAGTAACATAAAGTCAAATCCACTGTGTTATTTCGGGAGGTGTATTCACATGCACCGCTTCACACCCACACATGGGTATATGCTTCCTCGTTTCGGCTGTTTAATCTTCTTCTCCTTATCCTCAGCCTCCACCACCACTATACCACCAGGGTGCCAGCATTGCAAGGTCCTCCGTCCTTATTTTTGGCAGCTTTTGCTTGCAAGGCATAAGCAAATACTATGGGACACCCACTCCCCAATAATGGGACTTATGTTTGTAATATGCTGTACTGCATGGCTCTTGTAAGGGGCATTGCAAGTTGCTCCGTCCTAATTTTTGGCAGCTTTTGCTGGGAAAGCATAAGCAAATACTATGGGACACCCACTCCCCAATAATGGGACTTATGTTTGTAATATGCTGTACTGAATGGCTCTTGTAAGGGGCATTGCAAGTTGCTCCGTCCTAATTTTTGGCAGCTTTTGCTTGGAAAGCATAAGCAAATACCATGGGACACCCACTCCCCAATAATGGGACTTATGTTTGTAATATGCTGTACTGAATGGCTCTTGTAAAGGGCATTGCAAGTTGCTCCGTCCTAATTTTTGGCAGATTTTGCTTGGAAAGCATAAGCAAATACCATGGGACACCCACTCCCCAATAATGGGACTTATGTTTGTAATATGCTGTACTGCATGGATCTTGTAAGGGGCATTGCAAGTTGCTCCGTCCTAATTTTTGGCAGCTTTTGCTTGGAAAGCATAAGCAAATACTATGGGACACCCACTCCCCAATAATGGGACTTATGTTTGTAATATGCTGTACTGCATGGCTCTTTTAAGGGGCATTGCAAGTTGCTCCATCCTAATTTTAGGCAGCTTTTGCTTGGAAAGCATAAGCAAATACTAAGGGACACCCACTCCCCAATAATAGGACTTATGTTTGTAATATGCTGTACTGCATGGCTCTTGTAAGGGGCATTGCAAGTTGCTCCGTCCTAATTTTTGGAAGCTTTTGCTTGGAAAGCATAAGCAAATACTATGGGACACCCACTCCCCAATAGTGGGACTTATGTTTGTAATATGCTGTACTGCATGGCTCTTGTAAGGGGCATTGCAAGTTGCTCCATCCTAATTTTTGGCAGCTTTTGCTGGGAAAGCATAAGCAAATACTATGGGACCCCCACTCCCCAATAATGGGACTTATGTTTGTAATATGCTGTACTGCATGGCTCTTGTAAGGGGCATTGCAAGTTGCTCCGTCCTAATTTTTGGCAGCTTTTGCTGGGAAAGCATAAGCAAATACTATGGGACACCCACTCCCCAATAATGGGACTTATGTTTGTAATATGCTGTACTGCATGGCTCTTGAAAGGGGCATTGCAAGTTGCTCCATCCTAATTTTTGGCAGCTTTTGCTGGGAAAGCATAAGCAAATACTATGGGACACCCACTCCCCAATAATGGGACTTATGTTTGTAATATTCTGTACTGCATGGCTCTTGTAAGGGGCATTGCAAGTTGTTCCGTCCTAATTTTTGGCAGCTTTTGCTGGGAAAGCATAAGCAAATACTATGGGACACCCACTCCCCAATAATGGGACTTATGTTTGTAATATGCTGTACTGCATGGCTCTTGTAAGGGGCATTACAAGTTGCTCAATCCTACTTTTTGGCAGCTTTTGCTGGGAAAGCATAAGCAAATACTATGGGACACCCACTCCCCAATAATGGGACTTATGTTTGTAATATGCTGTACTGCATGGCTCTTGTAAGGGGCATTGCAAGTTGCTCCGTCCTAATTTTTGGCAGCTTTTGCTGGGAAAGCATAAGCAAATACTATGGGACACCCACTCCCCAATAATGGGACTTATGTTTGTAATATGCTGTACTGCATGGCTCTTGTAAGGGGCATTGCAAGTTCCTCCATCCTAATTTTTGGCAGCTTTTGCTTGGAAAGCGTAAGCAAATACTATGGGACACCCACTCCCCAATAATGGGACTTATGTTTGTAATATGCTGTACTGCATGGCTCTTGTAAGGGGCATTGCAAGTTGCTCCGTCCTAATTTTTGGCAGCTTTTGCTTGGAAAGCATAAGCAAATACCATGGGACACCCACTCCCCAATAATGGGACTTATGTTGGTAATATGCTGTACTGCATGTGACGCGCCCCCTGGGCCGTGTGTACACGTGTGAGGGATACCCGGTGCCGGGTCTCTGGGGTCTGTAGTCTCCATGACGGTGACCCGGTCCCATGGCTCAGGCTGGTAAAACCAGTGGCAGTCTTTCTTAGGTTTTGAGGTTAATTGTCCGACTGCGCCACCCGTGGATTGCGGTCAGGGAGTACCACCGCTGCGAGGCAGACCGCTGAGGCTGGTTTTGTGTGCGCAGCATAGAATGGGATAACTCCCCTCGGGAGGAGTATAGCCTCAGGGCAGTGAGTGTGGATGATGGGGGTGATGGTGCACGAGCGCAGCAGGAATGACTCAGAGTCTTTGCAGTGCAGTTCAGGGTCTTTACTGATGATTATAAGGTAGACCTTCCCAGGAGTACTGGCTAGCATAAGAGGCCTGGTCAGTCTGTGAGCAAGCTGGAGTTCCCCTGGCCAGGTGGAGTTGTAGGCCTCCCCGTCTGTCTGCACTCTTCCTGGCTACCTTGCTGTAAGCGGGTAGAAGTAGCCCACATCCCTGAGTGTACCGTGTAGTGCTCACCCGTATGGCTGGTGACTTGGGGCCTTCTGCTAGCCTCCGCTCCACGATGGCGGTGCTGGTCCCTTGCTTGTGACTGAGCCTCCGGGCTTCTATGGCCAGAGGACCTGAAATCCCCTGCTAGCTGGTTTCTGCTGCTGGATATATAAGTCCTCACAGCTTCGGACTCCGGTGTCCGGTTCCTATTGTCTTCTGCCAGGGCGAGCTCTGCTCAGCTTCCAGACCCTGGTCTTTAGCTCCTAGCTCCTACAGAACTTCTTGCTGTTACTTTCCCTTGCTCTCACTCTGAGTCTGACTGTTCTCTGACTCACTCAACCCCGCCCCAGATCCAGTTTATAAGGGCAGAATTCTCCCCTCCCAGGATTGGGGCAGGAGGATGTTGCATGTTTAAGGGATCCTGACCAGGAAACCTCCCACTTGCTCTCCGACCTAATATCTCTATTACTGTGGTGACCAGACCCCTGGGGTGCCACACATGGCTCTTGTAAGGGGCATTGCAGTTCCTCATAATTTTTGGAAAGCCTTTCATTCACTGCTTAGGCCAACAGTGCACGGGAGACCCAGTTGCTATAAATGGAAAAAAAGGTTTAGTTAACTCCCTCTGACCTCCATGTCATTTCCAAGGGGCATTCGAGTGGCTCGAAATTTTTGGTAGGCATTGCACTCACTGTATGCCCTATAACTGTGTAGCCGAACCGCTCCTTTAGTTACAGAAACATATCCTACAAGACATATCTGGTTGACTGGCCTGATATTGATGTGAATGGTCCCTGTTCCTCCTGCTCTTTCTCCTTTGCCACTACCTCATCCATCATTTATCACCTGAAGCTTTGTTTTAATGGGAGTCATAGAACTTGGATAGTAGCAGGAAAACATCCAGCAATCCTCGGAGGAGGTAGGATATGTGCCAAAACGCTGACCACCTCCGGCCTAGCCGCTACTACATACATGCGCTTGCATTACAACAAAACAAAGCAGATGCTAACTTCTATCATCCTCATCATGCTCCTCACCTTGGCACTCTCAACTCCCCTGCTGGAGAAGCCAGGGCCCACCGGAGGAGTCTGATAGTCCGGTGGGCTCGGCCAATGCTGCCCTAAAGCAGGCCAGGCTAAGAAAAGTGTGGGAAAGGTTACTGGGACAAATAGGGGTGGCTGGGGACCGAGTATGGACACCCGGCCACCCCCTGGAGGCTGAGGAGCAAGCGGGGACACCCGGCCACCAGGCGGCTGGGGACTGAGTATGGATTCCAGGCCGCCAACACAGCCATGACGTGGTGGCCAGATTCCGCCTCCACATGCCTAAAAGGCCCAATTTCAAGTTCAAGCAAGCAAGCAGTATGGTATTGCAGCCTGGGGGTGGGTGGGTGGCAGGCTGCATACTTGAGCTTGTATTGCAAGGAATGGGGGAGGTACAATTGAACACTGCCCTGGGACTAGAACTTGCATGGGGATAGTTGCAAGACTGCATCTTCTGATGCGGTAAGGATCACTTATGATGGGCACACTTTTAGACAGTGACCTGGGAGTCAGAGATGCTTCCAGGGGTCTTCCCCATGCTGTTCCCTTGTCTTTTAAGCACTTTATGCATGTGTCACACAGCACATGGCCAGATAAGGTTGTAAAATGTTAAAATGACATTTCACGGTGAATGCATTTGTCATAGTTGAAAGCAATACAAAAGTGCAAAAACGCATAAAAAATGCTACTTGTGAACATAGCCAAAGGTGTGGAGGAGTATTTTTGTTTTTGGTCATTTATTTTAACTTATACACAAGTCTTTACCCTGGAAATGATGTTCCTTAACATATTTCACAGAAAAAAAGTTTCACTTTTGTTTTTGAACGTTTTATTGTGAGCCTGTAAAAGTGACTTAATACCTCTGACCACGTTGTTGACAGCAGTGACCTGGGGGTCAGAAATGCTTCCTGGGGCGATCCCCATGCTGCCCCCATGTCATTTGAGCACTGTCACTATCGTTTTGGGCACTTGTTAGGCTTTTAAATGACTGCCGGGGGTGCCACCGCAAAAACCTCGGGTCTCCCATAGACTAACATTGGGCTCACTGCTCGGGTCGAGCACCCGAGTATCACGGCGAGCTCGGCCCGAGCTTCGAGCACCCGAGCATTTTAGTGCTCGCTCAACACTAGTAATTATGAATCCTGCAGAAGGAAAAACTATAATAATGCAGTCTATAAGTCATGTAATGACCCTGAACAGTATTATTTTGCTTTTACACACATGGAAAGTCACCTACAGATTAAAGACAGGTACAATTTAAACACATTGGCATTTTCTAGGAATCCATTAGTATGTCTTAGTAACTGGCTATGCAAAAGGAAGCCCAGCACCTTCCCATTTGATGTTCAACTTGACTCTTCTACTTACATGAAGTGGTCGGCATTAGTTGCGTCACCGGAGTTAAAGAGGTTGGGACATAAAATACATTTATCATCTATCCACAGGGTAGGTGTTAAATGTATTATTGGTGGAACCCAAAAAGCACAAGAACAAGTGTCCATGTTCTCAGTTTAAATAGAGATGTTTTTCAAGACATGCTAGGCATTTAATGACATTCAGTGTCTTTGAGACAGACTAAAATAGACAAGAAGAAGTCATGAACATGACTGTGTTTCTGGCACTGCATGATGGAGATTGGCAAGTATATTGCTATGTTACTTTCAAGTAATTTTTCAGAATAAGCTGTCCTATGTGTACATGAGGAATAACACAAATACCAGTCATTACATGACTTGTATCTTTCATTTTTACCAGTTTTCACATCTGCAGGCAATATCTCTTAATTTGCAATCCACTCTGAACTGGTGGGAGGATAAAAGTAGCTGTAATGTCTAGTGATGAGCGAGCACTAAAATGCTCGGGTACGCGGTGCTCGGGTCGAGCAAATTCGAATACTTGGGTGCTCGACCCGAGCAACGAGCCCACTGTAAGTCTATGGGAAACTCGAGCATTTTTCAGGTGGCTCCCCCCGGCGGTCTGCAGGGGGCCTAAAAATTGCCCATATCGATGGGAACAGTGCTCAAATGACATGGGAACAGCATGGGGAAGACCCCTGGAAGCATTTCTGACTTCCAGGTCACTTCTGTCAACAACGTTGTCAGAGGTATTACGCCACTTTTACAGACTCACACTAAAACATGCAAAAAACGAAACCAAAATGGATTTTCCTGGCAAATATATTAAGGAACATCCTTTCCAGGGTAATGACTTGTATATAAGGCAAAATAAATAACCAAAACCAAAAATACTCCTCCACACCTTGGGCTATGTTCACACGTAGCGTTTTTGATGCATTTTTGTACTTTTGCATTGCTTTCAACAAAGACAAATGCATTCACTGGGAAATGTCATTTTAACATTTTACAACCTTATCTGGCCATGTCGTGTGTGGCACATCATCAGACACATGAATACAGTGCTGAAAAGACAGGGAAACAGCATTGGGAATACCTCTGGAAGCATTTATGACTCCAAGGTCATTACCTAAAAGTGTGCCCATCATAAGTGATCCTTGGCGCATGCGAAGATGCCTCCCGCCATGCACCTATCGTTGCAGACTTGAAACGATCACCATTCACGTCCTTGTCCCAGTGCAGCATTCAGTTGTCCCTACCCCATTCCGTGGAATGCAAGCGCAAGTATGCAGCCAGCCACCCACCCACCGAGATGCTGCAATTCTATACTGCCAAATTTTTGACAGCTGCTTACACTTGAAATGTGGCCTTTTAGGCTCGTGGAGGCGGAAGCTTTTCATAACCTCATGCCGGCTGCGACCGGGTGTCCATACTTGGTCCCCAGTCGCCACTGTAGCATCGGTGTCTCTGCCCCGTTCTAGGCAGAGACGCCGTCTCTCTCACCTCCCCGCTCCTGGCGCGGCGTCCTCCAGCGCTTCTCTCCCCGCTGCTTCCGGCACGCGCTCCTTCCCCGGCAGTGTGCTTAGGGCGCGCGCGCGCGCTCCCCCTCTCTTAAAGGGACCGCGCGCGCCGTCCTAAGGAGTCCCCGGCCAATTGCCGGAGGACCTCCAATATAAAAGGCACCTCCTCCAAAATGGAGGTGCCCGAGCAATGTTGTAGCACTGTTCACTACTCTGCTTCAGCCCTCAGGTCCCGTTGCCAGTTACCTGCCAGATACCTGCCAGATTCCTGCCAGTCTGCTGTCTAATTCCTGCCTGATATCCTGCTACCTGCCTGCTAGCCTGAGGTCCGACGGTCTGCCTTCCAACTTCTGTCAGTCTGTCTAAGGACCAGCCTGCCCGCTCACCTGGGAGCGCACATCTTCTACCTGCCTGCTTGCCTGAGGTCCGACGGTCTGCCTTCCAACTCCTGTCAGTCTGTCTAAGGACCAGCTTGCCCGCTCACCTGGGAGCGCTCATCTGCTGCCTGTCTGCTAGCCTACCAGGAGGCTCTGCCGTCACGTGCTGTGACCACCCGCCTGTCCAGAGACTCCTGCCCGCTCACCTGGGAGCGCTCATCTGCTACCTGTCTGTAGGTCTTCCTGGAGGCTCCGCCGTCACATGCTGTGACCACCCGATTATCCAGAGACTCTCGCCTGCTCACCTGGGAGCTCACGTCTATCATCTGCCGCCACAGGTCGTACCAATCCTTTACCCAGTGACTGCCCCGGTCACTTGCCGTGACCTCCTGCCCGTTCATCCAGAGACTGCCTCGGTCACTTGCCGTGACCTCCTGCCCGTTCATCCAGAGACTGCCCCGGTCACTTGCCGTGACCTCCTGTCCGTTCATTCAGAGACTGTCCCAGTCACCTGCTGTGACTGCCTGCCCGTCTACCCTGGTCGCCACCCGCTCCCTTACAAGGACCGCCCCCTTGTATAGTAGCTCAGAGGTTCCGCCTCCCAGACCCGTTACAGTTTGCTCGAGCCATGGAACCCGGTGGCACCCAAGCTCCTTCGCTCTTGGACCTGTGTCATGAACTGTCCCGTCAGAGGTCCCAACAGGAGTCCATCCTGGGTCACCTGCGGAATGTCAATTCTCGCCTGGACACTCTGACTGCTCTGCCTGCAACCACCGCCAGTGCCATGACTCGCAATCCGGCAGCTCCACTGCCCACTAATAACATGGTATCCTACCCCGGACCCCGGCTTTCTGCACCTCCTCGTTTCGGAGGCGACTCCGCCCAGGCTCGGGGCTTCATAAATCAGTGCACCCTGCACTTTGAACTCCTGTCTCACCAATTTAACTCCGACCGGGCCAAAATTGCCTTCATCATGTCCCATCTCACCGGAGAGGCCCTGGCCTGGCTAAATCCTCTATGGGAGAGAGGAGACCCCCTGGTGTCCGACTTGCCTGCCTTTCTCACGGCTTTCCGGAAAGTCTTCAACGAACCCGGACGGAAGACCTCATCCGCATCATCTCTGCTACGCCTCCGTCAGGGAAGTCTCACCGTGGGCCAATATGCCATACGGTTCCGTACCCTTGCCTCGGAGCTGGCCTGGGAAAATGACGCTTTGGTTTCCGTCTTCTGGGAGGGTCTGTCCGGCCGTATTAAAGATGAACTTGCCGGTCGGGACATTCCTACCACTCTCGATGACCTAATAACTCTTGCCACCCGGATTGACCTGCGGTTCCAGGAGCGTGCCAAAGAGGTCACCCGTGAGAGGAGGTTTCCACGTCTAGCTCCTACTTTTCAGAAACCCGTCACTCCCTCCGTCTCTCCTCAGCTACACTCTCCTGAGCCTATGCAGGTCGACCAGACCAAGATGGTCGGTTCTCGCCAAGAATCTCGCCGAGCCGAGGGAAGCTGTTTCTATTGTGGCAGTATGAAGCAATTCATCCGTTCTTGCCCGGAAAAGCCGGGAAACGCCAGTGTCTAGGACCACTCGGAGAGGTCGTCCTAGACAAAAGTAAGCCCTCTCCGTCTCTGACCTTACCGGTCTCTATTGCTTGGGGAGAAAACCGTCTCTTTGAACTCGCCCATCTGGATTCTGGAGCTGCTGGAAACCTCATCTCCCAGTCTCTGGTAGAGAGATACCATATTCCCACCAAGTCCCTGGCTGAACCATTGTCAGTCGCCTCCGTGGATGGAAGACTTCTCTCGGAGACCATCCTGCTCGTCACCGAACCCATAACCCTGCAGGTGGGAATGCTGCACTCTGAGGAGATCTCATTCCATGTGCTGTCCGGACTTTCTCACTCCCTCTTGCTAGGTCTACCTTGGCTCCAGACACATGAACCCGTATTGAACTGGCGGTCCGGTGAAGTACTCCGATGGGGTCCTGACTGCCATAGGACCTGCCCGGTCCCGGTCCTTCCACTTCGCCCTCAGCCTACTCCAGCTAACTTACCTGGTCTCCCGGCTCCCTACTGGCCCTATGCGAACGTCTTCGGTAAGAAGGAAGCTGAGACGTTGCCACCCCATAGGCCATACAATTGCCCGATCGACCTGGTTCCTGGCACCACTCCTCCCCGTGGGCGTATCTACCCGTTGTCTGCAGCCGAGACCCGAGCCATGTCTGAGTACATTGAAGAGAATCTGGCTAGGGGATTTATCCGAAAATCTACCTCCCCGGCTGGAGCCGGATTCTTCTTTGTCAAAAAGAAAGACGGCTCGCTACGTCCCTGTATTGACTACAGAGGACTCAATCTCATCACGGTAAAAAACAAATATCCCCTGCCACTCATCTCGGAATTGTTTGACCGTCTCAAGGGCGCCAGGATCTTCTCCAAGCTTTATCTACGAGGAGCGTATAATCTGGTCCGTATCCGTCAAGGAGACGAGTGGAAGACGGCATTCAATACCCGGGACGGTCACTACGAGTACCTTGTGATGCCCTTCGGTCTCTGTAATGCTCCCGCGGTCTTTCAGGAACTAGTCAACGACATCTTCCGTGACCTCCTGTACTCCTGCGTAGTGGTATACCTGGACGATATCTTGGTCTTCTCTCCGGATCTCCCCACACACCGGAGGGATGTTCATCAGGTCCTGCTTAGGCTTCGGCAGAACCACCTTTACGCCAAATACGAGAAGTGCCTCTTCGATCAGACCTCCCTTCCGTTCTTGGGCTATGTCATCTCCCAAACAGGTCTGCAAATGGATCCCGAGAAGCTCTCTTCCGTTCTAAAATGGCCTCGTCCTGAAGGTTTGAAGGCGAAACAGCGATTCCTGGCTTCGCTAATTATTATCGTCTTTTCATCCCACACTTCTCGTCTCGGACTGCTCCCATATCTGCACTTACCCGTAAGGGGGCTAACCCCAGGACATGGTCGCCTGAAGCCGAGGAGGCCTTCCTTTCCCTAAAGAAAGCCTTCGCCTCTGCTCCCGTCCTGCACCGTCCGGACTGTAATAAACAATTCTACCTAGAGGTTGATGCCTCCTCCTCCGGAGCCGGAGCGGTGCTCACCCAGAAGTCTTCTACCGGGAGAATGGTAACGTGCGGCTTCTTCTCCAAAATCTTCTCCTCGTCGGAGCGCAACTACTCCATTGGAGACCGGGAATTGCTAGCCATCAAATTGGCACTGGGAGAGTGGCGCTATCTGCTTGAAGGGGCTCTCTACCCGGTAATTATCTACACGGATCACAAAAACCTGGCATATCTCCAAAATGCCCAGAGACTCAATCCTCGCCAGGCCCGGTGGTCGTTGTTTTTTGCCCGCTTCGACTTCATTCTTCATTTCCGTCCGGCGGACAAGAACGTCAAAGCTGATGCCTTGTCCCGGTCCTTCCTGTCCTCCGATCAAGAAGAGGAACCTACGCACATCATCGACTCCTCCAAGGTGATGAATGTGGCCCCCTTGGATCTGACTCGTCTTCCACCCGGTAAGACGTTCGTAGCTGTGCCAGATCGGGAGAGGGTTCTTCGCTGGGGACATTCTTCTAAACTAGCTGGCCATGCTGGCCAAAAGAAGACCTTCCAACTTATTACCCGGCATTACTGGTGGCCTACCCTGCGTAAGGACGTGGTAGACTTCGTCGCGGCCTGTTCATCCTGTGCCCGTAACAAAGTTCCCCGACATCTACCTGCCGGCCATCTCCTGCCCCTTCCCGTACCTGCTGCTCCTTGGCAACACATCGCTATGGACTTTATCACCGACCTTCCAGTTTCTGCCGGTTGTACTGTCATTTGGGTTGTCGCTGACCGTTTTTCTAAGATGGCCCACTTCATTCCCCTGCCTGGTCTTCCGTCTGCACCCGAGCTGGCTAAAGACTTTATCCGCCACATCTTCCGTCTCCATGGTCTGCCCCTCCACATCGTGTCGGATCGTGGGGTTCAGTTCACCTCTCGCTTCTGGAGAGCCACATGTAAGCTGATGGACATTACCCTGGATTTCTCCTCCGCTTACCACCCTCAGTCCAATGGTCAAGTGGAGCGGATCAATCAGATCTTGTCCAGCTACCTCCGGCACTTCGTTGATGCTCACCACTCGGACTGGGTGGATCTCCTACCATGGGCCGAGTTCTCTTATAACAACCATGAGAGCGAGTCCTCTTCCAAATCCCCGTTCTTTATAGTCGGTGGCCAACATCCCCGGATTCCACTTCCTGTCTCCGTTTCTGTGGACAACCCTGCTGCGGAGTCTCTTGTCAGCGAATTTTCTACTATTTGGGAGAGCACCAGGTCCGCTCTTCTTCTCTCCTCTGAGCGGATGAAGAGATATGCTGATAAGAGACGTCTGGATCCGCCCCAATTCCGTCCGCGGGACAAGGTTTGGCTCTCATCCAAACATGTGCGGCTCAAAGTGCCCTCCTACAAGTTGGGTCCTCGATTCATCGGCCCCTTCGAAGTCTCAGGCAAATTAACCCTGTGGCCTACAAATTAAAACTCCCGGCCACCCTACGGATCCCCAACTCCTTCCACGTATCTCTCCTCAAACCCGTTGTCTTTAACTTTTTTCCAAAAATCCAGGTGCACCTCCTGTTATGTTCTGCTACCAAAGCTAAGGAAAGAGAGGAGATCTGTCCCTACTATAGGACTCAGCTGAATCCCTACGATGTAACAGGGAACCTGATCCTGCGATCAGACCTGCTAAAGTCCTAATCTAGTCTGTACGGAGACCTATAGATGTGGGGAGGGAATCCCTACAAGTACTAAGGACTGGGAGGAATATGGGACACCTCCTAACAGAAATAGTAGCAGACAGACGAACAAACAAAATAGATAGAACATAGAGGTCCGTAGACCAAGCAAACTAACAGAGCTAGATACAGAGCACAGGCTAGCTAGAAAGTAGATATACAATGAAGTCCAGCAAAGCCAGAAGGGCGGAGCAGGATTAAATAGGCCAACAAGGTCATGTGACCAGCAAAGGAAAAAAAACCTAACAGCAAGGTTCTAACAGTACCCCCCCTTCTAAGAGGATCCTCCGGATCCCCTAGGACCAGGCTTATCAGGAAATCTCCTGTGAAACGCTCTGATAAGTCTGGACGCGGAAACATCATCTGACCTCACCCAAGAGTTATCCTCGGGTCCGAAACCTTTCCAGGCCACAAGATACTGCAAACTACCTCTATACCGTCTAGAGTCAAGGATGCGAGAAATTTCATATTCCCCGTCCTCCACCACCGGAGGAACAGAGGCAGAGGCGTCACCATCCGACACAACAGCTTTTTTTAACAGAGAGACATGAAAGACCGGATTAATTCTCCAGGAGGTAGGAACCTCCAACCTAACAGCAGATTGGTTGACAACCTGAAGCACCTTAAAGGGCCCTACAAACTTGGGACCCAATTTCTTAGAAGGAATCCTCAACCGCAGATTCCTAGAGGACAACCAAACCATGTCACCAACAGCGAACAAAACCTCCTGTCGTTTCCTATCAAAGTAGTCTTTAGATTTTCTGTTGGCCTCCTGAAGATTACCACGCACATCCGTCCAAACTCTTTCCAAATCACCGGAAAAATTCTCCTCCTCAGGCACGGCAGATCCCAACTTGGAGAACGACCCAAACGACGGATGTCTCCCAGAACAACAAAAAAAAGGCGAACAACCAGCAGAAGAAGATGTATGATTGTTCAGAGCAAATTCGGCAAGTGGCAGAAACTCAGACCACCCCTCTTGATTGTCTGCCACAAAACAACGCAAGAACTGCTCAACATCCTGGTTTTTCCTTTCTGTCTGGCCATTAGATTCAGGATGATATCCGGACGAAAACGACAAATGAATTCCCAACCTGTCACAAAAGGCACGCCAAAAACGAGCCACGAACTGAGGACCCCTATCAGAAACAATGTCAGTAGGAACGCCATGAAGTCTGACAATTTCCTTGACAAAGGCCTTAGCGAGAGTTTTAGCGCAGGGCAGTTTGACGAAGGGAACCAAGTGACACATCTTGCTAAAACGGTCCACGACCACCCAGATGACAGTAAAACCCTCAGAGGGGGGAAGGTCAGTTATAAAGTCCATAGCCAAATGTGTCCAAGGAGCACTGGGGACCTCCAAAGGACAAAGTAACCCCGCAGCAGGAGTATGTGAGGACTTAGATCTAACACATATAGTACATTGGCGCACCCACTTAATGACTTCCTTCTGCCATCCAGGCCACCAAAAACTGCGACCCACCAGTCTCTTGGTCTCAGAGATTCCGAGATGACCTGCCAACCGAGATTCGTGACACTCAAACAAATCTCTCCTAAAGGTCCCAGGCACAAACAACCTCCCATGAGGAGTGTTAGAAGGGGCATTCTCCTGAGCTTTAAGAATCTCATCTTCCAAAACGGAGTCTAAAGCAGCTATCACAACACCTTCTTGTAAAATGTTTTCCTCTTTCTCAGCACCGACTATGGGAGAAAAACTGCGAGACAAGGCATCCGCCTTAACATTCTTAGTACCAGGGATGTAAGTAACGGAGAAATTAAACCGCGAGAAAAACAGTGCCCACCTAGCCTGACGGGCATTCAGGCGCTTGGCAGCATCAAGATATATCAGATTTTTATGATCCGTAAGAACCTGAACGGGAAATTCCGCACCTTCCAAGAAGTGGCGCCAGTGTTCAAATGCGAGTTTAATAGCCAATAATTCCCGATTACCAATATCGTAATTCAATTCAGTCTCCGAAATTTTTTTTGAAAAAAAGGCATAGGGATGTAATCCATCCCCGTTATCCTGAGACAATACTGCGCCAACCCCCACAGAGGAAGCATCAACCTCAACCAAAAACGGCCTAGTAACATCAGGCTGCATAAGGATGGGAGCAGAGGTGAACCTCTCCTTGAGATACACAAAAGCTTCAATGGCCTCAGAAGACCACTGAACCGCATCAGCACCTTTCCTGGTGAGATCAGTCAGAGGTTTGACAATACTAGAAATTTTTTTTATGAATTTTCTATAGTAATTGGCGAAACCCAAAAACCTCTGTATCGATTTCAAACCAATAGGCCTAGGCCATTCCTGCACAGCCTGAACCTTAACCGGATCCATCTCAAAACCTTTGCTGGAGATAATGTAGCCCAAAAAACTAATTCTCTGTACAGCGAACTCACATTTCTCCAGCTTAGCAAAAAGCGAATTGTCCATTAATAACTGTAATACCTCACGCACGCTCCGCCAATGAGACTCCAGATCTGGCGAATAAATCAAAATGTCATCCAAATACACAACCACATTTTTACCGATCAAAGGTCTAAGGATGTCATTAATCAGATTCTGAAAAAATGCAGGAGCATTAGTAAGACCAAAAGGCATAACCAGATTCTCAAAATGACCCACAGGAGTGTTAAAAGCAGTCTTCCATTCATCACCCTCCTTCATGCGCAACAGATTGTATGCCCCCTTAAGGTCAATTTTAGAGAACCACTTGGCCCCCAATAACTGGTTAAACAGATCAGGAATCAATGGCAGTGGGTAAGGATTGCGTACCGTAATTTTGTTAATCTCACGAAAATCCAGACAAGGACGTAAACCGCCGTCCTTTTTTTTTTACAAAAAAAAATCCAACCGCCACAGGAGACTTAGAGGGCCTAATGTGACCGGCGGCCAAACTTGTCTGTATGTATTCCTCCAAAGCCTTCCTCTCAGGAATAGTAAGGTTAAATAAACGACTTTTAGGAAGAGTCGCTCCAGGGACAAATTCAATAGAACAATCATAGTCTCTATGGGGAGGCAAAACCTGCGATTCTTTCTCAGAAAAAACTCTCCAAAAATCCTGAATAGGAACAGGCAATTCTCCCCTATCCAAAGCTGCAATACGCCCGTTACAACACTTGTCATAACATTTATGGCTCCAGGATTTAATTTCACTGGTAGACCAATCCAGTACAGGATTGTGAAATTTTAACCAGGGCAAACCCAATATTACTGGAGAAGGCAAGTTATTCAACACTACCAAATCCAATTTCTCATGGTGAACACCATTAATAGTGAGAGGAAATTCACTGACCTTGAGAGTAATATTCTTCAAAGGGGAGCCATCCACAGAAACCACAGCAATGGGGGATGATAAAGGTTCAGGTTTTAAATTGAGTTTTTCCACGAATCCCCCATCAATTACATTCAGTGTAGACCCGCAATCAACAAACACCCGAAATTCCATTAATTTTTCCTGAGCAATCGTGGAAGCAGCTAAAAATATACCCTTGGAATTTAAACAGGCAATACGGGCGTGACTGACCATTTTTTTTTCTTTCTTCATACGAAGCTCACAGCCTTTAATCAAATGACCAGATTTTCCGCAATAGAAACACAAGCCTTCCGAAAAACGACGGTCTTTTTCTTGAGAGCGAGGTGCCACCGATCCAATCTCCATCGATTCACCATTGTTAGTACACACATTATCATAACCAGAAACTGACATAGCAGAGGATTTGCTCTCATTAACCCTAGCACGCAGTCTTCTATCCACCCGTATAGCTAATTGCATAGCCTGTTGCAAATCCTCAGGTGTAGGATAAGCAATTAGCAGGTCTTTAACCCTTTCACTGAGCCCAGCAAGAAATAGACTTTTCAGAGCAGAATCGTTCCACCCTGTTTGAGTGGACCAACGACGAAAATGAGTACAATATTTTTCCACATTACCTGATCCTTGTTTTAAACGTCTCAACTCAGTCTCAGCTGATGCCACACGGTCAGGATCATCATATAATAATCCTAAAGCAGAAAAAAAACTATCCACTGATCTGAAGCATGTATCACTAGGTTGCAAAGAAAAGGCCCACTCCTGAGGCTCTTTGAGCAAAAGTGACATTATGAACCCTACGCGCTGGGATTCATCCCCAGAGGACTTGGGTCTCAAACGAAAATACAATAAGCAAGCATTTTTAAATGAAAAAAATTCTCGATGTTCACCAAAAAATAAATCCGGCAAACATACCTTAGGCTCCAAGAAATATGCTCCAGGACAGTTACTCAAGTGCTGATGGAGCTCGGCCACTTCCAGAGAGAGTCCCTGCAGGTGTTTAGCCAAATCCTGAACCGACACCATGATGGAACAAAAAAAAAAAAATCTTTCCTTAGAGAATTTGCAGGCTGGACTTACTGTTATGTTCTGCTACCAAAGCTAAGGAAAGAGAGGAGATCTGTCCCTACTATAGGACTCAGCTGAATCCCTACGATGTAACAGGGAACCTGATCCTGCGATCAGACCTGCTAAAGTCCTAATCTAGTCTGTACGGAGACCTATAGATGTGGGGAGGGAATCCCTACAAGTACTAAGGACTGGGAGGAATATGGGACACCTCCTAACAGAAATAGTAGCAGACAGACGAACAAACAAAATAGATAGAACATAGAGGTCCGTAGACCAAGCAAACTAACAGAGCTAGATACAGAGCACAGGCTAGCTAGAAAGTAGATATACAATGAAGTCCAGCAAAGCCAGAAGGGCGGAGCAGGATTAAATAGGCCAACAAGGTCATGTGACCAGCAAAGGAAAAAAAACCTAACAGCAAGGTTCTAACACCTCCTGCTCCGGTTTCCGCTGATGACATCTTTGAGGTAGAGAGTATTCTGGCCTCCAAGAGGGTAAGAGGAAAAACCTTTTTTCTGGTAGATTGGAAGAGGTTTGGTCCTGAGGAGAGAACTTGGGAACCCAGGGAGAACATCAACGCCCCGCTTCTCCTTGAGAAATTTCTTTCTGACCAAAAAAAGAGGGGGCCTAAAGGGGGGGTACTGTAGCATCGGCGTCTCTGCCCCGTTCTAGGCAGAGACGCCGTCCCTCTCACCTCCCCGCTCCTGGCGCGGCGTCCTCCAGCGCTTCTCTCCCCGCTGCTTCCGGCACGCGCTCCTTCCCCGGCAGTGTGCTTAGGGCGCGCGGGCGCGCGCTCCCCCTCTCTTAAAGGGACCGCGCGCGCCGTCCTAAGGAGTCCCCGGCCAATTGCCGGAGGACCTCCCATATAAAAGGCACCTCCTCCAAAATGGAGGTGCCCGAGCAATGTTGTAGCACTGTTCACTACTCTGCTTCAGCCCTCAGGTCCCGTTGCCAGTTACCTGCCAGATACCTGCCAGATTCCTGCCAGTCTGCTGTCTAATTCCTGCCTGATATCCTGCTTAGTGTTGAGCCACCCCCGTAGTGTTCGAGTTCGGTTCGGTTCGTCGAACACCCGTGTGTTCGCCGAACTGTTCGTCGAACTGTTCGTCGAACACCTTCGAACACCGTTAAAAACAATGGCAGGCAAACAAAAACACATAGAAACACATAGAAAACACCTTCAAAGGTGTCCAAAAGCAGACAAACTGCTCAGAAGACATAACTAACACATGGAAAAGTGACAAGTACATATAGTCATGCGAAAATAAAAGAGGTGGAGGAGTAAAAGGAGGGGGAGACACAGATATAGGCATGTCATGCCCTTCTAAAATCCAAAAAGTGAGAAGCCGACACGGCCAGTCCGCTCCTGCCCGTGCCACCTCCGTGTCGCCGGGTTTGTGCCAGAGCCGCGGTGAACCCTGACGGCCAGCCCCCCTCTCCCAATACTGGTGCCTGTCCGCTGGTGGGTCGAGCGAGCCCCCCTGTGGTGGAGGCAGCTCTAAGCTTTTTAATTTAAATTGTCTCTCTAATTTGAATGAATACACTTTAAATCCATTTACAAGGATCTATTGGAGGGCAAGTCTCATGCCAGCAGCCGCGTAATTCCAGCTCCAGTAGCGTCCACTAAAGCTGCTGCAGTTAAAAAGCTTTTATAAGGATCGAGCTCGGCTGTCCACCGCAAGGCATCCTAATGCCAGTCCCAGCCCCTATGCCTTGGGGTGCCTCCTGATGCTCTTCACTAAGTATCCCATGGTCCCGAATCATTTCCTTTGAAAAAATTAAGTGTCTAAACTACAGGTGGTGTAGCTTGCTTAACAGCCGGGATAATCCGCTGACTAGCAGACACTGCTACTAGGCACAAAGTATTTCCTGGGCTAGATGCAGTTAAAAATTTGTAATTAGATACTCTCGTTGGATGCTGAGAAAGCATTCCATAGAGTCTCCTGGCACGCCATATATGATTCTCTTAAAAAGCTTGGGGTAGGGGTCTAGGGGACCCTTTTATAGCGAAAATCACGGCCCTGTATCGCAATACGTCACCTAGGCTGAAGATAAATGGAACTGTAGCACCCTGAGGGCTCGGTTGCTACAGACGTATTGCACCTCACCCAGAGGTGTGATATCTCACTCTCAGGTAAGGATGGAGTGTGGATCAGGACCCGACACCTGCATGCATTACACCACATTGCCGTGGGGCAGGGCGACCAATATGCCCCTGAGATGGGCACGACAGTCCCTGTCCCTGGCTGGAGTGGGGGGAGGGAACACTGAGGAAGGGGAACCCTGTAGTGCAGGAGCAGGGAGGAAGCAGTTCCTGGGTGCATTGAGAAGGGAGTATAAAAGGTGGGCACCATCTTAGTTCAGTGCAGAGAAGTCTGAGCAGAAGTGGCAGGGAGCAGGGGCTCTGCATGAGCTCTCCTCTGGAGGCGGGCCTAGTAACAGAGGCCCAGGCCTGGAAGAGGGAGAAGGAAGGAAGAGGAGCGGAGAAGGCTCCAGGAACGAGGAATGAAGGGATCCCAGGGGTGCGGACGGGCGAGTCGCCACCGCACGCCCGAATCCACCTGCGTGGAGGGGTCAGGCCAAAGGGGGAGACCGGTCCCCGAACTAGTGGAGGCAGGAATCGACCCTCAGCTAGAAACCGGAGGCTCTGACATTTTATGTGGCGCAGCCCCTCGCTACACCCGCTAGGAAGGCACCACATAGGGTCAGGGAAACTGGCGCCAAGTTTACCAAGAGGAGGCCCGAGGCAGCCGGACAGAAGTGTTGGTAAGAAAGGCCAGACAAAGGACACACAAAGGGGGTCCTGTGAAGTGCTCCAAAGTTATCTGGGAGTTGTCTGAGCCCCTCACCTGGTGAGCACAGTACGACGTGGGCAGCCGTTACCTGCAGACGTGGTCTGGATAATAAGAACTGTGAGTAAAGGCCCTGGACTGCATCACTGACTCCGTGTCGTTACTGCTGCTGCCCTGCACCATCACCCCCATCCTCCGCATACACTGCCCTGAGGCTATACTCCTCCCGTGGGGAGTTATGCTACGCTCTGCTGCACCCACAACACCAGCCTCAGCGGTCTGCCCTAGAGCGGCGGTTCACTCTGACCGCAATCCACGGGTGGCGTAGTCGGACATTTAAACATCAAAACCACATAAATAGTTCCGCCACTGGTTTGACCGCCCTGAGCCACGGAACCGGGTTGCCGCCACGGAGACTACAACCACCAGCATCCACCAAAAAGTGTCCGGCTCCGGGTGTCCCAAGGCCCAGGGGGCGCGTCAGAACATTTTCATCACCTTTCACAATCACCAATGGGACAAGGCAGGGATGTTCTCTGTCCCCTCTCTTATACATCCTAGTGACGGAGCACCTGCTCTCATCAATTCGCCATAACCCCAATATTAGGTGGATTGAGGTGGGAGGCACCGAGTACAAGTGCTCTCTATTTGCTGATGATGTCCTAGTATATATCACTCAATCACATATATCCATCCTTGCTGTTATGGCTGAAATAGATCACTTTGTTACATGGTCAAATTTTAAAATCAATGCAGCGAAGTCTGAGGCCCTCGATGTCTCCCTCCCCAAATCCATATAGGATTCCATCCAGTCCAATTTTCCCTTTGCCTGTCCCTCACAGGGTATCAAATACTTAGGAATTCCTATTCATAGAGACCTCTCCCATCTATGTTATCTTAATTTTGGGCCCTTTATTGAACAACTCCATACCGACCACGGTTGGCAAGTTAGAACTGTAAGATTCACTACGTGAACCGCTGGTGTTTTGTGGAAAAGCACATGTACACTGCGTTCCAAATTATTATGCAAAAAGTGTTTAGGAGTGATAAGGGAAGAATTTGTTTGTTTGTCAGTTAAACTCATTGATGGTGATGTGTGTCAGGGCTCTTTATATCACTGTAAGCAATTGCAGACACCTGTGCTAATTAGTTTGGCAGGTGTGTCCAATGAAAGGCAACACTACTTAAGAAGGCTCTCTCACATTATTAAGCAGCCTACATTTTCTGCCAAAATGGGAAAGAAAAAGGATGTGTCGGCTGCTGAGAAGCAACAAATTGTGGAGTGTTTAGGTCAAGGCATGACTACAATCAACATTGTGCGATGATCAGGATGAAGTGTCTTGGCAATCAAGAAGTATGTAGCTGATTCACAGTACACACGTGTGCGTGCTGATAAGGGCAAATTGAGGACTCTTTCCTACAGGCAATTACGTCAGGTTGAAAGAGCAGCGGCCAAAAAGCCTTGTCATAGCAGCAGACAAGTTTTTGAAGCTGCTTGTGCCTCCAACGTCCCCCGAACAACAAGATGCAGGGTCCTTCAGAGGTTTGCAGCTGTGCATACGCCATCCTGTCGACCTCCTCTATCCACTTCACACAAGCAGAAACGGCTCCAGTGGGCCAAACATTACATGAAGACACAAAACAGTTTTGTTCACGGATGAGTGCCGTGCAGCGCTCGATGGTCCAGATGGATGGAGTGGAGGATGGCTGGTTGATGGACACCCCACGCAAACACGGCTACAGCGCCAACAAGGAGGAGGTGGAGTAATGTTTTGGGCTGGAATCATGGGGAGAGAGATTGTCGGCCCCTTTAGGATCCCTGAAGGCGCTAAAGATGAACTCCATAATGTATGTGGATTTTCTCAAACAGCACTTCCTGTCATGGTTCAAGAAGAAGAACCGTGTATTTCACAGAAAGATCATTTTTCTGCATGATAATGCACCATCTCATACTGCACATAAAACATCTGCATCTCTGGCTGATATGGGCATAAAAGGGGACAAACTTATGGTGTGACCCCCATGCTCCCCTGACCTCTACCCCATTCAGAACCTTTGGAGCATCATTAAAAGGAGTGTCTATGATGGCGAGAGGCAGTTCACATCTAAGCAACAGCTCTGGGAGGGTATTCTGTCCTCATGCAAAACAATTGAAGCAGAAACCATCCAAAACCTGACAAATTCAATGGACGAGAGAGTTCAGAAGCTCCTTTCGAACAAGGGGTCCTATGTGAAAATGTAACATCACCTAGAGTAAAGTTTTGAGTTGAAAACTGTTTGATTTCAGTTTCTAACAACCTGCTAATGCTTATAATTTCAAAAATGACCATTTTTTTGGTCTTTATTAAAATGAAAAGGTTGATCGAAAAGTTTGGGGGATCTAAGAGTGTGGCAACCCAGTAGTCATGATTACTTCGAATTCTGACAATATGAGGGTCATGCTGCAGGTAGTGCAGCAAGAAGGCACTTATGTCTCTTGTGCATCTCGGAGCCCCAAAATTATTTTCCGTGCTAGATGCACCTAAAAATTATTTTCAATTTTAAATCTGGTGAAGCTTTAGTATAGATGGCCTAATAGGATCAGTGCTGCACACTGCTACAAAGCCCAAATTATTTTCCAGTCAAGATACAGATAAACATGATTAGTAATTTGAAAGCTTAAAACGGTTGGTAGGGTGATTTTAACCAATCATCAAGCTTTTACTCTCCCCAGGATGACACAGGGGTAGAAAAGTCGTTTCGGATCCATGATTTGTTCATCTTTATGAACGTGAGTCTGTCTACATTATCAGTGGAGAGCCGCGTGCGCTTATCTGTCAGCACACCACCAGCAGCGCTGAGCACACGTTCAGACAGAACGCTGGCTGCGGGGCATGACAAGATCTCCAAGGCGTAAGTGGCTAGCTCCGGCCATTTATCCAGATTGGAAGCCCAAAAAGAGCAAGGGTCCAGTGACACAGTCGTGGCTTCAATGTTTACTTGGAGATACTCCTGTACCATCGTCTCTAGGCGTTGACTATGTGTCAGACTTCTTGTCTCCTGTGGCCTTGCAAAGGATGGGCTAAAAAAGTGGTGAAATGATTCCGCAAAATTGATGTTACCAGCAGATACTGTGGTTCTGTTACGGTTTGAGTGCTGAACACTTGACGGTCCCACGGTTGGCAAGTTGGAACTGTGAGATTCACTACGTGCACCACTGGTATTTTGTGGAAAAGCACATGTAAGATTCTGCAATAGTCTCTGCTGATACTCCTGCATGTGTGCATCCCTTTCTATGGCAGGAATAATTTCTGCAAATTTACTTTTGTACCGGGGATCTAACAGTGTGGCAACCCAGTAGTCAGGATTATTTCTAATTCTCACAATTCGAGGGTCATGTTGCAGGTAGTGCAGCAAGTAGGCACTCATGTGTGTTGCGCATCCAGGAGCACCAAGTCCCTGTTGTGTTGGTGGCGAGGTAACAATCATGCTTCCTTCCTCTGTCCTCTCCCCCCAACCTCGCACAACAGAAATGTGATCAAGGTCTCCCTCATCTGATGAGTCTTCCATCAGTTCGTCCTCCACTTCTTCCTGGGCTCCTGCACCTTCCTCACTAGTTTGGCTGCTACCATGCGCCCTGGTAAAACCATCTCCCCCACCCTCACATGCCTGCCGCCTTGGTGCTGCCGACCGTCTGGACCTTGCAGATGTTAGCCCTTCCGCATACAACTCCTCCTCCTCTACTTCCTCCACCTCCTCTTGTGCCACCACCTGACTCCGAATTCTGTTTAACATGTGTTCCAGCATGTAAATCACCGGAATAGTCATGCTGATAATGGCATCGTCAGCACTAAACATCTTCGTCGCCATTTCAAAACTGTGCAGAAGGGTGCATAGGTCCCTGATCTGAGACCACTCCTCCAGCGTGATTTGCCCCACCTCTGAATCTCGTTGGCCCAGGCTAGACGTCAGAACGTATTGCACCAGGGCTTGTCGGTGCTGCCACAGTCGCTGCAACATGTGCAGAGTTGAATTCCACCGGGTAGGCACATCGCATTTTAGCCGGTGAAGTGGCAGGCCCAACGACTTCTGTGGAGATGTAAGTCGCTGAGCTGCGGGATGCGAACGGCGGAAGTGAGCACACAACGACCGTGCCCTCTGCAGAAGGCCATCTAGTCTGGGATAGTGGGCTAAAAATTGCTGGACAACCAGGTTCAACACGTGAGCCATACAAAGCACGTGTGTGACATTGCCCCGGCGAAGGGCCGCACCCAGGTTTGCAGCATTGTCGCACACGGCCTTCCATGGTTTCAGGTCCAGTGGAGACAACCATTCATGAAATTGGTTCTCCAGAGCTGACCACAACTCCTCAGATGTGTGACTCACATTTCCCAGACATTTCAATGTAAAAACCGCCTGATGACGTTGAGCCCTACTGCCAGCATAGTAAGGAGGTGTGCAGAATCCCTTCTGCGCAGTTAGAAAGCTTGTGGCATGACCAGACAGGCTTTGGGTGCAGGTGGAAGACCGAGAGGAGGTTGAGGAGGCAGAAGCAGTGGAGGAACTTTGACATAAAGAGGATTGACGCACAACTCGTGGGGACGGCAAGACTTGGACAGCAGCCCCTTGTCCTGCTGTCACCATAGTTACCCAGTGCCCAGTCAGCGACATGTAACGCCCCTGTCCATGCCTACTCGTCCAAGTGTCTGTGGTGAAATGCACCCTGTCACACACAGAGTTTCTCAAAGAAGCGGTGATGTTGTGTGCGACATGCTGGTGGAGCGCAGGCACACCTTTCTTTGAGAAGTAGTGCCGACTGGGCATCTGGTACTGGGGCACTGCGACGGACATAAGGTCTCGAAAATCCTCTGTGTCCACCAGGCGGAAAGGCAGCATTTCTGTAGCCAAGAGCTTGCAGATGGTGAAATTCAACCTCTTAGCTTTCTCATGGCTAGGAGGAAATGGTGTTTTACTTGTCCACATCTGAGGGACTGAGGGCTGGCTATTGTGCTTAGACGGGGTTGATAAGGGTGTCCCCGGCAAACTGCCGGTCTGTGAGGAAGATGCAGGCGGACATGTTAGGTTGCCTTGATCCAAAGGTGGTGCTATCGATGTCGGACAGCGCTCAACACCAGCTGGTGTTCCCACCTCCAAAGAAAATGATGACCTGCCAATCACGCTGACTGTTGCGGGTAAAGAGGTGGCAGGTCTGCGCCCCAAAACAGGTGTGACTGCTGTCCCCCCAGTCACAGAGGATGAAGAGGCCGCGGATGCACAAGATATGGCAGACGGTGGTTGGCCCGGCCGGCTAGGCCGCATTGTAGCACACTGAGCTTCCCACTGCAACTTATGCTTCATGTCCATGTGCCGGTTCATGCATGAAGTACTCAAACTATGTATTTTTTGGCCTCTACTTAGCTTTTGCTGACAAATGTTACAGATAACACGAGTTGGGTCATCTTTATCGATCTGATAAAATGCCCAGGCTATGCAAGGCTTAGCACCCATGCGACCTGAAGAGCCACCACGACTTGTGGTGAGAGGCAGAGTTGTGTTTGAGGATGCAGTTGTTGACGTGCTTCCAGTACTACGTCTCTGTCCAGGAAGGCGCAACCTGACCTCGTCGTCACTAGCATCTTCCTCCACCTCCTCTGCTGACCTCATCTCTTGGCTGACTGTGGGTTGACAGTAAGTGGGATCTCCAACCTCATCATCATCACCCTGTGTGTTATCACACCCGTCGTCCTCAGAGCCAACCTGTTCCTGCCCTGACAAAAAACTAAAGTTGTCGCTCCAATCAGGTATTTGAGTCTTATCATCGTCTTCCTCATTGTCTCCACCAATAGGAGTTACAGTTTGGGAATGAGGGTCTACATTATGGTCAGAACATTCTGCGTCTGGTCCTGGATCCGACTCATAAAGATTCTGGGCATCAGTACAGATCATTTCCTTGTCTGGATTCACAGAAGCGCTGGAGTCGACCTCTGATTCCCAGGCTATAGTATGAGTAAACAGCACTGCAGACTCAACGATCTGTTCTACCTCATACTCAGACGGGTAGCTGGAGATTTGGGAGCTGTGAGGAAGCAAGTGCGATTTGGGTGACACCTTTGAGGACTGGAGTATTTGTGATGTTGAAGTTGATGTGGAGGAGAGCCCACTTAAAGGAGCACTTGATATCCGTTGAAGCACCTGCTGTTTTTGTGCCTCATCTGGAATTTGTAGCGATTGGCGTGGCCGTAAGAAAGGGATCTTATCAAATTGTCCGCTAAAAGAAGTAGACATTTTAGTTTTGCTGGAAGATGGTCTTTCTTCTGCAGATGTTACTGTTGCTTTAACACCTACCCCACGGACACAACCTTTTTTCCCCTTCCCAACACGCCTATTCCCCTTTCCACCAGCAGCAGGCCTTTTTCCACTCATTTTGGTGGTTAACTAATTCACAACTCTGGAGTTGTTTGCACAAAAAAACAATGCATGGTAACCGAGCAGACCTGAGTGGCCAAACTGTGGTATTAGGCCAAAACTATTGGCTGGGTTAGATGCAGAAAAAAATTATATTCAATTTGCAACCTGATGGAGGTCAGTATAGATGGACTAATACAACAAGTCCCACACACAGCTAGAAGCCCAATATTTTTTCAGAGGTAGATGCAGAAAAAAATATATTCAGTTTGCAACCTGATGGAGGTCAGTATAGGTGGACTAATAGAACAAGTCCCACACACTGCTAGAAGGCCAAATATTTTTTCAGAGTTAGATGCAGAAAAAAATTATATTCAGTTTGCAACCTGATGGAGGTCAGTATAGATGGATTAATAGAACAAGACCCACACACAGCTAGAAGCCCAATATTTTTTCAGAGGTAGATGCAGAAAAAAATATATTCAGTTTGCAACCTGATGGAGGTCAGTATAGATGGACTAATACAACAAGTCCCACACACAGCTACAAGCCCAATATTTTTTCAGAGGTAGATGCAGAAAAAAATATATTCAGTTTGCAACCTGATGGAGATCAGTATAGATGGACTAATACAACAAGTCCCACACACAGCTAGAAGCCCAATATTTTTTCAGAGGTAGATGCAGAAAAAAATATATTCAGTTTGCAACCTGATGGAGGTCAGTATAGGTGGACTAATAGAACAAGTCCCACACACTGCTAGAAGGCCAAATATTTTTTCAGAGCTAGATGCAGAAAAAAATTATATTCAGTTTGCAACCTGATGGAGGTCAGTATAGATGGATTAATAGAACAAGACCCACACACAGCTAGAAGCCCAATATTTTTTCAGAGCTAGATGCAGAAAAAAATATATTCAGTTTGCAACCTGATGGAGGTCAGTATAGGTGGACTAATAGAACAAGTCCCACACACTGCTCGAAGGCCAAATATTTTTTCAGAGCTAGATGCAGAAAAAAATTATATTCAGTTTGCAACCTGATGGAGGTCAGTATAGATGGATTAATAGAACAAGACCCACACACAGCTAGAAGCCCAATATTTTTTCAGAGATAGATGCAGAAAAAAATTATATTCAGTTTGCAACCTGATGGAGGTCAGTATAGATGGATTAATAGAACAAGACCCACACACAGCTAGAAGCCAAATATTTTTTCAGAGCTAGATGCAGAAAAAAATTATATTCAGTTTGCAACCTGATGGAGGTCAGTATAGATGGATTAATAGAACAAGACCCACACACAGCTAGAAGCCCAATATTTTTTCAGAGCTAGATGCAGAAAAAAATTAGATTCAGTTTGCAACCTGATGGAGGTCAGTATAGATGGATTAATAGAACAAGACCCACACACAGCTAGAAGCCCAATATTTTTTCAGAGGTAGATGCAGAAAAAAATATATTCAGTTTGCAACCTGATGGAGGTCAGTATAGATGGACTAATACAACAAGTCCCACACACAGCTAGAAGCCCAATATTTTTTCAGAGGTAGATGCAGAAAAAAATATATTCAGTTTGCAACCTGATGGAGGTCAGTATAGATGGACTAATACAACAAGTTCCACACACAGCTAGAAGCCCAATATTTTTTCAGAGGTAGATGCAGAAAAAAATATATTCAGTTTGCAACCTGATGGAAGTCAGTATAGGTGGACTAATAGAACAAGTCCCACACACTGCTAGAAGGCCAAATATTTTTTCAGAGCTAGATGCAGAAAAAAATTATATTCAGTTTGCAACCTGATGGAGGTCAGTATAGATGGATTAATAGAACAAGACCCACACACAGCTAGAAGCCCAATATTTTTTCAGAGCTAGATGCAGAAAAAAATATATTCAGTTTGCAACCTGATGGAGGTCAGTATAGGTGGACTAATAGAACAAGTCCCACACACTGCTCGAAGGCCAAATATTTTTTCAGAGCTAGATGCAGAAAAAAATTATATTCAGTTTGCAACCTGATGGAGGTCAGTATAGATGGATTAATAGAACAAGACCCACACACAGCTAGAAGCCCAATATTTTTTCAGAGCTAGATGCAGAAAAAAATTATATTCAGTTTGCAACCTGATGGAGGTCAGTATAGATGGATTAATAGAACAAGACCCACACACAGCTAGAAGCCAAATATTTTTTCAGAGCTAGATGCAGAAAAAAATTATATTCAGTTTGCAACCTGATGGAGGTCAGTATAGATGGATTAATAGAACAAGACCCACACACAGCTAGAAGCCCAATATTTTTCAGAGCTAGATGCAGAAAAAAATTAGATTCAGTTTGCAACCTGATGGAGGTCAGTATAGATGGATTAATAGAACAAGACCCACACACAGCTAGAAGCCCAATATTTTTTCAGAGGTAGATGCAGAAAAAAATATATTCAGTTTGCAACCTGATGGAGGTCAGTATAGATGGACTAATACAACAAGTCCCACACACAGCTAGAAGCCCAATATTTTTTCAGAGGTAGATGCAGAAAAAAATATATTCAGTTTGCAACCTGATGGAGGTCAGTATAGGTGGACTAATAGAACAAGTCCCACACACTGCTAGAAGGCCAAATATTTTTTCAGAGCTAGATGCAGAAAAAAATTATATTCAGTTTGCAACCTGATGGAGGTCAGTATAGATGGATTAATAGAACAAGACCCACACACAGCTAGAAGCCCAATATTTTTTCAGAGCTAGATGCAGAAAAAAATTATATTCAGTTTGCAACCTGATGGAGGTCAGTATAGATGGATTAATAGAAAAAGACCCACACACAGCTAGAAGCCCAATATTTTTTCAGAGCTAGATGCAGAAAAAAATTATATTCAGTTTGCAACCTGATGTAGGTCAGTATAGATGGATTAATAGAACAAGACCCACACACAGCTAGAAGCCCAATATTTTTTCAGAGCTAGATGCAGAAAAAAATTAGATTCAGTTTGCAACCTGATGGAGGTCAGTATAGATGGACTAATAGAATGATGCTATGCCCAAAAGATTTTACTTCACTAGGTGCAGTAAAAAAATTGGTATTCTATACACAGGTGGTATATCTTGCAACACAGATAGGCTACTCCACTGACTAACACACTCTGCAATAGGCCAAAAAGGATTAGCTTTGCTAGATTCAGCCAAATGCTGTGAAAAAAACTTGCACAGCACTGGCACAGACCTGCCTGGCAAAAACTGATAGGAACTGATGTAACCTAGTCCTGAAAAAGACTCCAATTACAATTAGTCTTTACTCCCACAACCTATCTATTTAAGAGCACAGACCTGCCTGATAAAAGTCGTAGGAAATGCTGTAACCTAGTCCTTAAAAGGACTGCAATCACAACTATTCCCTACTCCCAAGCTATCTGTATATTTGTGCGAAAATTGGCTTGAAATTAACAAGGTATAGCGCACACAGCAACAGCGGTGCCGTCTAACACGCAGCTGCAGCAGTGAGAAAATGGTGGCGACGGGGAAAATGGCTTGGTCTTATAGGGCAAGGACATGTGACATACACTGCCAATGACACATGCCCTTGCTTGTGTGAAAAAAAGCACTTCGCTCCGTGTGTGCGCTGCTGATAGGCTGACAGATTGCACCTCCCCACTGTAAATGCGGGAAAGAGAAAAAAAATGGAGATCTTCATTGTTCCTGCAGAGATCCATCCCCTGCCCCTCCCCCCACCCCGCTGTACACTCAAACTGCGTATTAACATTAATTTTCATCATTACTGAGAAAAAATCCAGTTATGATTTTGGTGCACGAACAGTTATCGAACATAACCTCGAACAGCCGAATTTTTCTCAAATTGTTCGTGTTCGCCGAACGGCTCGAACACCGCCCAAAACAGCTCGAATTTGAGATTGGCGAACAGTTCGAGTAGAACAACGCTCATCTCTAATCCTGCTACCTGCCTGCTAGCCTGAGGTCCGACGGTCTGCCTTCCAACTTCTGTCAGTCTGTCTAAGGACCAGCCTGCCCGCTCACCTGGGAGCGCACATCTTCTACCTGCCTGCTTGCCTGAGGTCCGACGGTCTGCCTTCCAACTCCTGTCAGTCTGTCTAAGGACCAGCTTGCCCGCTCACCTGGAAGCGCTCATCTGCTGCCTGTCTGCTAGCCTACCAGGAGGCTCTGCCGTCACGTGCTGTGACCACCCGCCTGTCCAGAGACTCCTGCCCGCTCACCTGGGAGCGCTCATCTGCTACCTGTCTGTAGGTCTTCCTGGAGGCTCCGGCGTCACATGCTGTGACCACCCGATTATCCAGAGACTCTCGCCTGCTCACCTGGGAGCTCACGTCTATCATCTGCCGCCACAGGTCGTACCAATCCTTTACCCAGTGACTGCCCCGGTCACTTGCCGTGACCTCCTGCCCATTCATCCAGAGACTGCCCCAGTCACTTGCCGTGACCTCCTGCCCGTTTATCCAGAGACTGCCCCAGTCACTTGCCGTGACCTCCTGTCCGTTCATTCAGAGACTGTCCCAGTCACCTGCTGTGACTGCCTGCCCGTCTACCCTGGTCGCCACCCGCTCCCTTACAAGGACCGCCCCCTTGTATAGTAGCTCAGAGGTTCCGCCTCCCAGACCCGTTACAGCCACTATTTCTCCCGGTATCGTCTCCGCCTTCCACAAGCACGGGTCCCACAACATTACCCGTGCCCTCCCCAGTGCACTTACTGGGAAGGACCGCATACCCACAAACACGTGGACAGGTGAATGTGGCCAGGGACGGTACGGAGTCAATCCACAGCTTTTTTTGCTGATAGTTGTATTTAGCTAGGTGAAAGGACTGGCATAGAGGGAAACCATATCTACTCTGGCTGTCATTTCTCCATCACCAGGTTCCGCCCATTGTCACACACGACCATGCCTGGCTGTATGTTCAGCCGTGAGAGCCACAGAGCAGGCTGCTGTGTTAGGCTATGTGCCCACGTAGCAGATTTGATGCAGAGCGTTTTTGCCTCTCTCTGGCAGAAAAAAATACATGCGTTTTTTCTGCCAGAGAGAAGCATTTTTTCAGCGTTCTTACATGCATTTTCGCATGTGTTTTTTCAAGGACTTTTCCAAGCGATTTTGAGCATCACTTGGAAAAGTGCTTGACAAGTTGGTCAAACAATATAAATTCATGCAGCCTGCATGGATTTATATTGTTTGATCAACGTAGATGCTTTAAATGCTGCATCTATAGTAAAAAAAAAAAAAAAAGAATTAAAAAGTTAAAAATAAAAAAAATCTGTATATTCACCTCTCTGGTGGCCCCCGGTCTGCTCCCGGCGGCGTCCTCTCTCTTCGGCGTTGCGCAGTGTACTGACAGGACCTGCGGTGAACAAATTTAGTCAGCTGATTGTCACGCGACCGTCACCTGAATGCTGACGTCAGCGGTCGCGTGACCATCAGATGACTAAATGACGTCACCGCAGGTCCTGCAAGTACACCGTAGGACGCCAAGGAGAGAGGACGCCGCCGGGACCAGACTGGGGGCCACCGGAGAGGTGAATATACAGTTTTTTTTTATTTTTAACTTTTTTATTTCTTTTTTTCACCGCGTGGTAGCCGGGATGAAGAGGAGTTGTAGTCTCCTCTTAATCTCGGGTACCACATGCACCGCGATTACGCTGCAAATTTGCGGCCATTGAATTTAATGGAAACCCCACTAAGAATTTAAAGACACATAGAGCAGGGCAACAGTAACGACAAATTCCATTTAGAAAGGAGAGAGTCTGCTATATAGTTATAGGGTATGCAGTGAGTCCAACGGCTGACCAATTTTAGGAAAAACCCCGCTAAGAATCTAAAGACACACAGAGCAGGCCCACAGTAACAAGTACGACATGTTGCCATTAGAAAGGAGAGGGTCTGCTATACAGGTATAGGGTATGCAGTGAGTCCAATGGCTGACCAATAGGAAAAACCCCACTAAGAATTTAAAGACACACAGAGCAGGGCCACAGTAACAAGTATGACATGTTACCATTAGAAAGGAGAGGGTCTGCTATACAGGTATAGGGTATGCAGTGAGTCCAATGGCTGACCAATTTTAGGAAAAAACCCACTAAGAATTTAAAGACACATAGAGCAGGGCCACAGTAACGACAAATTCCCATTAGAAAGGAGAGTCTCCCATAGTGTTGGCCTATGCAGTGAATGCAAGGGCTGCCAAAAATTTGGAGGCACTTCAGTGCCCCTTGGAAGAGACATGGAAGAGGGCTTCATAAAAAATGTTCCCATTAGAAAGGAGCGGGCCTCCTATACTTGTAATGCCTATGCACTAAGTGTATGGGCTGACAAACATTTACCTCTGGGGGTATACATGAACATACTGTTTAAAAATTTTTTTTACGGGCATCATAAACATCCTTTAAAAAAATTGGGTGGGTGTTGCATCATGGACCACGGTCACCCTGGTGATATGGTGGTGGAGGATGAGCAGAAGGAGGAGGACAAGAGCAAATAGCCAAAATCAGCAAGTGTATACCCATGTGTGGGTGTGAAAAGGGGAATGGGAATACACCTCCCAAGAAAAGACACTGGATTTGAGTTTATGTTACGCTGCTATCATTCGGTGGTGTTGAGAAGTCTGGCCCAATCCAGCCCTTGTTCATTTTTATAAGAGTCAGCCTGTCCGCATTTTCAGTTGACAGGCGGATGCACTTATCAGTTATAATTCCACCAGCGGCACTAAAAGCCCGCTCTGATAAAATGCTGGGGGCAGGCCTGGACCTCCAAGGCATAGAGAGGTGTCTTTGGTACGGACGGCAAGGTACTCCCTCAGCATCTTCAAAAACTTTGCACTCATTGTGAAAGTACCCCTCGCCTCAGGGCATGTGCGATGGGAGGGTCTGAGAAAATTCTCCCAGAACTTTGACAGTGTTCCCCTGCCTCTGCTGGATTGAAGTTGTGTCTCTCTCGCCTGTACTCCTTGGTTGTCCAACGAAGTGTGCCCTCTGCCACCAGCGTTTTCAGATAGGAATTTTTTTAATAGTTCCGCAACAAGGGATTTCTGGTACAGCCCCATTTTTGTAGACCTGTCCGCCTCAGGAATAAGAGATAGAAAGTTCTCCTTGTAGCATGGGTCTAGAAGTGTCACCAACCAGTAATGACTGTCACCCAAAATTTTGAGAACACGATGGTCATGGGAAAGGCAGCGTAACATAAACTCAGCCACGCTGAACAGACGGTATGACAGCAGTGCAGGTAGTACCGTCTATAGTGTATGAAACTAGCTCCTGTCCTTCCTCCTCCTCCTCTTCCTCTTAGTCACCCAATCCACGTTGGGATGAGATGAGGCTTGGCTGTGTGTAATCACCCTGTATAGTTCCTTGCTCCATCTCATCATGCTCTGCCTGCAATACATCCTCTTTGATTGTGAACTGAGAGCGTTTCAGAAGACAGAGAAGCGGGATGGTGATGCTAATGATGGCGTCATCGCTGCTCACCAACTTGGTGGATTCCTCAAAGTTTTGGAGGATGGTACATATCTCTGACATCCATGTCCACTCCTGAGGTCTTATGTGTGGAGTCTGAACTGAATACCGACGGCCTTGTTGATGCTGGTGCTCAACAACTGCCCTCTTCTGCGTGGGGACATCACACACCAGTCTGTGAGCTGGAAGCTGCAAACACTGCTGAAACACGACAAGGGCGGCGGAAGCTGTAGCTGACTTTCTAAAATGGGCACACAGGTGGTGTACTTTAACAAGCATATCCAGCAGCTCCAGGTAGGATTTGAGAAACCGCTGAACCACGAGGTTAAGCACATGGGCCAGGCATGGTACGTGTGTGAGCTCGCCTCGCCTCAGAGCCGCCACCAGGTTCCGGCCATTGTCAAACATGACAATGCCTGGCTGTAGGTTCAGCGGTGTGAGCCACAGATCTGCCTGCTCTTTCAGAGCTGTCCACAACTCTTCAGCATTGTGCGGTTTGTCACCTAAGCATACTAGCTTAAGCACAGCCAGTGGCCGAGGCAGTGCTGCAGTGCTTCCAGCTTGTGACTGATGTGGTCATTTCGGAGATGGAGGCTGAAAAGGATGAGGCTGAGGAGGAAGAGGTACAGGAGCGGTAGACCATGGGGGCAACCCTGAATGACCTAGGGCCCACAATCCTTGGCGTCGGGAGGACGTGTTCCATCCCATGGTCCGACTGTGTCCCGGTATCCACTATGTTAACCCACTGTGCTGTCAGCGAGATGTACAGTCCCATCCAACAAGCACTTGTCCACGTGTCCATGGTTAGGTGGACTTTCCCGGTAACTGCGTTGTTGAGGGCACAGCTAATATTTTGGGACACGTCTTTGTGTAATGCGGGGACTGCACACCGGGAGAAATAGTGGCGGCTGGGGACCGAGTACCGAGGGACGGCCACTGCCATCAGGTTGCGGAATGCTTCCGTCTCCACGAGCCTAAAAGGCAACATTTCGAGCGCAAGCAGTCGTGAAATGTGAGAATTTAGTAGTGTGGCCTGTGGGGCGTTGGCTGCATATTTGCACTTGGGTTCCAAAGACTGGGGTATGGACAACTGAACGCTGCGCTGAGACAAGGACATGCGCAACGACAGGTGCAGGGCAGGAGGCATCTTCGCATGCACCATGGACAGGGGATTGGCTTGCATGCACAACAGTGGAAGAAGCAATGATGCCACCTGCAGACACTGTTCCTGGACCCTGGGGTTCGACCCACAAAGTCGGGTGCTTTGCTGCCATGTGCCTGATCATGCTGGTGGTGGTCAGGCTGGTTGTTTTGCCACGCCTGCTGATGCTCGCCTGGCAGGTGGTGCAAATGGCGTTTTTGGGGTTATCGGCAGAGTATTTAAAAAACAACCAGACTCGGGAAGACCTAACAGTTGTACTGACAACTTCCTTTGCGTTGGTGTTACGGGGAAAGGTTGCCTGCCTTCTGTCTGCAGCCACCACACTGCTTCATCCTGCCTGTTGGAGTGCTCTGCCTCCCTCCCCCTGTGTGCTGCTGTCGTCGCTCTGCATGTCCTCCAGCCAGGTTGGGTCAGTTACTATATCATCCACCACCTCGTCTTCCACTTCCGCACCCTGGTCCTCCTCCTGACTTTCTGGCAATTGTGTCTCATCATCGTCCACCTCTTGTGACACTTTCCCACTGTCGCCATCGTGAGACCGTGGCTGCTCAAATATTTGGGCATCGCTACATGCGATTTCCTCTTGCCCCGCTACAAGTGGACCGGGCGAGAGGCCTGAATCTATAAATGGAAAAGTGAACAGCTCTTCAGAGTGTCCAAGTATGGGATTAGTTGTCTCTGGGCACTTGGCATGGTGGGAGGAAGGAGGATCAGGGTGAGGAATATGCAATCCAGCCTCACGTCTACTGAGACTTGACCATGTGGAAGACAGCGTGGTGGTGGCTAAGTGACTGGAAGCATTATCCGTTATCCAACCAACAACCTTTTGACACTGCTCTGGGTTCAATAGTGGTGCGCTGCGGTCCCCTAGAAATTGGGACAGGAAGGTCAGGCGAGAAGATTTGGGTGTTTGTTGTGGCACAATTTCAGCTTGCCCACGGCCTTGTCCTTGGCCTCTGCATGCACCATAACTATCAGGTCCAGTTCCCCATCCCTTGCCACGTGCCTTGCTCATTTTAAATGGGGGACAGTATCTTCCACGCTCAATACAAATGACTGAGTTAGGAGCGAACTTATATGTGATCCGTGTGACGGAGAAAACAGAGTTCTAAATACCTGGCCTGTAGGTAAGTAGTTTGAACAGCAAACTGCTGTGAATTGCTTCACTGACACACTAAAGGAAATTTTTAATGGAGGCCACAAATGGCAGTATTTTCTGACAATGTATATGTGATCCGTGTGACGGAGAAAACAGAGTTTTAAATACCTGGCCTGTAGGTAAGTAGTATGAACAGCAAACTGCTGTGAATTGCTTCACTGACACTCTAAAGGAAATTTTTAATGGAGGCCACAAATGGCAGTATTTTCTGACAATGTATATGTGATCTGTGTGATGGAGAAAACAGCGTTTTAAATACCTGGCCTGTAGGTAAATAGTATGAACAGCAAACTGCTGTAAATTGCTTCACTGACACACTGAAAGAAATTTTTAATGGAGGCCAGAAATGTCAGTATTTTCTGACAACGTAAATGTGATCCATGTGACGGAGAAAACAGAGTTTTGAATACCTGGCCTGTAGGTAAGTAGTTTGAACAGCAAACTGCTGTGAATTGCTTCACTGACACACTAAAGGAAATTTTTAATGGAGGCCACAAATGGCAGTATTTTTTGCCAATGTATATGTGATCCGTGTGACGGAGAAAACAGAGTTTTAAATACCTGGCCTGTAGGTAAATAGTATGAACAGCAAACTGCTGTAAATTGCTTCACTGACACACTAAAGGACATTTTTAATGGAGGCAAGAAATGGCAGCATTTTCTGACAATGTATATGTGATCCATGTGACGGACAAAACAGAGTTTTAAATACCTGGCCTGTAGGTAAGTAGTTTGAACAGCAAACTGCTGTGAATTGCTTCATTGACACACTAAAGGGAATTTTTAATGGAGGCCACAAATGGCAGTATTTTCTGACAATGAATATGTGATCCATGTGACGGAGAAAACAGAGTTTTAAATACCTGGCCTGTAGGTAAGTAGTTTTAAGAGCAAACTGCTGTGAATTGCTTCACTGACACACTGAAAGAAATTTTTAATGGAGGCCAGAAATGGCAGTATTTTCTGACAACATAAATGTGATCTTTGTGACGGAGAAAACGGAGTTTTAAATACCTGGCCTGTAGGTAAGTAGTATGAACAGCAAACTGCTGTGAATTGCTTCACTGACACACTAAAGGAAATTTTTAATGGAGGCCACAAATGGCAGTATTTTCTGACAATGTATATGTGATCCGTGTGACGGAGAAAACAGAGTTTTAAATACCTGGCCTGTAGGTAAGTAGTATGAACAGCAAACTGCTGTGAATTGCTTCACTGACACTCTAAAGGAAATTTTTAATGGAGGCCACAAATGGCAGTATTTTCTGACAATGTATATGTGATCTGTGTGATGGAGAAAACAGCGTTTTAAATACCTGGCCTGTAGGTAAATAGTATGAACAGCAAACTGCTGTAAATTGCTTCACTGACACACTGAAAGAAATTTTTAATGGAGGCCAGAAATGTCAGTATTTTCTGACAACGTAAATGTGATCCATGTGACGGAGAAAACAGAGTTTTGAATACCTGGCCTGTAGGTAAGTAGTTTGAACAGCAAACTGCTGTGAATTGCTTCACTGACACACTAAAGGAAATTTTTAATGGAGGCCACAAATGGCAGTATTTTTTGCCAATGTATATGTGATCCGTGTGACGGAGAAAACAGAGTTTTAAATACCTGGCCTGTAGGTAAATAGTATGAACAGCAAACTGCTGTAAATTGCTTCACTGACACACTAAAGGACATTTTTAATGGAGGCAAGAAATGGCAGCATTTTCTGACAATGTATATGTGATCCATGTGACGGAAAAAACAGAGTTTTAAATACCTGGCCTGTAGGTAAGTAGTTTGAACAGCAAACTGCTGTGAATTGCTTCATTGACACACTAAAGGGAATTTTTAATGGAGGCCACAAATGGCAGTATTTTCTGACAATGAATATGTGATCCATGTGACGGAGAAAACAGAGTTTTAAATACCTGGCCTGTAGGTAAGTAGTTTTAAGAGCAAACTGCTGTGAATTGCTTCACTGACACACTGAAAGAAATTTTTAATGGAGGCCAGAAATGGCAGTATTTTCTGACAACATAAATGTGATCTTTGTGACGGAGAAAACGGAGTTTTAAATACCTGGCCTGTAGGTAAGTAGTATGAACAGCAAACTGCTGTGAATTGCTTCACTGACACACTAAAGGAAATTTTTAATGGAGGCCACAAATGGCAGTATTTTCTGACAATGTATATGTGATCCGTGTGACGGAGAAAACAGAGTTTTAAATACCTGGCCTGTAGGTAAGTAGTTTGAACAGTAAACTGCTGTGAATTGCTTCCCTGACACACTAAAGGAAATTTTTAATGGAGGCCACAAATGGCAGTATTTTCTGACAAGGTACATGTGATCCGTTTGACGGAGAAAACAGAGTTTTAAATACCTGGCCTGTAGGTAAGTAATTTGAACAGCAAACTGCTGTGAATTGCTTCATTGACACACTAAAGGGAATTTTTAATGGAGGCCAGAAATGGCAGTATTTTCTGACAACGTATATGTGGTCCGTTTGATGGAGAAAACAACGTTTTAAATAGCTGGATTTCTGGCGCTGTAATATGGAAAGGACCTGGCTGTATTCGGCAGTGCCAACAAGCAAATGGCGCAAAAAAACGGTGTTCTCTGGATTGCTTTTTAAGCAAGTAATGAGGATTAAGATCCAATGAAAAGTATTCCTGACCCCTGAGACCTGGGCCTTTGTATAGAAATATCTAAGAGCCGCAGAAGGCATAACTGGAATGGTGCCTCTTGTGCTATATGCACTGCAGTCTGCTATATACCCTGACTGCCTATATACACTGCCTGCCTGATATCTCTGCCGATGGATTAGTTAGTCCTCAAAAGGACTGTTTGTTAAGATGAATATGTGTAATGTACGGTTTTTCTCCTTACACTACCTAATACACAAGCAAATCTCTCCCTGACGCAGCAACACCTCTCCCTACACTGTCTGATTCTGGAGTGACTGTGACGAACATGGCGGTGCCCGGTCTGATATAGACCTGATAACGCTGTGCGGCCAGCCAATCACTGTAATGCCACAACCAACATGGCTACAGCATTACAGTGGGTGGCAGGCAATCCCTGCATGTTGATTCGCGCTCTAAAGAGCGGCAAACATGCAGGGAGGGACCCGAGCACCCGCCGAGCAACCCCGGAAATAGTCGGCGAGCGCCGAGCATCTCGAGCAGTGAGATGCTCTGGCGAGCACCGAGTAGTAGCGAGCATGCTCGCTCATCACTAGTAATGTCTCATTTACGCACCAGAGCACATAGGAATGGATTTGTGCTCTTCATTCCTTTTTCTTAACATAGATAAAAAAGCAGCATCAGCATGGTGGAAATTAAACAGCTGTCCTAAGTGCTTTAGATGTCAGTCAAGTTTTGATATGAGATAAAATACTTTTTAGAAAGCACAGAACAATCTTTTTGTGTTTTACTTTTTTGCCTGTTTCCTCTTCTCTTCATAGTGTATAATTGGATGACTAACATGACACCACAGTGAGCGGACAGTCCATCTTGTTGAGTTGAGCTGTTATTTGGATAGTGAATTTGGGAGGTATCAGAAGTAGAGAAAGAAGCAGATTTCTCTGATAAGATACATCAAAAAGTTACTATTGATTTATACAAAGTTTGTTCAAATGCAGTTCCCATTTATTTTAACTTAGTTACACCCACAGCTTGAAAGAAATACCCTGCACATGCTGTAATGTATCTACCCTATATATGGCTTTCCCATGAGGACATTTCTGTAGAGTAGTCTACTAAAAAATCTTTCAATTTTATTAGGAAAATAGACCAATTTTACATTGCAATATATTGGTCATTATTTTGCTTCACTATTTGTAAGCCAAAAATCAGAAGTGGGTTCAAAAGTTAAACTTATTTTGATGTTCAACAAATTTTCACAAATACAGATGCAGAATGCTGATCAAAATACTGCCCATTGAAAGTAGCATAACTATTCGTCATGAACTGGCTTTAGTCGTCATATGCCAGTCAAAGTGGAGCAGGAAGTATGGAGACCATTGAGAGACTCAAGTAGATTTTGAACAGGAGCTTTGAGGGATTGGTAATCCTCCCCTCACAGGAGAATTAAAAATATAAAAGTACAATCTGTCATATTTTTGCATCTGGTAGCCACTTGGACGCGCACAGGCACAGGATTTAATATCAAAAATAAAATAAAGTTTATTGTCCTTCATAAATTTTTTAGCTCCAAAAAGAAAAAAGATTTTTCCAGCACAAATGAATAACAAAAGAGTCCTTTCTTTTTTGGCAAGGCAAAAGAAATCAAATGGTCCCATCAATCTGATGTCCCAGGCATTTCTCAGTCTCTAACGATCCACCACGAATTGTCTTTCTCCAGTCCCAGCACAACATACACTCTGTTGAGCTAACCCAGCTGCTTGTTATTAGGCCTGTAAGACCTGGACTGGAGTATGGGAGCGACCTTTCAAACCCAGGCTCTTTTGGTCACTTCTAAATTCCAGACCCAAAATTCTGTCAAAATAAAAACCATCTCAGTAACCTTTTGTTACTGGTGCACTTTCTCCTGGGACTTACATCACTGAGGCCAGCCACCTCATTGACACATAAGTGCCATCCAGGACCTTACCTCCAGCTTGCTTACAACATGTAAAAGAAAAAACAATGTTGCATTACATATTGTAAATCAATTTTAACAAATCGGATAATTTAACCAAGCATTTGGTGTCATCACAGCATAAGTAATGAACAGAAAGAAAGATCAAATGTTCATATCTTCTTTTCATAGCCAAAAAATCTCCTTCTAGTAGAACATATTAAAAGGAACCTGTCATTAGACAAATGCAGCATGAATCACAGTATGGATGCCTGTTTACAGTCTGGTATGTTTTATTCTGAAATATTAAGTCATTTCAGTGAAAACATAGTTTGAAGAGCCAGCTGAGGACTATAGAGAGATACCTGACTAGTTTGATGATATCCCTGTCCCACTTTTTCCACCCCGCTGCTTCAGTTGATTGACATGTTTCTACACTATGTACACACATGGCAACATTTCAGAGTAAAACATACATAAGAACAAAAAAACGTTTTGAGCTAGAGCACATGTTGGTATAATTGCAAATCATAAGTGTACATTCACACTGTGGTCATTTAGCAAGTAGAATTAAGATAAAAACAAAATGAAAAAATACAAGCAGTAAGTAAATAAATAGTAATAGTACATGTAAATAACATAGGGTACTTAGTTAACATTATTTTGATCAAAAATATGTAAAAGCCATCCCATTACTACACGGTGTACCCAATCGGGATGGTATTTAACTCTTGTAGCTCACCTCACTATGTGTCAGCAGATATGAAATAGATAATAGCAGAGTAGGACCTGGGTCACGACTGTTCAGACACCTGCCAGTGGATGGTTGAAATCACACAGCCATGCTACCCATAGTATGGGCAGCATGAATTTAATGAAAGGTACTTTTAAGGTAAAATGGAAATTGGGTTCAAGAGATCTAGATCTGTAGAATCCTATAGTAGCCAGACCTTCAAAGAAATAAGTAGAAATTAGTGGCTCCTAGATATATTAGTCATAGTCCAGATTTTTTTTTTTAAACCAATCTCTTCTATCTCTTTTTATAGCAATCAGCTTCTCATACTGTATGTAAGTACTTTATTAATACAAGTTTGTCCCCCAAAAGGCAAACTATTGGGACTTGGTCATGGCCGTCTCCAAAACAACCACTGCCATATTAACTATATCTCTCCATAAGTGTCAAACTTTACAACATGTCCATGTCTGAAGGTGGGAACCCTCACGCCAACAACTACTGAGACATGGATCAGAAACATCAGGCTATGTTACATGCAAACTGAAAAGAAACATGTACATTTTTTTGACAATTTTCATATAAGTTCCCTTGAAGGTATCCTGCCAAGTATATTTACTAACTGTTCTTCAAATCTCTCACCAGTATTCTGGATATTTTTTAAACAAAAGTTTCAGGAGTGGACAATAGTGATGAGAGAGCACTAAAATGCTCGGGTGCTCGTTTCTCGAGTCAAGCAGATTGGAATGCTCGACCCGAGCAACGAGCCCAATTTAAACTCAAACATTTTTCTGGTGGCCCCCCGGAGGTCTGCAGGGGGCCTAAAAGTTGCCCAAATCGATGGGGACAGTTCTCAAATGACATGGGAACTGCATGGGGAAGACCCCTGGAAGCATGTCTGACAATGTTGTCAGAGTATTACGCCACTTTTACAGGCTCACAATAAAACATACAAAAACTAAACCAAAATGGATTTTCCAGAGAAAAATTTTAAGAAACATCCTTTCCAGGGTAATGACTTGTATATAAGGCAAAATAAATAATCAAAAACAAAAATGATCTTCCACATCTTGGGCTATGTTCACATTAAGCATTTTTGATGCAGTTTTTCACTTTTGCATTGCTTTCAACGTTGAAAAAAACATTTACAAGTAAATGTCACTTTAACATTTTACTACCTTATCTGGCCATGTGGTGTGTGAGACATAATCAGACACATCCTGTTTCATTTATGAAGGAGGGACTCTGAAAGTCACAAAGTCTATTTTTATAGGGCCATCAGGCAGCCCTTACTATTCTTAAAGGGCCAGCTGTTGGCCCTCAGCAGATATATAGAGGAGGGCCTCGGTAACAAAATGTTCCAATTATAAAGGAGCGGTTCTGCTATACAGTTATTGCGCATGCAGTCACTGCAAGGGCTGCCTAAATTTATGAAAAACCCCAATACCAATTTAAAGACACATAGAGTAGGGCCTCAGTAACAAAATGTTCCCATTATAAAGGAGCGGTTCTGCTACACAGTTATTGCTTATGCAGTGACTGCAATAGCTGTGTCACGGGTGAGTCAGAAGTGACACAGTCTTCCTGAAATTGGTTGCAGGAGATTTCTTCATTTGGCATTACAGACACCTTCTTAGAAGCTGTCTCTCTAGGACCCAGCAGCTACCTTCCTCTTACTAATTAACACCCTGGCCTGTATGTATAAATACCCGCGTTTGCTGGAGGGATGTGTCGGCGATACTCACATGACCCCTGTGAAGGCTTGGAGCTAGTGCAGTAGGTCTTCCTCTCTGGTGTTAAGAGAAAAGGGGGTTCATCTCTCTGAAGTCACCTAAAGCTAAGCTATCTTCCCTTGATTTTTCCCCCTTCCCTTCGTGTTGCACTTAGTCTTTCCTACACCTTGCGTGACATTATCCCCAGCCGTGCATATTTTGAAATGGAAAAAAAAAACTGACACTTTGCTGTTTTTTTTGTGTTTTTTGGGCGTGGATTTTTTTTTCTTTTCTCCCTTGGTATGGTTTCAGTTGCAGAGCTCGCAGAGCAGCTGCGCAGTCTGGCTCTGGAAGTGAATGACCTCCGCTGTGAGGTTCGGCAACAGTATCAGCGGCTACAGGTCACTAATGTGGGGGTCTCTACATGTAGGCCTGTCCAGCCTGAACGCCAAGGTTGCCCCCCCGGGCAGGTTTTCAGGAGGTAGGGACAAGTTTTTTGTATTCAAGGAGGCGTGCAAACTGCATTTTAAACTTCGTCCTTACTCCTCAGGAAATGAGGAACAACGGGTTGGAATTGTGATCTCTCTACTGAAGGGAGATCCTCAGTCCTGGGAGTTTGCTTTTCTGCAGGATTCGGTTTGTCTCCAGTCTGTGGAGGGGTTTTTAGGGGCTGTGGACCTCTTCTATGATGACCCTGACCGAGTCGCCTTGGCTGAGTCTAGGCTACGTCTTCTTCAGCAGGGGAATCGGTCAATGGAGACGTACAGTTCTGAATTCCGTAGAGGGGCAACGGATTCTAAATGGAATGACTCAGCCCTTAGAAGCCATGAAGGATTTCATTGAGGAAGGGACACATTAGACCCTCATCTTTGCCTGTGGTTGCAGGGTTCTTCTTTGTGAAGAAAAAAGATGGCGATCTAAGTCCTTGTTTAGATTTACGAGAATTAAATCAAATTACCATCTCAGATCCATACCCTCTTCCTCTGATTTTTGATTTGTTCAGCCAGGTTGTAGGAGCTAAGGTATTCTCCAAGTTGGATGTAAGGGGAGCCTACAATATGGTTAGAATCTAAGAAGGGGACGAATGGAAAATAGCATTCAATACCCCTTAAGATCATTTAGAGAGTCTGGTTATGCCTTTCAGTTTGACCAAAGCACCTGCGGTATTCCAGCATTTCATAAATGATATTTTAAATTATATTATGTCACGGCTGATGCTTTGTCCGGGAACATCCTTGGTGGCAGTGATCATAAGAAACCTGCCCTGATATTACACCTGGAGGGTGAGGTGTTGGAGGCTCAGGGGGACGCCCCTGCCTCCTGCCCTCCAGGAAGGTTATTTGTATGATACAATCTGCGCCGTAAGGTTATTAAAGAACATCATAACTCTGTGTTTGCTGGTCAACCAGGGGGTAAGGCAACCGCAGACCTCCTCTTTCGACGTTTTTGGTGGTCGAGTTGCATCGGATGTGATTGAACACGTATCTGCTTGTAGTATTTGCGCGCGTTCTAAGGTTTTGCACACTCGTCCGTCTGGTACTCTTCTTCCGCTACGTATCCCTAGTAGGCCATGGATACACTTGTCCATGGATTTTATTACTGACCTACTGGTTTCTGCAGGCAAAACGGTGGTTTTGGTGGTTGTAGGTAGGTTCAGTAAAATGGTTCACTTCGTCGCATTACCTTCCAAATGCCAAGACACTTGCTCAGGTGTTCATAACTGAGATTGTGAAGCTTCACCGGGTTCCCTCCGATGTGGTGTCAGATCGGGGGGACCCAATTTGTTTCCAAGTTCTGGAAGGCATTCTGTTCTTGACTGGTGGTGCAGCTGTCCTTTTCCTCTGCCTTCCACCCTCAGTCGAATAGACATACCGAGCGTGTCAATCAGAGTTTGGAGACCTACCTCAGGTGGAATTGGGAATCCTACTTACTGCTGGCAGAATTTGCCATTAATAAGCATCAACAAGAATCCACTGACAGGTCACCGTTAGTGATGAGCAAGCACTAAAATGCTTGGGTACTCGTTGCTCGGGTGGAGCAAATTGGAATGCTCGACTGCTTAGTCCGAGTAACGAGCCCAATATAAGTCTATGGGTAACTCGAGCATTTTTCTGGCACCCCCCCACCTTAGCGGTCTGCAGGGGTACTAAAAATTGCCAAAATCGATGGGAATAGTGCACAAATGACATGGTAACAGAATGGGGAAGCATTTCTGACTCCCAGGTCAATGCTGTCAACAATATTGTCAGAGGTATTACGCCACTTTTACGGACTCATAATAAAACATACAAAAATGAAACCAAAATTAATTTTCCGGGGAAACATGTTAAGGAACATCCTTTCCAGGGTAATGACTTGTATATAAGGCAAAATAAATTACCAAAAACAAAAATGCTCCTCCACAGCTTGGGCTATGTTCACGCAAAGGGTTTTTGATGTGTTTTTGCATTGCTTTTAACCGTGACAAATGCATTCACCAGGAAATGTCATTCTAACATTTTACAACCTTATCTGGCCATGTGGTATGTGACACATCATCAGATCCATCCTGTTTCATTTATGAAGGAGGGATTTTAAAAATCACAAACACTATTTATACAGCCTTACTATTCTTAAAGGGTCAGTAGTCGGCTATGCTTTGTTGTTCCCATTATAAAGGAGTGGGTCTCCTATAGTGGTAATACCCATGCTGTGACTGCAAGAAGGGCTGCCAAAATTTTGAAAAAAAACCACTAACAATTTAAACACACAAAGAGCTGGGCCACAGTAACAACATGTTCCCATTAGAAAGGAAAAGGTCTGCTGTACAATTATTGGGTATGCAGTGAGTTCAATGGCTGCCAAAATTTGGGAAAAACCCCACTAACAATTTAAATTCACTTAGAGCTGGGCCACAGTAACAACATGTTCCCATTAGAAAGGAAAGGGTCTGCTATACAGTTATTGGGTATGCAGTGAGTTCAACGGCTGCCAAAATTTAGGAAAAACCCCAATAACAATTTAAAGACACATAGAGCTGGGTCACAGTAACAACATGTTTCCATTAGAAAGGAGAGGGTCTGCTATCCAGTTATAAGGTATGCAGTGATTCCAATGGCTGCCAACATTTAGGAAAAACCCCAATAACAATTTAAAGACACAAAGAGCTGGACAACAGGAATGACATGTTTCCATTAGAAAGGAGAGGGTCAGCTATCCAGTTATAGGGTATCCAGTGAGTCCAATGGATGCAAAATTTTAGGAAAAACCCTACTAACAATTTAAAGACACATAGAGCTGGGCTACAGTAATGACATGTTTCCACTAGAAAGGAAAGGGTCTGCTATCTAGTTATAGGGTATCCAGTGAATCCAACGGCTGCCAAAATTTTGGAAAAACCCTACTAAGAATTCAAAGACACATAGAGTAGGGCCACAGTAATGACAAATTCCCATTAGAAAGGAGAGAGTCTGCTAACAATTTAAAAACAAATGGAGCTGGGCTACAGTAATGAGTACGACATGTTGCCATTAAAAAGGAGTGGGTCTCCCACACTGTTTGCCTATGGCGTGAGTGCAACGACTGCCAAAAATATGGAGAATCTCCAGTGTCCCTTGCAAGAGACATAGAGGTCGGAGGGCCTCCTGAAAACAATGTTCCCATTATTAGGAAGTGGGTCTCCCATACTGTTTGCCTATGAAGTGAATGCAATGGCTGCAAAAAATTTGGAGGAACTCCAATGCCCCTTGGAAGAGACATAGATATGGTGATATGGTGGTGATATGGAGGAGGATGTGGAGGATGAGGATGAGGAGAAGAAGGAGGACAAGAGCAAATAGAAAAAATCAGGAAGTGTATGACCATGTCTGGGTGTGAAGACAGAGGTGCATGGGAATAGAGTTAGACCTCCCAAAAAAAGACACTGTATTTGAGTTTATGTTCTGTGGTGTTGAGAAGTCTGGCACAATCCAGCCCTTGTTCATTTTTATAAGAGTCAATCTGCCAGCATTTTCAGTTGACAGGCGGATGCGCCTATTGGTTAAAATTCCTCTGGCGGCACTAAAAACACACTCTGACAAAACACTAGCAGCAGGGCAGGCCAGACCTCCAATGCATAGAGAGTGAGTTCATGCCACTTGTCCAGCTTAGATATCCAATAATTATAAGGCACAGAGGAATCACAGAGGATGTTGGTACGGTCGGCAAGGTACACCCTCACCATCTTCCGAAACTTTTCCCTCACAGGGCTTGTGCGATGGGAGGGTTTGAGAAAACTGTCCCAGAACTTTCACAGTGTTCCCCTGCCACTGCTGGATTGCATTTGTGTCTCCATCGCCTGTACTCCTTGGTTGTCCAACGAACTGTGACCTCTGCCACCAGCGTTTTCAGATGGGAATTTTTTAAATAATTCCACAACAAGGGCCTTCTCGTACTGCACCTTTCTATTAGGCCTGTCCTGCAAGGGAATAAGAGTCAAAAAGTTCTTCTTGTAGAGTGGGTCTAGAAGTGTCATCAACCAGTAATGACAGTCACCCAAAATTTGGACAACATGAGGGTCACGGGAAAGGCATCGTAACATAAACTCACCCATGTGTGCCAGACTCCTGCTCCTCCTACTCATCCTCCTCCTCCTCTTTCTCCTCCTCCTTCTTGTCCTCAGGTCATTCACGCTGAACAGACGGTATGACAGTTGTGCAGGTGGTACCGTCTATAGTGCATGAAACTAGCTCCTGTTCTTCCTCATTCTCCTCCTCTTCCTCGTTGTCACCCAATCCACATTGAGATGAGATGAGGCTGAGCTGTGTGGAATCACACTCTATGGTTCCTTGCTCCATGTCATTGTGCTCCACCTGCAATTCATCCTCTTTAATTGTGAGCAGAGAGTGTTTCAGAAGACAGAGAAGTGGGATGGTGACGCTAATTATGGCATCATCGCCACTCACCATCATGGTGGAGTCCTCGAAGTTTTGGATGGTACATATGTCTAACATCCATGTCCACTCCTGAGGTCTTATGTGTGGAGTCTGACCTGAATACTGATGGCCTTGATGATGCTGGTAGTCAACAACTGCCCTCTTCTGCTCACAAATCCTTCTCAACATGTGCAATGTAGAGATCCAAAGCGTGGGGACATTGCAGATCAGTTGGTGAGCTGGAAGCTGCAAACGCTGCTGAAGCACAGCAAGGGCTGTGGAAGCTGTAGCTGACTTTCTAAAATGGGCACACAGGCAGCGTACTTTGACAAGCAGATCCGGCAGTTCCAGATAGGTTTTTAGAAACCGCTGAACCACAAGGCTAAGCACTAGTGTTGAGCCACCCCCGTAGTGTTCGAGTTCGGTTCGGTTCGTCGAACACCCGTGTGTTCGCCGAACTGTTCGTCGAACTGTTCGTCGAACACCTTCGAACACCGTTAAAAACAATGGCAGGCAAACAAAAACACATAGAAACACATAGAAAACACCTTCAAAGGTGTCCAAAAGCTGACAAACTGCTCAGAAGACATAACTAACACATGGAAAAGTGACAAGTACATATAGTCATGCGAAAATAAAAGAGGTGGAGGAGTAAAAGGAAGGGGAGACACAGATATAGGCATGTCATGCCCTTCTAAAATCCAAAAAGTGAGAAGCCGACACGGCCAGTCCGCTCCTGCCCGTGCCACCTCCGTGTCGCCGGGTTTGTGCCAGAGCCGCGGTGAACCCTGACGGCCAGCCCCCCTCTCCCAATACTGGTGCCTGTCCGCTGGTGGGTCAAGCGAGCCCCCCTGTGGTGGAGGCAGCTCTAAGCTTTTTAATTTAAATTGTCTCTCTAATTTGAATGAATACACTTTAAATCCATTTACAAGGATCTATTGGAGGGCAAGTCTCATGCCAGCAGCCGCGTAATTCCAGCTCCAGTAGCGTCCACTAAAGCTGCTGCAGTTAAAAAGCTTTTATAAGGATCGAGCTCGGCTGTCCACCGCAAGGCATCCTAATGCCAGTCCCAGCCCCTATGCATTGGGGTGCCTCCTGATGCTCTTCACTAAGTATCCCATGGTCCCGAATCATTTCCTTTGAAAAAATTAAGTGTCTAAACTACAGGTGGTGTAGCTTGCTTAACATGCCGGGATAATCCGCTGACTAGCAGACACTGCTACTAGGCACAAAGTATTTCCTGGGCTAGATGCAGTTAAAAATTTGTAATTAGATACTCTCGTTGGATGCTGAGAAAGCATCCCATAGAGTCTCCTGGCACGCCATATATGATTCTCTTAAAAAGCTTGGGGTAGGGGTCTAGGGGACCCTATTATAGCCAAAATCACGGCCCTGTATCGCAATACGTCACCTAGGCTGAAGATAAATGGAACTGTAGCACCCTGAGGGCTCGGTTGCTACAGAGAGTGAGATATCACCCAGAGGTGTGATATCTCACTCTCAGGTAAGGATGGAGTGTGGATCAGGACCCGACACCTGCATGCATTACACCACATTGCCGTGGGGCAGGGCGACCAATATGCCCCTGAGATGGGCACGACAGTCCCTGTCCCTGGCTGGAGTGGGGGGAGGGAACACTGAGGAAGGGGAACCCTGTAGTGCAGGAGCAGGGAGGAAGCAGTTCCTGGGTGCATTGAGAAGGGAGTATAAAAGGTGGGCACCATCTTAGTTCAGTGCAGAGAAGTCTGAGCAGAAGTGGCAAGGAGCAGGGGCTCTGCATGAGCTCTGCTCCGGAGGCGGACCTAGTAACAGAGGCCCAGGCCTGGAAGAGGGAGAAGGAAGGAAGAGGAGCGGAGAAGGCTCCAGGAACGAGGAATGAAGGGATCCCAGGGGTGCGGACGGGCGAGTCGCCACCACACGCCCGAATCCACCTGCGTGGAGGGGTCAGGCCAAAGGGGGAGACCGGTCCCCGAACTAGTGGAGGCAGGAAACGACCCTCAGCTAGAAACCAGAGGCTCTGACATTTTATGTGGCGCAGCCCCTCGCTACACCCGCTAGGAAGGCACCACATAGGGTCAGGGAAACTGGCGCCAAGTTTACCAAGAGGAGGCCCGAGGCAGCCGGACAGAAGTGTTGGTAAGAAAGGCCAGACAAAGGACACACAAAGGGGGTCCTGTGAAGTGCTCCAAAGTTATCTGGGAGTTGTCTGAGCCCCTCACCTGGTGAGCACAGTACGACGTGGGCAGCCGTTACCTGCAGACGTGGTCTGGATAATAAGAACTGTGAGTAAAGGCCCTGGACTGCATCACTGACTCCGTGTCGTTACTGCTGCTGCCCTGCACCATCACCCCCATCCTCCGCATACACTGCCCTGAGGCTATACTCCTCCCGTGGGGAGTTATGCTACGCTCTGCTGCACCCACAACACCAGCCTCAGTGGTCTGCCCTGGAGCGGCGGTTCACTCTGACCGCAATCCACGGGTGGCGTAGTCGGACATTTAAACATCAAAACCACATAAATAAATCCGCCACTGGTTTGACCGCCCTGAGCCACGGAACCGGGTTGCCGCCACGGAGACTACAACCACCAGCATCCACCAAAAAGGGTCCGGCTCCGGGTGTCCCAAGGCCCAGGGGGCGCGTCAGAACATTTTCATCACCTTTCACAATCACCAATGGGACAAGGCAGGGATGTTCTCTGTCCCATCTCTTATACATCCTAGTGACGGAGCACCTGCTCTCATCAATTCGCCATAACCCCAATATTAGGTGGATTGAGGTGGGAGGCACCGAGTACAAGTGCTCTCTATTTGCTGATGATGTCCTAGTATATATCACTCAATCACATATATCCATCCCTGCTGTTATGGCTGAAAAAGATCACTTTGTTACATGGTCAAATTTTAAAATCAATGCAGCGAAGTCTGAGGCCCTCGATGTCTCCCTCCCCAAATCCATATAGGATTCCATCCAGTCCAACTTTCCCTTTGCCTGTCCCTCACAGGGTATCAAATACTTAGGAATTCCTATTCATAGAGACCTCTCCCATCTATGTTATCTTAATTTTGGGCACTTTATTGAACAACTCCATACAGACCACGGTTGGCAAGTTAGAACTGTAAGATTCACTACGTGAACCGCTGGTGTTTTGTGGAAAAGCACATGTACACTGCGTTCCAAATTATTATGCAAAAAGTGTTTAGGAGTGATAAGGGAAGAATTTGTTTGTTTGTCAGTTAAACTCATTGATGGTGATGTGTGTCAGGGCTCTTTATATCACTGTAAGCAATTGCAGACACCTGTGCTAATTAGTTTGGCAGGTGTGTCCAATGAAAGGCAAGACTACTTAAGAAGGCTCTCTCACATTATTAAGCAGCCTATATTTTCTGCCAAAATGGGAAAGAAAAAGGATGTGTCGGCTGCTGAGAAGCAACAAATTGTGGAGTGTTTAGGTCAAGGCATGACTACAATCAACATTGTGCGATGATCAGGATGAAGTGTCTTGGCAATCAAGAAGTATGTAGCTGATTCACAGTACACACGTGTGCGTGCTGATAAGGGCAAATTGAGGACTCTTTCCTACAGGCAATTACGTCAGGTTGAAAGAGCAGTGGCCAAAAAGCCTTGTCATAGCAGCAGACAAGTTTTTGAAGCTGCTTGTGCCTCCAACGTCCCCCGAACAACAAGATGCAGGGTCCTTCAGAGGTTTGCAGCTGTGCATACGCCATCCTGTCGACCTCCTCTATCCACTTCACACAAGCAGAAACGGCTCCAGTGGGCCAAACATTACATGAAGACTGATTTCAAAACTGTTTTGTTCACGGATGAGTGCCGTGCAGCGCTCGATGGTCCACATGGATGGAGTGGAGGATGGCTGGTTGATGGACACCCCACGCAAACACGGCTACAGCGCCAACAAGGAGGAGGTGGAGTAATGTTTTGGGCTGGAATCATGGGGAGAGAGATTGTCGGCCCCTTTAGGATCCCTGAAGGCGCTAAAGATGAACTCCATAATGTATGTGGATTTTCTCAAACAGCACTTCCTGCCATGGTTCAAGAAGAAGAACCGTGTATTTCACAGCAAGATCATTTTTCTGCATGATAATGCACCATCTCATGCTGCACATAAAACATCTGCATCTCTGGCTGATATGGGCATAAAAGGGGACAAACTTATGGTGTGACCCCCATGCTCCCCTGACCTCTACCCCATTCAGAACCTTTGGAGCATCATTAAAAGGAGTGTCTATGATGGCGGGAGGCAGTTCACATCTAAGCAACAGCTCTGGGAGGATATTCTGTCCTCATGCAAAACAATTGAAGCAGAAACCATCCAAAACCTGACAAATTCAATGGACGAGAGAGTTCAGAAGCTCCTTTCGAACAAGGGGTCCTATGTGAAAATGTAACATCACCTAGAATAAAGTTTTGAGTTGAAAACTGTTTGATTTCAGTTTCTAACAACCTGCTAATGCTTATAATTTCAAAAATGACCATTTTTTTGGTCTTTATTAAAATGAAAAGGTTGATCGAAAAGTTTGGGGGATCTAAGAGTGTGGCAACCCAGTAGTCATGATTACTTCGAATTCTGACAATATGAGGGTCATGCTGCAGGTAGTGCAGCAAGAAGGCACTTATGTGTCTTGCGCATCTCGGAGCCCCAAAATTATTTTCCGGGCTAGATGCAGCTAAAAATTATTTTTAATTTTAAATCTGGTGAAGCTTTAGTATAGATGGCCTAATAGGATCAGTGCTGCACACTGCTACAAAGCCCAAATTATTTTCCAGTCAAGATACAGATAAACATGATTAGTAATTTGAAAGCTTAAAACGGTTGGTAGGGTGATTTTAACCAATCATCAAGCTTTTACTCTCCCCAGGATGACACAGGGGTAGAAAAGTCGTTTCGGATCCATGATTTGTTCATCTTTATGAACGTGAGTCTGTCTACATTATCAGTGGAGAGCCGCGTGCGCTTATCTGTCAGCACACCACCAGCAGCGCTGAACACACGTTCAGACAGAACGCTGGCTGCGGGGCATGACAAGATCTCCAAGGCGTAAGTGGCTAGCTCCAGCCATTTATCCAGATTGGAAGCCCAAAAAGAGCAAGGGTCCAGTGACACAGTCGTGGCTTCAATGTTTACTTGGAGATACTCCTGTACCATCGTCTCTAGGCGTTGACTATGTGTCAGACTTCTTGTCTCCTGTGGCCTTGCAAAGGATGGGCTAAAAAAGTGGTGAAATGATTCCGCAAAATTGATGTTACCAGCAGATACTGTGGTTCTGTTACGGTTTGAGTGCTGAACACTTGACGGTCCCACGGTTGGCAAGTTGGAACTGTGAGATTCACTACGTGCACCACTGGTATTTTGTGGAAAAGCACATGTAAGATTCTGCAAAAGTCTCTGCTGATACTCCTGCATGCGTGCATCCCTTTCTATGGCAGGAATAATTTCTGCAAATTTACTTTTGTACCGGGGATCTAACAGTGTGGCAACCCAGTAGTCAGGATTATTTCTAATTCTCACAATTCGAGGGTCATGTTGCAGGTAGTGCAGCAAGAAGGCACTCATGTGTGTTGCGCATCCAGGAGCACCAAGTCCCTGTTGTGTTGGTGGCGAGGTAACAATCATGTTTCCTTCCTCCGTCCTCTCCCCCCAACCTCGCACAACAGAAATGTGATCAAGGTCTCCCTCATCTGATGAGTCTTCCATCAGTTCGTCCTCCACTTCTTCCTGGGCTCCTGCACCTTCCTCACTAGTTTGGCTGCTACCATGCACCCTGGTAAAACCATCTCCCCCACCCTCACATGCCTGCCGCCTTGGTGCTGCCGACCGTCTGGACCTTGCAGATGTTAGCCCTTCCGCATACAACTCCTCCTCCTCTACTTCCTCCACCTCCTCTTGTGCCACCACCTGACTCCGAATTCTGTTTAACATGTGCTCCAGCATGTAAATCACCAGAATAGTCATGCTGATAATGGCATCGTCAGCACTAAACATCTTCGTCGCCATTTCAAAACTGTGCAGAAGGGTGCATAGGTCCCTGATCTGAGACCACTCCTCCAGCGTGATTTGCCCCACCTCTGAATCTCGTTGGCCCAGGCTATACGTCAGAACGTATTGCACCAGGGCTTGTCGGTGCTGCCACAGTCGCTGCAACATGTGCAGAGTTGAATTCCACCGGGTAGGCACATCGCATTTTAGCCGGTGAAGTGGCAGGCCCAACGACTTCTGTAGAGATGTAAGTCACTGAGCTGCGGGATGCGAACGGCGGAAGTGAGCACACAGCGACCGTGCCCTCTGCAGAAGGCCATCTAGTCTGGGATAGTGGGCTAAAAATTGCTGGACAACCAGGTTCAACACGTGAGCCATACAAGGCACGTGTGTGACATTGCCCCGGCGAAGGGCCGCACCCAGGTTTGCAGCATTGTCGCACACGGCCTTCCCTGGTTTCAGGTCCAGTGGAGACAACCATTCATGAAATTGGTTCTCCACAGCTGACCACAACTCCTCAGCTGTGTGACTCACATTTCCCAGACATTTCAATGTAAAAACCGCCTGATGACGTTGAGCCCTACTGCCAGCATAGTAAGGAGGTGTGCAGGATCCCTTCTGCGCAGTTAGAAAGCTTGTGGCATGACCAGACAGGCTTTGGGTGCAGGTGGAAGACCGAGAGGAGGTTGAGGAGGCAGAAGCAGTGGAGGAACTTTGACATAAAGAGGATTGACGCACAACTCGTGGGGACGGCAAGACTTGGACAGCAGCCCCTTGTCTTGCTGTCACCATAGTTACCCAGTGCCCAGTCAGCGACATGTAACGCCCCTGTCCATGCCTACTCGTCCAAGTGTCTGTGGTGAAATGCACCCTGTCACACACAGAGTTTCTCAAAGAAGCGGTGATGTTGTGTGCGACATGCTGGTGGAGCGCAGGCACACCTTTCTTTGAGAAGTAGTGCCGACTGGGCATCTGGTACTGGGGCACTGCGACGGACATAAGGTCTCGAAAATCCTCTGTGTCCACCAGGCGGAAAGGCAGCATTTCTGTAGCCAAGAGCTTGCAGATGGTGAAATTCAACCTCTTAGCTTTCTCATGGCTAGGAGGAAATGGTCTTTTACTTGTCCACATCTGAGGGACCGAGGGCTGGCTATTGTGCTTAGACGGGGTTGATAAGGGTGTCCCCGGCAAACTGCCGGTCTGTGAGGAAGATGCAGGCGGACATGTTAGGTTGCCTTGATCCAAAGGTGGTGCTATCGATGTCGGACAGCGCTCAACACCAGCTGGTGTTCCCACCTCCAAAGAAAATGATGACCTGCCAATCACGCTGGCTGTTGCGGGTAAAGAGGTGGTAGGTCTGCGCCCCAAAACAGGTGTGACTGCTGTCCCCCCAGTCACAGAGGATGAAGAGGCCGCGGATGCACAAGATATGGCAGACGGTGGTTGGCCCGGCCGGCTAGGCCGCATTGTAGCACACTGAGCTTCCCACTGCAACTTATGCTTCATGTCCATGTGCCGGTTCATGCATGAAGTACTCAAACTATGTATTTTTTGGCCTCTACTTAGCTTTTGCTGACAAATGTTACAGATAACACGAGTTGGGTCATCTTTATCGATCTGAAAAAATGCCCAGGCTATGCAAGGCTTAGCACCCATGCGACCTGAAGAGCCACCACGACTTGTGGTGAGAGGCAGAGTTGTGTTTGAGGATGCAGTTGTTGACGTGCTTCCAGTACTACGTCTCTGTCCAGGAAGGCGCAACCTGACCTCGTCGTCACTAGCATCTTCCTCCACCTCCTCTGCTGACCTCATCTCTTGGCTGACTGTGGGTTGACAGTAAGTGGGATCTCCAACCTCATCATCATCACCCTGTGTGTTATCACACCCGTCGTCCTCAGAGCCAACCTGTTCCTGCCCTGACAAAAAACTAAAGTTGTCGCTCCAATCAGGTATTTGAGTCTTATCATCGTCTTCCTCATTGTCTCCACCAACAGGAGTTACAGTTTGGGAATGAGGGTCTACATTATGGTCAGAACCTTCTGCGTCTGGTCCTGGATCCGACTCATAAAGATTCTGGGCATCAGTGCAGATCATTTCCTCGTCTGGATTCACAGAAGCGCTGGAGTCGACCAATGATTCCCAGGCTATAGTATGAGTAAACAGCTCTGCAGACTCAACCATCTGTTCTACCTCATACTCAGACGGGCAGCTGGAGATTTGGGAGCTGTGAGGAAGCAAGTGCGATTTGGGTGACACCTTTGAGGACTGGAGTATTTGTGATGTTGAAGTTGATGTGGAGGAGAGCCCACTTAAAGGAGCACTTGATATCCGTTGAAGCACCTGCTGTTTTTGTGCCTCATCTGGAATTTGTAGCGATTGGCGTGGCCGTAAGAAAGGGATCTTATCACATTGTCCGCTAAAAGAAGTAGACATTTTAGTTTGGCTGGAAGATGGTCTTTCTTCTGCAGATGTTACTGTTGCTTTAACACCTACCCCACGGACACAACCTTTTTTCCCCTTCCCAACACGCCTATTCCCCTTTCCACCAGCAGCAGGCCTTTTTCCACTCATTTTGGTGGTTAAATAATTCACAACTCTGGAGTTGTTTGCACAAAAAAACAATGGATGGTAACCGAGCAGAGCTGAGTGGCCAAACTGTGGTATTAGGCCAAAACTATTGGCTAGGTTAGATGCAGAAAAAAATTATATTCAATTTGCAACCTGATGGAGGTCAGTATAGATGGACTAATACAACAAGTCCCACACACAGCTAGAAGGCCAATATTTTTTCAGAGGTAGATGCAGAAAAAAATATATTCAGTTTGCAACCTGATGGAGGTCAGTATAGATGGACTAATACAACAAGTCCCACACACAGCTAGAAGCCCAATATTTTTTCAGAGGTAGATGCAGAAAAAAATATATTCAGTTTGCAACCTGATGGAGGTCAGTATAGGTGGACTAATAGAACAAGTCCCACACACTGCTAGAAGGCCAAATATTTTTTCAGAGCTAGATGCAGAAAAAAATTTTATTCAGTTTGCAACCTGATGGAGGTCAGTATAGATGGATTAATAGAACAAGACCCACACACAGCTAGAAGCCCAATATTTTTTCAGAGCTAGATGCAGAAAAAAATTATATTCAGTTTGCAACCTGGTGGAGTTCAGTATAGATGGATTAATAGAACAAGACCCACACACAGCTAGAAGCCCAATATTTTTTCAGAGCTAGATGCAGAAAAAAATTATATTCAGTTTGCAACCTGATGGAGGTCAGTATAGATGGATTAATAGAACAAGACCCACACACAGCTAGAAGCCCAATATTTTTTCAGAGGTAGATGCAGAAAAAAATTAGATTCAGTTTGCAACCTGATGGAGGTAAGTATAGATGGATTAATAGAACAAGACCCACACATAGCTAGAAGCCCAATATTTTTTCAGAGGTAGATGCAGAAAAAAATATATTCAGTTTGCAACCTGATGGAGGTCAGTATAGATGGACTAATACAACAAGTCCCACACACAGCTAGAAGCCCAATATTTTTTCAGAGCTAGATGCAGAAAAAAATTATATTCAGTTTGCAACCTGATGGAGGTCAGTATAGATGGATTAATAGAACAAGACCCACACACAGCTAGAAGCCCAATATTTTTTCAGAGCTAGATGCAGAAAAAAATTATATTCAGTTTGCAACCTGATGGAGGTCAGTATAGATGGATTAATAGAACAAGACCCACACACAGCTAGAAGCCCAATATTTTTTCAGAGCTAGATGCAGAAAAAAATTATATTCAGTTTGCAACCTGATGGAGGTCAGTATAGATGGATTAATAGAACAAGACCCACACACAGCTAGAAGCCCAATATTTTTTCAGAGCTAGATGCAGAAAAAAATTATATTCAGTTTGCAACCTGATGGAGGTCAGTATAGATGGATTAATAGAACAAGACCCACACACAGCTAGAAGCCCAATATTTTTTCAGAGGTAGATGCAGAAAAAAATATATTCAGTTTGCAACCTGATGGAGGTCAGTATAGGTGGACTAATAGAACAAGTCCCACACACTGCTAGAAGGCCAAATATTTTTTCAGAGCTAGATGCAGAAAAAAATTATATTCAGTTTGCAACCTGATGGAGGTCAGTATAGATGGATTAATAGAACAAGACCCACACACAGCTAGAAGCCCAATATTTTTTCAGAGCTAGATGCAGAAAAAAATTATATTCAGTTTGCAACCTGATGGAGGTCAGTATAGATGGATTAATAGAACAAGACCCACACACAGCTAGAAGCCCAATATTTTTTCAGAGCTAGATGCAGAAAAAAATTATATTCAGTTTGCAACCTGATGGAGGTCAGTATAGATGGATTAATAGAACAAGACCCACACACAGCTAGAAGCCCAACATTTTTTCAGAGCTAGATGCAGAAAAAAATTAGATTCAGTTTGCAACCTGATGGAGGTCAGTATAGATGGACTAATAGAATGATGCTATGCCCAAAAGATTTTACTTCACTAGGTGCAGTAAAAAAATTGGTATTCTATACACAGGTGGTATATCTGGCAACACAGATAGGCTACTCCACTGACTAACACACTCTGCAATAGGCCAAAAAGGATTAGCTTTGCTAGATTCAGCCAAATGCTGTGAAAAAAACTTGCACAGCACTGGCACAGACCTGCCTGGCAAAAACTGATAGGAACTGATGTAACCTAGTCCTGAAAAGGACTCCAATTACAATTAGTCTTTACTCCCACAATCTATCTATTTAAGAGCACAGACCTGCCTGATAAAAGTCATAGGAAATGCTGTAACCTAGTCCTTAAAAGGACTGCAATCACAACTATTCCCTACTCCCAAGCTATGTGTATATTTGTGCGAAAATTGGCTTGAAATTAACAAGGTATAGCGCACACAGCAACAGCGGTGCCTTCTAACACGCAGCTGCAGCAGTGAGAAAATGGTGGCGACGGGGAAAATGGCTTGGTCTTATAGTGCAAGGACATGTGACATACACTGCCAATGACACATGCCCTTGCTTGTGTGAAAAAAAGCACTTCGCTCCGTGTATGCGCTGCTGATAGGCTGACAGATTGCACCTCCCCACTGTAAATGCGGGAAAGAGAAAAAAAAATGGAGATCTTCATTGTTCCTGCAGAGATCCATCCCCTGCCCGTCCCCCCACCCCGCTGTACACTCAAACTGCGTATTAACATTAATTTTCATCATTACTGAGAAAAAATCCAGTTATGATTTTGGTGCACGAACAGTTATCGAGCACAACCTCGAACAGCCGAATTTTTCTCAAATTGTTCGTGTTCGCCGAACGGCTCGAACACCGCCCAAAACAGCTCGAATTTGAGATTGGCGAACAGTTCGAGTAGAACAACGCTCATCTCTACTAAGCACATAAGCTAGGCAAGGTACGTGTGTGAGCTCGCCTCGCCTCAGAGCCGCCACCAGGTTCCGGCCATTGTCACACACGACCATGCCTGGCTGTAGGGTCAGCGGTGTCATCCACAGATCTGCCTGCTCATTCAGGCATGTCCACAACTCTTCAGCTTTGTGTGGCTTGTCACTAGTGTTGAGCCACCCCCGTAGTGTTCGAGTTCGGTTCGGTTCGTCGAACACCCGTGTGTTCGCCGAACTGTTCGTCGAACTGTTCGTCGAACACCTTCGAACACCATTAAAAACAATGGCAGGCAAACAAAAACACATAGAAACACATAGAAAACACCTTCAAAGGTGTCCAAAAGCTGACAAACTGCTCAGAAGACATAACTAACACATGGAAAAGTGACAAGTACATATAGTCATGCGAAAATAAAAGAGGTGGAGGAGTAAAAGGAGGGGGAGACACAGATATAGGCATGTCATGCCCTTCTAAAATCCAAAAAGTGAGAAGCCGACACGGCCAGTCCGCTCCTACCCGTGCCACCTCCGTGTCGCCGGGTTTGTGCCAGAGCCGCGGTGAACCCTGACGGCCAGCCCCCCTCTCCCAATACTGGTGCCTGTCCGCTGGTGGGTCGAGCGAGCCCCCCTGTGGTGGAGGCAGCTCTAAGCTTTTTAATTTAAATTGTCTCTCTAATTTGAATGAATACACTTTAAATCCATTTACAAGGATCTATTGGAGGGCAAGTCTCATGCCAGCAGCCGTGTAATTCCAGCTCCAGTAGCGTCCACTAAAGCTGCTGCAGTTAAAAAGCTTTTATAAGGATCGAGCTCGGCTGTCCACCGCAAGGCATCCTAATGCCAGTCCCAGCCCCTATGCCTTGGGGTGCCTCCTGATGCTCTTCACTAAGTATCCCATGGTCCCGAATCATTTCCTTTGAAAAAATTAAGTGTCTAAACTACAGGTGGTGTAGCTTGCTTAACAGCCGGGATAATCCGCTGACTAGCAGACACTGCTACTAGGCACAAAGTATTTCCTGGGCTAGATGCAGTTAAAAATTTGTAATTAGATACTCTCGTTGGATGCTGAGAAAGCATTCCATAGAGTCTCCTGGCACGCCATATATGATTCTCTTAAAAAGCTTGGGGTAGGGGTCTAGGGGACCCTTTTATAGCCAAAATCACGGCCCTGTATCGCAATACGTCACCTAGGCTGAAGATAAATGGAACTGTAGCATCCTGAGGGCTCGGTTGCTACAGACGTATTGCACCTCACCCAGAGGTGTGATATCTCACTCTCAGGTAAGGATGGAGTGTGGATCAGGACCCGACACCTGCATGCATTACACCACATTGCCGTGGGGCAGGGCGACCAATATGCCCCTGAGATGGGCACGACAGTCCCTGTCCCTGGCTGGAGTGGGGGGAGGGAACACTGAGGAAGGGGAACCCTGTAGTGCAGGAGCAGGGAGGAAGCAGTTCCTGGGTGCATTGAGAAGGGAGTATAAAAGGTGGGCACCATCTTAGTTCAGTGCAGAGAAGTCTGAGCAGAAGTGGCAGGGAGCAGGGGCTCTGCATGAGCTCTCCTCTGGAGGCGGGCCTAGTAACAGAGGCCCAGGCCTGGAAGAGGGAGAAGGAAGGAAGAGGAGCGGAGAAGGCTCCAGGAACGAGGAATGAAGGGATCCCAGGGGTGCGGACGGGCGAGTCGCCACCGCACGCCCGAATCCACCTGCGTGGAGGGGTCAGGCCAAAGGGGGAGACCGGTCCCCGAACTAGTGGAGGCAGGAATCGACCCTCAGCTAGAAACCGGAGGCTCTGACATTTTATGTGGCGCAGCCCCTCGCTACACCCGCTAGGAAGGCACCACATAGGGTCAGGGAAACTGGCGCCAAGTTTACCAAGAGGAGGCCCGAGGCAGCCGGACAGAAGTGTTGGTAAGAAAGGCCAGACAAAGGACACACAAAGGGGGTCCTGTGAAGTGCTCCAAAGTTATCTGGGAGTTGTCTGAGCCCCTCACCTGGTGAGCACAGTACGACGTGGGCAGCCGTTACCTGCAGACGTGGTCTGGATAATAAGAACTGTGAGTAAAGGCCCTGGACTGCATCACTGACTCCGTGTCGTTACTGCTGCTGCCCTGCACCATCACCCCCATCCTCCGCATACACTGCCCTGAGGCTATACTCCTCCCGTGGGGAGTTATGCTACGCTCTGCTGCACCCACAACACCAGCCTCAGCGGTCTGCCCTAGAGCGGCGGTTCACTCTGACCGCAATCCACGGGTGGCGTAGTCGGACATTTAAACATCAAAACCACATAAATAGTTCCGCCACTGGTTTGACCGCCCTGAGCCACGGAACCGGGTTGCCGCCACGGAGACTACAACCACCAGCATCCACCAAAAAGTGTCCGGCTCCGGGTGTCCCAAGGCCCAGGGGGCGCGTCAGAACATTTTCATCACCTTTCACAATCACCAATGGGACAAGGCAGGGATGTTCTCTGTCCCCTCTCTTATACATCCTAGTGACGGAGCACCTGCTCTCATCAATTCGCCATAACCCCAATATTAGGTGGATTGAGGTGGGAGGCACCGAGTACAAGTGCTCTCTATTTGCTGATGATGTCCTAGTATATATCACTCAATCACATATATCCATCCTTGCTGTTATGGCTGAAATAGATCACTTTGTTACATGGTCAAATTTTAAAATCAATGCAGCGAAGTCTGAGGCCCTCAATGTCTCCCTCCCCAAATCCATATAGGATTCCATCCAGTCCAATTTTCCCTTTGCCTGTCCCTCACAGGGTATCAAATACTTAGGAATTCCTATTCATAGAGACCTCTCCCATCTATGTTATCTTAATTTTGGGCCCTTTATTGAACAACTCCATACCGACCACGGTTGGCAAGTTAGAACTGTAAGATTCACTACGTGAACCGCTGGTGTTTTGTGGAAAAGCACATGTACACTGCGTTCCAAATTATTATGCAAAAAGTGTTTAGGAGTGATAAGGGAAGAATTTGTTTGTTTGTCAGTTAAACTCATTGATGGTGATGTGTGTCAGGGCTCTTTATATCACTGTAAGCAATTGCAGACACCTGTGCTAATTAGTTTGGCAGGTGTGTCCAATGAAAGGCAACACTACTTAAGAAGGCTCTCTCACATTATTAAGCAGCCTACATTTTCTGCCAAAATGGGAAAGAAAAAGGATGTGTCGGCTGCTGAGAAGCAACAAATTGTGGAGTGTTTAGGTCAAGGCATGACTACAATCAACATTGTGCGATGATCAGGATGAAGTGTCTTGGCAATCAAGAAGTATGTAGCTGATTCACAGTACACACGTGTGCGTGCTGATAAGGGCAAATTGAGGACTCTTTCCTACAGGCAATTACGTCAGGTTGAAAGAGCAGCGGCCAAAAAGCCTTGTCATAGCAGCAGACAAGTTTTTGAAGCTGCTTGTGCCTCCAACGTCCCCCGAACAACAAGATGCAGGGTCCTTCAGAGGTTTGCAGCTGTGCATACGCCATCCTGTCGACCTCCTCTATCCACTTCACACAAGCAGAAACGGCTCCAGTGGGCCAAACATTACATGAAGACACAAAACAGTTTTGTTCACGGATGAGTGCCGTGCAGCGCTCGATGGTCCAGATGGATGGAGTGGAGGATGGCTGGTTGATGGACACCCCACGCAAACACGGCTACAGCGCCAACAAGGAGGAGGTGGAGTAATGTTTTGGGCTGGAATCATGGGGAGAGAGATTGTCGGCCCCTTTAGGATCCCTGAAGGCGCTAAAGATGAACTCCATAATGTATGTGGATTTTCTCAAACAGCACTTCCTGTCATGGTTCAAGAAGAAGAACCGTGTATTTCACAGAAAGATCATTTTTCTGCATGATAATGCACCATCTCATACTGCACATAAAACATCTGCATCTCTGGCTGATATGGGCATAAAAGGGGACAAACTTATGGTGTGACCCCCATGCTCCCCTGACCTCTACCCCATTCAGAACCTTTGGAGCATCATTAAAAGGAGTGTCTATGATGGCGAGAGGCAGTTCACATCTAAGCAACAGCTCTGGGAGGGTATTCTGTCCTCATGCAAAACAATTGAAGCAGAAACCATCCAAAACCTGACAAATTCAATGGACGAGAGAGTTCAGAAGCTCCTTTCGAACAAGGGGTCCTATGTGAAAATGTAACATCACCTAGAGTAAAGTTTTGAGTTGAAAACTGTTTGATTTCAGTTTCTAACAACCTGCTAATGCTTATAATTTCAAAAATGACCATTTTTTTGGTCTTTATTAAAATGAAAAGGTTGATCGAAAAGTTTGGGGGATCTAAGAGTGTGGCAACCCAGTAGTCATGATTACTTCGAATTCTGACAATATGAGGGTCATGCTGCAGGTAGTGCAGCAAGAAGGCACTTATGTGTCTTGTGCATCTCGGAGCCCCAAAATTATTTTCCGGGCTAGATGCAGCTAAAAATTATTTTCAATTTTAAATCTGGTGAAGCTTTAGTATAGATGGCCTAATAGGATCAGTGCTGCACACTGCTACAAAGCCCAAATTATTTTCCAGTCAAGATACAGATAAACATGATTAGTAATTTGAAAGCTTAAAACGGTTGGTAGGGTGATTTTAACCAATCATCAAGCTTTTACTCTCCCCAGGATGACACAGGGGTAGAAAAGTCGTTTCGGATCCATGATTTGTTCATCTTTATGAACGTGAGTCTGTCTACATTATCAGTGGAGAGCCGCGTGCGCTTATCTGTCAGCACACCACCAGCAGCGCTGAGCACACGTTCAGACAGAACGCTGGCTGCGGGGCATGACAAGATCTCCAAGGCGTAAGTGGCTAGCTCCGGCCATTTATCCAGATTGGAAGCCCAAAAAGAGCAAGGGTCCAGTGACACAGTCGTGGCTTCAATGTTTACTTGGAGATACTCCTGTACCATCGTCTCTAGGCGTTGACTATGTGTCAGACTTCTTGTCTCCTGTGGCCTTGCAAAGGATGGGCTAAAAAAGTGGTGAAATGATTCCGCAAAATTGATGTTACCAGCAGATACTGTGGTTCTGTTACGGTTTGAGTGCTGAACACTTGACGGTCCCACGGTTGGCAAGTTGGAACTGTGAGATTCACTACGTGCACCACTGGTATTTTGTGGAAAAGCACATGTAAGATTCTGCAATAGTCTCTGCTGATACTCCTGCATGTGTGCATCCCTTTCTATGGCAGGAATAATTTCTGCAAATTTACTTTTGTACCGGGGATCTAACAGTGTGGCAACCCAGTAGTCAGGATTATTTCTAATTCTCACAATTCGAGGGTCATGTTGCAGGTAGTGCAGCAAGAAGGCACTCATGTGTGTTGCGCATCCAGGAGCACCAAGTCCCTGTTGTGTTGGTGGCGAGGTAACAATCATGCTTCCTTCCTCTGTCCTCTCCCCCCAACCTCGCACAACAGAAATGTGATCAAGGTCTCCCTCATCTGATGAGTCTTCCATCAGTTCGTCCTCCACTTCTTCCTGGGCTCCTGCACCTTCCTCACTAGTTTGGCTGCTACCATGCGCCCTGGTAAAACCATCTCCCCCACCCTCACATGCCTGCCGCCTTGGTGCTGCCGACCGTCTGGACCTTGCAGATGTTAGCCCTTCCGCATACAACTCCTCCTCCTCTACTTCCTCCACCTCCTCTTGTGCCACCACCTGACTCCGAATTCTGTTTAACATGTGTTCCAGCATGTAAATCACCGGAATAGTCATGCTGATAATGGCATCGTCAGCACTAAACATCTTCGTCGCCATTTCAAAACTGTGCAGAAGGGTGCATAGGTCCCTGATCTGAGACCACTCCTCCAGCGTGATTTGCCCCACCTCTGAATCTCGTTGGCCCAGGCTAGACGTCAGAACGTATTGCACCAGGGCTTGTCGGTGCTGCCACAGTCGCTGCAACATGTGCAGAGTTGAATTCCACCGGGTAGGCACATCGCATTTTAGCCGGTGAAGTGGCAGGCCCAACGACTTCTGTGGAGATGTAAGTCGCTGAGCTGCGGGATGCGAACGGCGGAAGTGAGCACACAACGACCGTGCCCTCTGCAGAAGGCCATCTAGTCTGGGATAGTGGGCTAAAAATTGCTGGACAACCAGGTTCAACACGTGAGCCATACAAGGCACGTGTGTGACATTGCCCCGGCGAAGGGCCGCACCCAGGTTTGCAGCATTGTCGCACACGGCCTTCCATGGTTTCAGGTCCAGTGGAGACAACCATTCATGAAATTGGTTCTCCAGAGCTGACCACAACTCCTCAGATGTGTGACTCACATTTCCCAGACATTTCAATGTAAAAACCGCCTGATGACGTTGAGCCCTACTGCCAGCATAGTAAGGAGGTGTGCAGAATCCCTTCTGCGCAGTTAGAAAGCTTGTGGCATGACCAGACAGGCTTTGGGTGCAGGTGGAAGACCGAGAGGAGGTTGAGGAGGCAGAAGCAGTGGAGGAACTTTGACATAAAGAGGATTGACGCACAACTCGTGGGGACGGCAAGACTTGGACAGCAGCCCCTTGTCCTGCTGTCACCATAGTTACCCAGTGCCCAGTCAGCGACATGTAACGCCCCTGTCCATGCCTACTCGTCCAAGTGTCTGTGGTGAAATGCACCCTGTCACACACAGAGTTTCTCAAAGAAGCGGTGATGTTGTGTGCGACATGCTGGTGGAGCGCAGGCACACCTTTCTTTGAGAAGTAGTGCCGACTGGGCATCTGGTACTGGGGCACTGCGACGGACATAAGGTCTCGAAAATCCTCTGTGTCCACCAGGCGGAAAGGCAGCATTTCTGTAGCCAAGAGCTTGCAGATGGTGAAATTCAACCTCTTAGCTTTCTCATGGCTAGGAGGAAATGGTCTTTTACTTGTCCACATCTGAGGGACTGAGGGCTGGCTATTGTGCTTAGACGGGGTTGATAAGGGTGTCCCCGGCAAACTGCCGGTCTGTGAGGAAGATGCAGGCGGACATGTTAGGTTGCCTTGATCCAAAGGTGGTGCTATCGATGTCGGACAGCGCTCAACACCAGCTGGTGTTCCCACCTCCAAAGAAAATGATGACCTGCCAATCACGCTGACTGTTGCGGGTAAAGAGGTGGCAGGTCTGCGCCCCAAAACAGGTGTGACTGCTGTCCCCCCAGTCACAGAGGATGAAGAGGCCGCGGATGCACAAGATATGGCAGACGGTGGTTGGCCCGGCCGGCTAGGCCGCATTGTAGCACACTGAGCTTCCCACTGCAACTTATGCTTCATGTCCATGTGCCGGTTCATGCATGAAGTACTCAAACTATGTATTTTTTGGCCTCTACTTAGCTTTTGCTGACAAATGTTACAGATAACACGAGTTGGGTCATCTTTATCGATCTGATAAAATGCCCAGGCTATGCAAGGCTTAGCACCCATGCGACCTGAAGAGCCACCACGACTTGTGGTGAGAGGCAGAGTTGTGTTTGAGGATGCAGTTGTTGACGTGCTTCCAGTACTACGTCTCTGTCCAGGAAGGCGCAACCTGACCTCGTCGTCACTAGCATCTTCCTCCACCTCCTCTGCTGACCTCATCTCTTGGCTGACTGTGGGTTGACAGTAAGTGGGATCTCCAACCTCATCATCATCACCCTGTGTGTTATCACACCCGTCGTCCTCAGAGCCAACCTGTTCCTGCCCTGACAAAAAACTAAAGTTGTCGCTCCAATCAGGTATTTGAGTCTTATCATCGTCTTCCTCATTGTCTCCACCAATAGGAGTTACAGTTTGGGAATGAGGGTCTACATTATGGTCAGAACATTCTGCGTCTGGTCCTGGATCCGACTCATAAAGATTCTGGGCATCAGTACAGATCATTTCCTTGTCTGGATTCACAGAAGCGCTGGAGTCGACCTCTGATTCCCAGGCTATAGTATGAGTAAACAGCTCTGCAGACTCAACGATCTGTTCTACCTCATACTCAGACGGGTAGCTGGAGATTTGGGAGCTGTGAGGAAGCAAGTGCGATTTGGGTGACACCTTTGAGGACTGGAGTATTTGTGATGTTGAAGTTGATGTGGAGGAGAGCCCACTTAAAGGAGCACTTGATATCCGTTGAAGCACCTGCTGTTTTTGTGCCTCATCTGGAATTTGTAGCGATTGGCGTGGCCGTAAGAAAGGGATCTTATCAAATTGTCCGCTAAAAGAAGTAGACATTTTAGTTTTGCTGGAAGATGGTCTTTCTTCTGCAGATGTTACTGTTGCTTTAACACCTACCCCACGGACACAACCTTTTTTCCCCTTCCCAACACGCCTATTCCCCTTTCCACCAGCAGCAGGCCTTTTTCCACTCATTTTGGTGGTTAACTAATTCACAACTCTGGAGTTGTTTGCACAAAAAAACAATGCATGGTAACCGAGCAGACCTGAGTGGCCAAACTGTGGTATTAGGCCAAAACTATTGGCTGGGTTAGATGCAGAAAAAAATTATATTCAATTTGCAACCTGATGGAGGTCAGTATAGATGGACTAATACAACAAGTCCCACACACAGCTAGAAGCCCAATATTTTTTCAGAGGTAGATGCAGAAAAAAATATATTCAGTTTGCAACCTGATGGAGGTCAGTATAGGTGGACTAATAGAACAAGTCCCACACACTGCTAGAAGGCCAAATATTTTTTCAGAGTTAGATGCAGAAAAAAATTATATTCAGTTTGCAACCTGATGGAGGTCAGTATAGATGGATTAATAGAACAAGACCCACACACAGCTAGAAGCCCAATATTTTTTCAGAGGTAGATGCAGAAAAAAATATATTCAGTTTGCAACCTGATGGAGGTCAGTATAGATGGACTAATACAACAAGTCCCACACACAGCTACAAGCCCAATATTTTTTCAGAGGTAGATGCAGAAAAAAATATATTCAGTTTGCAACCTGATGGAGATCAGTATAGATGGACTAATACAACAAGTCCCACACACAGCTAGAAGCCCAATATTTTTTCAGAGGTAGATGCAGAAAAAAATATATTCAGTTTGCAACCTGATGGAGGTCAGTATAGGTGGACTAATAGAACAAGTCCCACACACTGCTAGAAGGCCAAATATTTTTTCAGAGCTAGATGCAGAAAAAAATTATATTCAGTTTGCAACCTGATGGAGGTCAGTATAGATGGATTAATAGAACAAGACCCACACACAGCTAGAAGCCCAATATTTTTTCAGAGCTAGATGCAGAAAAAAATATATTCAGTTTGCAACCTGATGGAGGTCAGTATAGGTGGACTAATAGAACAAGTCCCACACACTGCTCGAAGGCCAAATATTTTTTCAGAGCTAGATGCAGAAAAAAATTATATTCAGTTTGCAACCTGATGGAGGTCAGTATAGATGGATTAATAGAACAAGACCCACACACAGCTAGAAGCCCAATATTTTTTCAGAGATAGATGCAGAAAAAAATTATATTCAGTTTGCAACCTGATGGAGGTCAGTATAGATGGATTAATAGAACAAGACCCACACACAGCTAGAAGCCAAATATTTTTTCAGAGCTAGATGCAGAAAAAAATTATATTCAGTTTGCAACCTGATGGAGGTCAGTATAGATGGATTAATAGAACAAGACCCACACACAGCTAGAAGCCCAATATTTTTTCAGAGCTAGATGCAGAAAAAAATTAGATTCAGTTTGCAACCTGATGGAGGTCAGTATAGATGGATTAATAGAACAAGACCCACACACAGCTAGAAGCCCAATATTTTTTCAGAGGTAGATGCAGAAAAAAATATATTCAGTTTGCAACCTGATGGAGGTCAGTATAGATGGACTAATACAACAAGTCCCACACACAGCTAGAAGCCCAATATTTTTTCAGAGGTAGATGCAGAAAAAAATATATTCAGTTTGCAACCTGATGGAGGTCAGTATAGATGGACTAATACAACAAGTTCCACACACAGCTAGAAGCCCAATATTTTTTCAGAGGTAGATGCAGAAAAAAATATATTCAGTTTGCAACCTGATGGAAGTCAGTATAGGTGGACTAATAGAACAAGTCCCACACACTGCTAGAAGGCCAAATATTTTTTCAGAGCTAGATGCAGAAAAAAATTATATTCAGTTTGCAACCTGATGGAGGTCAGTATAGATGGATTAATAGAACAAGACCCACACACAGCTAGAAGCCCAATATTTTTTCAGAGCTAGATGCAGAAAAAAATATATTCAGTTTGCAACCTGATGGAGGTCAGTATAGGTGGACTAATAGAACAAGTCCCACACACTGCTCGAAGGCCAAATATTTTTTCAGAGCTAGATGCAGAAAAAAATTATATTCAGTTTGCAACCTGATGGAGGTCAGTATAGATGGATTAATAGAACAAGACCCACACACAGCTAGAAGCCCAATATTTTTTCAGAGCTAGATGCAGAAAAAAATTATATTCAGTTTGCAACCTGATGGAGGTCAGTATAGATGGATTAATAGAACAAGACCCACACACAGCTAGAAGCCAAATATTTTTTCAGAGCTAGATGCAGAAAAAAATTATATTCAGTTTGCAACCTGATGGAGGTCAGTATAGATGGATTAATAGAACAAGACCCACACACAGCTAGAAGCCCAATATTTTTTCAGAGCTAGATGCAGAAAAAAATTAGATTCAGTTTGCAACCTGATGGAGGTCAGTATAGATGGATTAATAGAACAAGACCCACACACAGCTAGAAGCCCAATATTTTTTCAGAGGTAGATGCAGAAAAAAATATATTCAGTTTGCAACCTGATGGAGGTCAGTATAGATGGACTAATACAACAAGTCCCACACACAGCTAGAAGCCCAATATTTTTTCAGAGGTAGATGCAGAAAAAAATATATTCAGTTTGCAACCTGATGGAGGTCAGTATAGGTGGACTAATAGAACAAGTCCCACACACTGCTAGAAGGCCAAATATTTTTTCAGAGCTAGATGCAGAAAAAAATTATATTCAGTTTGCAACCTGATGGAGGTCAGTATAGATGGATTAATAGAACAAGACCCACACACAGCTAGAAGCCCAATATTTTTTCAGAGCTAGATGCAGAAAAAAATTATATTCAGTTTGCAACCTGATGGAGGTCAGTATAGATGGATTAATAGAAAAAGACCCACACACAGCTAGAAGCCCAATATTTTTTCAGAGCTAGATGCAGAAAAAAATTATATTCAGTTTGCAACCTGATGTAGGTCAGTATAGATGGATTAATAGAACAAGACCCACACACAGCTAGAAGCCCAATATTTTTTCAGAGCTAGATGCAGAAAAAAATTAGATTCAGTTTGCAACCTGATGGAGGTCAGTATAGATGGACTAATAGAATGATGCTATGCCCAAAAGATTTTACTTCACTAGGTGCAGTAAAAAAATTGGTATTCTATACACAGGTGGTATATCTTGCAACACAGATAGGCTACTCCACTGACTAACACACTCTGCAATAGGCCAAAAAGGATTAGCTTTGCTAGATTCAGCCAAATGCTGTGAAAAAAACTTGCACAGCACTGGCACAGACCTGCCTGGCAAAAACTGATAGGAACTGATGTAACCTAGTCCTGAAAAAGACTCCAATTACAATTAGTCTTTACTCCCACAACCTATCTATTTAAGAGCACAGACCTGCCTGATAAAAGTCGTAGGAAATGCTGTAACCTAGTCCTTAAAAGGACTGCAATCACAACTATTCCCTACTCCCAAGCTATCTGTATATTTGTGCGAAAATTGGCTTGAAATTAACAAGGTATAGCGCACACAGCAACAGCGGTGCCGTCTAACACGCAGCTGCAGCAGTAAGAAAATGGTGGCGACGGGGAAAATGGCTTGGTCTTATAGGGCAAGGACATGTGACATACACTGCCAATGACACATGCCCTTGCTTGTGTGAAAAAAAGCACTTCGCTCCGTGTGTGCGCTGCTGATAGGCTGACAGATTGCACCTCCCCACTGTAAATGCGGGAAAGAGAAAAAAAATGGAGATCTTCATTGTTCCTGCAGAGATCCATCCCCTGCCCCTCCCCCCACCCCGCTGTACACTCAAACTGCGTATTAACATTAATTTTCATCATTACTGAGAAAAAATCCAGTTATGATTTTGGTGCACGAACAGTTATCGAACATAACCTCGAACAGCCGAATTTTTCTCAAATTGTTCGTGTTCGCCGAACGGCTCGAACACCGCCCAAAACAGCTCGAATTTGAGATTGGCGAACAGTTCGAGTAGAACAACGCTCATCTCTAATCCTGCTACCTGCCTGCTAGCCTGAGGTCCGACGGTCTGCCTTCCAACTTCTGTCAGTCTGTCTAAGGACCAGCCTGCCCGCTCACCTGGGAGCGCACATCTTCTACCTGCCTGCTTGCCTGAGGTCCGACGGTCTGCCTTCCAACTCCTGTCAGTCTGTCTAAGGACCAGCTTGCCCGCTCACCTGGAAGCGCTCATCTGCTGCCTGTCTGCTAGCCTACCAGGAGGCTCTGCCGTCACGTGCTGTGACCACCCGCCTGTCCAGAGACTCCTGCCCGCTCACCTGGGAGCGCTCATCTGCTACCTGTCTGTAGGTCTTCCTGGAGGCTCCGGCGTCACATGCTGTGACCACCCGATTATCCAGAGACTCTCGCCTGCTCACCTGGGAGCTCACGTCTATCATCTGCCGCCACAGGTCGTACCAATCCTTTACCCAGTGACTGCCCCGGTCACTTGCCGTGACCTCCTGCCCATTCATCCAGAGACTGCCCCAGTCACTTGCCGTGACCTCCTGCCCGTTTATCCAGAGACTGCCCCAGTCACTTGCCGTGACCTCCTGTCCGTTCATTCAGAGACTGTCCCAGTCACCTGCTGTGACTGCCTGCCCGTCTACCCTGGTCGCCACCCGCTCCCTTACAAGGACCGCCCCCTTGTATAGTAGCTCAGAGGTTCCGCCTCCCAGACCCGTTACAGCCACTATTTCTCCCGGTATCGTCTCCGCCTTCCACAAGCACGGGTCCCACAACATTACCCGTGCCCTCCCCAGTGCACTTACTGGGAAGGACCGCATACCCACAAACACGTGGACAGGTGAATGTGGCCAGGGACGGTACGGAGTCAATCCACAGCTTTTTTTGCTGATAGTTGTATTTAGCTAGGTGAAAGGACTGGCATAGAGGGAAACCATATCTACTCTGGCTGTCATTTCTCCATCACCAGGTTCCGCCCATTGTCACACACGACCATGCCTGGCTGTATGTTCAGCCGTGAGAGCCACAGAGCAGGCTGCTGTGTTAGGCTATGTGCCCACGTAGCAGATTTGATGCAGAGCGTTTTTGCCTCTCTCTGGCAGAAAAAAATACATGCGTTTTTTCTGCCAGAGAGAAGCATTTTTTCAGCGTTCTTACATGCATTTTCGCATGTGTTTTTTCAAGGACTTTTCCAAGCGATTTTGAGCATCACTTGGAAAAGTGCTTGACAAGTTGGTCAAACAATATAAATTCATGCAGCCTGCATGGATTTATATTGTTTGATCAACGTAGATGCTTTAAATGCTGCATCTATAGTAAAAAAAAAAAAAAAAGAATTAAAAAGTTAAAAATAAAAAAAATCTGTATATTCACCTCTCTGGTGGCCCCCGGTCTGCTCCCGGCGGCGTCCTCTCTCTTCGGCGTTGCGCAGTGTACTGACAGGACCTGCGGTGAACAAATTTAGTCAGCTGATTGTCACGCGACCGTCACCTGAATGCTGACGTCAGCGGTCGCGTGACCATCAGATGACTAAATGACGTCACCGCAGGTCCTGCAAGTACACCGTAGGACGCCAAGGAGAGAGGACGCCGCCGGGACCAGACTGGGGGCCACCGGAGAGGTGAATATACAGTTTTTTTTTATTTTTAACTTTTTTATTTCTTTTTTTCACCGCGTGGTAGCCGGGATGAAGAGGAGTTGTAGTCTCCTCTTAATCTCGGGTACCACATGCACCGCGATTACGCTGCAAATTTGCGGCCATTGAATTTAATGGAAACCCCACTAAGAATTTAAAGACACATAGAGCAGGGCAACAGTAACGACAAATTCCATTTAGAAAGGAGAGAGTCTGCTATATAGTTATAGGGTATGCAGTGAGTCCAACGGCTGACCAATTTTAGGAAAAACCCCGCTAAGAATCTAAAGACACACAGAGCAGGCCCACAGTAACAAGTACGACATGTTGCCATTAGAAAGGAGAGGGTCTGCTATACAGGTATAGGGTATGCAGTGAGTCCAATGGCTGACCAATAGGAAAAACCCCACTAAGAATTTAAAGACACACAGAGCAGGGCCACAGTAACAAGTATGACATGTTACCATTAGAAAGGAGAGGGTCTGCTATACAGGTATAGGGTATGCAGTGAGTCCAATGGCTGACCAATTTTAGGAAAAAACCCACTAAGAATTTAAAGACACATAGAGCAGGGCCACAGTAACGACAAATTCCCATTAGAAAGGAGAGTCTCCCATAGTGTTGGCCTATGCAGTGAATGCAAGGGCTGCCAAAAATTTGGAGGCACTTCAGTGCCCCTTGGAAGAGACATGGAAGAGGGCTTCATAAAAAATGTTCCCATTAGAAAGGAGCGGGCCTCCTATACTTGTAATGCCTATGCACTAAGTGTATGGGCTGACAAACATTTACCTCTGGGGGTATACATGAACATACTGTTTAAAAATTTTTTTTACGGGCATCATAAACATCCTTTAAAAAAATTGGGTGGGTGTTGCATCATGGACCACGGTCACCCTGGTGATATGGTGGTGGAGGATGAGCAGAAGGAGGAGGACAAGAGCAAATAGCCAAAATCAGCAAGTGTATACCCATGTGTGGGTGTGAAAAGGGGAATGGGAATACACCTCCCAAGAAAAGACACTGGATTTGAGTTTATGTTACGCTGCTATCATTCGGTGGTGTTGAGAAGTCTGGCCCAATCCAGCCCTTGTTCATTTTTATAAGAGTCAGCCTGTCCGCATTTTCAGTTGACAGGCGGATGCACTTATCAGTTATAATTCCACCAGCGGCACTAAAAGCCCGCTCTGATAAAATGCTGGGGGCAGGCCTGGACCTCCAAGGCATAGAGAGGTGTCTTTGGTACGGACGGCAAGGTACTCCCTCAGCATCTTCAAAAACTTTGCACTCATTGTGAAAGTACCCCTCGCCTCAGGGCATGTGCGATGGGAGGGTCTGAGAAAATTCTCCCAGAACTTTGACAGTGTTCCCCTGCCTCTGCTGGATTGAAGTTGTGTCTCTCTCGCCTGTACTCCTTGGTTGTCCAACGAAGTGTGCCCTCTGCCACCAGCGTTTTCAGATAGGAATTTTTTTAATAGTTCCGCAACAAGGGATTTCTGGTACAGCCCCATTTTTGTAGACCTGTCCGCCTCAGGAATAAGAGATAGAAAGTTCTCCTTGTAGCATGGGTCTAGAAGTGTCACCAACCAGTAATGACTGTCACCCAAAATTTTGAGAACACGATGGTCATGGGAAAGGCAGCGTAACATAAACTCAGCCACGCTGAACAGACGGTATGACAGCAGTGCAGGTAGTACCGTCTATAGTGTATGAAACTAGCTCCTGTCCTTCCTCCTCCTCCTCTTCCTCTTAGTCACCCAATCCACGTTGGGATGAGATGAGGCTTGGCTGTGTGTAATCACCCTGTATAGTTCCTTGCTCCATCTCATCATGCTCTGCCTGCAATACATCCTCTTTGATTGTGAACTGAGAGCGTTTCAGAAGACAGAGAAGTGGGATGGTGATGCTAATGATGGCGTCATCGCTGCTCACCAACTTGGTGGATTCCTCAAAGTTTTGGAGGATGGTACATATCTCTGACATCCATGTCCACTCCTGAGGTCTTATGTGTGGAGTCTGAACTGAATACCGACGGCCTTGTTGATGCTGGTGCTCAACAACTGCCCTCTTCTGCGTGGGGACATCACACACCAGTCTGTGAGCTGGAAGCTGCAAACACTGCTGAAACACGACAAGGGCGGCGGAAGCTGTAGCTGACTTTCTAAAATGGGCACACAGGTGGTGTACTTTAACAAGCATATCCAGCAGCTCCAGGTAGGATTTGAGAAACCGCTGAACCACGAGGTTAAGCACATGGGCCAGGCATGGTACGTGTGTGAGCTCGCCTCGCCTCAGAGCCGCCACCAGGTTCCGGCCATTGTCAAACATGACAATGCCTGGCTGTAGGTTCAGCGGTGTGAGCCACAGATCTGCCTGCTCTTTCAGAGCTGTCCACAACTCTTCAGCATTGTGCGGTTTGTCACCTAAGCATACTAGCTTAAGCACAGCCAGTGGCCGAGGCAGTGCTGCAGTGCTTCCAGCTTGTGACTGATGTGGTCATTTCGGAGATGGAGGCTGAAAAGGATGAGGCTGAGGAGGAAGAGGTACAGGAGCGGTAGACCATGGGGGCAACCCTGAATGACCTAGGGCCCACAATCCTTGGCGTCGGGAGGACGTGTTCCATCCCATGGTCCGACTGTGTCCCGGTATCCACTATGTTAACCCACTGTGCTGTCAGCGAGATGTACAGTCCCATCCAACAAGCACTTGTCCACGTGTCCATGGTTAGGTGGACTTTCCCGGTAACTGCGTTGTTGAGGGCACAGCTAATATTTTGGGACACGTCTTTGTGTAATGCGGGGACTGCACACCGGGAGAAATAGTGGCGGCTGGGGACCGAGTACCGAGGGACGGCCACTGCCATCAGGTTGCGGAATGCTTCCGTCTCCACGAGCCTAAAAGGCAACATTTCGAGCGCAAGCAGTCGTGAAATGTGAGAATTTAGTAGTGTGGCCTGTGGGGCGTTGGCTGCATATTTGCACTTGGGTTCCAAAGACTGGGGTATGGACAACTGAACGCTGCGCTGAGACAAGGACATGCGCAACGACAGGTGCAGGGCAGGAGGCATCTTCGCATGCACCATGGACAGGGGATTGGCTTGCATGCACAACAGTGGAAGAAGCAATGATGCCACCTGCAGACACTGTTCCTGGACCCTGGGGTTCGACCCACAAAGTCGGGTGCTTTGCTGCCATGTGCCTGATCATGCTGGTGGTGGTCAGGCTGGTTGTTTTGCCACCCCTGCTGATGCTGGCCTGGCAGGTGGTGCAAATGGCGTTTTTGGGGTTATCGGCAGAGTATTTAAAAAACAACCAGACTCGGGAAGACCTAACAGTTGTACTGACAACTTCCTTTGCGTTGGTGTTACGGGGAAAGGTTGCCTGCCTTCTGTCTGCAGCCACCACACTGCTTCATCCTGCCTGTTGGAGTGCTCTGCCTCCCTCCCCCTGTGTGCTGCTGTCGTCGCTCTGCATGTCCTCCAGCCAGGTTGGGTCAGTTACTATATCATCCACCACCTCGTCTTCCACTTCCGCACCCTGGTCCTCCTCCTGACTTTCTGGCAATTGTGTCTCATCATCGTCCACCTCTTGTGACACTTTCCCACTGTCGCCATCGTGAGACCGTGGCTGCTCAAATATTTGGGCATCGCTACATGCGATTTCCTCTTGCCCCGCTACAAGTGGACCGGGCGAGAGGCCTGAATCTATAAATGGAAAAGTGAACAGCTCTTCAGAGTGTCCAAGTATGGGATTAGTTGTCTCTGGGCACTTGGCATGGTGGGAGGAAGGAGGATCAGGGTGAGGAATATGCAATCCAGCCTCACGTCTACTGAGACTTGACCATGTGGAAGACAGCGTGGTGGTGGCTAAGTGACTGGAAGCATTATCCGTTATCCAACCAACAACCTTTTGACACTGCTCTGGGTTCAATAGTGGTGCGCTGCGGTCCCCTAGAAATTGGGACAGGAAGGTCAGGCGAGAAGATTTGGGTGTTTGTTGTGGCACAATTTCAGCTTGCCCACGGCCTTGTCCTTGGCCTCTGCATGCACCATAACTATCAGGTCCAGTTCCCCATCCCTTGCCACGTGCCTTGCTCATTTTAAATGGGGGACAGTATCTTCCACGCTCAATACAAATGACTGAGTTAGGAGCGAACTTATATGTGATCCGTGTGACGGAGAAAACAGAGTTCTAAATACCTGGCCTGTAGGTAAGTAGTTTGAACAGCAAACTGCTGTGAATTGCTTCACTGACACACTAAAGGAAATTTTTAATGGAGGCCACAAATGGCAGTATTTTCTGACAATGTATATGTGATCCGTGTGACGGAGAAAACAGAGTTTTAAATACCTGGCCTGTAGGTAAGTAGTATGAACAGCAAACTGCTGTGAATTGCTTCACTGACACTCTAAAGGAAATTTTTAATGGAGGCCACAAATGGCAGTATTTTCTGACAATGTATATGTGATCTGTGTGATGGAGAAAACAGCGTTTTAAATACCTGGCCTGTAGGTAAATAGTATGAACAGCAAACTGCTGTAAATTGCTTCACTGACACACTGAAAGAAATTTTTAATGGAGGCCAGAAATGTCAGTATTTTCTGACAACGTAAATGTGATCCATGTGACGGAGAAAACAGAGTTTTGAATACCTGGCCTGTAGGTAAGTAGTTTGAACAGCAAACTGCTGTGAATTGCTTCACTGACACACTAAAGGAAATTTTTAATGGAGGCCACAAATGGCAGTATTTTTTGCCAATGTATATGTGATCCGTGTGACGGAGAAAACAGAGTTTTAAATACCTGGCCTGTAGGTAAATAGTATGAACAGCAAACTGCTGTAAATTGCTTCACTGACACACTAAAGGACATTTTTAATGGAGGCAAGAAATGGCAGCATTTTCTGACAATGTATATGTGATCCATGTGACGGACAAAACAGAGTTTTAAATACCTGGCCTGTAGGTAAGTAGTTTGAACAGCAAACTGCTGTGAATTGCTTCATTGACACACTAAAGGGAATTTTTAATGGAGGCCACAAATGGCAGTATTTTCTGACAATGAATATGTGATCCATGTGACGGAGAAAACAGAGTTTTAAATACCTGGCCTGTAGGTAAGTAGTTTTAAGAGCAAACTGCTGTGAATTGCTTCACTGACACACTGAAAGAAATTTTTAATGGAGGCCAGAAATGGCAGTATTTTCTGACAACATAAATGTGATCTTTGTGACGGAGAAAACGGAGTTTTAAATACCTGGCCTGTAGGTAAGTAGTATGAACAGCAAACTGCTGTGAATTGCTTCACTGACACACTAAAGGAAATTTTTAATGGAGGCCACAAATGGCAGTATTTTCTGACAATGTATATGTGATCCGTGTGACGGAGAAAACAGAGTTTTAAATACCTGGCCTGTAGGTAAGTAGTTTGAACAGTAAACTGCTGTGAATTGCTTCCCTGACACACTAAAGGAAATTTTTAATGGAGGCCACAAATGGCAGTATTTTCTGACAAGGTACATGTGATCCGTTTGACGGAGAAAACAGAGTTTTAAATACCTGGCCTGTAGGTAAGTAATTTGAACAGCAAACTGCTGTGAATTGCTTCATTGACACACTAAAGGGAATTTTTAATGGAGGCCAGAAATGGCAGTATTTTCTGACAACGTATATGTGGTCCGTTTGATGGAGAAAACAACGTTTTAAATAGCTGGATTTCTGGCGCTGTAATATGGAAAGGACCTGGCTGTATTCGGCAGTGCCAACAAGCAAATGGCGCAAAAAAACGGTGTTCTCTGGATTGCTTTTTAAGCAAGTAATGAGGATTAAGATCCAATGAAAAGTATTCCTGACCCCTGAGACCTGGGCCTTTGTATAGAAATATCTAAGAGCCGCAGAAGGCATAACTGGAATGGTGCCTCTTGTGCTATATGCACTGCAGTCTGCTATATACCCTGACTGCCTATATACACTGCCTGCCTGATATCTCTGCCGATGGATTAGTTAGTCCTCAAAAGGACTGTTTGTTAAGATGAATATGTGTAATGTACGGTTTTTCTCCTTACACTACCTAATACACAAGCAAATCTCTCCCTGACGCAGCAACACCTCTCCCTACACTGTCTGATTCTGGAGTGACTGTGACGAACATGGCGGTGCCCGGTCTGATATAGACCTGATAACGCTGTGCGGCCAGCCAATCACTGTAATGCCACAACCAACATGGCTACAGCATTACAGTGGGTGGCAGGCAATCCCTGCATGTTGATTCGCGCTCTAAAGAGCGGCAAACATGCAGGGAGGGACCCGAGCACCCGCCGAGCAACCCCGGAAATAGTCGGCGAGCGCCGAGCATCTCGAGCAGTGAGATGCTCTGGCGAGCACCGAGTAGTAGCGAGCATGCTCGCTCATCACTAGTAATGTCTCATTTACGCACCAGAGCACATAGGAATGGATTTGTGCTCTTCATTCCTTTTTCTTAACATAGATAAAAAAGCAGCATCAGCATGGTGGAAATTAAACAGCTGTCCTAAGTGCTTTAGATGTCAGTCAAGTTTTGATATGAGATAAAATACTTTTTAGAAAGCACAGAACAATCTTTTTGTGTTTTACTTTTTTGCCTGTTTCCTCTTCTCTTCATAGTGTATAATTGGATGACTAACATGACACCACAGTGAGCGGACAGTCCATCTTGTTGAGTTGAGCTGTTATTTGGATAGTGAATTTGGGAGGTATCAGAAGTAGAGAAAGAAGCAGATTTCTCTGATAAGATACATCAAAAAGTTACTATTGATTTATACAAAGTTTGTTCAAATGCAGTTCCCATTTATTTTAACTTAGTTACACCCACAGCTTGAAAGAAATACCCTGCACATGCTGTAATGTATCTACCCTATATATGGCTTTCCCATGAGGACATTTCTGTAGAGTAGTCTACTAAAAAATCTTTCAATTTTATTAGGAAAATAGACCAATTTTACATTGCAATATATTGGTCATTATTTTGCTTCACTATTTGTAAGCCAAAAATCAGAAGTGGGTTCAAAAGTTAAACTTATTTTGATGTTCAACAAATTTTCACAAATACAGATGCAGAATGCTGATCAAAATACTGCCCATTGAAAGTAGCATAACTATTCGTCATGAACTGGCTTTAGTCGTCATATGCCAGTCAAAGTGGAGCAGGAAGTATGGAGACCATTGAGAGACTCAAGTAGATTTTGAACAGGAGCTTTGAGGGATTGGTAATCCTCCCCTCACAGGAGAATTAAAAATATAAAAGTACAATCTGTCATATTTTTGCATCTGGTAGCCACTTGGACGCGCACAGGCACAGGATTTAATATCAAAAATAAAATAAAGTTTATTGTCCTTCATAAATTTTTTAGCTCCAAAAAGAAAAAAGATTTTTCCAGCACAAATGAATAACAAAAGAGTCCTTTCTTTTTTGGCAAGGCAAAAGAAATCAAATGGTCCCATCAATCTGATGTCCCAGGCATTTCTCAGTCTCTAACGATCCACCACGAATTGTCTTTCTCCAGTCCCAGCACAACATACACTCTGTTGAGCTAACCCAGCTGCTTGTTATTAGGCCTGTAAGACCTGGACTGGAGTATGGGAGCGACCTTTCAAACCCAGGCTCTTTTGGTCACTTCTAAATTCCAGACCCAAAATTCTGTCAAAATAAAAACCATCTCAGTAACCTTTTGTTACTGGTGCACTTTCTCCTGGGACTTACATCACTGAGGCCAGCCACCTCATTGACACATAAGTGCCATCCAGGACCTTACCTCCAGCTTGCTTACAACATGTAAAAGAAAAAACAATGTTGCATTACATATTGTAAATCAATTTTAACAAATCGGATAATTTAACCAAGCATTTGGTGTCATCACAGCATAAGTAATGAACAGAAAGAAAGATCAAATGTTCATATCTTCTTTTCATAGCCAAAAAATCTCCTTCTAGTAGAACATATTAAAAGGAACCTGTCATTAGACAAATGCAGCATGAATCACAGTATGGATGCCTGTTTACAGTCTGGTATGTTTTATTCTGAAATATTAAGTCATTTCAGTGAAAACATAGTTTGAAGAGCCAGCTGAGGACTATAGAGAGATACCTGACTAGTTTGATGATATCCCTGTCCCACTTTTTCCACCCCGCTGCTTCAGTTGATTGACATGTTTCTACACTATGTACACACATGGCAACATTTCAGAGTAAAACATACATAAGAACAAAAAAACGTTTTGAGCTAGAGCACATGTTGGTATAATTGCAAATCATAAGTGTACATTCACACTGTGGTCATTTAGCAAGTAGAATTAAGATAAAAACAAAATGAAAAAATACAAGCAGTAAGTAAATAAATAGTAATAGTACATGTAAATAACATAGGGTACTTAGTTAACATTATTTTGATCAAAAATATGTAAAAGCCATCCCATTACTACACGGTGTACCCAATCGGGATGGTATTTAACTCTTGTAGCTCACCTCACTATGTGTCAGCAGATATGAAATAGATAATAGCAGAGTAGGACCTGGGTCACGACTGTTCAGACACCTGCCAGTGGATGGTTGAAATCACACAGCCATGCTACCCATAGTATGGGCAGCATGAATTTAATGAAAGGTACTTTTAAGGTAAAATGGAAATTGGGTTCAAGAGATCTAGATCTGTAGAATCCTATAGTAGCCAGACCTTCAAAGAAATAAGTAGAAATTAGTGGCTCCTAGATATATTAGTCATAGTCCAGATTTTTTTTTTTAAACCAATCTCTTCTATCTCTTTTTATAGCAATCAGCTTCTCATACTGTATGTAAGTACTTTATTAATACAAGTTTGTCCCCCAAAAGGCAAACTATTGGGACTTGGTCATGGCCGTCTCCAAAACAACCACTGCCATATTAACTATATCTCTCCATAAGTGTCAAACTTTACAACATGTCCATGTCTGAAGGTGGGAACCCTCACGCCAACAACTACTGAGACATGGATCAGAAACATCAGGCTATGTTACATGCAAACTGAAAAGAAACATGTACATTTTTTTGACAATTTTCATATAAGTTCCCTTGAAGGTATCCTGCCAAGTATATTTACTAACTGTTCTTCAAATCTCTCACCAGTATTCTGGATATTTTTTAAACAAAAGTTTCAGGAGTGGACAATAGTGATGAGAGAGCACTAAAATGCTCGGGTGCTCGTTTCTCGAGTCAAGCAGATTGGAATGCTCGACCCGAGCAACGAGCCCAATTTAAACTCAAACATTTTTCTGGTGGCCCCCCGGAGGTCTGCAGGGGGCCTAAAAGTTGCCCAAATCGATGGGGACAGTTCTCAAATGACATGGGAACTGCATGGGGAAGACCCCTGGAAGCATGTCTGACAATGTTGTCAGAGTATTACGCCACTTTTACAGGCTCACAATAAAACATACAAAAACTAAACCAAAATGGATTTTCCAGAGAAAAATTTTAAGAAACATCCTTTCCAGGGTAATGACTTGTATATAAGGCAAAATAAATAATCAAAAACAAAAATGATCTTCCACATCTTGGGCTATGTTCACATTAAGCATTTTTGATGCAGTTTTTCACTTTTGCATTGCTTTCAACGTTGAAAAAAACATTTACAAGTAAATGTCACTTTAACATTTTACTACCTTATCTGGCCATGTGGTGTGTGAGACATAATCAGACACATCCTGTTTCATTTATGAAGGAGGGACTCTGAAAGTCACAAAGTCTATTTTTATAGGGCCATCAGGCAGCCCTTACTATTCTTAAAGGGCCAGCTGTTGGCCCTCAGCAGATATATAGAGGAGGGCCTCGGTAACAAAATGTTCCAATTATAAAGGAGCGGTTCTGCTATACAGTTATTGCGCATGCAGTCACTGCAAGGGCTGCCTAAATTTATGAAAAACCCCAATACCAATTTAAAGACACATAGAGTAGGGCCTCAGTAACAAAATGTTCCCATTATAAAGGAGCGGTTCTGCTACACAGTTATTGCTTATGCAGTGACTGCAATAGCTGTGTCACGGGTGAGTCAGAAGTGACACAGTCTTCCTGAAATTGGTTGCAGGAGATTTCTTCATTTGGCATTACAGACACCTTCTTAGAAGCTGTCTCTCTAGGACCCAGCAGCTACCTTCCTCTTACTAATTAACACCCTGGCCTGTATGTATAAATACCCGCGTTTGCTGGAGGGATGTGTCGGCGATACTCACATGACCCCTGTGAAGGCTTGGAGCTAGTGCAGTAGGTCTTCCTCTCTGGTGTTAAGAGAAAAGGGGGTTCATCTCTCTGAAGTCACCTAAAGCTAAGCTATCTTCCCTTGATTTTTCCCCCTTCCCTTCGTGTTGCACTTAGTCTTTCCTACACCTTGCGTGACATTATCCCCAGCCGTGCATATTTTGAAATGGAAAAAAAAAACTGACACTTTGCTGTTTTTTTTGTGTTTTTTGGGCGTGGATTTTTTTTTCTTTTCTCCCTTGGTATGGTTTCAGTTGCAGAGCTCGCAGAGCAGCTGCGCAGTCTGGCTCTGGAAGTGAATGACCTCCGCTGTGAGGTTCGGCAACAGTATCAGCGGCTACAGGTCACTAATGTGGGGGTCTCTACATGTAGGCCTGTCCAGCCTGAACGCCAAGGTTGCCCCCCCGGGCAGGTTTTCAGGAGGTAGGGACAAGTTTTTTGTATTCAAGGAGGCGTGCAAACTGCATTTTAAACTTCGTCCTTACTCCTCAGGAAATGAGGAGCAACGGGTTGGAATTGTGATCTCTCTACTGAAGGGAGATCCTCAGTCCTGGGAGTTTGCTTTTCTGCAGGATTCGGTTTGTCTCCAGTCTGTGGAGGGGTTTTTAGGGGCTGTGGACCTCTTCTATGATGACCCTGACCGAGTCGCCTTGGCTGAGTCTAGGCTACGTCTTCTTCAGCAGGGGAATCGGTCAATGGAGACGTACAGTTCTGAATTCCGTAGAGGGGCAACGGATTCTAAATGGAATGACTCAGCCCTTAGAAGCCATGAAGGATTTCATTGAGGAAGGGACACATTAGACCCTCATCTTTGCCTGTGGTTGCAGGGTTCTTCTTTGTGAAGAAAAAAGATGGCGATCTAAGTCCTTGTTTAGATTTACGAGAATTAAATCAAATTACCATCTCAGATCCATACCCTCTTCCTCTGATTTTTGATTTGTTCAGCCAGGTTGTAGGAGCTAAGGTATTCTCCAAGTTGGATTTAAGGGGAGCCTACAATATGGTTAGAATCTAAGAAGGGGACGAATGGAAAATAGCATTCAATACCCCTTAAGATCATTTAGAGAGTCTGGTTATGCCTTTCAGTTTGACCAAAGCACCTGCGGTATTCCAGCATTTCATAAATGATATTTTAAATTATATTATGTCACGGCTGATGCTTTGTCCGGGAACATCCTTGGTGGCAGTGATCATAAGAAACCTGCCCTGATATTACACCTGGAGGGTGAGGTGTTGGAGGCTCAGGGGGACGCCCCTGCCTCCTGCCCTCCAGGAAGGTTATTTGTATGATACAATCTGCGCCGTAAGGTTATTAAAGAACATCATAACTCTGTGTTTGCTGGTCAACCAGGGGGTAAGGCAACCGCAGACCTCCTCTTTCGACGTTTTTGGTGGTCGAGTTGCATCGGATGTGATTGAACACGTATCTGCTTGTAGTATTTGCGCGCGTTCTAAGGTTTTGCACACTCGTCCGTCTGGTACTCTTCTTCCGCTACGTATCCCTAGTAGGCCATGGATACACTTGTCCATGGATTTTATTACTGACCTACTGGTTTCTGCAGGCAAAACGGTGGTTTTGGTGGTTGTAGGTAGGTTCAGTAAAATGGTTCACTTCGTCGCATTACCTTCCAAATGCCAAGACACTTGCTCAGGTGTTCATAACTGAGATTGTGAAGCTTCACCGGGTTCCCTCCGATGTGGTGTCAGATCGGGGGGACCCAATTTGTTTCCAAGTTCTGGAAGGCATTCTGTTCTTGACTGGTGGTGCAGCTGTCCTTTTCCTCTGCCTTCCACCCTCAGTCGAATAGACATACCGAGCGTGTCAATCAGAGTTTGGAGACCTACCTCAGGTGGAATTGGGAATCCTACTTACTGCTGGCAGAATTTGCCATTAATAAGCATCAACAAGAATCCACTGACAGGTCACCGTTAGTGATGAGCAAGCACTAAAATGCTTGGGTACTCGTTGCTCGGGTGGAGCAAATTGGAATGCTCGACTGCTTAGTCCGAGTAACGAGCCCAATATAAGTCTATGGGTAACTCGAGCATTTTTCTGGCACCCCCCCACCTTAGCGGTCTGCAGGGGTACTAAAAATTGCCAAAATCGATGGGAATAGTGCACAAATGACATGGTAACAGAATGGGGAAGCATTTCTGACTCCCAGGTCAATGCTGTCAACAATATTGTCAGAGGTATTACGCCACTTTTACGGACTCATAATAAAACATACAAAAATGAAACCAAAATTAATTTTCCGGGGAAACATGTTAAGGAACATCCTTTCCAGGGTAATGACTTGTATATAAGGCAAAATAAATTACCAAAAACAAAAATGCTCCTCCACAGCTTGGGCTATGTTCACGCAAAGGGTTTTTGATGTGTTTTTGCATTGCTTTTAACCGTGACAAATGCATTCACCAGGAAATGTCATTCTAACATTTTACAACCTTATCTGGCCATGTGGTATGTGACACATCATCAGATCCATCCTGTTTCATTTATGAAGGAGGGATTTTAAAAATCACAAACACTATTTATACAGCCTTACTATTCTTAAAGGGTCAGTAGTCGGCTATGCTTTGTTGTTCCCATTATAAAGGAGTGGGTCTCCTATAGTGGTAATACCCATGCTGTGACTGCAAGAAGGGCTGCCAAAATTTTGAAAAAAAAACACTAACAATTTAAACACACAAAGAGCTGGGCCACAGTAACAACATGTTCCCATTAGAAAGGAAAAGGTCTGCTGTACAATTATTGGGTATGCAGTGAGTTCAATGGCTGCCAAAATTTGGGAAAAACCCCACTAACAATTTAAATTCACTTAGAGCTGGGCCACAGTAACAACATGTTCCCATTAGAAAGGAAAGGGTCTGCTATACAGTTATTGGGTATGCAGTGAGTTCAACGGCTGCCAAAATTTAGGAAAAACCCCAATAACAATTTAAAGACACATAGAGCTGGGTCACAGTAACAACATGTTTCCATTAGAAAGGAGAGGGTCTGCTATCCAGTTATAAGGTATGCAGTGATTCCAATGGCTGCCAACATTTAGGAAAAACCCCAATAACAATTTAAAGACACAAAGAGCTGGACAACAGGAATGACATGTTTCCATTAGAAAGGAGAGGGTCAGCTATCCAGTTATAGGGTATCCAGTGAGTCCAATGGATGCAAAATTTTAGGAAAAACCCTACTAACAATTTAAAGACACATAGAGCTGGGCTACAGTAATGACATGTTTCCACTAGAAAGGAAAGGGTCTGCTATCTAGTTATAGGGTATCCAGTGAATCCAACGGCTGCCAAAATTTTGGAAAAACCCTACTAAGAATTCAAAGACACATAGAGTAGGGCCACAGTAATGACAAATTCCCATTAGAAAGGAGAGAGTCTGCTAACAATTTAAAAACAAATGGAGCTGGGCTACAGTAATGAGTACGACATGTTGCCATTAAAAAGGAGTGGGTCTCCCACACTGTTTGCCTATGGCGTGAGTGCAACGACTGCCAAAAATATGGAGAATCTCCAGTGTCCCTTGCAAGAGACATAGAGGTCGGAGGGCCTCCTGAAAACAATGTTCCCATTATTAGGAAGTGGGTCTCCCATACTGTTTGCCTATGAAGTGAATGCAATGGCTGCAAAAAATTTGGAGGAACTCCAATGCCCCTTGGAAGAGACATAGATATGGTGATATGGTGGTGATATGGAGGAGGATGTGGAGGATGAGGATGAGGAGAAGAAGGAGGACAAGAGCAAATAGAAAAAATCAGGAAGTGTATGACCATGTCTGGGTGTGAAGACAGAGGTGCATGGGAATAGAGTTAGACCTCCCAAAAAAAGACACTGTATTTGAGTTTATGTTCTGTGGTGTTGAGAAGTCTGGCACAATCCAGCCCTTGTTCATTTTTATAAGAGTCAATCTGCCAGCATTTTCAGTTGACAGGCGGATGCGCCTATTGGTTAAAATTCCTCTGGCGGCACTAAAAACACACTCTGACAAAACACTAGCAGCAGGGCAGGCCAGACCTCCAATGCATAGAGAGTGAGTTCATGCCACTTGTCCAGCTTAGATATCCAATAATTATAAGGCACAGAGGAATCACAGAGGATGTTGGTACGGTCGGCAAGGTACACCCTCACCATCTTCCGAAACTTTTCCCTCACAGGGCTTGTGCGATGGGAGGGTTTGAGAAAACTGTATCAGAACTTTCACAGTGTTCCCCTGCCACTGCTGGATTGCATTTGTGTCTCCATCGCCTGTACTCCTTGGTTGTCCAACGAACTGTGACCTCTGCCACCAGCGTTTTCAGATGGGAATTTTTTAAATAATTCCACAACAAGGGCCTTCTCGTACTGCACCTTTCTATTAGGCCTGTCCTGCAAGGGAATAAGAGTCAAAAAGTTCTTCTTGTAGAGTGGGTCTAGAAGTGTCATCAACCAGTAATGACAGTCACCCAAAATTTGGACAACATGAGGGTCACGGGAAAGGCATCGTAACATAAACTCACCCATGTGTGCCAGACTCCTGCTCCTCCTACTCATCCTCCTCCTCCTCTTTCTCCTCCTCCTTCTTGTCCTCAGGTCATTCACGCTGAACAGACGGTATGACAGTTGTGCAGGTGGTACCGTCTATAGTGCATGAAACTAGCTCCTGTTCTTCCTCATTCTCCTCCTCTTCCTCGTTGTCACCCAATCCACATTGAGATGAGATGAGGCTGAGCTGTGTGGAATCACACTCTATGGTTCCTTGCTCCATGTCATTGTGCTCCACCTGCAATTCATCCTCTTTAATTGTGAGCAGAGAGTGTTTCAGAAGACAGAGAAGTGGGATGGTGACGCTAATTATGGCATCATCGCCACTCACCATCATGGTGGAGTCCTCGAAGTTTTGGATGGTACATATGTCTAACATCCATGTCCACTCCTGAGGTCTTATGTGTGGAGTCTGACCTGAATACTGATGGCCTTGATGATGCTGGTAGTCAACAACTGCCCTCTTCTGCTCACAAATCCTTCTCAACATGTGCAATGTAGAGATCCAAAGCGTGGGGACATTGCAGATCAGTTGGTGAGCTGGAAGCTGCAAACGCTGCTGAAGCACAGCAAGGGCTGTGGAAGCTGTAGCTGACTTTCTAAAATGGGCACACAGGCAGCGTACTTTGACAAGCAGATCCGGCAGTTCCAGATAGGTTTTTAGAAACCGCTGAACCACAAGGCTAAGCACTAGTGTTGAGCCACCCCCGTAGTGTTCGAGTTCGGTTCGGTTCGTCGAACACCCGTGTGTTCGCCGAACTGTTCGTCGAACTGTTCGTCGAACACCTTCGAACACCGTTAAAAACAATGGCAGGCAAACAAAAACACATAGAAACACATAGAAAACACCTTCAAAGGTGTCCAAAAGCTGACAAACTGCTCAGAAGACATAACTAACACATGGAAAAGTGACAAGTACATATAGTCATGCGAAAATAAAAGAGGTGGAGGAGTAAAAGGAAGGGGAGACACAGATATAGGCATGTCATGCCCTTCTAAAATCCAAAAAGTGAGAAGCCGACACGGCCAGTCCGCTCCTGCCCGTGCCACCTCCGTGTCGCCGGGTTTGTGCCAGAGCCGCGGTGAACCCTGACGGCCAGCCCCCCTCTCCCAATACTGGTGCCTGTCCGCTGGTGGGTCAAGCGAGCCCCCCTGTGGTGGAGGCAGCTCTAAGCTTTTTAATTTAAATTGTCTCTCTAATTTGAATGAATACACTTTAAATCCATTTACAAGGATCTATTGGAGGGCAAGTCTCATGCCAGCAGCCGCGTAATTCCAGCTCCAGTAGCGTCCACTAAAGCTGCTGCAGTTAAAAAGCTTTTATAAGGATCGAGCTCGGCTGTCCACCGCAAGGCATCCTAATGCCAGTCCCAGCCCCTATGCATTGGGGTGCCTCCTGATGCTCTTCACTAAGTATCCCATGGTCCCGAATCATTTCCTTTGAAAAAATTAAGTGTCTAAACTACAGGTGGTGTAGCTTGCTTAACATGCCGGGATAATCCGCTGACTAGCAGACACTGCTACTAGGCACAAAGTATTTCCTGGGCTAGATGCAGTTAAAAATTTGTAATTAGATACTCTCGTTGGATGCTGAGAAAGCATCCCATAGAGTCTCCTGGCACGCCATATATGATTCTCTTAAAAAGCTTGGGGTAGGGGTCTAGGGGACCCTATTATAGCCAAAATCACGGCCCTGTATCGCAATACGTCACCTAGGCTGAAGATAAATGGAACTGTAGCACCCTGAGGGCTCGGTTGCTACAGAGAGTGAGATATCACCCAGAGGTGTGATATCTCACTCTCAGGTAAGGATGGAGTGTGGATCAGGACCCGACACCTGCATGCATTACACCACATTGCCGTGGGGCAGGGCGACCAATATGCCCCTGAGATGGGCACGACAGTCCCTGTCCCTGGCTGGAGTGGGGGGAGGGAACACTGAGGAAGGGGAACCCTGTAGTGCAGGAGCAGGGAGGAAGCAGTTCCTGGGTGCATTGAGAAGGGAGTATAAAAGGTGGGCACCATCTTAGTTCAGTGCAGAGAAGTCTGAGCAGAAGTGGCAAGGAGCAGGGGCTCTGCATGAGCTCTGCTCCGGAGGCGGACCTAGTAACAGAGGCCCAGGCCTGGAAGAGGGAGAAGGAAGGAAGAGGAGCGGAGAAGGCTCCAGGAACGAGGAATGAAGGGATCCCAGGGGTGCGGACGGGCGAGTCGCCACCGCACGCCCGAATCCACCTGCGTGGAGGGGTCAGGCCAAAGGGGGAGACCGGTCCCCGAACTAGTGGAGGCAGGAAACGACCCTCAGCTAGAAACCAGAGGCTCTGACATTTTATGTGGCGCAGCCCCTCGCTACACCCACTAGGAAGGCACCACATAGGGTCAGGGAAACTGGCGCCAAGTTTACCAAGAGGAGGCCCGAGGCAGCCGGACAGAAGTGTTGGTAAGAAAGGCCAGACAAAGGACACACAAAGGGGGTCCTGTGAAGTGCTCCAAAGTTATCTGGGAGTTGTCTGAGCCCCTCACCTGGTGAGCACAGTACGACGTGGGCAGCCGTTACCTGCAGACGTGGTCTGGATAATAAGAACTGTGAGTAAAGGCCCTGGACTGCATCACTGACTCCGTGTCGTTACTGCTGCTGCCCTGCACCATCACCCCCATCCTCCGCATACACTGCCCTGAGGCTATACTCCTCCCGTGGGGAGTTATGCTACGCTCTGCTGCACCCACAACACCAGCCTCAGTGGTCTGCCCTGGAGCGGCGGTTCACTCTGACCGCAATCCACGGGTGGCGTAGTCGGACATTTAAACATCAAAACCACATAAATAGATCCGCCACTGGTTTGACCGCCCTGAGCCACGGAACCGGGTTGCCGCCACGGAGACTACAACCACCAGCATCCACCAAAAAGGGTCCGGCTCCGGGTGTCCCAAGGCCCAGGGGGCGCGTCAGAACATTTTCATCACCTTTCACAATCACCAATGGGACAAGGCAGGGATGTTCTCTGTCCCATCTCTTATACATCCTAGTGACGGAGCACCTGCTCTCATCAATTCGCCATAACCCCAATATTAGGTGGATTGAGGTGGGAGGCACCGAGTACAAGTGCTCTCTATTTGCTGATGATGTCCTAGTATATATCACTCAATCACATATATCCATCCCTGCTGTTATGGCTGAAATAGATCACTTTGTTACATGGTCAAATTTTAAAATCAATGCAGCGAAGTCTGAGGCCCTCGATGTCTCCCTCCCCAAATCCATATAGGATTCCATCCAGTCCAACTTTCCCTTTGCCTGTCCCTCACAGGGTATCAAATACTTAGGAATTCCTATTCATAGAGACCTCTCCCATCTATGTTATCTTAATTTTGGGCCCTTTATTGAACAACTCCATACAGACCACGGTTGGCAAGTTAGAACTGTAAGATTCACTACGTGAACCGCTGGTGTTTTGTGGAAAAGCACATGTACACTGCGTTCCAAATTATTATGCAAAAAGTGTTTAGGAGTGATAAGGGAAGAATTTGTTTGTTTGTCAGTTAAACTCATTGATGGTGATGTGTGTCAGGGCTCTTTATATCACTGTAAGCAATTGCAGACACCTGTGCTAATTAGTTTGGCAGGTGTGTCCAATGAAAGGCAAGACTACTTAAGAAGGCTCTCTCACATTATTAAGCAGCCTACATTTTCTGCCAAAATGGGAAAGAAAAAGGATGTGTCGGCTGCTGAGAAGCAACAAATTGTGGAGTGTTTAGGTCAAGGCATGACTACAATCAACATTGTGCGATGATCAGGATGAAGTGTCTTGGCAATCAAGAAGTATGTAGCTGATTCACAGTACACACGTGTGCGTGCTGATAAGGGCAAATTGAGGACTCTTTCCTACAGGCAATTACGTCAGGTTGAAAGAGCAGTGGCCAAAAAGCCTTGTCATAGCAGCAGACAAGTTTTTGAAGCTGCTTGTGCCTCCAACGTCCCCCGAACAACAAGATGCAGGGTCCTTCAGAGGTTTGCAGCTGTGCATACGCCATCCTGTCGACCTCCTCTATCCACTTCACACAAGCAGAAACGGCTCCAGTGGGCCAAACATTACATGAAGACTGATTTCAAAACTGTTTTGTTCACGGATGAGTGCCGTGCAGCGCTCGATGGTCCACATGGATGGAGTGGAGGATGGCTGGTTGATGGACACCCCACGCAAACACGGCTACAGCGCCAACAAGGAGGAGGTGGAGTAATGTTTTGGGCTGGAATCATGGGGAGAGAGATTGTCGGCCCCTTTAGGATCCCTGAAGGCGCTAAAGATGAACTCCATAATGTATGTGGATTTTCTCAAACAGCACTTCCTGCCATGGTTCAAGAAGAAGAACCGTGTATTTCACAGCAAGATCATTTTTCTGCATGATAATGCACCATCTCATGCTGCACATAAAACATCTGCATCTCTGGCTGATATGGGCATAAAAGGGGACAAACTTATGGTGTGACCCCCATGCTCCCCTGACCTCTACCCCATTCAGAACCTTTGGAGCATCATTAAAAGGAGTGTCTATGATGGCGGGAGGCAGTTCACATCTAAGCAACAGCTCTGGGAGGATATTCTGTCCTCATGCAAAACAATTGAAGCAGAAACCATCCAAAACCTGACAAATTCAATGGACGAGAGAGTTCAGAAGCTCCTTTCGAACAAGGGGTCCTATGTGAAAATGTAACATCACCTAGAATAAAGTTTTGAGTTGAAAACTGTTTGATTTCAGTTTCTAACAACCTGCTAATGCTTATAATTTCAAAAATGACCATTTTTTTGGTCTTTATTAAAATGAAAAGGTTGATCGAAAAGTTTGGGGGATCTAAGAGTGTGGCAACCCAGTAGTCATGATTACTTCGAATTCTGACAATATGAGGGTCATGCTGCAGGTAGTGCAGCAAGAAGGCACTTATGTGTCTTGCGCATCTCGGAGCCCCAAAATTATTTTCCGGGCTAGATGCAGCTAAAAATTATTTTTAATTTTAAATCTGGTGAAGCTTTAGTATAGATGGCCTAATAGGATCAGTGCTGCACACTGCTACAAAGCCCAAATTATTTTCCAGTCAAGATACAGATAAACATGATTAGTAATTTGAAAGCTTAAAACGGTTGGTAGGGTGATTTTAACCAATCATCAAGCTTTTACTCTCCCCAGGATGACACAGGGGTAGAAAAGTCGTTTCGGATCCATGATTTGTTCATCTTTATGAACGTGAGTCTGTCTACATTATCAGTGGAGAGCCGCGTGCGCTTATCTGTCAGCACACCACCAGCAGCGCTGAACACACGTTCAGACAGAACGCTGGCTGCGGGGCATGACAAGATCTCCAAGGCGTAAGTGGCTAGCTCCAGCCATTTATCCAGATTGGAAGCCCAAAAAGAGCAAGGGTCCAGTGACACAGTCGTGGCTTCAATGTTTACTTGGAGATACTCCTGTACCATCGTCTCTAGGCGTTGACTATGTGTCAGACTTCTTGTCTCCTGTGGCCTTGCAAAGGATGGGCTAAAAAAGTGGTGAAATGATTCCGCAAAATTGATGTTACCAGCAGATACTGTGGTTCTGTTACGGTTTGAGTGCTGAACACTTGACGGTCCCACGGTTGGCAAGTTGGAACTGTGAGATTCACTACGTGCACCACTGGTATTTTGTGGAAAAGCACATGTAAGATTCTGCAAAAGTCTCTGCTGATACTCCTGCATGCGTGCATCCCTTTCTATGGCAGGAATAATTTCTGCAAATTTACTTTTGTACCGGGGATCTAACAGTGTGGCAACCCAGTAGTCAGGATTATTTCTAATTCTCACAATTCGAGGGTCATGTTGCAGGTAGTGCAGCAAGAAGGCACTCATGTGTGTTGCGCATCCAGGAGCACCAAGTCCCTGTTGTGTTGGTGGCGAGGTAACAATCATGTTTCCTTCCTCCGTCCTCTCCCCCCAACCTCGCACAACAGAAATGTGATCAAGGTCTCCCTCATCTGATGAGTCTTCCATCAGTTCGTCCTCCACTTCTTCCTGGGCTCCTGCACCTTCCTCACTAGTTTGGCTGCTACCATGCACCCTGGTAAAACCATCTCCCCCACCCTCACATGCCTGCCGCCTTGGTGCTGCCGACCGTCTGGACCTTGCAGATGTTAGCCCTTCCGCATACAACTCCTCCTCCTCTACTTCCTCCACCTCCTCTTGTGCCACCACCTGACTCCGAATTCTGTTTAACATGTGCTCCAGCATGTAAATCACCGGAATAGTCATGCTGATAATGGCATCGTCAGCACTAAACATCTTCGTCGCCATTTCAAAACTGTGCAGAAGGGTGCATAGGTCCCTGATCTGAGACCACTCCTCCAGCGTGATTTGCCCCACCTCTGAATCTCGTTGGCCCAGGCTATACGTCAGAACGTATTGCACCAGGGCTTGTCGGTGCTGCCACAGTCGCTGCAACATGTGCAGAGTTGAATTCCACCGGGTAGGCACATCGCATTTTAGCCGGTGAAGTGGCAGGCCCAACGACTTCTGTAGAGATGTAAGTCACTGAGCTGCGGGATGCGAACGGCGGAAGTGAGCACACAGCGACCGTGCCCTCTGCAGAAGGCCATCTAGTCTGGGATAGTGGGCTAAAAATTGCTGGACAACCAGGTTCAACACGTGAGCCATACAAGGCACGTGTGTGACATTGCCCCGGCGAAGGGCCGCACCCAGGTTTGCAGCATTGTCGCACACGGCCTTCCCTGGTTTCAGGTCCAGTGGAGACAACCATTCATGAAATTGGTTCTCCAGAGCTGACCACAACTCCTCAGCTGTGTGACTCACATTTCCCAGACATTTCAATGTAAAAACCGCCTGATGACGTTGAGCCCTACTGCCAGCATAGTAAGGAGGTGTGCAGGATCCCTTCTGCGCAGTTAGAAAGCTTGTGGCATGACCAGACAGGCTTTGGGTGCAGGTGGAAGACCGAGAGGAGGTTGAGGAGGCAGAAGCAGTGGAGGAACTTTGACATAAAGAGGATTGACGCACAACTCGTGGGGACGGCAAGACTTGGACAGCAGCCCCTTGTCTTGCTGTCACCATAGTTACCCAGTGCCCAGTCAGCGACATGTAACGCCCCTGTCCATGCCTACTCGTCCAAGTGTCTGTGGTGAAATGCACCCTGTCACACACAGAGTTTCTCAAAGAAGCGGTGATGTTGTGTGCGACATGCTGGTGGAGCGCAGGCACACCTTTCTTTGAGAAGTAGTGCCGACTGGGCATCTGGTACTGGGGCACTGCGACGGACATAAGGTCTCGAAAATCCTCTGTGTCCACCAGGCGGAAAGGCAGCATTTCTGTAGCCAAGAGCTTGCAGATGGTGAAATTCAACCTCTTAGCTTTCTCATGGCTAGGAGGAAATGGTCTTTTACTTGTCCACATCTGAGGGACCGAGGGCTGGCTATTGTGCTTAGACGGGGTTGATAAGGGTGTCCCCGGCAAACTGCCGGTCTGTGAGGAAGATGCAGGCGGACATGTTAGGTTGCCTTGATCCAAAGGTGGTGCTATCGATGTCGGACAGCGCTCAACACCAGCTGGTGTTCCCACCTCCAAAGAAAATGATGACCTGCCAATCACGCTGGCTGTTGCGGGTAAAGAGGTGGTAGGTCTGCGCCCCAAAACAGGTGTGACTGCTGTCCCCCCAGTCACAGAGGATGAAGAGGCCGCGGATGCACAAGATATGGCAGACGGTGGTTGGCCCGGCCGGCTAGGCCGCATTGTAGCACACTGAGCTTCCCACTGCAACTTATGCTTCATGTCCATGTGCCGGTTCATGCATGAAGTACTCAAACTATGTATTTTTTGGCCTCTACTTAGCTTTTGCTGACAAATGTTACAGATAACACGAGTTGGGTCATCTTTATCGATCTGAAAAAATGCCCAGGCTATGCAAGGCTTAGCACCCATGCGACCTGAAGAGCCACCACGACTTGTGGTGAGAGGCAGAGTTGTGTTTGAGGATGCAGTTGTTGACGTGCTTCCAGTACTACGTCTCTGTCCAGGAAGGCGCAACCTGACCTCGTCGTCACTAGCATCTTCCTCCACCTCCTCTGCTGACCTCATCTCTTGGCTGACTGTGGGTTGACAGTAAGTGGGATCTCCAACCTCATCATCATCACCCTGTGTGTTATCACACCCGTCGTCCTCAGAGCCAACCTGTTCCTGCCCTGACAAAAAACTAAAGTTGTCGCTCCAATCAGGTATTTGAGTCTTATCATCGTCTTCCTCATTGTCTCCACCAACAGGAGTTACAGTTTGGGAATGAGGGTCTACATTATGGTCAGAACCTTCTGCGTCTGGTCCTGGATCCGACTCATAAAGATTCTGGGCATCAGTGCAGATCATTTCCTCGTCTGGATTCACAGAAGCGCTGGAGTCGACCAATGATTCCCAGGCTATAGTATGAGTAAACAGCTCTGCAGACTCAACCATCTGTTCTACCTCATACTCAGACGGGCAGCTGGAGATTTGGGAGCTGTGAGGAAGCAAGTGCGATTTGGGTGACACCTTTGAGGACTGGAGTATTTGTGATGTTGAAGTTGATGTGGAGGAGATCCCACTTAAAGGAGCACTTGATATCCGTTGAAGCACCTGCTGTTTTTGTGCCTCATCTGGAATTTGTAGCGATTGGCGTGGCCGTAAGAAAGGGATCTTATCACATTGTCCGCTAAAAGAAGTAGACATTTTAGTTTGGCTGGAAGATGGTCTTTCTTCTGCAGATGTTACTGTTGCTTTAACACCTACCCCACGGACACAACCTTTTTTCCCCTTCCCAACACGCCTATTACCCTTTCCACCAGCAGCAGGCCTTTTTCCACTCATTTTGGTGGTTAAATAATTCACAACTCTGGAGTTGTTTGCACAAAAAAACAATGGATGGTAACCGAGCAGAGCTGAGTGGCCAAACTGTGGTATTAGGCCAAAACTATTGGCTAGGTTAGATGCAGAAAAAAATTATATTCAATTTGCAACCTGATGGAGGTCAGTATAGATGGACTAATACAACAAGTCCCACACACAGCTAGAAGGCCAATATTTTTTCAGAGGTAGATGCAGAAAAAAATATATTCAGTTTGCAACCTGATGGAGGTCAGTATAGATGGACTAATACAACAAGTCCCACACACAGCTAGAAGCCCAATATTTTTTCAGAGGTAGATGCAGAAAAAAATATATTCAGTTTGCAACCTGATGGAGGTCAGTATAGGTGGACTAATAGAACAAGTCCCACACACTGCTAGAAGGCCAAATATTTTTTCAGAGCTAGATGCAGAAAAAAATTTTATTCAGTTTGCAACCTGATGGAGGTCAGTATAGATGGATTAATAGAACAAGACCCACACACAGCTAGAAGCCCAATATTTTTTCAGAGCTAGATGCAGAAAAAAATTATATTCAGTTTGCAACCTGATGGAGTTCAGTATAGATGGATTAATAGAACAAGACCCACACACAGCTAGAAGCCCAATATGTTTTCAGAGCTAGATGCAGAAAAAAATTATATTCAGTTTGCAACCTGATGGAGGTCAGTATAGATGGATTAATAGAACAAGACCCACACACAGCTAGAAGCCCAATATTTTTTCAGAGGTAGATGCAGAAAAAAATTAGATTCAGTTTGCAACCTGATGGAGGTCAGTATAGATGGATTAATAGAACAAGACCCACACATAGCTAGAAGCCCAATATTTTTTCAGAGGTAGATGCAGAAAAAAATATATTCAGTTTGCAACCTGATGGAGGTCAGTATAGATGGACTAATAGAACAAGACCCACACACAGCTAGAAGCCCAATATTTTTTCAGAGCTAGATGCAGAAAAAAATTATATTCAGTTTGCAACCTGATGGAGGTCAGTATAGATGGATTAATAGAACAAGACCCACACACAGCTAGAAGCCCAATATTTTTTCAGAGCTAGATGCAGAAAAAAATTATATTCAGTTTGCAACCTGATGGAGGTCAGTATAGATGGATTAATAGAACAAGACCCACACACAGCTAGAAGCCCAATATTTTTTCAGAGCTAGATGCAGAAAAAAATTATATTCAGTTTGCAACCTGATGGAGGTCAGTATAGATGGATTAATAGAACAAGACCCACACACAGCTAGAAGCCCAATATTTTTTCAGAGGTAGATGCAGAAAAAAATATATTCAGTTTGCAACCTGATGGAGGTCAGTATAGGTGGACTAATAGAACAAGTCCCACACACTGCTAGAAGGCCAAATATTTTTTCAGAGCTAGATGCAGAAAAAAATTATATTCAGTTTGCAACCTGATGGAGGTCAGTATAGATGGATTAATAGAACAAGACCCACACACAGCTAGAAGCCCAATATTTTTTCAGAGCTAGATGCAGAAAAAAATTATATTCAGTTTGCAACCTGATGGAGGTCAGTATAGATGGATTAATAGAACAAGACCCACACACAGCTAGAAGCCCAATATTTTTTCAGAGCTAGATGCAGAAAAAAATTATATTCAGTTTGCAACCTGATGGAGGTCAGTATAGATGGATTAATAGAACAAGACCCACACACAGCTAGAAGCCCAACATTTTTTCAGAGCTAGATGCAGAAAAAAATTAGATTCAGTTTGCAACCTGATGGAGGTCAGTATAGATGGACTAATAGAATGATGCTATGCCCAAAAGATTTTACTTCACTAGGTGCAGTAAAAAAATTGGTATTCTATACACAGGTGGTATATCTGGCAACACAGATAGGCTACTCCACTGACTAACACACTCTGCAATAGGCCAAAAAGGATTAGCTTTGCTAGATTCAGCCAAATGCTGTGAAAAAAACTTGCACAGCACTGGCACAGACCTGCCTGGCAAAAACTGATAGGAACTGATGTAACCTAGTCCTGAAAAGGACTCCAATTACAATTAGTCTTTACTCCCACAATCTATCTATTTAAGAGCACAGACCTGCCTGATAAAAGTCATAGGAAATGCTGTAACCTAGTCCTTAAAAGGACTGCAATCACAACTATTCCCTACTCCCAAGCTATGTGTATATTTGTGCGAAAATTGGCTTGAAATTAACAAGGTATAGCGCACACAGCAACAGCGGTGCCTTCTAACACGCAGCTGCAGCAGTGAGAAAATGGTGGCGACGGGGAAAATGGCTTGGTCTTATAGTGCAAGGACATGTGACATACACTGCCAATGACACATGCCCTTGCTTGTGTGAAAAAAAGCACTTCGCTCCGTGTATGCGCTGCTGATAGGCTGACAGATTGCACCTCCCCACTGTAAATGCGGGAAAGAGAAAAAAAAATGGAGATCTTCATTGTTCCTGCAGAGATCCATCCCCTGCCCGTCCCCCCACCCCGCTGTACACTCAAACTGCGTATTAACATTAATTTTCATCATTACTGAGAAAAAATCCAGTTATGATTTTGGTGCACGAACAGTTATCGAGCACAACCTCGAACAGCCGAATTTTTCTCAAATTGTTCGTGTTCGCCGAACGGCTCGAACACCGCCCAAAACAGCTCGAATTTGAGATTGGCGAACAGTTCGAGTAGAACAACGCTCATCTCTACTAAGCACATAAGCTAGGCAAGGTACGTGTGTGAGCTCGCCTCGCCTCAGAGCCGCCACCAGGTTCCGGCCATTGTCACACACGACCATGCCTGGCTGTAGGGTCAGCGGTGTCATCCACAGATCTGCCTGCTCATTCAGGCATGTCCACAACTCTTCAGCTTTGTGTGGCTTGTCACTAGTGTTGAGCCACCCCCGTAGTGTTCGAGTTCGGTTCGGTTCGTCGAACACCCGTGTGTTCGCCGAACTGTTCGTCGAACTGTTCGTCGAACACCTACGAACACCATTAAAAACAATGGCAGGCAAACAAAAACACATAGAAACACATAGAAAACACCTTCAAAGGTGTCCAAAAGCTGACAAACTGCTCAGAAGACATAACTAACACATGGAAAAGTGACAAGTACATATAGTCATGCGAAAATAAAAGAGGTGGAGGAGTAAAAGGAGGGGGAGACACAGATATAGGCATGTCATGCCCTTCTAAAATCCAAAAAGTGAGAAGCCGACACGGCCAGTCCGCTCCTACCCGTGCCACCTCCGTGTCGCCGGGTTTGTGCCAGAGCCGCGGTGAACCCTGACGACCAGCCCCCCTCTCCCAATACTGGTGCCTGTCCGCTGGTGGGTCGAGCGAGCCCCCCTGTGGTGGAGGCAGCTCTAAGCTTTTTAATTTAAATTGTCTCTCTAATTTGAATGAATACACTTTAAATCCATTTACAAGGATCTATTGGAGGGCAAGTCTCATGCCAGCAGCCGTGTAATTCCAGCTCCAGTAGCGTCCACTAAAGCTGCTGCAGTTAAAAAGCTTTTATAAGGATCGAGCTCGGCTGTCCACCGCAAGGCATCCTAATGCCAGTCCCAGCCCCTATGCCTTGGGGTGCCTCCTGATGCTCTTCACTAAGTATCCCATGGTCCCGAATCATTTCCTTTGAAAAAATTAAGTGTCTAAACTACAGGTGGTGTAGCTTGCTTAACAGCCGGGATAATCCGCTGACTAGCAGACACTGCTACTAGGCACAAAGTATTTCCTGGGCTAGATGCAGTTAAAAATTTGTAATTAGATACTCTCGTTGGATGCTGAGAAAGCATTCCATAGAGTCTCCTGGCACGCCATATATGATTCTCTTAAAAAGCTTGGGGTAGGGGTCTAGGGGGACCCTTTTATAGCCAAAATCACGGCCCTGTATCGCAATACGTCACCTAGGCTGAAGATAAATGGAACTGTAGCATCCTGAGGGCTCGGTTGCTACAGACGTATTGCACCTCACCCAGAGGTGTGATATCTCACTCTCAGGTAAGGATGGAGTGTGGATCAGGACCCGACACCTGCATGCATTACACCACATTGCCGTGGGGCAGGGCGACCAATATGCCCCTGAGATGGGCACGACAGTCCCTGTCCCTGGCTGGAGTGGGGGGAGGGAACACTGAGGAAGGGGAACCCTGTAGTGCAGGAGCAGGGAGGAAGCAGTTCCTGGGTGCATTGAGAAGGGAGTATAAAAGGTGGGCACCATCTTAGTTCAGTGCAGAGAAGTCTGAGCAGAAGTGGCAGGGAGCAGGGGCTCTGCATGAGCTCTGCTCCGGAGGCGGGCCTAGTAACAGAGGCCCAGGCCTGGAAGAGGGAGAAGGAAGGAAGAGGAGCGGAGAAGGCTCCAGGAACGAGGAATGAAGGGATCCCAGGGGTTCGGACGGGCGAGTCACCACCGCACGCCCGAATCCACCTGCGTGGAGGGGTCAGGCCAAATGGGGAGACCGGTCCTCGAACTAGTGGAGGCAGGAAACGACCCTCAGCTAGAAACCGGAGGCTCTGACATTTTATGTGGTGCAGCCCCTCGCTACACCCGCTAGGAAGGCACCACATAGGGTCAGGGAAACTGGCGCCAAGTTTACCAAGAGGAGGCCCGAGGCAGCCAGACAGAAGTGTTGGTAAGAAAGGCCAGACAAAGGACACACAAAGGGGGTCCTGTGAAGTGCTCCAAAGTTATCTGGGAGTTGTCTGAGCCCCTCACCTGGTGAGCACAGTACGACGTGGGCAGCCGTTACCTGCAGACGTGGTCTGGATAATAAGAACTGTGAGTAAAGGCCCTGGACTGCATCACTGACTCCGTGTCGTTACTGCTGCTGCCCTGCACCATCACCCCCATCCTCCGCATACACTGCCCTGAGGCTATACTCCTCCCGTGGGGAGTTATGCTACGCTCTGCTGCACCCACAACACCAGCCTCAGCGGTCTGCCCTGGAGCGGCGGTTCACTCTGACCGCAATCCACGGGTGGCGTAGTCGGACATTTAAACATCAAAACCACATAAATAGTTCCGCCACTGGTTTGACCGCCCTGAGCCACGGAACCGGGTTGCCGCCACGGAGACTACAACCACCAGCATCCACCAAAAAGGGTCCGGCTCCGGGTGTCCCAAGGCCCAGGGGGCGCGTCAGAACATTTTCATCACCTTTCACAATCACCAATGGGACAAGGCAGGGATGTTCTCTGTCCCCTCTCTTATACATCCTAGTGACGGAGCACCTGCTCTCATCAATTCGCCATAACCCCAATATTAGGTGGATTGAGGTGGGAGGCACCGAGTACAAGTGCTCTCTATTTGCTGATGATGTCCTAGTATATATCACTCAATCACATATATCCATCCCTGCTGTTATGGCTGAAATAGATCACTTTGTTACATGGTCAAATTTTAAAATCAATGCAGCGAAGTCTGAGGCCCTCGATGTCTCCCTCCCCAAATCCATATAGGATTCCATCCAGTCCAACTTTCCCTTTGCCTGTCCCTCACAGGGTATCAAATACTTAGGAATTCCTATTCATAGAGACCTCTCCCATCTATGTTATCTTAATTTTGGGCCCTTTATTGAACAACTCCATACAGACCACGGTTGGCAAGTTAGAACTGTAAGATTCACTACGTGAACCGCTGGTGTTTTGTGGAAAAGCACATGTACACTGCGTTCCAAATTATTATGCAAAAAGTGTTTAGGAGTGATAAGGGAAGAATTTGTTTGTTTGTCAGTTAAACTCATTGATGGTGATGTGTGTCAGGGCTCTTTATATCACTGTAAGCAATTGCAGACACCTGTGCTAATTAGTTTGGCAGGTGTGTCCAATGAAAGGCAAGACTACTTAAGAAGGCTCTCTCACATTATTAAGCAGCCTACATTTTCTGCCAAAATGGGAAAGAAAAAGGATGTGTCGGCTGCTGAGAAGCAACAAATTGTGGAGTGTTTAGGTCAAGGCATGACTACAATCAACATTGTGCGATGATCAGGATGAAGTGTCTTGGCAATCAAGAAGTATGTAGCTGATTCACAGTACACACGTGTGCGTGCTGATAAGGGCAAATTGAGGACTCTTTCCTACAGGCAATTACGTCAGGTTGAAAGAGCAGCGGCCAAAAAGCCTTGTCATAGCAGCAGACAAGTTTTTGAAGCTGCTTGTGCCTCCAACGTCCCCCGAACAACAAGATGCAGGGTCCTTCAGAGGTTTGCAGCTGTGCATACGCCATCCTGTCGACCTCCTCTATCCACTTCACACAAGCAGAAACGGCTCCAGTGGGCCAAACATTACATGAAGACTGATTTCAAAACTGTTTTGTTCACGGATGAGTGCCGTGCAGCGCTCGATGGTCCAGATGGATGGAGTGGAGGATGGCTGGTTGATGGACACCCCACGCAAACACGGCTACAGCGCCAACAAGGAGGAGGTGGAGTAATGTTTTGGGCTGGAATCATGGGGAGAGAGATTGTCGGCCCCTTTAGGATCCCTGAAGGCGCTAAAGATGAACTCCATAATGTATGTGGATTTTCTCAAACAGCACTTCCTGCCATGGTTCAAGAAGAAGAACCGTGTATTTCACAGCAAGATCATTTTTCTGCATGATAATGCACCATCTCATGCTGCACATAAAACATCTGCATCTCTGGCTGATATGGGCATAAAAGGGGACAAACTTATGGTGTGACCCCCATGCTCCCCTGACCTCTACCCCATTCAGAACCTTTGGAGCATCATTAAAAGGAGTGTCTATGATGGCGGGAGGCAGTTCACATCTAAGCAACAGCTCTGGGAGGGTATTCTGTCCTCATGCAAAACAATTGAAGCAGAAACCATCCAAAACCTGACAAATTCAATGGACGAGAGAGTTCAGAAGCTCCTTTCGAACAAGGGGTCCTATGTGAAAATGTAACATCACCTAGAATAAAGTTTTGAGTTGAAAACTGTTTGATTTCAGTTTCTAACAACCTGCTAATGCTTATAATTTCAAAAATGACCATTTTTTTGGTCTTTATTAAAATGAAAAGGTTGATCGAAAAGTTTGGGGGATCTAAGAGTGTGGCAACCCAGTAGTCATGATTACTTCGAATTCTGACAATATGAGGGTCATGCTGCAGGTAGTGCAGCAAGAAGGCACTTATGTGTCTTGCGCATCTCGGAGCCCCAAAATTATATTCCGGGCTAGATGCAGCTAAAAATTATTTTTAATTTTAAATCTGGTGAAGCTTTAGTATAGATGGCCTAATAGGATCAGTGCTGCACACTGCTACAAAGCCCAAATTATTTTCCAGTCAAGATACAGATAAACATGATTAGTAATTTGAAAGCTTAAAACGGTTGGTAGGGTGATTTTAACCAATCATCAAGCTTTTACTCTCCCCAGGATGACACAGGGGTAGAAAAGTCGTTTCGGATCCATGATTTGTTCATCTTTATGAACGTGAGTCTGTCTACATTATCAGTGGAGAGCCGCGTGCGCTTATCTGTCAGCACACCACCAGCAGCGCTGAACACACGTTCAGACAGAACGCTGGCTGCGGGGCATGACAAGATCTCCAAGGCGTAAGTGGCTAGCTCCGGCCATTTATCCAGATTGGAAGCCCAAAAAGAGCAAGGGTCCAGTGACACAGTCGTGGCTTCAATGTTTACTTGGAGATACTCCTGTACCATCGTCTCTAGGCGTTGACTATGTGTCAGACTTCTTGTTTCCTGTGGCCTTGCAAAGGATGGGCTAAAAAAGTGGTGAAATGATTCCGCAAAATTGATGTTACCAGCAGATACTGTGGTTCTGTTACAGTTTGAGTGCTGAACACTTGACGGTCCCACGGTTGGCAAGTTGGAACTGTGAGATTCACTACGTGCACCACTGGTATTTTGTGGAAAAGCACATGTAAGATTCTGCAACAGTCTCTGCTGATACTCCTGCATGCGTGCATCCCTTTCTATGGCAGGAATAATTTCTGCAAATTTACTTTTGTACCGGGGATCTAACAGTGTGGCAACCCAGTAGTCAGGATTATTTCTAATTCTCACAATTCGAGGGTCATGTTGCAGGTAGTGCAGCAAGAAGGCACTCATGTGTGTTGCGCATCCAGGAGCACCAAGTCCCTGTTGTGTTGGTGGCGAGGTAACAATCATGCTTCCTTCCTCTGTCCTCTCCCCCCAACCTCGCACAACAGAAATGTGATCAAGGTCTCCCTCATCTGATGAGTCTTCCATCAGTTCGTCCTCCACTTCTTCCTGGGCTCCTGCACCTTCCTCACTAGTTTGGCTGCTATCATGCGCCCTGGTAAAACCATCTCCCCCACCCTCACATGCCTGCCGCCTTGGTGCTGCCGACCGTCTGGACCTTGCAGATGTTAGCCCTTCCGCATACAACTCCTCCTCCTCTACTTCCTCCACCTCCTCTTGTGCCACCACCTGACTCCGAATTCTGTTTAACATGTGCTCCAGCATGTAAATCACCGGAATAGTCATGCTGATAATGGCATCGTCAGCACTAAACATCTTCGTCGCCATTTCAAAACTGTGCAGAAGGGTGCATAGGTCCCTGATCTGAGACCACTCCTCCAGCGTGATTTGCCCCACCTCTGAATCTCGTTGGCCCAGGCTATACGTCAGAACGTATTGCACCAGGGCTTGTCGGTGCTGCCACAGTCGCTGCAACATGTGCAGAGTTGAATTCCACCGGGTAGGCACATCGCATTTTAGCCGGTGAAGTGGCAGGCCCAACGACTTCTGTAGAGATGTAAGTCGCTGAGCTGCGGGATGCGATCGGCGGAAGTGAGCACACAGCGACCGTGCCCTCTGCAGAAGGCCATCTAGTCTGGGATAGTGGGCTAAAAATTGCTGGACAACCAGGTTCAACACGTGAGCCATACAAGGCACGTGTGTGACATTGCCCCGGCGAAGGGCCGCACCCAGGTTTGCAGCATTGTCGCACACGGCCTTCCCTGGTTTCAGGTCCAGTGGAGACAACCATTCATGAAATTGGTTCTCCAGAGCTGACCACAACTCCTCAGCTGTGTGACTCACATTTCCCAGACATTTCAATGTAAAAACCGCCTGATGACGTTGAGCCCTACTGCCAGCATAGTAAGGAGGTGTGCAGGATCCCTTCTGCGCAGTTAGAAAGCTTGTGGCATGACCAGACAGGCTTTGGGTGCAGGTGGAAGACCGAGAGGAGGTTGAGGAGGCAGAAGCAGTGGAGGAACTTTGACATAAAGAGGATTGACGCACAACTCGTGGGGACGGCAAGACTTGGACAGCAGCCCCTTGTCCTGCTGTCATCATAGTTAACCAGTGCCCAGTCAGCGACATGTAACGCCCCTGTCCATGCCTACTCGTCCAAGTGTCTGTGGTGAAATGCACCCTGTCATACACAGAGTTTCTCAAAGAAGCGGTGATGTTGTGTGCGACATGCTGGTGGAGCGCAGGCACACCTTTCTTTGAGAAGTAGTGCCGACTGGGCATCTGGTACTGGGGCACTGCGACGGACATAAGGTCTCGAAAATCCTCTGTGTCCACCAGGCGGAAAGGCAGCATTTCTGTAGCCAAGAGCTTGCAGATGGTGAAATTCAACCTCTTAGCTTTCTCATGGCTAGGAGGAAATGGTCTTTTACTTGTCCACATCTGAGGGACCGAGGGCTGGCTATTGTGCTTAGACGGGGTTGATAAGGGTGTCCCCGGCAAACTGCCGGTCTGTGAGGAAGATGCAGGCGGACATGTTAGGTTGCCTTGATCCAAAGGTGGTGCTATCGATGTCGGACAGCGCTCAACACCAGCTGGTGTTCCCACCTCCAAAGAAAATGATGACCTGCCAATCACGCTGGCTGTTGCGGGTAAAGAGGTGGCAGGTCTGCGCCCCAAAACAGGTGTGACTGCTGTCCCCCCAGTCACAGAGGATGAAGAGGCCGCGGATGCACAAGATATGGCAGACGGTGGTTGGCCCGGCCGGCTAGGCCGCATTGTAGCACACTGAGCTTCCCACTGCAACTTATGCTTCATGTCCATGTGCCGGTTCATGCATGAAGTACTCAAACTATGTATTTTTTGGCCTCTACTTAGCTTTTGCTGACAAATGTTACAGATAACACGAGTTGGGTCATCTTTATCGATCTGATAAAATGCCCAGGCTATGCAAGGCTTAGCACCCATGCGACCTGAAAAGCCACCACGACTTGTGGTGAGAGGCAGAGTTGTGTTTGAGGATGCAGTTGTTGACGTGCTTCCAGTACTACGTCTCTGTCCAGGAAGGCGCAACCTGACCTCGTCGTCACTAGCATCTTCCTCCACCTCCTCTGCTGACCTCATCTCTTGGCTGACTCTGGGTTGACAGTAAGTGGGATCTCCAACCTCATCATCATCACCCTGTGTGTTATCACACCCGTCGTCCTCAGAGCCAACCTGTTCCTGCCCTGACAAAAAACTAAAGTTGTCGCTCCAATCAGGTATTTGAGTCTTATCATCGTCTTCCTCATTGTCTCCACCAACAGGAGTTACAGTTTGGGAATGAGGGTCTACATTATGGTCAGAACCTTCTGCGTCTGGTCCTGGATCCGACTCATAAAGATTCTGGGCATCAGTGCAGATCATTTCCTCGTCTGGATTCACAGAAGCGCTGGAGTCGACCTCTGCTTCCCAGGCTATAGTATGAGTAAACAGCTCTGCAGACTCAACCATCTGTTCTACCTCATACTCAGACGGGCAGCTGGAGATTTGGGAGCTGTGAGGAAGCAAGTGCGATTTGGGTGACACCTTTGAGGACTGGAGTATTTGTGATGTTGAAGTTGATGTGGAGGAGAGCCCACTTAAAGGAGCACTTGATATCCGTTGAAGCACCTGCTGTTTTTGTGCCTCATCTGGAATTTGTAGCGATTGGCGTGGCCGTAAGAAAGGGATCTTATCACATTGTCCGCTAAAAGAAGTAGACATTTTAGTTTGGCTGGAAGATGGTCTTTCTTCTGCAGATGTTACTGTTGCTTTAACACCTACCCCACGGACACAACCTTTTTTCCCCTTCCCAACACGCCTATTCCCCTTTCCACCAGCAGCAGGCCTTTTTCCACTCATTTTGGTGGTTAACTAATTCACAACTCTGGAGTTGTTTGCACTAAAAAACAATGGATGGTAACCGAGCAGAGCTGAGTGGCCAAACTGTGGTATTAGGCCAAAACTATTGGCTGGGTTAGATGCAGAAAAAAATTATATTCAATTTGCAACCTGATGGAGGTCAGTATAGATGGACTAATACAACAAGTCCCACACACAGCTAGAAGGCCAATATTTTTTCAGAGGTAGATGCAGAAAAAAATATATTCAGTTTGCAACCTGATGGAGGTCAGTATAGATGGACTAATACAACAAGTCCCACACACAGCTAGAAGCCCAATATTTTTTCAGAGGTAGATGCGGAAAAAAATATATTCAGTTTGCAACCTGATGGAGGTCAGTATAGGTGGACTAATAGAACAAGACCCACACACAGCTAGAAGCCCAATATTTTTTCAGAGCTAGATGCAGAAAAAAATTATATTCAGTTTGCAACCTGATGGAGGTCAGTATAGATGGATTAATAGAACAAGACCCACACACAGCTAGAAGCCCAATATTTTTTCAGAGCTAGATGCAGAAAAAAATATATTCAGTTTGCAACCTGATGGAGGTCAGTATAGATGGACTAATACAACAAGTCCCACACACAGCTAGAAGCCCAATATTTTTTCAGAGGTAGATGCAGAAAAAAAATATATTCAGTTTGCAACCTGATGGAGGTCAGTATAGGTGGACTAATAGAACAAGTCCCACACACTGCTAGAAGGCCAAATATTTTTCAGAGCTAGATGCAGAAAATTTTTTTATTCAGTTTGCAACCTGATGGAGGTCAGTATAGATGGATTAATAGAACAAGACCCACACACAGCTAGAAGCCCAATATTTTTTCAGAGCTAGATGCAGAAAAAAATTATATTCAGTTTGCAACCTGATGGAGGTCAGTATAGATGGATTAATAGAACAAGACCCACACACAGCTAGAAGCCCAATATTTTTTCAGAGCTAGATGCAGAAAAAAATTATATTCAGTTTGCAACCTGATGGAGGTCAGTATAGATGGATTAATAGAACAAGACCCACACACAGCTAGAAGCCCAATATTTTTTCAGAGCTAGATGCAGAAAAAAATTATATTCAGTTTGCAACCTGATGGAGGTCAGTATAGATGGATTAATAGAACAAGACCCACACACAGCTAGAAGCCCAATATTTTTTCAGAGGTAGATGCAGAAAAAAATATATTCAGTTTGCAACCTGATGGAGGTCAGTATAGATGGACTAATACAACAAGTCCCACACACAGCTAGAAGCCCAATATTTTTTCAGAGGTAGATGCAGAAAAAAATATATTCAGTTTGCAACCTGATGGAGGTCAGTATAGGTGGACTAATAGAACAAGTCCCACACACTGCTAGAAGGCCAAATATTTTTTCAGAGCTAGATGCAGAAAAAAATTATATTCAGTTTGCAACCTGATGGAGGTCAGTATAGATGGATTAATAGAACAAGACCCACACACAGCTAGAAGCCCAATATGTTTTCAGAGCTAGATGCAGAAAAAAATTATATTCAGTTTGCAACCTGATGGAGGTCAGTATAGATGGATTAATAGAACAAGACCCACACACAGCTAGAAGCCCAATATTTTTTCAGAGGTAGATGCAGAAAAAAATATATTCAGTTTGCAACCTGATGGAGGTCAGTATAGGTGGACTAATAGAACAAGTCCCACACACTGCTAGAAGGCCAAATATTTTTTCAGAGCTAGATGCAGAAAAAAATTATATTCAGTTTGCAACCTGATGGAGGTCAGTATAGATGGATTAATAGAACAAGACCCACACACAGCTAGAAGCCCAATATTTTTTCAGAGCTAGATGCAGAAAAAAATTATATTCAGTTTGCAACCTGATGGAGGTCAGTATAGATGGATTAATAGAACAAGACCCACACACAGCTAGAAGCCCAATATTTTTTCAGAGCTAGATGCAGAAAAAAATTATATTCAGTTTGCAACCTGATGGAGGTCAGTATAGATGGATTAATAGAACAAGACCCACACACAGCTAGAAGCCCAATATTTTTTCAGAGCTAGATGCAGAAAAAAATTATATTCAGTTTGCAACCTGATGGAGGTCAGTATAGATGGATTAATAGAACAAGACCCACACACAGCTAGAAGCCCAATATTTTTTCAGAGGTAGATGCAGAAAAAAATATATTCAGTTTGCAACCTGATGGAGGTCAGTATAGATGGACTAATACAACAAGTCCCACACACAGCTAGAAGCCCAATATTTTTTCAGAGGTAGATGCAGAAAAAAATATATTCAGTTTGCAACCTGATGGAGGTCAGTATAGGTGGACTAATAGAACAAGTCCCACACACTGCTAGAAGGCCAAATATTTTTTCAGAGCTAGATGCAGAAAAAAATTATATTCAGTTTGCAACCTGATGGAGGTCAGTATAGATGGATTAATAGAACAAGACCCACACACAGCTAGAAGCCCAATATGTTTTCAGAGCTAGATGCAGAAAAAAATTATATTCAGTTTGCAACCTGATGGAGGTCAGTATAGATGGTTTAATAGAACAAGACCCACACACAGCTAAAAGCCCAATATTTTTTCAGAGCTAGATGCAGAAAAAAATTATATTCAGTTTGCAACCTGATGGAGGTCAGTATAGATGGATTAATAGAACAAGACCCACACACAGCTAGAAGCCCAATATTTTTTCAGAGCTAGATGCAGAAAAAAATTAGATTCAGTTTGCAACCTGATGGAGGTCAGTATAGATGGACTAATAGAATGATGCTATGCCCAAAAGATTTTACTTCACTAGGTGCAGTAAAAAAATTGGTATTCTATACACAGGTGGTATATCTTGCAACACAGATAGGCTACTCCACTGACTAACACACTCTGCAATAGGCCAAAAAGGATTAGCTTTGCTAGATTCAGCCAAATGCTGTGAAAAAAACTTGCACAGCACTGGCACAGACCTGCCTGGCAAAAACTTATAGGAACTGATGTAACCTAGTCCTGAAAAGGACTCCAATTACAATTAGTCTTTACTCCCACAACCTATCTATTTAAGAGCACAGACCTGCCTGATAAAAGTCGTAGGAAATGCTGTAACCTAGTCCTTAAAAGGACTGCAATCACAACTATTCCCTACTCCCAAGCTATCTGTATATTTGTGCGAAAATTGGCTTGAAATTAACAAGGTATAGCGCACACAGCAACAGCGGTGCCGTCTAACACGCAGCTGCAGCAGTGAGAAAATGGTGGCGACGGGGAAAATGGCTTGGTCTTATAGGGCAAGGACATGTGACATACACTGCCAATGACACATGCCCTTGCTTGTGTGAAAAAAAGCACTTCGCTCCGTGTGTGCGCTGCTGATAGGCTGACAGATTGCACCTCCCCACTGTAAATGCGGGAAAGAGAAAAAAAAATGGAGATCTTCATTGTTCCTGCAGAGATCCATCCCCTGCCCCTCCCCCCACCCCGCTGTACACTCAAACTGCGTATTAACATTAATTTTCATCATTACTGAGAAAAAATCCAGTTATGATTTTGGTGCACGAACAGTTATCGAACATAACCTCGAACAGCCGAATTTTTCTCAAATTGTTCGTGTTCGCCGAACGGCTCGAACACCGCCCAAAACAGCTCGAATTTGAGATTGGCGAACAGTTCGAGTAGAACAACGCTCATCTCTACTTGTCACCTAAGCATATTAGCTTCAGCACAGCCTGTTGCCGCTTGGCCGAGATAGTGCTGCAGTGCTTCCAGCTTGCGACTGATGTGGTCAGTTCAGAGATGAGCAGGAGGTGTAGAATGTGGGGGCAGCCCTGATTGACCCATTGCCCGCAATCCTCGATGTCGGGAGGTGTTCCGTCGCAAGGTCCAACTGAGTCCTGGCTTCCACTATATTAACCCAGTGTGTCGTCAGCAAGATGTACCGTCCCTGCCCACAAGCACTTGTCCACGTGTCCGTGGTTAGGTAGACTTTCCCAGTAACTGCGTTGTTGAGGGCATAGTTAATGTAGTGGGACTCGTGCTCATGTAATGCGAGGATGGCACACCGGAAGAAATAGTGGTGGCTGGGGACTGAGTACCAATGAATGGCCGCTGTCATCAGGTTGCAGAAAGCTTCGGTCTCCATGAGCCTAAAAGGCAAGCAGTCGCGAAATGTGTGAATTTAGTAGTGTGGCCTGTGGGGCATTGGCTGCGTATTTGCGCTTGCGTTCCAAGGACTGGGGTAGGAACAGCTGAACACTGCGCTGGGACAAAGAAGTGGATGTGCTTGCTGATGGTGCTAGTTGAGAGTGTGCACCGACACGTGCAGGGCGGGAGTCATCTTCGCATGCGCCATGGACAGGGGATTGGCATGCACGCACAACAGCGGAAGAAGCAGTGGTGTCACTCGCAGACACTGTTTCTGGATCCTGGGGTTCAGCCCACTTAGACGGGTGCTTTGCTGCCATGTGCCTGATCATTCTGGTGGTGGTCAGGCTGCTATTTTTGCTACCCCTGTTGATGCTGGCTTGGCATGTGGTACAAATGGCCTTTTTGGGGTTACCTGCAGAGTCTTTAAAAACAACCAGACTCGGGAAGCCCTAACAGTCGTACTGGCAACTTCCGTCATGTTGGTGTTACGAGGAATGCTTTTCTGCCTTGTGACTGTGGCCACCACACTGCTTCTTCCTGCCTGTTGTAGTGCTATGTCTCCCTGCCCCTGAGTGCTGCTGTCTTTGCTGTGTATGTCCCCCTGCCAGGTTGGGTCAGTTACTATATCATCCACTACCTTGTCTTCCACTTCCGCACCCTGGTCCTCTTCCTGACTTTCTGGCAATTGTGTCTCATCACCATCATCTACCTCTTGTGACTGTAATTGCACTTTCCCACCGTTGCCTTCATGTAACCGTGGCTGCCCTAATATTTGGGCATCACTACACGCGTTCTCCTCTTGCCTCGCTTGAAGCTGGCCTGAATCTACAAATGGAAAAGTGAACAGCTCTTCTAAGTATTCAAGTGTGGGATCAGTTGTCTCTGGGCACTCAGCATGGTGGGAGGAAGGAGGATCAGAGTGAGGAATATGTGGTCCAGACTCACAGCTACTGAGACTTGACTGTGTGGAAGACAGGGTGGTGGTGGTGGCAAAGTGACTGGAAGCATTATCTGCTATCCAACCAAAACCTTTTGACACCGCTCTGAGTTCAGTAGTGGTGTACTGCGGTCCCCTAGTAATTGGGACAGGAAGGTCGAGCAACAAGATGTGGGAGTTTGTTATTGCACAATTTCAGCTTGCCCACGGCAACGTCCATGGCATCTGCATGCACCATCACCACCACTTTCACTTCCCCGTCCCTTGCCATGCACCTTGCCCATTTTAAATGGAGGACAATATTTTCCACGTTCACGAGAAATGGTTGATTTTGGAACGCAGTTATATGTGATATGTCAGACGGAGAATTACGGTTTAAAATAGCAGGCCTGTATTTTACTAAAATTATTCTACACAAAGACCTAGTGTGAATAGTTTGACCAACACAATGCAACAAAATGGAAGGCAGAAATGGCTGATTTTGGTACACTGTTATTGGTGATATGTCTGACAGAGAACCACGGTTTTAAATAGCAGGCCTGTAATTTACTAATATTATTCTACACAGAGACCTAGTGTGAATAGCTTCACCGACACATTGCAACAGAATGGAAAAGAAGGCCTATATTTTCCATATTTAGTTAAAATTTCTGGATTTTTATCGCTGAAATATGGAACAGATCTGGCTGTATTGTACAGTGCTAACAAGCAAATGGAGCAGAAAAATGGTGTACTCTGGATTGCTTTTTAAGCAAATAACCAGGATTATGATAAAAAAGAAATTGACATGGCCCCTGATATCTGGGGCTATGTCTGCAAATATCTGATATTCATCAGCAGCAGACAGGACACTTTCAATGGACCCTCTTGCGCTTTATGCACTGCAGTCTGCCACACACACTGCCTGCCTTCCTAACTCTTGACTATCACTGATTATATGCAGCTGGATTAGTCCTCAGAAGGACTGTTAGTTCCGATGGATATATATATATGTTGTGAAATACCTATACTAACTATAAACAAGCAAATCTCTCCCTGACTTAGCAGCACCTCTCCCTACTCTGCCTGTTTCCAGGGTAGACTGTGACGAGCATAGCGGCGCCTGGTCTTATAAAGACCTGATGATGCTGTGGTGCCAGCCAATCACTGTAATGCCACAATCAACATGGCTACAGCATTACAGTGAATGGCAGGAAATCCCTGCATCTTCAATGGCTTTCTAAAGAGCGGCAAACATGCAGGGAGGGGACCTGAGTTCAGGCCCAAGCAACTCGGAAATACTCGCTGAGCACTGAGCTTGTCGAGCGTGATGCTCGGGCGAGTACTGAGCAGTGGCGAGCACGTTCGCTCATCACTAGTCACCGTTCTTTGGTGCATACGGTTACCACCCACAGTTTGGTACCTTTAGTGGGGTAGTAGCTTCAGGAATCCCTGAGGAGGAATGATTTGCTTCGTTGCTCTCCTCGGTATGGCAGGGTGTTCTGAGTAATTTAAAGATCTGGGGAGACAGGTATAAACGTATGGCTGACAAAAAATGGTTGCCAGGTCCGGACCTGAATGTGAATGACTTTGTGTGGTTGTTTACCAATAATATAAGATTGAAAGTTCCTTCTTGGAAGCTGGGACCTAGGTTTATTGGTCTCTATAAAATAATCGCCATCATTAACCCAGCAGCGTTCCATCTTAACTTCCTCAGGCCCTTAAGGTCCACAACATGTTCCACAGGTCCTTACTCAAGAAGTATGTGGAACCTCTTGAGCCCTCACCTCTACCACCACCCCCAGTAATGGTTGATGGTAATCTGGAGTACCAGATTTCGAGGATTGTAGATTCTCTACAATACTTGGTGCACTGGAAGGGTTATGGTCCAGAAGAGAGAATGTGGGTTTCAGCATCAGAGGTGAATGCTCCCAGGTTTCTTTGTTCATTCCACACCTCTTATCCTGAGAAACCGGGTCCTAAGTGTCCGGAGGCCACTCATAGAGGGGAGGGTACTGTCATGGGTGTGTCAAAATTGAAAGACAGTCACCCTGCAGTTGGTTGCAGGAGATCTCTTTGCTTGGTATTACAGACACCTTCTTAGATGCTGTTGTGGCGCCCCAGTGAGTTCATTTGCCACAGAGGTACTGCATCTCATCCAGAGGTGTGGTATCCCACTCTCAGGTAGGGATGGAGTACTACCTGGGACCCACCCACTTGCATCTCTTACACTCCACTTCCCAGTGGGAAGGGCGAGATTGCTCCTAAGGGAGAGCACATTCCCTGGTCCCTGGCTGGAGGGTGGAACCATGTAGTGGGTGTGGGTGGAGGAAGTAGTTTAGGGGAGCACTTCAGTAGGTGTTTAAAAAGGGGAGCCATCTTGAGAGAGGGTGTTCAGTCTGAGGATAAGTAGTGAGAGCAGGAGCTCTGTAAGAGCTCTGCTCAGAGGAGAGGAGAGGAGCGGGCCTGAGTTGAGAGGCCCAGAAGGAAAGGCTGGAAGAGGACGGGAGCAGAGGGAAGGCTCCAGGAGTGAGGGGATCCCAGGGGCACGGCGAGTGCGGAAGCCACCGATGTGCCCGAATCTGCAGGAACGTGGAGGGATCAGGCCGCAGAGGGGACCGGCCCCTAACTAGTGGAGAAGTACAAGGCTAAGCTAGAAACCGGAGGCTGCTGTACTTGCAAGGTACAGCTGCCAACCACCACAATTACATCACCGAAAAGGTGGCCACAGAGGGTCCAGGGGACTGCAGGTTGCCCAACAAGATCCAAGGCTACCGGCTTGGGACACTGATTGTGAGGAACAGGGCAGTAGGGTGAGAGCCAGCGCAGGAAGATGACCAAGGAAGGCACATAGAACGAGGTCCCATTAAGAACTCCTCAAATACCCCAGGGATTGCTGAACTCCATCCTTGGTGAACACAGGACGGCGTGGGAGTTTACCCTGGTCCTGATAGCCTGGAGTTCAACAACTGTGAGTAAAACCTGAAGACTGCACCCCACTGTGTCCTTGAATTATTGCTGAGCCATCACCAGCCCTGCATTACACAGCACCAACATCTACCTCATTAATCATCACTGCACCACCCTGGAGCTTAGCTCTACCTGTGGAGAGCTGAACCAACTCTGCTGCATCACCATCAGCTCCAAGGGATCTGCACCGCAGCGGCAGCTCCATACAGCCGCATACCACAGGTGGCGTCACAAACATTAAACTATAAAAACTATAAATCCCCTTTTATTGACAGCCTGGAGCATAGACCGGGTCACTGCCACTGTGACATCCCCTGCACCGACCAGCCTGGCACCGAGTACCCCACGGCCCAGGGGGCGCGTCATACTGTCTCTCTAGGACCCAGAGGCTACCTTCCTCTTGCTAATCAACACCCTGGCCTGGGTGTATAAATACCTTCTGTTTGCTAGAGGGAGGTGCCGGTGATACTCACATGACCCCTTGTGATGGCTTGGAGCTAGTGCAGTACTTCTTCCTCTCTGGTGCTGGTGTGTTCATCTCTCTGAAGTCGACTAAAGCTAAGCTATCTTCCCTTGCTTGTTCCCCCTTCCCTTCATGATGCACTTTGTCTTACCAACACCTTGCGTGACAGGCTGCCTAAATTTAGGAAAAACTCCAATATCAATTGAAAGACTTATAGAAGAGGGCCTCGGTAACAAAATGTTCCCATTACAAAAGAGCGGTTCTGCTGCACAGTTATTGCATATGCAGTGACTGCAACGGCTGCCTAAATTTGGGAAAAACCCCAATACCAATTTAAAGACACATAGAAAAGGGCCACCGTAACAACATATTCCCATTGTAAAGCAGCGATTCTACTATACAGTTATTGCGCATGCAGTGACTGCAAGGGCTGTCAAAAATTTGGACACACTCCAATGCCCCTTGGAAGAGACATAGAGGAGGGCCTCATTAAAAAATGTTTCCATTATAAAGGAGGGGGTCTCCTATACTGTTCTTGTGTATGCAGTGACTGCAAGGGCTGCCAAAAATTTGGATGCATTCCAATGCCCCTTGGAACAGACGTAGAGGAGGGCCTCAGTAACAAAATGTTCCCATTGTAAAGGAGCGTTTCTCCTATACTGTTCTTGCGTATGCAGTGACTGCAAGGGCCGCCAAAAATTTGGAACGCGCTCCAATGGCACTTGGAAGAGACGTAGAGGAGGACCTCATTAAAAAAATGTTCCCATTATAAAGGAGCAGGTCTCCTATACTTGTAATGCCCATGCACTAAGTGAGTGGGCTAAAAAACATTTCCCCTTGAATACATACAGTATACATGAGCATACTGTATAACAAACATTTCCTAGGGGCATCATAAACACCCTTAACCCCTTTCTGACGTGTGACCTAACAGTACATCATGGTGACCTGGGCCGATTGGACCAATGACGTACTATTGGGTCATATGGCGATTGCACCTGCACACAAGCGGTGTGGGGCGATCGCCGCCGGGTGTCAGCTGATTGTCACAGCTGACACCCGGTACTATGTGCAGGGTGCGGTCCTGCTGCGCTCCCTGCACATTAACCCCCTCAATGCTGCAATGCTGCAATCGAAGTTGATCGCAGCATTGCGGGGGCAATGGGAGGTGATCGTCAATACTCACCTCTCCTGCCGGGGTCCAACACTGTCTGCTGAGGCTCCCGGATGTTGCCATGACGACCAGATGTTGTCATGACAACATCCAGGTCACCAGAACGCGGAAAGATACTTTGGTCATGTGCAGGGCATGACCAAAGTAACATAGTAACATAGTAACATAGTTTTTAAGGTTGAAGGAAGACTAAGTCCATCTAGTTCAACCCATAGCCTAACATGTTGATCCAGAGGAAGGCAAAAAAAAACCTTGTGGCAACAATAAGCTCCACATTGGGGAAAACAATTCCTTCCTGACTCCATACGGCAATCAGACTAGTTCCCTGGATCAATGCCCTATCAAGGGATCTAGTATATATAACCCGTAATATCATACTTTTCAAGAAAGGCATCCATGTCCTTCTTAAATTTTAGTAGTGAATCACTCATTACAACATCATGCGACAGAGAGTTCCATAGTCTCACTGCTCTTACAGTAAAGAATCCGCGTCTGTGATTATGATTAAACCTTCTTTCTTCCAGACGTAGAAGATGCCACCTTGTCACCGGTCTCAGGCCTCAAAGTAAAAAGATCAGTAGAAAAGTCTTTGTACTGTCCCCTCATATACTTGTACATAGTAATAAGATCACCCCTAAGCCTTCGTTTTTCCAAACTAAATAACCCCAAGTGTAATAACTTGTCTTGGTATTGCAGACCCCCAGTCCTCTAATAACCTTGGTCGCTCTTCTCTGCACCCGCTCTAGTTCAGCTATGTCTTTCTTATACACCAGAGACCAGAACAGTACACAGTATTCTAAGTGTGGTCACACTAGTGACTTGTATAGAGGTAAAATTATGTTCTCCTCATGTGCATCTATGCCTCTTTTAATGCATTCAATTATTTTATTTGCCTTTGCAGCAGCTGCCTGACACAGGCCACCAAACGTGAGCTTGTCGTCCACCAATACACCCAGGTATTTTAAAGTGACAGTTTTGCCCAGTGTTTTACAATTAAACATATAATTCTACATGTTATTTCCTCTACCCAAGTGTATTACCTTACATTTATCCCCATTAAAGCTCATTTGCCATTTACCAGCCCAAGCTTCTAGTTTACATAGATCCTCCTGTAATATAAAATTGTCCTCCTCTGTATTGATTACCCTGCAGAGTTTAGTGTCATCTGCAAATATTGAAATACTACTCTGTATGCCCCCTACAAGGTTATTAATAAATATATTAAAAAGAAGTGGGCCCAATACTGACCCCTGTGGTACCCCACTGTTAACTGTGACCCAGTCTGAGTGTTTTCCATTAATAACCACCCTTTGTTTCCTATCACTGATCCAGTTTTTAACCCACTTACATATATTTTCCCCTATTCCCATTGTTCTCATTTTATGTATCAACCTTTTGTGTGGAACCGTATCAAAAGCTTTTGAAAAGTCCAAATACACAACATCCACTGCATTTCTTTGGTCCATAAAAGCTGATCAGTTTAGCTTGACAGGAACGGTCCCTCGTAAACCCATGTTGATACGGGGTCATGAGGTTATTCTTCTTCAGATACTCTAGTATAGCATCTCTTTAGGAAACCCTCCAGGATTTTACCCACAGTAGCGGTTAAGCTTACTGGCGTATAATTTCCAAGTTCGGTTTTTGTCCCCTTTTTGAATATTGGCACCGCATTTGCTATACGCCAGTCCTGTGGTACAGACCCTGTTATTATGGAATCTTTAAAGATTAAAAATAATGGTCTATCTATGACTTTACTTAATTCCTGCAGTACTCGCGGGTGTATCCCATCCGGGCCCAGGGATTGGTCAACTTTAGTAATTTTTAGACGCCGCCATACTTCCTGCTGGGTTAAGCAAGTGACATTTAATGGAGAATTTTTGTTACTACTGATCATGTTTTCTGTCATGCGATTTTCTTCTGTAAATACTGTTGAAAAAAAATCATTTAGCATATTGGCTTTTTCCTCATCCTCATCCACCATTTCACCCAGACTATTTTTAAGGGGGCCAACACTATAATTTTTTAGTTTCTTACTATTTATGTAGTTAAAGAATATTTTGGGATTATTTTTATTTTCTCTGGCAATGAATCTCTCTGTCTCAATCTTTGCTGCCTTAATTTGGGTTTTACAGAATTTATTTCATTTTCTGTATTTATTTAATGCCTCATCACTACCTACTTGCTTTAGCTCTTTAATTGCTTTCTCTTTGTCACTTATTGCGCCCCTTACAGCTCTATTTAGCCATAGTCGTTTCTTCCTATTTCTTGCATGTTTATTCCCATAGGGTACATATTGTGCACAGGTCCTATTCAGGAGGCTAATAAATATCTCCCATTTGCTTTGTGTAGTTTTATGTCTCAGGATATCGTCCCAGTTTATTGCACTAAGATCATCTCTCAACCGTTGGAAATTTGCCTTCCTGAAGTTTAGTGTCCTTGTAACCCCTCTACTACACATCTTAATAAAGGATACATGAAAAGTTATTATTTTGTGATCACTATTACCCAAGTGACCCCCAACTCGTATATTTGATATGTGCAGGGTGCGGCCTGTTGGTTAATATTAGGTCTAGCAGTGCCCCCTTCTTGTTGGGTCTTGAACCAGTTGTGAAAGGTAATTGTCTCTCATAGTTGTTAAAAACTTATTTCCTTTGCTGGAACTACAGGTTTCTGTTCCCCAATGTATTTCAGGGTAGTTAAAGTCCCCCATAATAATGACTTCTCCTTGAGTCGCTGCTTCATCTATTTGCTTTATGAGGATATTCTCCGCTGCTTCCATTATTTTTGGAGACTTAAAACAAACCCCTATCAGCAATTTATTATTTTTTCCCCCTCCCCTTATCTCCACCCACAGGGACTCTACATTTTCATTAGATTCACATATATTATCATGCAAGATGGGTTTTAAGGATGATTTTACATATAAACACCCCCCCCAGCTTGCTTGTACGGTCATTTCTGAACAGACTATAGCCCTGTAAATTAACTGCCCAGTCATGGCTCTCGTCCAGCCATGTCTCAGATATCCCCACCATGTCATAATTATTTTCCAACAAAATTAATTCTAATTCCTCCATTTTGTTGGAGAGGCTTCTGGCATTAGTGTACATGCATTTTATGTATCTCTCTGTACCTCTACTCCTTCTTACTATATTGACTTTTCTAACCCCACCCCCAATTTCTTTATTTGTGCCCAGGTCACTATCTGCACTATCTTCCCCACCTATAAAATGTATACCCTCCCCCCCAATCCCTAGTTTAAGCAATCCTCCAACCTTCTAGCCATTTTCTCCCCCAGCACAGCTGCACCCTCCGTATTGAGTGGCACATGGTACAGGCAGTATTTCAGAGAATACCACCTTGGAGGTCCTTGCTTTAAGATTGCAGCCTAATTCCCTGAAATCATCTTTAGGACCTTCCACCTACCTCTAACTTTGTCATTTGTGCCAATGTGCACCATGACCGCTGGGTCCTCACCAGCCCCTCCCAGTAATCAGTCAAACCAATCAGTGATGTGCCAGACTCAAGCGCCAGGTAGGAAGCACACTGTTTGACGACCCATGTCTTTGTGACAGATTGCCCTAGCTGTTCCCCTAGTAATTGTGTCCCCCACTACCAGCATCTGCCTGGCCTGCCCTGCTCTCCTATTTCCCCCCTTACTGGCGCTGACACTCCTCCAGCTTTCAGAGAACATGCCTTGCTGCAGCAGTGCTACCCTTTTACTGACACCCCCATCATCTGCCAACTTTACAAACTTATTGGGGTGTGCCAGATCAGGACTAGCCTCCCTGGCACTCTTCCCTCTACCCCCGTTCTAACTGTCACCCAGCTAGCTGCCTCACTGTCCTGCAGCTCCCTACTACCACCCTCCCCCCTATCTACACCAGTGAGCAGCTGCTCAGTGAGCAGCAGACTCCTTTCCATATTGTCTATGGATCTCAGTGTTGCCAGCTGCTCATTTAAATCCAGTACCTGGTCTTCCAAACACACAATGTGCACACATCTCGCACAGCAATATGCACCCACGGCTGTTCACGGATTGCATACATGTGGCAAGATGTACACTGGATAGCATTGTCAATAATGGAGCTCATTTCCTAATGGGGATTGCACTAAACAGAAATGTTAAGTAAAAAGAAATGTAAAGAATTAATAAAATACAGACAGCAATTCAGTCCAAAACTCCCTCCCTTCCAAACTCCCTGAATCCAAAGTCACTGGATCACAAGTCACACACTTACTTCCATTAGCACTTACAATCCGGTCACACTCAGCTCGTTAACACTTCTCCCTCTACAGCAGTGACGGCCCGTATAGCACAGGGAGCTGATGCTGCTCTCTATGCTATACAGGCGATCTGAAAATATGAAATGTGAAAGTCCCATAGTGGGACAAGGTGCAAAAGTAAAAAAAGAATCAGAATGTAAAAAAAAAAAAAAAAAATCCAAAAGAATAAAAATATATTGTACCCATTATAAATATTATTATGAAAGAAAACAATAAAAGTATCCATATATAGTATTGCCACGTACGGAACGACCTGTCCTATAAAACTGTCCCACTAGTTAACCCCTTTAGTGACCACGGTATAAACAAAACAAAAAAACAAAGCAAAAAAACATGCTTTATCATCATACCACCAAACAAAAAATGCAATAAAATGCGATCAAAAAGACAAATGCAAATATATACGGTACCGCTGAAAACGTCATCTTGTCCGGCAAAAAACAAGCCGCGATACAGCTCCATCGGCAGAAAAATAAAAAAGTTATAGCTCTCAGAATAAAGCGATACAAAAAAAATATTTTTTCTATAAAATAGTTTTTATTGTGTAAAAGCGCCAAAACATAAAAAATATATACATGTAGTACCGCTGCAATCATAGTGACTCGAAGAATAACGCTGCCTTATCAATTTTACCACACGCGGAACGGTATAAAAAAAAAAAAAAAAAAAAACAATTCCGGAATTGTTGGTTTTTGTTTATTCTCCCTCCCAAAAATCGGAATAGAAAGCGATCAAAAAATGTCACATGCCCAAAACTGGTACCAATAATAACGTCAACTTGTCCCACAATAAACAAGCTGTCACATGACTCTGTCGGCCGAAATATGGAAAAATTATAGCTCTCAAAATATGGCAATGCAAAAACTAGTCTTTGCAAAAAAAAAGCGTCTTTTAGTGTGTGACAGCTGTCAATCCTAAAAACCCGATATGAATCAGTAATCGCATCTGTAATCGCACTGTAATCGCATCGACCCAAAGAATAAAGTGATCTAATCACTTATACTGCATGAGGAACAGCATAAAAAATAAACTCTATGGCTAGGGTTGTGCTACGGTTAGGGTTGTGCTAGGGTTAGGGTTGGGATTTTTTCAAACGAAAAGAAAAAAAATGACGATATGGCGACTAGTGAGCGCAAGTGCTCACTACTTGAGTTTGTATCAGGTGATCGGGTATGCACCGAGTATCGCAGGTGCTGGAGTGACATGCTCGAGTCTCCTCACCATATGTTTTGCAGCTGTTACACAGCCAAAAAAAACTTGCAGGGATTGCCTGCCATGCAAGAGCGATCCCTGCATATTGTTTTATTTTGGGTGTCTAATCACCGTGAAACATACGGGCGGGGACTTGAGGATGTCACTTGATCATCCGAGATACATGGTGCATACCTGAGCACCCGATGCAAACTCAAGTAGCGAGCACTTGCGCTCAAGACTAATGACAACTTATTCAATGTGATTATCTAATGTTATCAAATTCTGTGTCGTACCTCTGGGTTAAAAATGTTCACTATACTCCTTGATAAAATCCTTGAGGGGGCTAGTTTCCAAAATGGGGTCACTTGTGGGGGGTTTCCACTGTTTAGGCGCATCAGGGGCTCTCCAAAAGCAATATGGCGTCTGCTAATTATTCAAACACATTTTACATTCAAAAAGTCAAATGGCACGCCTTCCCTTCCAAGCCCTGCAGTGCGCCCAAACAGTGGTTTTCCTCCACATATGGGGTATCAGCTGCTCAGAAGGAATTGCATGGTGGAATTTCTCCTGTTACCCTTATGAAAATGCAAAATTGGAGGCTGTAAAACATTTTTGTTGCAAAAATGTGAAAATGTTCTAAACTTCTGTGAAGCTCCTGGGCGTTCAAAGTGCTCACCACACATCTAGATAAGTTCCCATAGGGGTCTAGATTCCAAAAAGGTGTCACTTGTGGGGGGTTTCTACTGTTTAGGCACATTAGCGGCTCTCCAAACGCAACATGGCGTCCGCTAATTATTCAAGAAAATTTTACATTCAAAAAGTCAAGTGGCACGCCTTCCCTTCCAAGCCCTGTCGTGCGCCCAAACAGTGGTTGGCCCCCACACATAGGGTATTGGCGTGCTCAGGAGAAATTTCACTACAAATTTTAGGGTCCATTTTTTCCTGTTACCCTTGCAAAAATAAAAAAAATGGGGTCTAAATTAACATTTTTGTGAAAAAAGTTAAATGTTCAATTTTTTTCTTCCACATTCCAAAATTTTTTGTGAAGCACCTGAAGTGTTAATAAACTTCTTGAATGTGGTTTTGAGCACCCTGAGGGTTGCAGTTTTTAGAATGGTGTCACTTTAGGGTATTTTCTGTCATAAAGGCCCCTCAAAGTCGCTTCAAATGTGATGTGGTCCCTAAAAAAATGGTTTTGTAAATTATGTTGGAAAATTTAGAAATCGCTGGTCAACTTTTAACCCTTATAGCTTCCTATTAAAAAATTTTGGTTCCAAAATTGTGCTGATGTAAATTAGACATGTGGGAAATGTTATTTATTAACTATTTTGTGTGACATATCTCTTTAATTTAAGGGCATAAAAATTAAAATTTTTAAAATTGCTAAATTTTCAAAATTTTTGCCAAATTTTCATTTTTTTTCACAAAGAAACGCAAGAGTTATCGAATAAATTTTACCACTATCATGATGGACAATATGTCAAGAAAAAAGAATCTCACAATCAGGGGGATCCGTTGAAGCGTTCCAGAGTAATTACCTCATAAAGTGACAGTGGTCAGAATGGTAAAAATTGGCCCGGTCATTAAAGTGCAAGCTACCCTCGGGGGTAAAGGAGCAAAAAAAAATGATGTGGGTGTTGCTCACAGTCACCCTGGTGATATGGTGGTGGAGGATGAAGATGAGATGAAGGAGACAACTGAAAATAGACAAAATCAGGAAGCGTATACCCGTGTCTAGGTGTGAAGAAGTGCATGGAAAAAGACCTCCCAAAAAAAGACACTGGATTTGAGTTCATGTTCCGCTGCTATCATTCAGTGGTGTTAAGAAGTCTGGCCCAATCTAGCCCTTGTTCTTTTTTATAAGAATCAGCCAGGCAGCATTTTCAGTTGACAGACAGATGCGCCTATCAGTTATAATTCACCTGGCGGCACTTAAAACCCGTTCTGCAAAAAACGCTAGCGGCAGGGCAGGCCAGGACCTCCAAGACGTAGAGAGCCAATTCATGCCACGTGTCCAGCTTGGATACCCAATAATTATAAGGCACAGAGGAATCACGGAGGACATTGGTACAGTCGGCAAGGTACTCCTTCAGCATCTTCATAAAATTATCCCTTCTTATGAGAGTACCCTGCGCATCAGGGCCTGTGCGATGGGATGGTCTGAAAAAACTCTCCCAGACCTTTGAGAGTGTTCCCCTGCCTCTGCTGAATCATATTTGTGTCTCTATCGCCTGTACTCCTTGGTTGTCCAACGAACTGTGACCTCTGCCTCCAGCTTTTTCAGATGGGAATTTTTTTAATAATTCCACAACAAGGGCCTTCTGGTACTGCACTATTTTAGTAGACTTGTCCACCGTGGGAATGGGAGATAGAAAGTTGTCCTTGTAGCATGGGTCTAGAAGTGTCACCAAGCAGTAATGACTGTCACCCAAAATTTGGAGAATGTGAGGGTCATTGTAAATGCATCGTAATATAAACTCAGCCATGTGTGCCAGACTGCTTACAGGCAAGATTTCCATGTACTAACCAAGAGGACAACTGACCATGCACTCCTCCTCATTCTCCTCCTCCTGAGGCCACCCACGCTGAACAGACGGTATGACAGTTGTGTGGGTAGTACCGTCTATAGCACAGGAAACTAACTCCGGTTTTTCCTCCTCCTTTTCCTCATTGTCACCCAATACACATTGGGATGAGATGAGGCTGGGCTGTGTGGAATCACCCTGTATGGTTCCTTGCTCCATCTCATCAAGCTCCACCGGCAATGCCTCCTCTTTAATTGTGAGCAGCGATCATTTCAGAAGGCAGAGAAGTGGGATGGTGATGCTTATTATGGCATCATTGCTGCTCACCATCTTGGTGGAGTCCTCAAAGTTTTGGAGGGCGACACAGATGCCTGACATCCATGCCCACTTCAGAGCTCTTATGTGCGGAGGTTGACCTGAATATCGACGGGCGTTTAGAAGCTGGTACTGAACAACTGCCCTGTGCTGCTCTCAAATCCTTCCCAACATATGCAACGTTGAGTTCCAATGCGTGGGGACATCGCACACCAGTCGGTGAGCTTACAGCTGCAAATGCTGCTGAAGCACGGCAAGGGCGGCGGAAGCTGTAGGTGACTTTCTAAAATGGGCACACATGCGGTGTACTTTAACAAGCAGATCCAGCAGATCCGTGTAGGTTTTGAGAAACCGCTGAACCACTAGGTTGAGCACATGGGCTAGGCATGGTAGGTGTGTGAATTCGCCTCGCTTCAGAACCGCCACCAGGTTACGGCCATTGTCACACATGACCATGTCTAACTGTAGGTTTATCGGCGACAGCCACAGATCTGCCTGCTCTTTCAGAGCTGTCCACAACTCTTCAGCGGTTTGCAGTTTATCACTTAAGCATATTAGCTCCAGCACAGCCTGTTGCCGCTTGACTGAGGCAGTGCTGCAGTGTTTCCAGCTTCTGACTGATGTGGTCATTTTAGAGATGGATGCTGAAGAGGAGGAGGTGCAAGAGCTGTTAAATGTGGGGGACAATCTTGATTGACCCAGGGCCTGCAATCCTCGGCGTCGGGAGGATGTGTTCCGTCCCAAGGTCCGACTGGGTCCCGGCTTCCACTATATTAACCCAGTGTGCCATCAGCGAGATGTACCATCCCTCCCCACAAACACTTTTCCACGTGTCCGTGGTTAGGTGGACTTTCAGAGTAACTGCGTTGTTGAGGGTGCAGCTAATGTTCCTAGACTCGTGCTTGTTTAATGTGGAGATGGCAAATAGTGGCGGCTGGGGAATGAGTACCGAAGGACGGTCGCCGCCATCAGGTTGTGGAAAGCTTCCATCTCCATGAGCCTAAAAGGCAACATTTTGAGCGCAAGCATTCGCAAAATGTGCGAGTTTAGTAGTGTGGCTTGTGGAGCGTAGGCTGCGTATTTGCACTTGCGTTCCAAGGACTGGGGCAGGGACAACTGAACGCTGCGCTGAGACAAGGACGTGGGTGTGGTTGATGATTGTGGTATTTGCGAGCATGCAACAACAGGTGCAGAGCAGGAGGCATTTTTGCATGCACCAAGGACAGGGGATTGGTGTGCACGCACAACAGCGGAACAAGCAGTGGTGTCACCCACCGACTCGGTTTCTGGACTCTGGCATTTGGTCCACCTAGTCGGGTGCCTTGCTGTCATGTGTCTGAAGATTCTGGTGGTGGTCAGGCTGCTATTTTTGCTACTCCTGCTGATGCTGGCCTGGCAGATGGTGCAAATGGCTTTTTTGGAGTTATCTGCACAGACTCGGGATAACCTAACAGTTGTACTGGCAACTACCATCGTGTTGGTGTACCAGGGAACAGTTGCCCGCCTTGTGTCTGTGGCCACTCCACTGCTTGTCACCTTGCCAGGTTGGGTCAGTGACTTCATCATCCACCACCTCATCTTCCACTTCCGTAACCTGGTCCTCCTCCTGACTTTCTGACAATTGTGTCTCATCATCATCCACTTCATGTGACAGTAATTGCACTTTCCCACAGTCACCTTCATGTGACCGTGGCTTCTCAAATATTTGGGCATTGCTACACGCGTTCTCCTCTTGCCCTGCTTGAAGCTGGCTGGGCGAGAGGCCTGAATCTATAAATGGAAAAGTGAACAGCTTGTGGTGGTGGTGGTGGCTAAGAGACTGGAAGCATTATCTGCTATCAAACAAACAACATTTTGACACTGCTCTGGGTTCAATAGTGGTGTGCTGCGGTTCCCTAGTAATTGGTACAGGAAGGTCCGGCGACAAGATGAGGGTGTTTATTGTGGCACAATTTCAGCTTGCCCACGGCCTCGGCCTTGGCCTCTGCATGCACCATCACCATCATATCCACTTCCCCGTCCCTTGCCACACGCCTTGCCCATTTTAAATGGAGGATAATATTTTGCACGGTCGCTACAAATGGCTGGATTTGTACTGCAGTTATATGTGATACGTCTGACGGACGCCCACGGTTTTAAATAGTGGCCTTATAGTTTACTATTATTGCCAGCGACCACGTGTGACTATCTTCCCTGACACACTGCTGCCAAACTGTAAATGGAGTACAATATTTTCCATGGTTGCTACAAATGGCTAGATTTGTATCGCAGTTATATGTGATACGTCAGACAGATGCCCACGGTTTTCAATAGCGGCAGTAGTGCGACGTTGTTCACACTGTGCGGTAATGAGGCAGTTACCCAAGGAAAGTTCAACTTAAATGTCTTTATTTGCAAAAATTCACAACTCAAATGCAAAAATGTCCTCCGAATCGCAGCCAAATGATCCAATACAGTCCATGTAAACCTGTTGCCGTGGGAGACAGCCATGCCGTTTCACTCTGAAGTGCACCAGTTACGTTGCCTTGCACAAGCCTGTGTTATGTCTTCATGCAGGCTTGCAGAGAACAGAGACTCCTGCTCTGCAGCTTGCAAACAAACCGTGGACACACCCATACCTTTGCTGCAGGTTTTTAAATGAAAAGAGCCACATGAAAAACCCGGGCTGGAGGGATTGAACCTCCCCACTGCCATCCTGTAGTTCACTCCAAAAATATAAGCCCATGCCAGGTTTTCTTAAATCCGACTTGGTCAAATAGCTTGACCAAGTCCAAACTTACTTTTATTCTGCACTGCAACCACAGCTGTGTCTGTGATTGCAATGCACTCCAGCGGGTTCAATATGCTTCTGTGCGCATACTACGGGATACATACCATGCCTCGCATATAATTCCCCTTACTGCCTCACACGGCCTTCTAGTTTACTACTATTGCCAGCAACCATGTGTGAATAGCTGCACTGACACACTGCTACCAAACTGTAAATGGAGTACAATATTTTCCACGTTCACTACAAATGGCTGGATTTGTACCGCAGTTATATATGATACGTTTGACGGATGCCCACAGTTATAAAAAGCGGCCTTCTAGTTTATTATTATTGCCAGCGATCACATATGAATACCTTCACTGACACATTGCTGCCAAACTGTGAATGGAGTACAATATTTTCCACGGTCGCTACAAATGGCTTGATTTGTACGACAGTTATATTTGATACGTCTGATGGACGCCCACAGTCTTAAATAGCGGCCTTGTAGTTTACTATTATTGACAGTGACCACGTGTGAATAGCTTCACTGACACACTGCTGCCAAACTGTAAATGAAGTACAATATTTTCCACGTTCACTACAAAATTCTGGATATTTATCTCTGTAATATGGGATCACGTTTGATGATGGAAAATATCTGGCTGTATTCTGCAGTGCTAAAAAGCAAATGGAGCAGAAAAATGTTGGACTGTATTATTTTTTAAGAAAATAATCAGGATTAAGAGAAAAAAAAACCTGATATCTAGTCCATAGGCAGCAGTCCAATGGCAGCAGAAGCAGACAGAACGTGCAATGGACACTATTATGCTGTATAGTGTTCACAAATTTCTCTGCCTCCCTAACTCCTGCTATCACCACTGAATATATGCAGCTGGATTAGTCCTTAGAAGGACTGTTAGTTCAGATGGATATGTATCCTGGTGTGGAATACCTATGCCTAACTATTATACCGCCAATTATGTCCCTCACACAGCAGCACCTATCCCTACTCTGCCTGTCTGAAGGTTAGACTGTTGCGAGCATAGCGTCGCCAGGTCTCATATAGACCCGATGACGCTATGCAGCCAGCCAATCACTGTAATGCCACAACCAAGATGGCTATGGCATTACAGTGAGTGGCAGACAATCCCTGCATGTTCATTGGCTCTCTAAAGAGTGCCGAACATGCAAGGCGGGGACCCGAGCTTCCGCCTGAGCATCCGGGAAATACTCGCTGAGCATCTCGAGAAGTGAGATGCTCGGGCAAGTACCGGGCTGTAGCAAGCATGCTCGCTCATCACTAGTGGACAACCTTTATAAGGCTGCATTCACACTTCTGTGATGGTCCAAAGAAACATTCCTATTAAGCTTCATTCACATAGTGTGTGGCGGTACAGAATATGATGTGTGGAGCCTCTGCGGGTCCAGTTGCCACAGAGGTACTGCATATCAGCCAGAGGTGTGGTACCCCACTCTCAGGTATGGAGGAAGCACTACCTGGGACCCAAACACTCACATCCAACACTACACCACTTCATAAGGGAAGGTCCAGATAGCTCCAAAGGGAGAGCACAGGCCTGGTCCCTGTTAGGAAGGTGGAACTAAGTAGAGGAGGTGGGTGGAGGAAGCAGTTTAGAGGAGCACTGAAGGAACAGTATAAAACGAAGGGTAGAAACATCTTGAAGGGTTGATTCCTACTTCCAGTCCATGGAGCAGGAGTTCTGTCAGTTTTGACGGCAAAGGGGCCCAGTCAAAGGGGCCCAGCTGGAGGATAGTTAGGAGAGAAGACGGGAGCAGTGGGAAAGGCTCCGGAGACAGAAGGGATCCTGGGGGCACGGCGAATGCGGGATGTCACCCGTGTGCCCGAATTCACGCTGACCGTGGAGGGATCAAGGCCGCAGGAGGATACCGGCCCCAGACTAGTGGAGTACTTTAAGGCTCGGTTAACAAACCGGAGGTTGCGGTATCTTTATGTGCCGTAGCCAAAATCCACACATAATTGCTGAAAAGGTGTCCATATAGGAACAAGGGGACAGACCAGATGTCACCCAACAAGGCCCGCGGCCACTGGCTCGGGACACTGTGTGTGAGGCGCAGGGCAGAAGGGCGATAGCCAACGCAGAGAGAGAGACGACCTGGAGAGGTACACAGAAAGGGGACCCGTTCAGGTGCACCCAGGCTGACTGAGAGTTGGCTGGATCACTTCCCCGGAGGACACAGGACGACATGGGCGATTATAATCTGGCCATTGTAACCTGGAGCAGCTTGACAACTGTGAGTAAATACTTGAAGACTTCACCCCACTGTGTCCTAGCCTGATTGCTGCGTCACCTGCCTTGCACTACACCAGCAACATCTACCTCATCAATCACCATATACTGCCCTGGGGCTTAGCTCTGTCCGTGGAGAGCTGCACAATTTCTGCTGCGTCACCATCAGCCCCAGTGGATCTGCACCGCAGCGGCGGCCACCCTCTAGCCGCATACCATGGGTGGCGTCACGAACTTTATTCCCCAAATTGACTTTTTCTTTTCTTTAATTGACCGCCCTGGGCCACGGACTGGGTTACTGCCACCTTGACTACCCCAATAGAAAAGACCGGCCCAGCTACTGAGTACCCCACGGCCCCAGGGGGAGCGTCAACTTTGGCGTCACGAACAGGATGAAATGACCTGTTGCAACACCTATAGACTTTGCTTGTTACTAAAGCAGTGGTGCCAGCCCCAGAAGAACAGGCGCCATTATGTGTGTGCTAAAAGATGAGAAGAAACCTCCCATTGTGAGCCGGGTACCAGAATGGCGCCAAAAACGGAGCCCGCCCCATGCACCTGCGGCCATATACCTAGACTTGTCCATCAGTCTGCTGGTGCCACCCCCTGGTGTGGCCGACAGCAAGCTGGAGTGGGACCGCCCCCTGAAAGGGGAGAGGAGAAGGAAAACATTGGCGACAGGGCAGGGCCACAGGCAGTAGAGGCAGAATACACCCAGCAGGCGCCATGGACGGAGGCAATAACCAGACTCCTGCCTGTGGCCTGCAGCCAGAGGATTCTCCCCTTAACCTGGAAGGGGTTCTGGGCAAACTACCCCTGGAGGATATGGGGTTACTGCGTGACGAGGTACAGGAGCTGGGCCGGCGAATGGAGGGAGCCCAGAAGACCGCCGTAGCGCAGTGGAAGGATGAGCTGCTGGAAAAACTGACCCAGCAGTGGCTAACATCTAATCCTACCATCAGCACCCTAGCCCCGGCGGAGCCTGTCCTGAACTCGGAGGCAACGTGCAGTGCGGGAGTGGCCGTGAGAGTGTAGCACCGGCGTCTCTGCCTCCAGCTGGGCAGAGACGCAGTTCTCCTCACCGCCACGGTCCTAGTCCAGCGTCCTCCAGTTCCCCTGTTGCTGTTGCGCGCACTGCGCACAGCTTCCCGGGCCCTGTGCTTAGGGCGCGCGCGTGCTCCCTCCCTCTTAAAGGGCCGCCCGCCGTCCTAAAGAGTCCCCGGCCAATGGCCGGAGGACCACTCCTATTTAAAGCACCTCCTCCAAAATGGAGGTGCCTGTGCAAGGTTGTTGTTTGTGTACTAACACTCTCCTCAGCCCTCAGGTTCCAGTGCCCGCCAGTCCATCTATCAGCCGTGCCCGCCTGTCTGTCTATCAGCTGTGCCCGCCAGCCTGTCTACCTGCCGTGCCCGCCGGCTTGCCTACCCAGACCACCTGTCAGGTTACCTGCTGTGTCTGCCTGCTTGCCTACCCGGATCACCTGTCTGACTACCTGCTGTGCCTGCCTGCTTGCCTACCCGGATCACCTGTCCGCCTACCTGCCATGCCCACCTGCTTGCTTACCCGGATCACCCGTCAGGCTACCTGCGTGCTTATCCACTGTACCTGTCAGCTTCATCCATCTGACCCGTGGGAGTCGCCTGCTCTCACACAAGGTCGGTCCCAGAGTAGCACCTGGTTCACCTTACTGGTCCCTCCTTGGTTCACGGAGTCGACTAAGCCGCCGTGTGGCCAGGGTCGGTCCGAGTTGGCATTTAGTTACGCCCCTCTGGTTCCTCCTTGCATCTCAGCACAGAGGTTCCACCACCCGGATCCGTAACAGAGAGCAGGTTACAACAGCATCCCTGCCCCGGGTGCAGACAGCACTGACACCCTCCTAGGCCCCCTGGAGGAATCAACTGCCCCTACACCTGGCTGAGTGTATGGGTGCGCCAATTGGGACTGGTCCGCAAGAATCGAGGACCAGCAGGGAGCCATTTTAATGCCTGCGCCCCTGGTTGCCTGCAAAGGAGGAGAGGAGCTCAGGTGGGACAACCCGGAGGGTGATCTTATGGGGTTCCCGTGGGAGACCCAGACAGAGGCCCTACGGAGAGAGGAGTATTGCAAGTGGGAACTCCAAAAGCTGGTAGTGGAGTGGCGGGAATGTCAAGAGGAGGCGATGGAGGCCCGCAACATGCAGGCTAAGACCCGGGCCCGTAAAGCCAAACTCACCAAACCCAGTCCTTGTGCCAAGGGAACCGTGGTCAAGTTTGACCTGGAAGGAGGATGGGGCTTCATTTGGGAGCCTCAAGTGGCCACTGACCTCTTCGTGAATTGGCGCGATGTGGAGTCCCACCTACAACAGGGACACCTGGGACAGGATCTATACCTTGGAGACAGGGTCACCTACACCCATCACCACGGAGAATGGGGGTGGTACGCCCTACATGTGCGTAGGGTGGGGGAGGAGGAGAACGCACCCCTACCATCTGAAGCTGATGACCCGGCTGGGCCATCCAGTGGTGGACAAATGTTCCCCTGGAGGGAGCACCATTACTGAACTGAGTTAGAAATCAGAAAAAAATGTATATAGTTACCCAGAAGGGTATTAGTATAATGCTTGTGTGTCAGAAAGTTTTTATAGTTACCCGGTTAAGAAAAAGGACAGTGTGGTTAAGGACAGTGATTAACCCAAAAACTTATACTGTACAAAGTTAGCACTTCTTAAGGTGCTTCCTGTTGGTTTTATAAGACCATTGAACAAAAACCCGCTTGGCGTGGCTGAAGACATGGTCAAACGTGTGGATCAATTATGCCCTGCAGCCACGCCCAGGGTCTACGTTGGGGGTTTTCAGACGAATCCCTCATATTGCACTTACACCAGTGAGATGGACACCCTGATAAGGATTTCACTACAGCTTACTGAACTTGTTTGACAAAATGTTATTTCAAGTGATCTTATATTGTTTTATATGTAATGTTTAAGAAAAAGTGAATCCCATAAAGGGAAGAAAAGTTATCTATTTACTGTCTTCTATGTGAATGCATTCTAAAAAAAATTTGCATGTCTTAAATTCTTGTTTTACTCTGTTGCAGCCCGCGGACGTGCTGTGCTTAATGGGGGGAGAATGTGGCGCCCCTGCGGGTCCAGTTGCCACAGAGGTACTGCATCTCAGGCACAGATGTGGTACCCCACTCTCAGGTAAGGAGGGAGCACTACCTGAGACCCAAACACTCACATCCAACACTACACCACTTCATAAGGGAAGGTCCAGATAGCTCCAAAGGGAGAGCACAGGCCTGGTCCCTGTTAGGAAGGCGGAACTAAGTAGAGGAGGTGGGTGGAGGAAGTAGTTTAGGGGAGCACTGAAGGAACAGTATAAAAGGAAGGGTAGAATCATCTAGTAGGGTTGATTCCTGCTTCCAGTCCATGGAGCAGGAGTTCTGTCAGTTTTGACAGCGAAGGGGCCCAGTCAAAGGGGCCCAGCAGGAGGAGAGTTAGGAGAGAAGACTGGAGCAGTGGGAAAGGCTCCGGAGACAGAAGGGATCCTGGGGGCATGGCGAGTGCGGGATGCACCCGAATTCACGCTGACCGTGGAGGTATCAAGGCCGCAGGAGGGGACCGGTCCCAGACTAGTGGAGTACTTTAAAGCTCAGCTAGCAAACCGGAGGTTGCGGTATCTTTATGTGCCGTAGCCAAAATCCACACATAATCGCTGAAAAGGTGGCCATATAGGACTAAGGGGACAGACCAGACGTCGCTCGACAAGGCCCACGGCCACTGGCTCGGGACACTGTGTGTGAGGCGCAGGGCAGGAGGGCGAGAGCCAGTGGAGAGAGAGAGACGACCTGGAGAGGTACACAGAAAGGGGACCCGTTCAGGTTCACCCAGGCTGACTGAGAGTGGGCTGGATCACTTCCCCGGAAGACACAGGACGACATGGGCGATTATAATCTGGCTACTGTAACCTGGAGCAGCTTGACAACTGTGAGTAAATACTTGAAGACTGCCCCCCACTGTGTCCTTGCCTGATTGCTGTGTCACCTGCCTTGCACTACACCAGCAACAGCTACCTCATCATTCACCATATACTGCCCTGGGGCTTAGCTCTGCCTGTGGAGAGCTGCACTATCTCTGCTGCATCACCATCAGCCCCAGTGGATCTGCACCGCAGCGGCGGCCCCCCTATAGCCGCATACCACGGGTGGCATCACAAATTTTATTCCCCAAATTGACTTTCCCTTTTCTTTATTTGACCGCCCTGGGCCACGGACCGGGTCACTGCCACCGTGACTACCCCAATAGAAAGGACCGGCCCGGCTACCGAGTACCCCACAGCCCCAGGGGGCGCGTCAGATGCATGGACTGGGCATCGATTGGGGGGGTCCTCCTGATCTTAACTCGACAGCCTCATATATGTCTATGAGAATATTGAGTTTGAGTCAGGAGACCCACGGGTGGTCTGTGCATCATGTACCACGACACACGGATGTGTGAATACAGCCTAATAGGAAGTGTCCCATTAGATATCTCTGCTCAGTTATTTGTTTAGGATTTTATAAAATTTTACATTCTATTGGTTTTCTGGGCTAGAAAAAAATGCAGAATTATCAGACCTTTTGAATTATAGAATGTCGGATTAAAGTAATGTCATGCTGTAAGGTTGATATCTTGGTCACAATAAAATCAATTTCATAAGAATCCACCTGATTATACTCAGAACATCTATGTAATTTTCAAGTTTTCATAAATATCATAGTCTGTTAGTAATGAAAGAGATTGTCTGCCTTTGGCTAGAATTTTTTTATTTTTTACTTAAATGCAGGAAATTGGGGCTAAAATGATTATTGCAATTAGGTTTTATTAATAGTGATGCATCATTTGCCTTCTATATCCGCTGTATTACACTGTCTATTACAGGCTGCAGAATGAAGTGACGGGCTTGTCACATTATCTTTATTTCATCAGATGTGTTGGGGATATCATTTTGTGGAACTTGCCATTATATACTGTAGGTATGACAGGTTCTCCACCTGCTCTTGTTACTGCAGCTTCCCTCGCAGACTGCACCAGACTGCACAGTTCTCCAGCCCAAACAATGGCTGCTGGTGGAGAAGTGTGACACCCCAGGGGTCTGGTTGCCACAGTGATAGAGATATTAGGTCTGAGAGCAGGTGGGAGGTCTCTTGGTCAGGAATCCTATGCATGCCACACCTCCTGCCCAGTCCTGGGAGGGGAAGAACTTCCCCTATATAAACCTAGGGCTGAGGCAGGGTTAGTGAGTAGAGAAGAAGTAGAGACAGAGAAAAGAAGCAAATATAGGAACAGAACATCAGGAGCTCTGTGGGAGCAGTGTTACAAGGAGTCAGGGGCTGGCAGCTGCAGAGCTCGCCCTGACTGAGAAGATTTCTTACCGGACCCGGAGTCCGAGGCTGTGGGGACTAACTCCTACCCAGCAGCAGAATCCGTCAGGCAGGGGATTCCAGGTCCTCTGGCCAAGAAACTTGAAGGCCCCGAGTCACCGGCCATACGGGTGAGCACCACACGGTACACTGAGGGACGTGGGCTACTTATACCCGCCTCTAGCAAGGTAGCCAGAAGAGTACAGTTAGTTTGGGAGGCCTACAACTCCGCCTGGCCAGGGGAGATCCCATCTGCTCAAGGACTGACCAGGCCCCAATCGCTAGCCAGTACTCCGGGAGGGTCTATCTTTGTCACCAGTAAAGACCGTGAACTACACCGTACCGTCTCCGAGTGGTTCCTGCTACCCCCATCATCCACGTCGGCTGCCCTGAGGCCATACCCCTCCCGTTGGGGGTTATACTATCACGCTGCACAATCCTACCACCGGCCTCAGCGGTCTGCCCTGCAGCAGCAGCTCCTTAGCTGTACTCAACGGGTGGCGTAGTCGTCCAACATATACCGCTGATACATCGCCGCTCAGTTTGACTCCCTGGGCACGGACCGGGTCACCGCCACGAGACTACAACCCTCAACAGATCCGGCTCCGGGTAAGCTCCCGCGTGCGCAACGTAGCGCGACACAGGACCAGGGGCGCGTCAACTTTTGGCGTAGTCGGCAGGATTTGAACCTGCGCGGGGATACTAACCCGGCTGAGGGACACCTTTGACACCCACACCTCAGCCGAGATCAAGCTTAGATTCTACGGGTGCAAACAGCGGGCACATGAGAGTATAAGGGACTATGCCCTGAACCTACAAGAGGCCCTGAGAGCCATTAAGCAGACCGACCCTGACGGCGTGGGAGACGAGGACAGGCTGTTGACTGAACAATTTATAGAGGGTTTATATTGCAATGCCCACCGAACCCAGTTGCGGGCAATGGCCTTACAGGACCCTCATCTGGGATTTGCACAGTTCAAGGACAGAGCCATCCGGGTGCTTCGAGAACCGGCACCAAGTGGCGTTGTGACCCCCAGACGCCCCACTACCACTTACCACCAGGAGGCGGCGCCCTTGTCGGCAGGGCCTGTGGGAGCTGATGCGCAGGCTTTGAACAATGACCCGGCTCCAGACCTGCACCATCAGGTCCAAGAGCTAGCTAAAAGCGTTGCTGCGCTAACCCGAACTGTGCAGTCTTTACAGGTTTCTACTCCAGGGAAGATCCAGCTGGCATCCGGACCGGAGGACATCCCGTGGCGTCGACCAAGGAGGACCCCACCGGCCAGAGGAAGACCCAGCGACCGATACAACGAGGACGGACGACCCATCTGCCGCCGCTGTAATCAACCCGGACATATGGCAAGGTACTGTCCTTTAAACTGGCACAACCTAGGGTAGAGGGCCAACCCCTAGGAAAAAGATCATCAGGCCCATCGAACTGGCGCGACAAATATGTGGGAGGACGTCCAGTCTTGCCTGTGGTACTGGATGGCATTCCTATGAGTGCCCTACTGGACACCGGGTCACAGGTCACCACCATCCCGTACGTGCTCTTCAAGCAGTACTGGAATGACTCGGATATCACCCGCTACCCTGACGACGACTTGAGTATCATCGCCAGCAATGGTCAGCCCGTGCCACAGATTGGATTTAAAGAGGTGACCATTAAAATCGGTAGAGTCGAACTGGCAGCACAGGGACTGATCATTGTAGACATTGACAAACATGAGAGTCACCCAAAGATAACTCTAGGAACTAATGTAATTGAAAATTGTCTTGCAGAGGTGATTTTCCTTTTACAGCAGGTTGCCAAGAACGCCAGCTCCGGCGAGCAGCGAGTGCTCCAAAAAGAGATCCGGCACTGATGCGACGGCAACAGGTGGAACTCTCCGGCGTTGAGATTGGTAGCGTGAGAATGTGTGACCCTTTCCCTATTGCCATGCCCCCAAAAAGTGAAATGATGATTTGGTGCCGGGCAGCTATTGGTCTGAGAGGTAGAGATTACCAGGCAATGGTAGAACCAGTTTACTCAGACAGTAGGCCCACCATCTTGACAGCACGGGGGGTGGTTAATGTACGCCATGGGAGGGTGCCCGTTCGCATAATCAATATCGGGAAGAGGGAAGTGTACCTGCCCCGGTATGCCACGCTAGCCAAATTATATACCATTAACCAAAATGCTATACAATCTGTGGAACCCTTGCCTCCATCTCACGCGGAGGAAGGTAACGGCTCTAAGAAAACAATGGAGGACTGGTGTCAGCAACTACATTTGGGTACTGACTCCACTCCCTCACACCAGAAACAGGGAGTCTATCGGGTGGTTCAAGAGTACGAGAGAGTGTTTAGTAAACACCCGTTAGACTTCGGGCGAGTCAAGGGGGTAGAACACCACATCCCCACGGGAGACCATCCTCCCATAAAAGAGAGGTATCGACCCGTACCCCCTGCACACTACCAACACGCCAAGGGGATGCTTAGAGACATGAAGGAGGCTGGGGTGATCAGGGATAGCTGTAGCCCCTGGGCAGCTCCACTAGTCTTAGTCAAAAAGAAAGACAACACCATGAGGATGTGTGTAGATTACCGGAAAATCAACCGTATCACACACAAGGATGCGTACCCCTTACCAAGGATAGAGGAGTCTTTGGCTGCTTTAAGATCTGCTAACTTCTTCTCTACCTTGGATCTCACTAGTGGGTACTGGCAGGTTCCTGTAGCAGAGGCGGACCGGGAGAAGACCGCATTCACCACCCCGATGGGACTTAGCGAGTTTACCTGTATGCCGTTCGGACTCTGCAACGCACCAGGAACCTTCCAACGATTAATGGAGTGCTGTCTGGGCCACAGAAACTTTGAGACGGTCCTGTTGTACCTGGACGATGTCATCGTATATTCTAAGACTTATGGGGACCACCTGAAACACCTGGCGGAAGTGTTCGAAGCTCTGGCAAGCTACGGCCTAAAGGTGAAACCCTCCAAGTGTCACCTCCTGAAACCAAAGGTGCAGTACCTGGGACACGTGGTGAGCGCTGACGGAGTGGCTCCGGACCCTGATAAGATCACCGCAATTAAGGAATGGCCAAGTCCCTCCAGTGTAAAGGAAGTGCGGCAGTTCCTCGGGTTGGTAGGCTACTACCGCAGGTTCATCCCCGGTTTCACCAAAAAGGCAGCTCCTATGCAGGACCTCCTGATAGGCCAGTCCCGGAAGGCCAAGAACCAGAAGCCGCCCTTCAGATGGGAGAAGTTGGAAGAAGAGTCCTTCCGCCAGCTGAAGATGGCCCTCACGGGGGATGAAATCCTGGCGTACCCGGATTACAGCCAGCCCTTTATCCTCTACACCGACGCAAGTAACATCGGGCTAGGAGCCGTGTTGTCCCAGATCCAGCAGGGGAAGGAGCGAGTAATCGCTTACGCCAGCCGAAAACTGCGACCCACCGAAAGAAACCCTGAGAATTACAGCTCATTTAAGCTAGAGTTCCTGGCAGTGGTGTGGGCAGTCACCGAACGCTTTAAGCACTACCTCGCTTCTTCCCGGTTCGTCGTGTACACGGATAACAACCCGTTGACACACCTGGACACGGCAAGACTCGGTGCCCTAGAGCAGAGATGGATGGCCCGCCTGTCCAACTACGAGTTCACCATCAAATACCGGGCAGGACGCTCCAATACCAACGCGGACGCCCTGTCCAGGATGCCAAACCTACCGGACATAGGAGAAGATCCAGAGGGACTGGAAGAAGTCGAACTCCCCGCGTTTCACCGTCATGGGACTATCCAGTATTCCCATCGGGTAAGGAGTAAGCAAGGCGCTACGCTTAACCCCTTACCTCACTACAACTGGGCGGAAACGCAAGACAGTGACCCTGCCGTCCGGCTGGTGAAGGAGATGCTGACTCGGCCAGAGGCTCGCCTTGACCCAGATGCTCCGGAGGAAGCCAAGCAACTGTGGGCAGAAAAGAGTAGACTGTTCCTTTACAAGGGGAAGTTGTGCCGCAGGATGGTTAACTCCCGGACGCATGAACTAATCTGGCAAGTAGTGGTGCCACGACGAGACGCAGCCATGGTGATGGAGGCATACCACGATGGAGCTGGGCATTTCGGATGGAAGAAGCTGGAGTTCCTGCTGCGCGGGCGGTTCCATTGGGTAGGCATGAGGGGAACCATTGAGAGGTGGTGCAGAGACTGTGGCCCGTGCAACCTGAGGAGGAAGGACCGTGCCAGCCAGAAGACTCCCCTGCAGTCCATCGTCACCCGGCAGCCGTTGGAACTGGTAGCCTTGGATCATGTAAAACTGACCCCAAGCAGAAGTGGCTACGTCTACGCGTTAACCATCGTGGATCATTACTCCCGGTTCTTGGTTGTCGTCCCCGTCAAGGACTTAACAGCTCAAACAGCAGCTAGAGCCTTCCAGCAGCACTTCTGCCGTCCACACGGGTACCCGGACCAAGTGCTGACGGACCAGGGACCTGCCTTTGAAGCGGAGGTCTTCCAGGAATTCTGCAATCTGTATGGCTGCCGGAAGATAAGGACGAAACCCTATCATCCGCAAACTAATGGACTTTGTGAGAAAATGAACCAGGTGGTAATGGATCTTCTGAAAACGTTGCCCCTGGAAGAACGCAGTCTGTGGCCTGAGAGGCTGCCCGATCTGGTGGACCTATACAACCACATCCCGGTAGGTTCCACCAACTGTACCCCGGCTTACCTAATGAGGGCGAGACCTGGTAAGTAGAGATGAGCGTTGTTCTACTCGAACTGTTCGCCAATCTCAAATTCGAGCTGTTTTGGGCGGTGTTCGAGCCGGTCGGCGAACACGAACAATTTGAGAAAAATTCGGCTGTTCGAGGTTATGTTCGATAACTGTTCGTGCACCAAAATCATAACTGGATTTTTTCTCAGTAATGATGAAAATTAATGTTAATACGCAGTTTGAGTGTACAGCGGGGCGGGGGGAGGGGCAGGGGATGGATCTCTGCAGGAACAATGAAGATCTCCATTTTTTTTTCTCTTTCCCGCATTTGCAGTGGGGAGGTGCAATCTGTCAACCTATCAGCAGCGCACACACGGAGCGAAGTGCTTTTTTTCACACAAGCAAGGGCATGTGTGATTGGCAGTGTATGTCACATGTCCTTGCCCTATAAGACCAAGCCATTTTCCCCGTCGCCACCATTTTCTCACTGCTGCAGCTGCGTGTTAGACGGCACCACTGTTGCTGTGTGCGCTATACCTTGTTAATTTCAAGCCAATTTTCGCACAAATATACAGATAGCTTGGGAGTAGGGAATAGTTGTGATTGCAGTCCTTTTAAGGACTAGGTTACAGCATTTCCTACGACTTTTATCAAGCAGGTCTGTGCTCTTAAATAGATAGATTGTGGGAGTAAAGACTAATTGTAATTGGAGTCCTTTTCAGGACTAGGTTACATCAGTTCCTATCAGTTTTTGCCAGGCAGGTCTGTGCCAGTGCTGTGCAAGTTTTTTTCACAGCATTTGGCTGAATCTAGCAAAGCTAATCCTTTTTGGCCTATTGCAGAGTGTGTTAGTCAGTGGAGTAGCCTATCTGTGTTGCAAGATATACCACCTGTGTATAGAATACCAATTTTTTTACTGCACCTAGTGAAGTAAAATCTTTTGGGCATAGCATCATTCTATTAGTCCATCTATACTGACCTCCATCAGGTTGCAAACTGAATATAATTTTTTTCTGCATTTAGCTCTGAAAAAATATTTGGGCTTCTAGCAGTGTGTGGGACTTGGTCTATTAGTCCATCTATACTGACCTCCATCAGGTTGCAAATTAAAAATAATTTTTTTCTTCATTTAGCTCTGAAAAAATATTTGGGCTTCTAGCACTGTGTGGGACTTGTTCTATTAGTCCTTCTATACTGACCTCCAGCAGGTTGCAAATTGAATATAATTTTTTTCTGCATCTAGCTCTGAAAAAATATTTGGGCTTCTAGCGGTGTGTGGGACTTGGTCTATTAGTCCATCTATACTGACCTCCATCAGGTTGCAAATTAAAAATATTTTTTTTCTGCATCTAGCTCTGAAAAAATATTTGGGCTTCTAGCAGTGTGTGGGACTTGGTCTATTAGTCCATCTATACTGACCTCCATCAGGTTGCAAATTAAAAATAATTTTTTTCTTCATTTATCTCTGAAAAAATATTTGGGCTTCTAGCAGCGTGTGGGACTTGTTCTATTAGTCCATCTATACTGACCTCCATCAGGTTGCAAATTAAAAATAATTTTTTTCTGCATCTAGCTCTGAAAAAATATTTGGGCTTCTAGCAGTGTGTGGGACTTGGTCTATTAGTCCATCTATACTGACCTCCATCAGGTTGCAAATTAAAAATAATTTTTTTCTGCATCTAGCTCTGAAAAAATATTTGGGCTTCTAGCAGTGTGTGGGACTTGGTCTATTAGTCCATCTATACTGACCTCCATCAGGTTGCAAATTGAATAAAAAAATTTTCTGCATCTAGCTCTGAAAAAATATTTGGGCTTCTAGCGGTGTGTGGGACTTGGTCTATTAGTCCATCTATACTGACCTCCATCAGGTTGCAAATTAAAAATTATTTTTTTCTGCATCTAGCTCTGAAAAAATATTTGGGCTTCTAGCAGTGTGTGGGACTTGGTCTATTAGTCCATCTATACTGACCTCCATCAGGTTGCAAATTAAAAATAATTTTTTTCTTCATTTAGCTCTGAAAAAATATTTGGGCTTCTAGCAGTGTGTGGGACTTGTTCTATTAGTCCTTCTATACTGACCTCCAGCAGGTTGCAAATTGAATATAATTTTTTTCTGCATCTAGCTCTGAAAAAATATTTGGGCTTCTAGCAGTGTGTGGGACTTGGTCTATTAGTCCATCTATACTGACCTCCATCAGGTTGCAAATTAAAAATAATTTTTTTCTGCATCTAGCTCTGAAAAAATATTTGGGCTTCTAGCAGTGTGTGGGACTTGGTCTATTAGTCCATCTATACTGACCTCCATCAGGTTGCAAATTGAATAAAAAAATTTTCTGCATCTAGCTCTGAAAAAATATTTGGGATTCTAGCGGTGTGTGGGACTTGGTCTATTAGTCCATCTATACTGACCTCCATCAGGTTGCAAATTAAAAATAATTTTTTTCTGCATCTAGCTCTGAAAAAATATTTGGGCTTCTAGCAGTGTGTGGGACTTGGTCTATTAGTCCATCTATACTGACCTCCATCAGGTTGCAAATTAAAAATAATTTTTTTCTTCATTTAGCTCTGAAAAAATATTTGGGCTTCTAGCAGTGTGTGGGACTTGTTCTATTAGTCCTTCTATACTGACCTCCAGCAGGTTGCAAATTGAATATAATTTTTTTCTGCATCTAGCTCTGAAAAAATATTTGGGCTTCTAGCGGTGTGTGGGACTTGGTCTATTAGTCCATCTATACTGACCTCCATCAGGTTGCAAATTAAAAATAATTTTTTTCTGCATCTAGCTCTGAAAAAATATTTGGGCTTCTAGCAGTGTGTGGGACTTGGTCTATTAGTCCATCTATACTGACCTCCATCAGGTTGCAAATTAAAAATATTTTTTTTCTGCATCTAACCCAGCCAATAGTTTTGGCCTAATACCACAGTTTGGCCACTCAGCTCTGCTCGGTTACCATCCATTGCTTTTTTGTGCAAACAACTCCAGAGTTGTGAATTAGTTAACCACCAAAATGAGTGGAAAAAGGCCTGCTGCTGGTGGAAAGGGGAATAGGCGTGTTGGGAAGGGGAAAAAAGGTTGTGTCCGTGGGGTAGGTGCAGAAGAAAGACCATCTTCCAGCCAAACTAAAATGTCTACTTCTTTTAGCGGACAATGTGATAAGATCCCTTTCTTACGGCCACGCCAATCGCTACAAATTCCAGATGAGGCACAAAAACAGCAGGTGCTTCAACGGATATCAAGTGCTCCTTTAAGTGGGCTCTCCTCCACATCAACTTCAACATCACAAATACTCCAGTCCTCAAAGGTGTCACCCAAATCGCACTTGCTTCCTCACAGCTCCCAAATCTCCAGCTGCCCGTCTGAGTATGAGGTAGAACAGATGGTTGAGTCTGCAGAGCTGTTTACTCATACTATAGCCTGGGAATCAGAGGTCGACTCCAGCGCTTCTGTGAATCCAGACGAGGAAATGATCTGCACTGATGCCCAGAATCTTTATGAGTCGGATCCAGGACCAGACGCAGAAGGTTCTGACCATAATGTAGACCCTCATTCCCAAACTGTAACTCCTGTTGGTGGAGACAATGAGGAAGACGATGATAAGACTCAAATACCTGATTGGAGCGACAACTTTAGTTTTTTGTCAGGGCAGGAACAGGTTGGCTCTGAGGACGACGGGTGTGATAACGCACAGGGTGATGATGATGAGGTCGGAGATCCCACTTACTGTCAACCCACAGTCAGCCAAGAGATGAGGTCAGCAGAGGAGGTGGAGGAAGATGCTAGTGACGACGAGGTCAGGTTGCGCCTTCCTGGACAGAGACGTAGTACTGGAAGCACGTCAACAACTGCATCCTCAAACACAACTCTGCCTCTCACCACAAGTCGTGGTGGCTCTTCAGGTCGCATGGGTGCTAAGCCTTGCATAGCCAGGGCATTTTTTCAGATCGATAAAGATGACCCAACTCGTGTTATCTGTAACATTTGTCAGCAAAAGCTAAGTAGAGGCCAAAAAATACATAGTTTGAGTACTTCATGCATGAACCGGCACATGGACATGAAGCATAAGTTGCAGTGGGAAGCTCAGTGTGCTACAATGCGGCCTAGCCGGCCGGGCCAACCACCGTCTGCCATATCTTGTGCATCCGCGGCCTCTTCATCCTCTGTGACTGGGGGGACAGCAGTCACACCTGTTTTGGGGCGCAGACCTGCCACCTCTTTACCCGCAACAGCCAGCGTGATTGGCAGGTCATCATTTTCTTTGGAGGTGGTAACACCAGCTGGTCTTGAGCGCTGTCCGACATCGATAGCACCACCTTTGGATCAAGGCAACCTAACATGTCCGCCTGCATCTTCCTCACAGACCGGCAGTTTGCCGGGGACACCCTTATCAACCCCGTCTAAGCACAATAGCCAGCCCTCGGTCCCTCAGATGTGGACAAGTAAAAGACCATTTCCTCCTAGCCATGAGAAAGCTAAGAGGTTGAATTTCACCATCTGCAAGCTCTTGGCTACAGAAATGCTGCCTTTCCGCCTGGTGGACACAGAGGATTTTCGAGACCTTATGTCCGTCGCAGTGCCCCAGTACCAGATGCCCAGTCGGCACTACTTCTCAAAGAAAGGTGTGCCTGCGCTCCACCAGCATGTCGCACACAACATCACCACTTCTTTGAGAAACTCTGTGTGTGACAGGGTGCATTTCACCACAGACACTTGGACGAGTAGGCATGGACAGGGGCGTTACATGTCGCTGACTGGGCACTGGGTAACTATGGTGACAGCAGGACAAGGGGCTGCTGTCCAAGTCTTGCCGTCCCCACGAGTTGTGCGTCAATCCTCTTTATGTCAAAGTTCCTCCACTGCTTCTGCCTCCTCAACCTCCTCTCGGTCTTCCACCTGCACCCAAAGCCTGTCTGGTCATGCCACAAGCTTTCTAACTGCGCAGAAGGGATCCTGCACACCTCCTTACTATGCTGGCAGTAGGGCTCAACGTCATCAGGCGGTTTTTACATTGAAATGTCTGGGAAATGTGAGTCACACAGCTGAGGAGTTGTGGTCAGCTCTGGAGAACCAATTTCATGAATAGTTGTCTCCACTGGACCTGAAACCAGGGAAGGCCGTGTGCGACAATGCTGCAAACCTGGGTGCGGCCCTTCGCCGGGGCAATGTCACACACGTGCCTTGTATGGCTCACGTGTTGAACCTGGTTGTCCAGCAATTTTTAGCCCACTAACCCAGACTAGATGGCCTTCTGCAGAGGGCACGGTCGCTGTGTGCTCACTTCCGCCGTTCGCATCCCGCAGCTCAGCGACTTACATCTCTACAGAAGTCGTTGGGCCTGCCACTTCACCGGCTAAAATGCGATGTGCCTACCCGGTGGAATTCAACTCTGCACATGTTGCAGCGACTGTGGCAGCACCGACAAGCCCTGGTGCAATACGTTCTGACGTATAGCCTGGGCCAACGAGATTCAGAGGTGGGGCAAATCACGCTGGAGGAGTGGTCTCAGATCAGGGACCTATGCACCCTTCTGCACAGTTTTGAAATGGCGACGAAGATGTTTAGTGCTGACGATGCCATTATCAGCATGACTATTCCGGTGATTTACATGCTGGAGCACATGTTAAACAGAATTCGGAGTCAGGTGGTGGCACAAGAGGAGGTGGAGGAAGTAGAGGAGGAGGAGTTGTATGCGGAAGGGCTAACATCTGCAAGGTCCAGACGGTCGGCAGCACCAAGGCGGCAGGCATGTGAGGGTGGGGGAGATGATTTTACCAGGGCGCATGGTAGCAGCCAAACTAGTGAGGAAGGTGCAGGAGCCCAGGAAGAAGTGGAGGACGAACTGATGGAAGACTCATCAGATGAGGGAGACCTTGATCACCTTTCTGTTGTGCGAGGTTGGGGGGAGAGGACAGAGGAAGGAAGCATGATTGTTACCTCGCCACCAACACAACAGGGACTTGGTGCTCCTGGATGCGCAACACACATGAGTGCCTTCTTGCTGCACTACCTGCAACATGACCCTCGAATTGTGAGAATTAGAAATAATCCTGACTACTGGGTTGCCACACTGTTAGATCCCCGGTACAAAAGTAAATTTGCAGAAATTATTCCTGCTATAGAAAGGGATGCACGCATGCAGGAGTATCAGCAGAGACTGTTGCAGAATCTTACATGTGCTTTTCCACAAAATACCAGTGGTGCACGTAGTGAATCTCACAGTTCCAACTTGCCAACCGTGGGACCGTCAAGTGTTCAGCACTCAAACCGTAACAGAACCACAGTATCTGCTGGTAACATCAATTTTGCGGAATCATTTCACCACTTTTTTAGCCCATCCTTTGCAAGGCCACAGGAGACAAGAAGTCTGACACATAGTCAACGCCTAGAGACGATGGTACAGGAGTATCTCCAAGTAAACATTGAAGCCACGACTGTGTCACTGGACCCTTGTTCTTTTTGGGCTTCCAATCTGGATAAATGGCCGGAGCTAGCCACTTACGCCTTGGAGATCTTGTCATGCCCCGCAGCCAGCGTTCTGTTTGAACGTGTGTTTAGCGCTGCTGGTGGTGTGCTGACAGATAAGCGCACGCGGCTCTCCACTGATAATGTAGACAGACTCACGTTCATAAAGATGAACAAATCATGGATCCGAAACGACTTTTCTACCCCTGTGTCATCCTGGGGAGAGTAAAAGCTTGATGATTGGTTAAAATCACCCTACCAACCGTTTTAAGCTTTCAAATTACTAATCATGTTTATCTGTATCTTGACTGGAAAATAATTTGGGCTTTGTAGCAGTGTGCAGCACTGATCCTATTAGGCCATCTATAATAAGCTTCACCAGATTTAAAATTAAAAATAATTTTTAGCTGCATCTAGCCCGGAAAATAATTTTGGGGCTCCGAGATGCGCAAGACACATAAGTGCCTTCTTGCTGCACTACCTGCAGCATGACCCTCATATTGTCAGAATTCGAAGTAATCATGACTACTGGGTTGCCACACTCTTAGATCCCCCAAACTTTTCGATCAACCTTTTCATTTTAATAAAGACCAAAAAAATGGTCATTTTTGAAATTATAAGCATTAGCAGGTTGTTAGAAACTGAAATCAAACAGTTTTCAACTCAAAACTTTATTCTAGGTGATGTTACATTTTCACATAGGACCCCTTGTTCGAAAGGAGCTTCTGAACTCTCTCGTCCATTGAATTTGTCAGGTTTTGGATGGTTTCTGCTTCAATTGTTTTGCATGAGGACAGAATACCCTCCCAGAGCTGTTGCTTAGATGTGAACTGCCTCCCGCCATCATAGACACTCCTTTTAATGATGCTCCAAAGGTTCTGAATGGGGTAGAGGTCAGGGGAGCATGGGGGTCACACCATAAGTTTGTCCCCTTTTATGCCCATATCAGCCAGAGATGCAGATGTTTTATGTGCAGCATGAGATGGTGCATTATCATGCAGAAAAATGATCTTGCTGTGAAATACACGGTTCTTCTTCTTGAACCATGGCAGGAAGTGCTGTTTGAGAAAATCCACATACATTATGGAGTTCATCTTTAGCGCCTTCAGGGATCCTAAAGGGGCCGACAATCTCTCTCCCCATGATTCCAGCCCAAAACATTACTCCACCTCCTCCTTGTTGGCGCTGTAGCCGTGTTTGCGTGCGGTGTCCATCAACCAGCCATCCTCCACTCCATTCATCTGGACCATCGAGCGCTGCACGGCACTCATCCGTGAACAAAACAGTTTTGAAATCAGTCTTCATGTAATGTTTGGCCCACTGGAGCCGTTTCTGCTTGTGTGAAGTGGATAGAGGAGGTCGACAGGATGGCGTATGCACAGCTGCAAACCTCTGAAGGACCCTGCATCTTGTTGTTCGGGGGACGTTGGAGGCACAAGCAGCTTCAAAAACTTGTCTGCTGCTATGACAAGGCTTTTTTGCCGCTGCTCTTTCAACCTGACGTAATTGCCTGTAGGAAAGAGTCCTCAATTTGCCCTTATCAGCACGCACACGTGTGTACTGTGAATCAGCTACATACTTCTTGATTGCCAAGACACTTCATCCTGATCATCGCACAATGTTGATTGTAGTCATGCCTTGACCTAAACACTCCACAATTTGTTGCTTCTCAGCAGCCGACACATCCTTTTTCTTTCCCATTTTGGCAGAAAATGTAGGCTGCTTAATAATGTGAGAGAGCCTTCTTAAGTAGTCTTGCCTTTCATTGGACACACCTGCCAAACTAATTAGCACAGGTGTCTGCAATTGCTTACAGTGATATAAAGAGCCCTGACACACATCACCATCAATGAGTTTAACTGACAAACAAACAAATTCTTCCCTTATCACTCCTAAACACTTTTTGCATAATAATTTGGAACGCGGTGTACATGTGCTTTTCCACAAAACACCAGTGGTTCACGTAGTGAATCTTACAGTTCTAACTTGCCAACCGTGGTCTGTATGGAATTGTTCAATAAAGGGCCCAAAATTAAGATAACATAGATGGGAGAGGTCTCTATGAATAGGAATTCCTAAGTATTTGATACCCTGTGAGGGCCAGGCAAAGGGAAAGTTGGACTGGATGGAATCCTATATGGATTTAGGGAGGGAGACATCGAGGGCCTCAGACTTCGCTGCATTGATTTTAAAATTTTACCATGTAACAAAGTGATCTATTTCAGCCATAACAGCAGGGATGGATATATGTGATATGTGAGTGATATATACTAGGACATCATCAGCAAATAGAGAGCACTTGTACTCGGTGCCTCCCACCTCAATCCACCTAATATTGGGGTTATGGCGAATTGATGAGAGCAGGTGCTCCGTCACTAGGATGTATAAGAGAGGGGACAGAGGACATCCCTGCCTTGTCCCATTGGTGATTGTGAAAGGTGATGAAAATGTTCTGACGCACCCCCTGGGCCTTGGGACACCCGGAGCCGGACCCTTTTTGGTGGATGCTGGTGGTTGTAGTCTTCGTGGCGGCGATCCGGTTCCGTGGCTCAGGGCGGTCAAACCAGTGGCGGAACTATTTATGTGGTTTTGATGTTTAAATGTCCGACTACGCCACCCGTGGATTGCGGTCAGAGTGAACCGCCGCTACAGGGCAGACCGCTAAGGCTGGTGTTGTGGGTGCAGCAGAGCGTAGCATAACTCCCCACGGGAGGAGTATAGCCTCAGGGCAGTGTATGCGGAGGATGGGGGTGATGGTGCAGGGCAGCAGCAGTAACGACACGGAGTCAGTGATGCAGTTCAGGGCCTTTACTCACAGTTCTTATTATCCAGACCAAGTCTGCAGGTAACGGCTGCCCACGTCGTACTGTGCTCACCAGGTGAGGGGCTCAGACAACTCCCAGATAACTTTGGAGCGCTTCACAGGACCCCCTTTGTGTGTACTTTGTCTGGCCTTTCTTACCAACACTTCTGTCCGGCTGCCTCGGGCCTCCTCTTGGTAAACTTGGCGCCAGTTTCCCTGACCCTATGTGGTGCCTTCCTAGCGGGTGGAGCAAGGGGCTGCGCCACATAAAATGTCAGAGCCTCCGGTTTCTAGCTGAGGGTCGTTTCCTGCCTCCACTAGTTCGGGGACCGGTCTCCCCCTTTGGCCTGACCCCTCCACGCAGGTGGATTCAGGCGTGCGGTGGCGACTCGCCCGTCCGCACCCCTGGGATCCCTTCATTCCTCGTTCCTGGAGCCTTCTCCGCTCCTCTTCCTTCCTTCTCCCTCTTGCAGGCCTGGGCCTCTGTTACTAGGCCCGCCTCCGGAGCAGAGCTCATGCAGAGCCCCTGCTCCCTGCCACTTCTGCTCAGACTCCTCTGCACTGAACTAAGATGGTGCCCACCTTTTATACTCCCTTCTCAATGCACCCAGGAACTGCTTCCTCCCTGCTCCTGCACTGCAGGGTTCCCCTTCCTCAGTGTTCCCTCCCCCCACTCCAGCCAGGGACAGGGACTGTTGTGCCCATCTCAGGGGCATATTGGTCGCCCTGCCCCACGGCAATGTGGTGTAATGCATGCAGGTGTCGGGTCCTGATCCACACTCCATCCTTATCTGAGAGTGAGATATCACACCTCTGGGTGAGGTGCAATACGTCTGTAGCAACCGAGCCCTCGGTGCTACAGTTCCATTTATCTTCAGCCTAGGTGATGTATTGTGATACAGGGCCGTGATTTTGGCTATAAAAGGGTCCCCTAGACCCCTACCCCAAGCTTTTTAAGAGAATCATATATGGCGTGCCAGGAGACTCTATGGAATGCTTTCTCAGCATCCAACGAGAGTATCTACTTACAAATTTTTAACTGCATCTAGCCCAGGAAATACTTTGTGCCTAGTAGCAGTGTCTGCTAGTCAGTGGATTATCCCGGCTGTTAAGCAAGCTACACCACCTGTAGTTTGGACACTTAATTTTTTCAAAGGAAATGCTTCGGGACCACGGGATACTCAGTGAAGAGCATCAGGAGGCACCTCAAGGCATAGGGGCTGGGACTGGCACTAGGATGCCTTGCGATGGACAGCCGAGCTCGATCCTTATAAAAGCTTTTTAACTGCAGCAGCTTTAGTGGACGCTACTGGAGCTGGAATTACGCGGCTGCTGGCATGAGACTTGCCCTCCAATAGATCCTTGTAAATGGATTTAAAGTGTATTCATTCAAATTAGAGAGACAATTTAAATTAAAAAGCTTAGAGCTGCCTCCACCACAGGGGGGCTCTCTCGACCCACCAGCGGACAGGCACCAGTATTGGGAGAGGGGGGCTGGCCGTCAGGGTTCACCGCGGCTCTGGCACAAACCCGGCGACACGGAGGTGGCACGGGCAAGAGCGGACTGGCCGTCTCGGCTTTTCACTTTTTGGATTTTAGAAGGGCATGACATGCCTATATCTGTGTCTCCCCCGCCTTTTACTCCTCCACCTCTTTTCTTTTCGCATGACTATATGTACTTGTCACTTTTCCATGTGTTAGTTGTGTCTTCTGAGCAGTTTGTCAGCTTTTGGACACCTTTGAAGGTGTTTTCTATGTGTTTCTATGTGTTTTTGTTTGCCTGCCATTGGTTTTAACGGTGTTCGAAGGTGTTCGACGAACAGTTCGACGAACAGTTCGGCGAACACACGGGTGTTCGACGAACCGAACCGAACTCGAACACTACGGGGGTGGCTCAACACTACTGGTAAGTTACCTGTTGACCTGGAAATGGGAGTCCTGACACCCGAGGACACTTCACCAGAAGCAGACTGGGACACAGAGAGGCAGCAGCAGTACCGGAAAGTACAGGAGAGCGTGGAGCGAAGTCTCTGTCAGGCTAGGGAGAGACAAGAGAAAACTTACAACCAGTATGCTCCCGCTGTTCCCCTGGTGCCCGGAGAGCAGATCTTGAAGAGGAAAAGACGGCTCCACAAGTTGGACGACCAGTGGGAGAAGGACCCGTACACCGTACTGCCCTCAAGCCACGAGAACCCGAAGGTCTGTACCATCAGTAAAGACGGAGGGGAGACCACAGCCATTGTATCCCGGGATCACCTGAAGAAGTGTCCTGAACAGCTACGGAACCCTGAAGAGGAACAAGAAGACCATCGACCCGTAGAGGAAAGGGAAGATATGGTTAGTACTGTGCTCGGAGACTTCCCTCGGTCTTGGACTCAAGTCAATGGTGCAGTTGTGGTACCCGTACTCACCTTCCTCCAACCAGCATCCCAAGCACCTACGGAGCAACAGGTAGAGCTGGAAGAACAGCCGGTCCAGGAGGCAGAAGATCCCACACCAGCAGATCAGGAGGATCAACCCTCTGCTTGCAGTGAGCCTGCCATATCCCTAGTGAGCCAAAGGGCCCGTAGACAGCTGCCCAATTTACCCTTGACAGCTCCTACACCCTGTAGTTCAGGGCCAGACAGTCAGCTACGTAGGTCCACTAGGGCCACTAGAGGCCAGTTACCCGCACATTGGAGGATTTGAAGTGTATAAATTGTTTTATTTGTGGTTACCTGTTTTTCTTGTTGCTTGTGTATAATTATGTGTTTCTAGTTGTTTATAGGAGTCTTTGGTGGATTTACCGGGAATCCTGTGTACATAGTTGGAGCGTAACCCAGGACGGACTAAAGACTGTTAAGGACTCGGGGCAGGACAGACCCCTACCTGGTTAAGTCTCCCTGTTTTGGTGAAATGGACACCTTGCTTTCCTCAAAGACTGCACCCGGTTACGGACATGCCGTGACCACCTTTTTGTGTTTCTTTATTGTATTGTTATTGTTATATCTTGTTATGTTTTTCTAAAATATGTTTAGTCCCGGAGTACTAAATTTCACTAGGGGGGAATGTGACACCCCAGGGGTCTGGTTGCCACAGTGATAGAGATATTAGGTCTGAGAGCAGGTAGGAGGTCTCTTGGTCAGGAATCCTATGCATGCCACACCTCCTGCCCAGTCCTGGGAGGGGAAGAACTTCCCCTATATAAACCTAGGGCTGAGGCAGGGTTAGTGAGTAGAGAAGAAGTAGAGACAGAGAAAAGAAGCAAATATAGGAACAGAACATCAGGAGCTCTGTGGGAGCAGTGTTACAAGGAGTCAGGGGCTGGCAGCTGCAGAGCTCGCCCTGACTGAGAAGATTTCTTACCGGACCCGGAGTCCGAGGCTGTGGGGACTAACTCCTACCCAGCAGCAGAATCCGTCAGGCAGGGGATTCCAGGTCCTCTGGCCAAGAAACTTGAAGGCCCCGAGTCACCGGCCATACGGGTGAGCACCACACGGTACACTGAGGGACGTGGGCTACTTATACCCGCCTCTAGCAAGGTAGCCAGAAGAGTACAGTTAGTTTGGGAGGCCTACAACTCCGCCTGGCCAGGGGAGATCCCATCTGCTCAAGGACTGACCAGGCCCCAATCGCTAGCCAGTACTCCGGGAGGGTCTATCTTTGTCACCAGTAAAGACCCTGAACTACACTGTACCGTATCCGAGTGGTTCCTGCTACCCCCATCATCCACGTCGGCTGCCCTGAGGCCATACCCCTCCCGTTGGGGGTTATACTATCACGCTGCACAATCCTACCACCGGCCTCAGCGGTCTGCCCTGCAGCAGCAGCTCCTTAGCTGTACTCAACGGGTGGCGTAGTCGTCCAACATCTACCGCTGATACATCGCCGCTCAGTTTGACTCCCTGGGCACGGACCGGGTCACCGCCACGAGACTACAACCCTCAACAGATCCGGCTCCGGGTAAGCTCCCGCGTGCGCAACGTAGCGCGACACAGGCCCAGGGGCGCGTCAGAAGCATGTGACCAGACCTGTCCATTAACCTCCTCCAATAGAAATACAGTTTTCTCATGTGAGGTTTTCAATTGGAGGAGATTGAGGACAGGTCTAGTCACATGCTCCTCCACCAGCAGCCATTGTTTGGACTGGATGGCTGTGTAGTTTATGAGTTGCACTCACATGAAAATTAATGTCTAAGGAGTAATGTTTCTACTTGCGGAGAGTGACATGCCGGCCCTTGCATGACAATGTAAGGAGACTTATATGCCATGCATGCTCCTCTGGGAAGTTACTTATACAAATTGCCTCTTCAGAGAGGAAGAGAAGTAGAATTTTATACTGCCAGCTATTAGAAGCAGCGACAATATCGACCTTTTAACATACATTGCAATATGACTTAGGATAAAAGCCAAACCAGAATCTCAATTTGCAGACATGGTCTTTCAGGGTTATGCCCCTGGTCAGTGCAAAGTATGAGATCTGATTTGGCTAGGTCAGAGGCCCTGGACTGAGGTGTAATGTGTAAGGTATCTCCTTGCGGAGAGTGACATGCCTATCCTCTTCCTCTTCCTACTGGTGACATTGCATCCTTTTCCTTTTATTAACACTCCTGTGTTTTTTGAAGCAAAAATGCTACAAAAATGCAGCAAATCCCCAATCATTTATATACCTGTGTTTTCATAGCGTTTTTGACTGATTTCATTGAAATCAATGGGTGAAACACATTGCAAAAACAGTGCAAGAATTGATATGCTGCAGATTTGAATCTTCACCAAATCTTTAAGTCAAAATAAGTAAAGTGTGCATGAGACTTCAGGTTTCTCATTCACTTTACTGGCATCAGGAAATCCTTCAGGTTTTGTGGCAAATCCAAGCGGACACAGCAAAACCGCAACTTACGCACACAGCCTAAGAACTTATACATTGATATAGCCTTAGTTTACTATGATTCTTAGGGTTCGCTCACACTGCCGTATATTTTCTCATGTGAGAGAATCGGACCGATGGTAATGACACTCAGCTCAAATTCCGTCAGAGTTTGAGCCAAGTGTTACCTTAGTGTGATTCAATTCTCTCGCATGAACTTAATTTCTCCATCTTCCCCATTCTCTGTGTCTGCGTACATCAGACTGCACTTGGATATCATCTGAGTGCAGTCCAATGTTTCACACGCACCCACAGAATTGTATGGGTGCGCATGGTCCGAATCGACATGACAAATAAATCGCAGATCTGCAGTGCTCCATAGCATAATATAAGGCTGAGTGCTGTCCGATAACACTTCGGATAGCACTCAGCCATGTTATACAAGTGCAGTGTTCCCCAACTCGGGTCCTCAAGAGCTACCAACAGGTCATGTTTTCAGGATTTCCTCAGTATTGCTCAGGTGATACACCTGCACTGGCAATAGTTCCATTACCTGTGCAATACTAAGGAAATCCTGAAAACATGATCTGTTGGTGGTTCTTGAGGACCCGAATTGGGGAACACTGCTCTAGTGTGAGTGTACCCTCATTCTAGGCAACTCATGTATGAAGATTGACTTGAAAGAGTTATTAAATGCTCCATTCAGCTGCACTGTTAAATGATCACTGTACTTTCAGACAACTTCACCTCATTTGATAATGTAATAAATCAACATTCTGCAAACCACTTTATTTAAAAAGTATCTTACCTTACTCATAAAATTAATCCAAAGTAGAAATGAGTGGAACTGCAGTGCCAAGAGTCAAGTTCAGCAAATTGTGCAGATTTTATATGGAAAATTTGTTCACAGCGAAGTTACTCCCTGCGCATTGAATGCTCTTCATTATGCTCATAATAAACATAGGAAATAAAAAAATAATACCTCATCGCTCACTGCTCAATAGAGAGAGAATGGCAAAATACAGAAAAGGAGAATACATTTTTATTCTAAAGGCTCGCACATGTATTAAAGGGGTTGTCTGGGATGTTAACATTGCAAGCCTATCCTTAGAGTAAGTCATCAATGTATGATCGGTTGGGAAGTGACAACCAGCACTCCCGCCGATCAGCTGTTCCTGGTGTCAGCTGGAAGTGCTCAGAATATGGGCCGCAGCCGGATACGGCACATCAGCGGGACAGGCATCAATATTAAAGTCCCGGACAACCCCTTTAAACAATAAACACACCGATACCCTCAACAGGTCCACTGCTGCCTATACTCAGCTGGTCCAGTCTTTGTTGACTGGCTGTGATGGTAACATCGCTGCTACAGTGTACATTACCACTGCAGCTAGTCAGTGAGCTCAGCAGCTTTGTCTATGTAGATGACATGAGCTGCTGAGCTCAGTGATTGGTTGCAGTGAAAATGTATGCTTGTCCAGCATTAAAAAATATGCTAAAATAACAAAATACCATTCACCTGTTAAATCGCCCTTTCCAGCACATAGACTCCTGTGGGTACTTGTCCCTATTTTTATCTCAGCAACATGCGTACCATCACTTACCACAGCAGTAATGCTGTATATAATGGCACCACACTGGCTGCTAGTGCATTCTTACTTCTTGGTCTAAGTAATTTGGAGGATGCTCTGGGGGTCTGTGTTGAGTGTCTTGCATTTGCCTATAGAAATGGTGATCAAATATGACGATTACCTGCAGCCTGTCTATTCTATTGATTGACGTTTTCACTATTCCAATGCAGACGGAGGCTGACAAGTTACCATGGATCTATCACGCATAGAATGAGCAAAATGCTGTTTTGACAGGTGATCAGATCTTTATGCCGACATTAAAATCATCATTATCCTTATAAGCAGAGATGCAACATGATGCTGAAGGGGACAGGACAATCATATTAATGATCATTTAATTCCCGTCAGAATCAGTCGGCCCCTGTATACAAGCTAGTGACCGAGCACTGATTGGCTGAAATGCGGAGCCAAAATTGGCTTGTCAATGTACATCATAGGCTGCACTGCAGGCGATAGATGAAATCCTCTGCGTAGTTTTTGTGGAGGATTTTGTTGCAGGTTTTGATGCAGTTTTTGGAGGCATTGCCAATAATGGATTCAGGTAAGCGAAAGTATGAAGAAGGGATTTATGCTGCTCCTTCCTGCTCGATTCACCTCTGACAGGAATAGCTGCCTGTATGACTCCAGCCCTACGTAGATCTGATCCCACTGTGCGATGCAGTTCCATCTGTTTCCTATGAGGGGCGGCGGAGATGTAAGAGTGACAAGTGGTTGTGCCCAATGGCCAGTCAGACAATTGGGGAAAGGTCACTAATGGAGGAGTCGGTAAAGGAGCCATGTTCTGTGAGTGTGCACTGACTGAAAAATAAGGATGTGAGGAGAGCAAAGCAACGGACAGGATAGGGTTAGAGGAGGAGGAACGCTGGGCAGGAAAATTATAATAAATCAGAGGAGAACTGAGGATATGAGCAAGGCGACCGGGATGTGGCAGAGTCTCCACCCTAATCACACCCATTGAAAGCTCGCTTCACACACCCCAAACATCCCCGCTGTCTCCAGCACTACGATTATGCCGAAAACATCATTTCCAATCTGTTGTGCTTTATCTACAAGTGCTGTCTGGCCTCAATATGGTCAAAGGATTTCTACATATGAATTATAATATCAGCATCTTCTCAATGCAACTGTATGAGGCTGCCTGCCGCACCAACAGGGGCCAGAATGGGGCAACGGGCGATGAGGTGATCTGAACTGTGCTGTCCTTACAAAGGAAGCCTGACAGGGCTCAGACAGCACATGGCCCCAGCATGAAGCCCAGCATGTCTCTTCATGTATACCATAGCAGGCAGCAGAGGAGTTTCCACACAATTCACTCCCCTCAGCCCTCAATGTGGATGAGTGTGAGCACCATGTCTGCTCCCCCTTCCACTGCATTTATGCTGGGGAACTGTCCCCATTCAGGTAGTAAGGAGGATTTGTACTTCTCTCGTGTTTTAGGCTCACTCCTACTTTGGCCTACAAATTACTGATGCAAAATACTCATCAAAATACTTTTTAAGGCCACGTGCACACGTTGAGAATTTGGTGATTTTTTTTACCTCAGAATTTGTAAGCCAAAACCAGGAATGAATTTCACCCTCACAATAAGGAAAGGTTCTGGTGCTATGATCCAATTTAAGAGCTCATTTGAGCAAGACTTAGTTTAGAAATGACATTGAAGCATGCACAAGACGCACATGTATGTGTGTTTTTGTTGTTGTCGCTATTGTTATGGAGGTGCGTCAGGGAAGCAAGACAAAAAATGGCACACTCTGATCACTGTAAGGCCAGGTTCACACAAGCTTATAAAAAATCAGAGTTTCAGCCAGAAAAGTGGGATGATTTTTTCTGACTTGTCATCCGTATACAATGGGTTTTTCACAGCAGCAGCTATTAATCATTTACGGGACCATTTACAGTTTCCTATATTACAGAATTGTATTGTATCTGTAAAAAACAGATGCTGTGCTGTGGCTCCACATGGCGTCCGATTTTTTTGCGCACCAATAGACCTAAGTGAGTGAGTCTCATCTGATTTACAGAAGAAACGAGCGCATGCTGCAATTTATTTTTCCACACGCAGATTCGGTCCGTGAAAATAATCGCTCATCTGCACGGCCCCATTGAATAACATTAGTCTGGGTGCTGTCCGGTTTTTTCACAGGCAGTATTCAGACCAAAAATACGGTCCTGTAGAGGAGCCCTTGAAGGGGGTGTTCTCTTTCAGACGATATTCTGACCCTAATAGTTTAACAAACTGCTATGTACCCACGACAGATAAATTCTCTATATATTGGAAAGGTGGCTCCGTTTGCTCACAATGTCGCACTTTTCAAATTCATTACTAATGGCTATGCACATTGTTCATTGGCGTTTTTGACAATTAACAATCAAAGTGATAACCGAGCCGTTTTGTGTTGAAAGCTTGTGTCGGTGCATTTCTTGGCTGCTTTGTGGTTGCAATGTGGCCACTACATGTGAACTTGCTTTGTGGAATGCAATCTGAGGAAAAAACTGCTACTCCCAGCAGGTCCTAAATGTATATAATTGTTTGGGCATGTTGAGAGTTCCAGGAATAAAAAATATTAATTTATTTTAATTACCAAGGACAGGAGACACACACACATTTTTACCAGTATTTGCCCTGATACCAGGTTCTTACAGTATGCCTTTACTTTTTTTTTCTAAATTGCAATGTTAGCAGTTTTCGTTGAGAACCCGCAAAACGGACCACCCAAAATATGTGCTGCAGGCTACACTAATATAGGCAATGCCCTGCTTGTCGCTCTTAGCTATTGTCTCTGTTCAGGAGTGCTTCCAGAAAAATCCTATGATGCTCGCTCCCGCATCGAAGACAGTAGCCTAGCGGTAGGGAAAGGACGCTGCTTAGTTTAGTGTAGCCTGTAGCACAGACCTCGGACGGTCTGTACTGCAGGTTATTGGCAGAAATCGCGAATAAAGTGATTTAGAAGAATGAATATACCGAAGAGTCCTTCACTATAGTTGTTTTCTTGCAATAGTGGAGATATGCATTAACTTGGACTAGAGGTCCACTTAGCTCATTGTTCCTGGGATACATGCGAACAAAGCAGAGGGCCTTAAGCAACAGAAATAAGCTGCAAGATGATTGGTGTATAAGGGTGCTCTTCGATCGTATTAATGTGCAGGTTCATGTGTTCCGCGGCCATTATACAGAAATACAGTGGGGAAAATAAGCATTTGATACACTGCCGATTTTGCAAGTTTTCCCACCTACAAACAATGGAGAGATCTGTAAATTTTATCATAGGTACACTTCAACTGTGAGAGACAGAATCTAAAAACATAAACTAGAAAATCACATTATATGATTTTTAAATAATTCAATTGCATTTTATTACAAGAAATAAGTATTTGATCATCTGTCAACCAGCAGAATTCTGGCTCTCACAGACCTGTTAGTTTTTCTTTAAGAAGCCCTCCTACTCTGCACTCATTACCTGTATTTATTGCACCTGTTTGAACTCGTTACCTGTATAAAAGACACCTGTCCACACAATCAATCACACTCCAATCTCTCCACCATAGCCAGGACCAAAAAGCTGTCTAAGGACACCAGGGACAAAATTGTTGCCCTACACAAGGCAGGGGTGGCCTACAGTACAATAGGCAAGCAGCTTGGTGAGAAAGCAACAACTCTTGGCACAATTATTAGAAAATGGAAGAAGCGCAAGATGATTTTCAATCTTCCTCGGTCTGCGGCTCCTTGCAAGATCTCGCCTCTTTGGGTAAGGATGAATCTGAGAAAGGTCTGTAATCAGCCAAGAACTACATGGGAGTACATGGTCAATGACCTGAATAGAGCTGGGACCACACATTACCATTAGTAACACTGACGCGCCCCTGGGCCTGCTATGTCGTGAGGCATCGCGCGCACGGGGGCTTACCCGGAGCCGGATCAGATAGGGGTAGTAGTCTCGTGGCGGTGACCCGGTCCGTGCCCAGGGAGTCAAACTGAGTGGCAGTATTTAGCAGTAGATGTTAGAATGTTCGACTACGCCACCCGTTGAATGCGGCTATGGAGCCGCCGCTGCAGGGCAGACCGCTGAGGCCGGTGATGTGGTTGTGCAGCGTAGATGGTATAACCCCCAACGGGAGGGGTATGGCCCCAGGGCAGCAGATGTGAATTGGATGAGGGGAGTGATGGTGCGGGTGTCCCAGTACTGAAGGTGCAGGTGTGACCACGAAACACGGAGGCTTGAAGTGCAGTTTCAAAAGCTTTACTCACTGTTCTTTATCCGGTCGCTTGTGCACAATAAGGACCACCCGAGTCATGCTGCGTCCACCAGGTCAGAGACTCGGCCAACTCCCAGGTAGTTCCAGAGCGTGGTCCAGAGCTCCCCTCTCTTTCTTCCTACTGGCCGTTCTCACTAGGGACCCACCTATGTCCGGCTCCCTCGGGCCTCTTGGTGGTGAAACCTTTCCTGGCTTCCCTGGCCCTATGCGTGGTGTGCCTTCCTGGTGGATGTGGTGAGGGTCGTGCCAAAGCTTGACCACGACCTCCGGTTCCTGGCTGAGGATGATTAGCCTCCACCAGTTTGGGATCCGGTACCCTTCTCTGCCAACCCTTCACCGTTTTCGTTCTCCTGTGGGATCTCAGGGTTCCCTCTCTCCTTGCGTCTCTGGGCCTTTCTGCCTCCTTCTCAGTGCTTCAGGCCTGGCCCTGGAGCTGGGCCCAGCCGGAGCCACAGCTCCCTGTCAGCCCTCTCTGGCTGAACTCTCCCTCAGCTTCTCCTCAGGCTCAACTCAACTCCCTGTCTCAAGATGGTGCCCACCTTTTATACTCCCTCTGACACCCGAGCCCAGGTGACTAGCACCCAATGGGCTCCTTCCTATGCCCAGAGTCCCTCCCCTATCTGCTCCTACACTACTGGGATGTTCCTCCCCCCCTCCCACTCCAGCCAGGGACAGACGCTGTCGTACCTGCACATCTACCTAGTGGGAGTACCGTTGTTCTGTCCCCCGGAAATGGGATGAGTGTAGTGCATGCAGCTATCTGAGCTCTGTTCCACGCTCCATCCTTACCCGGGAGTGGAATACCACACCTCTGGTTCGAGGTGCAATACCCCTGTAGCAGCCGAGTCCTCGGGGTGCTACATTCCCCCCTGGTAAACCACAGCACGTCCTCGGGCTGGAAAAGAGCATAACATAATAAAACATACAAAATTTTTAAAGTGTACACTCACAAAAAAAAAAACATATTAACTTTCAATATAAAACTCTTGCATATAAAACATTCTCATATAAAACACATTCTTGATCTTCTGGCCACGGGACACGGGGTGGTGACCAGGTAAAGTGCAACAGTCACTAGTTGAAAAACAGTTCCTTATAAAACCAGTAGGGGGCGCTTTAGGAAGCGCAACTATTTACAGGGTATGGCCGCTCTCAGTCCTCGGCCAGTGGGGATTAGGAATGGCTGCTCACAGTCCTCAGCCTGGTTAGGGATAGGGACACACAGGTAACAGTTCACTAGTCCCAACGGGGACCACACTTCACTTAGCAGCAATTCACATAACAGTTCTTGTAACAGTTCTGGTACCCCGACGGGTAACTATATACAGCTCTGTTCACCTCTTATTGGTGACGATGCCCTCCTGCTCCTTCCTGAGGGTCGGCTTCAAACCCATCCGGGTCCTCTTGATCTTCCTCATACCGCAGCTCTTCCTCCGTCAACCGGTGCACGTGAAGGGCATACGGTCCTCTGGCACACTGATGCCGGGTGAAGGTGACCTCGTCACCCGGGTAAAGGTCACGTCCTCGGTGTCCCTCCGGCAGATGGCTCTCGACATCCCTGCGGGTGACAAAGACGTCGCCGGGGGTTCTGTGATCCCGGATAAAGCCCCAACCGTGCTCCAGTTGAAACTTTCTTACAGTCCCGGTGGCGCGGGGACCGTGGGCCGCACGGGGGTTTCGTCGGGTCCGGCGTTTCTGCTCCGCGCTTTGAACCTGCAGCCGCTCCTCGCGGACCCGCCTCTCTCGCCGTTCTCTGTTGAAGACCTCCAGTTGTTGTCGGCAGCACTCCACATGCTGGGCTGCGGCCGCCCGGGTCTCCTGGGTGAACCCCATGAGATTTTTACCGGTGGGGTCCCATGCGAACTGAGCCTCCTCCAACGGGAGCGGGACGATTTTGGCGGGCGCCGGAGCCGGGATCAGAGGCTCACACTTGGGCCACTCCTTCCGGAGTCGGGGGTTGACGTACTCCGGTGGCCACACGAAGGACTGCCCATCCGGGCAAGTGTGCTGCGCAAACAGATCTTCACCCAGGGGCAGCACTGTGGAGGTCGAGGGCGCGGTGGGGGCATCGGCGCCCGTTTTCACCAGGCCTTGCGACCAGGCCGGTGGCACTCTGAAGGTGAAGGGCACTTTAGAGACAGCAGCGCCCGGGGGTACTCGGTCCTGCGACCAGGCCGGTGGTATCTCCTGCTTCGCCGTACTCGGAGTCAAGGAGCGTAGCGCGGAAGGGGGCGTGGCTGCGGCTCCTGCCGCTTGAGGCCTAGCTGGGAGCAGTGGCGGTGCAGCAACGGGCGCAGTAAGTAGAACTTCAGGCTCTGCGATGGGGAGCTGGGACAGGCTTTCAGCCACGGGGCACGGGGTGGTGACGTCCCCTTTACCTGCTTCCATCTCTTTGGCTCCCTCCACGGCGTCGTCTCCGGCCTTCGTCCTTCCTGCACCATCTTCAGGGGCAGGCATGCTCCTCGTTGCGGGTGGCGTCCTCTGCTGGCGGGTTCCAGCCTGTTGGGCCATCTCCCTGCTCCACTCGGCCAGTGTTTCTTGCTGCACCCGGGCCATTCTCCGGGCCAACACCTCCAGCGCGGTCCGTGCATGCTCCCTTTCCCTGGGAAGCTGTGCCAGGATCTCCACCAGGCCTTCTGGGGTGGCAATCTGCAACAGGCTCCTGACCACAGGGTCGGTGCTGCCTGACTCTCCCTCCATCTCCGGGTGCGATCTCTCCAGACTCCTCCAGGCTGCACCCATCCTCTCTCTTTTGTTCTGGATCCGCCCATACTGAGGGTGGTCCCGGGGCAACTTGGTGATTGTGAGTCCCAGGGGCAGTCCCCCCACGCTGATGGACATTTCTATCATTGCAGTCTCTGCTGGTGGGGGCGGTCTTTGTTTTTGGCGCTCTTCTGGGACCAGGCCCACGATGGGAGGTCGTCTCTTGCCACCCTCTGGCACGCCCATAATGGCGTCCGCTCTGCCAGGGCGGGAAATTGTTTCAGATGGCAGGAATCGTCTCCTAATGGCGGGAAACTCTGCGGATGGCGGGAAAAGGCTGCAGATGGCGGGCAAACGGCGGGAAACGACCCGAGATGGCGTCCAATGACGGGGACCCTCTGGAATTGGCGGGAGACTTCTTCTTACGGTACATATAAACTTTTCTTCAGGCACGCAGTACCCGTCGGTTGCGGGCACGTAATCCTGCCGACTACGCCAAAAGTTGACGCACCCCTGGGCCTACTTGGTGTAGCGTTGCGCACGTGGGGACTACCCGGAGCCGGGCCTGTTGGGGGTAGTAGTCTCGTGGCGGTGACCCGGTCCGTGCCCAGGGAGTCAAACTGAGTGGCAGTATTTAGCAGTAGATGTTAGAATGTTCGACTACGCCACCCGTTGAATGCGGCTATGGAGCCGCCGCTGCAGGGCAGACCGCTGAGGCCGGTGATGTGGTTGTGCAGCGTAGATGGTATAACCCCCAACGGGAGGGGTATGGCCCCAGGGCAGCAGATGTGAATTGGATGAGGGGAGTGATGGTGCGGGTGTCCCAGTACTGAAGGTGCAGGTGTGACCACGAAACACGGAGGCTTGAAGTGCAGTTTCAAAAGCTTTACTCACTGTTCTTTATCCGGTCGCTTGTGCACAATAAGGACCACCCGAGTCATGCTGCGTCCACCAGGTCAGGGACTCGGCCAACTCCCAGGTAGTTCCAGAGCGTGGTCCAGAGCTCCCCTCTCTTTCTTCCTACTGGCCGTTCTCACTAGGGACCCACCTATGTCCGGCTCCCTCGGGCCTCTTGGTGGTGAAACCTTTCCTGGCTTCCCTGGCCCTATGCGTGGTGTGCCTTCCTGGTGGATGTGGTGAGGGTCGTGCCAAAGCTTGACCACGACCTCCGGTTCCTGGCTGAGGATGATTAGCCTCCACCAGTTTGGGATCCAGTACCCTTCTCTGCCAACCCTTCACCCTTTTCGTTCTCCTGTGGGATCTCAGGGTTCCCTCTCTCCTTGCGTCTCTGGGCCTTTCTGCCTCCTTCTCAGTGCTTCAGGCCTGGCCCTGGAGCTGGGCCCAGCCGGAGCCACAGCTCCCTGTCAGCCCTCTCTGGCTGAACTCTCCCTCAGCTTCTCCTCAGGCTCAACTCAACTCCCTGTCTCAAGATGGTGCCCACCTTTTATACTCCCTCTGACACCCGAGCCCAGGTGACTAGCACCCAATGGGCTCCTTCCTATGCCCAGAGTCCCTCCCCTATCTGCTCCTACACTACTGGGATGTTCCTCCCCCCTCCCACTCCAGCCAGGGACAGACGCTGTCGTACCTGCACATCTACCTAGTGGGAGTACCGTTGTTCTGTCCCCCGGAAATGGGATGAGTGTAGTGCATGCAGCTATCTGAGCTCTGTTCCATGCTCCATCCTTACCCGGGAGTGGAATACCACACCTCTGGTTCGAGGTGCAATACCCCTGTAGCAGCCGAGTCCTCGGGGTGCTACATTCCCCCCTGGTAAACCACAGCACGTCCTCGGGCTGGAAAAGAGCATAACATAATAAAACATACAAAATTTTTAAAGTGTACACTCACAAAAAAAAAAACATATTAACTTTCAATATAAAACTCTTGCATATAAAACATTCTCATATAAAACACATTCTTGATCTTCTGGCCACGGGACACGGGGTGGTGACCAGGTAAAGTGCAACAGTCACTAGTTGAAAAACAGTTCCTTATAAAACCAGTAGGGGGCGCTTTAGGAAGCGCAACTATTTACAGGGTATGGCCGCTCTCAGTCCTCGGCCAGTGGGGATTAGGAATGGCTGCTCACAGTCCTCAGCCTGGTTAGGGATAGGGACACACAGGTAACAGTTGACTAGTCCCAACGGGGACCACACTTCACTTAGCAGCAATTCACATAACAGTTCTTGTAACAGTTCTGGTACCCCGACGGGTAACTATATACAGCTCTGTTCACCTCTTATTGGTGACGATGCCCTCCTGCTCCTTCCTGAGGGTCGTCTTCAAACCCATCCGGGTCCTCTTGATCTTCCTCATACCGCAGCTCTTCCTCCGTCAACCGGTGCACGTGAAGGGCATACGGTCCTCTGGCACACTGATGCCGGGTGAAGGTGACCTCGTCACCCGGGTAAAGGTCACGTCCTCGGTGTCCCTCCGGCAGATGGCTCTCGACATCCCTGCGGGTGACAAAGACGTCGCCGGGGGTTCTGTGATCCCGGATAAAGCCCCAACCGTGCTCCAGTTGAAACTTTATTACAGTCCCGGTGGCGCGGGGACCGTGGGCCGCACGGGGGTTTCGTCGGGTCCGGCGTTTCTGCTCCGCGCTTTGAACCTGCAGCCGCTCCTCGCGGACCCGCCTCTCTCGCCGTTCTCTGTTGAAGACCTCCAGTTGTTGTCGGCAGCACTCCACATGCTGGGCTGCGGCCGCCCGGGTCTCCTGGGTGAACCCCATGAGATTTTTACCGGTGGGGTCCCATGCGAACTGAGCCTCCTCCAACGGGAGCGGGACGATTTTGGCGGGCGCCGGAGCCGGGATCAGAGGCTCACCCTTGGGCCACTCCTTCCGGAGTCGGGGGTTGACGTACTCCGGTGGCCACACGAAGGACTGCCCATCCGGGCAAGTGTGCTGCGCAAACAGATCTTCACCCAGGGGCAGCACTGTGGAGGTCGAGGGCGCGGTGGGGGCATCGGCGCCCGTTTTCACCAGGCCTTGCGACCAGGCCGGTGGCACTCTGAAGGTGAAGGGCACTTTAGAGACAGCAGCGCCCGGGGGTACTCGGTCCTGCGACCAGGCCGGTGGTATCTCCTGCTTCGCCGTACTCGGAGTCAAGGAGCGTAGCGCGGAAGGGGGCGTGGCTGCGGCTCCTGCCGCTTGAGGCCTAGCTGGGAGCAGTGGCGGTGCAGCAACGGGCGCGGTAAGTAGAACTTCAGGCTCTGCGACGGGGAGCTGGGACAGGCTTTCAGCCACGGGGCACGGGGTGGTGACGTCCCCTTTACCTGCTTCCATCTCTTTGGCTCCCTCCACGGCGTCGTCTCCGGCCTTCGTCCTTCCTGCACCATCTTCAGGGGCAGGCATGCTCCTCGTTGCGGGTGGCGTCCTCTGCTGGCGGGTTCCAGCCTGTTGGGCCATCTCCCTGCTCCACTCGGCCAGTGTTTCTTGCTGCACCCGGGCCATTCTCCGGGCCAACACCTCCAGCGCGGTCCGTGCATGCTCCCTTTCCCTGGGAAGCTGTGCCAGGATCTCCACCAGGCCTTCTGGGGTGGCAATCTGCAACAGGCTCCTGACCACAGGGTCGGTGCTGCCTGACTCTCCCTCCATCTCCGGGTGCGATCTCTCCAGACTCCTCCAGGCTGCACCCATCCTCTCTCTTTTGTTCTGGATCCGCCCATACTGAGGGTGGTCCCGGGGCAACTTGGTGATTGTGAGTCCCAGGGGCAGTCCCCCCACGCTGATGGACATTTCTATCATTGCAGTCTCTGCTGGTGGGGGCGGTCTTTGTTTTTGGCGCTCTTCTGGGACCAGGCCCACGATGGGAGGTCGTCTCTTGCCACCCTCTGGCACGCCCATAATGGCGTCCGCTCTGCCAGGGCGGGAAATTGTTTCAGATGGCAGGAATCGTCTCCTAATGGCGGGAAACTCTGCGGATGGCGGGAAAAGGCTGCAGATGGCGGGCAAACGGCGGGAAACGACCCGAGATGGCGTCCAATGACGGGGACCCTCTGGAATTGGCGGGAGACTTCTTCTTACGGTACATATAAACTTTTCTTCAGGCACGCAGTACCCGTCGGTTGCGGGCACGTAATCCTGCCGACTACGCCAAAAGTTGACGCACCCCTGGGCCTACTTGGTGTAGCGTTGCGCACGTGGGGACTACCCGGAGCCGGGCCTGTTGGGGGTAGTAGTCTCGTGGCGGTGACCCGGTCCGTGCCCAGGGAGTCAAACTGAGTGGCAGTATTTAGCAGTAGATGTTAGAATGTTCGACTACGCCACCCGTTGAATGCGGCTATGGAGCCGCCGCTGCAGGGCAGACCGCTGAGGCCGGTGATGTGGTTGTGCAGCGTAGATGGTATAACCCCCAACGGGAGGGGTATGGCCCCAGGGCAGCAGATGTGAATTGGATGAGGGGAGTGATGGTGCGGGTGTCCCAGTACTGAAGGTGCAGGTGTGACCACGAAACACGGAGGCTTGAAGTGCAGGTTCAAAAGCTTTACTCACTGTTCTTTATCCGGTCGCTTGTGCACAATAAGGACCACCCGAGTCATGCTGCGTCCACCAGGTCAGGGACTCGGCCAACTCCCAGGTAGTTCCAGAGCGTGGTCCAGAGCTCCCCTCTCTTTCTTCCTACTGGCCGTTCTCACTAGGGACCCACCTATGTCCGGCTCCCTCGGGCCTCTTGGTGGTGAAACCTTTCCTGGCTTCCCTGGCCCTATGCGTGGTGTGCCTTCCTGGTGGATGTGGTGAGGGTCGTGCCAAAGCTTGACCATGACCTCCGGTTCCTGGCTGAGGATGATTAGCCTCCACCAGTTTGGGATCCAGTACCCTTCTCTGCCAACCCTTCACCCTTTTCGTTCTCCTGTGGGATCTCAGGGTTCCCTCTCTCCTTGCGTCTCTGGGCCTTTCTGCCTCCTTCTCAGTGCTTCAGGCCTGGCCCTGGAGCTGGGCCCAGCCGGAGCCACAGCTCCCTGTCAGCCCTCTCTGGCTGAACTCTCCCTCAGCTTCTCCTCAGGCTCAACTCAACTCCCTGTCTCAAGATGGTGCCCACCTTTTATACTCCCTCTGACACCCGAGCCCAGGTGACTAGCACCCAATGGGCTCCTTCCTATGCCCAGAGTCCCTCCCCTATCTGCTCCTACACTACTGGGATGTTCCTCCCCCCCTCCCGCTCCAGCCAGGGACAGACGCTGTCGTACCTGCACATCTACCTAGTGGGAGTACCGTTGTTCTGTCCCCCGGAAATGGGATGAGTGTAGTGCATGCAGCTATCTGAGCTCTGTTCCACGCTCCATCCTTACCCGGGAGTGGAATACCACACATCTGGTTCGAGGTGCAATACCCCTGTAGCAGCCGAGTCCTCGGGGTGCTACAACACAATATGCCATCATGGATTAAAATCCTGCAGGGTACGCAAGGACCTACTGCTCACGTCAGAACATGTCCAGTCCCGTTTAACATTTTCCAATGACCATCTGGATGATACAGAGGATACATGGGAGAAGGTCATTGTTAGAACCCTCCTGTTTGTTTTTTTTTCATCTTGTGTTTTGCGGTCACGTGACCATATGCCTTCATATTCCAGCTCCGCCCTTTTAGCTGTGCTGGACTTCAGTGTTGTTTGACTGTTTTGCTAGCCAGGTGCTTCTGTGCCTATCTCTGTCAGTTCACTTGGTCCTTCAGGGACCTCTAGTACCTTTTTGTCAGTTAATCTTTTTGTGTACTGCAACAACTTTCTCTGTTCAGGTGGTGTCCCATTTTTGTTCCAGTCCTTAGTTCTTTTAGGGACCCCTTTCCTTTATGCTTTAGGTCTTCGTTCATGCTAGCCGAGGACTAAGGCGGGTCTGCTCACAAGGAACAGGCAGACCGCTACATCATAGGGATTCAGCTTAGTCTTACTGTAGGGATAGCCTTCCCATTTCTTTCCTTAGCACTTGTTGCAGATTATAACAGTAAGTCCAGCCCAAAAAAACTAAAAAGAAAGAAATTTGGGGATCAGTGTGGCTTCCATCCAGGATTTGGCTCAACGCTTGCAGGGATTGTCTCTGGAGGTGGTCGAGCTCCAGCAACATGTGAGTAGCTGTTCTGGAGCGCATTTTGTGGAACCCAAGGTAGGACTGCCTGATGTTTTTTATGGTAAACAGCAAGACTTTTTTTCCTTTAAAAATGCTTGTTTGTTATATTTTCGTTTGAGACCAAGGTCCTCTGGGAATGAATCACAGCGCATTGGTTTTATTATGTCACTTTTGCGCAATGAACCACAAGGTTGGGCCTCTTCTCTCCAACCTAATTATCCATGCTTAAGGATGGCAGAAGAATTTTTTTCTGCTATGGGTCTATTATATGACGATCCTGATCGAATCTCATTGCTAAGGCAGAACTCAGGCGTTTGAATCAGGGGTCAGGTGATGTAGAAAATTATGGCACACACTTTAGAAGATGGTCTTCAGAAGTCAAATGGAAAGATCCTGCTTTGAAATGTCTATTTCTTGCTGGTCTGAGTGAAAGGGTTAAGGATTTGCTAATTGCATTCTCCGCACCTGAGACTCTGCAGAATGCCATGCAATGAGCTGTTTGTGTGGATAGGAGGCTGAGATCTAGGCAGAATGAGGTAAAGACTCCTGTAATGTCAGGTCCTAGTCCCCAGAAAATCTGCTCAAATGGCGGAGAACCTATGGAGGTTGAGGCGATGTCGCTCCGCTCTCAGGAAAGAGACCGGAGGTTCGCTGAGGGATTGTGTCTTTATTGAGGTAAAGCTGACCATTTGATTAAGTATTTTGAGCGTTGTTTAAGTAAAGAAAAAAAAAAGGTCAGTTACGCCTGTATAGCTTGTTTACGCTCTGCAGGAGTATTTCTTTCAGGGAGTACTACTTTGCAGGAAAATTTGATTGAATTTCAGGTATTTGTGGATTGTGGTTCAACACTTAATGTGATTGATAAAGGGTTTTTGGAAAAACTTAAATTGAAATCCAAACCTTTTTCATCACCTATTTCTGTGATTGCAACTAATAACACTCCCTTGAAATGTATTACTCACAAGGTTGCTGCATTTCCCCTCACTATCAATGGACTTCAACAAGAAATTTTGGACTTGGTTGTATTAAATAATTTACCCTCTCCAGTCGTTCTAGGATTGCCTTGGTTAAAACTGCACAATCCTTTGCTGGACTGGTCTACTAATATGATAAAGTCTTGGCGTCCGAAGTGCTATGATAAATGTTGTAATGGTCGCATTGCGGCTGTGAAAAAAATGGGAATTACTTCTACCTATTCAAGATTTTTGGAGGGTTTTTTCAGAGGAGGAGTCACAAGTTTTATCTCCTCATAGGGATTATGATTGCGCCATTGAGTTTGTTCTTCCCAAGAGTCGCTTGTTTACTCTGACTATCCCTGAAAAAAAGGCCTTGGAGGAGTACATAGAGACTAGCCTGGCTGCTGGTCACATTAGACCTTCTAAGTCGCCTGTGGCAGTTGGATTTTTCTTTGTTAAAAAAAAGGACGGGGGCTTACATCCATGTCTGGATTTTCGTGAAATTAATAAGATTACCGTACGCAATTCCTACCCATTGCCGTTAATTCCTGACTTGTTTAACCAATTAGTGGGGGCCAAGTGGTTCGCTAAGATTGATCTCCAGGGGGCATACAATTTGTTATGAGTGAAGGAGTGTGATGAATGGAAAACTGCTTTAAACACTCCGGTAGGTCATTTTGAGAATCTGGTGATGCCTTTTGGTCGTACCAATGCACCTGCATTTTTTCAGAACCTTATTAATGACATCCTGAGACCTTTGGTAAGAATGTGGTTGTGTATTTAGATGACATTTTGATTTATTCGCCAGATCTGAAGTCCCAATGGCAGAGTGTTCGTGAAGTTTTGCAGTTATTGAGTGATAATTCACTCTTTGCTAAGCTGGAGAAATGTGAGTTCGCTGTGCAGAAAATTAGTTTCTTGGGCTACATTGTCTCCAGTGACGGCTTTGAGATGGACCCTGTGAAGGTTCAGGCGGTGCAGGAATGGCCTAGGCCTATTGGTTTGAAATCTATACAGAGATTTTGGGGTTTTGCCAATTATTACAGGAAATTCATTAAAAAATTTTCTGTAATTGTTAAGCCTCTATCCGATCTCCCCAGGAAAGGTGGTAATACGGCCCAGTGGACTACTGAGGCCATTGAAGCGTTTAAGTATCTCAAAGAGAGGTTCAGTTCTGCCCCTATCCTTATGCAGCCTGATGAGACCAAGCCTTTTTTGGTCGAGGTCGATTCAACATCGGTGGGGGTCGGAGCAGTTTTGTCTCAGGAGAACAGGGATGGAGTACATCCTTGTGCCTTCTTTTCGAAAAAATTTTCGGAAACCGAACTGAATTATGATGTTGGAAATCGGGAGTTGTTGGCTATTAAACTCGCGTTTGAACATTGGAGTCATTTTTTGGAAGGCGCTTGATTTCCTATTCAGGTTTTCACAGATCATAAGAATTTGATCTATCTGGATGCTGCCAAGTGCTTGAATGCCCGTCAAGCTAGGTGGGCACTTTTTTTTTCTCAGTTTCATTTTTCTGTTACCTATATCCCTGGTACTAAGCATTTTAAAGCCGATGCTTTATCTCGCAGCTTCTCTCCTATGGTCGGTGCCGAGGAGGAGTAGAGCATTTTACTGAAAGGAGTTGTGGTGGCGGCATTAGACTCTGTTTTGGAGAATGGGATTCTGAAAGCTCAAGATGATGCTCCATCCAACACTCCCTATAGGAGGTTATTCGTGCCTAGAACCTTTAGGAGAGATTTGTTTGTGGAGTGTCATGAGTCTCGGTTGACAGGTCATCCAGGAATTTCTGAGACTAAGAGACTTATCAGTCGCAGTTTTTGGTGGCCTGGATGGCAGAAAAAAGTGGGTGCGTCAATTTACTGTGTGTACTAGGTCAAAGGCTTCACATACTCCTGCTGCGGGGTTGCTTTGCCCTCTGGAGGTTCCTAGTGCTCCTTGGACGCATCTCACAACGGATTTTATTACTTATCTGCCTGTGCCTGAGGGTTTTACTGTCATCTGGGTGGTCGTGGACCGTTTTAGTAAGATGTGTCATTTGGTTCCATTCATTAAGTTGCCCTGCACCAAGACACTTGCTAAGGCGTTTGTTAAGGAGATTGTCAAGCTTCATGGCGTTCCCACGGATATTGTTTCTGATAGAGGACCTCAATTTGTGGCTCGCTTTTGGCGTGCTTTTTGTGACAGGTTGGGAGTCCATTTGTCATTTTCGTCTGGGTATCATCCTGAGTCTAATGGACAGACTGAAAGAAAGAATCAGGATGTAGAACAGGTTTTGCGTTGTTTCGTGGCGGACAATCAAGAGGTGTGGTCTGAGTTTCTGCCTCTCACAGAATTTGCTCTTAACAATCATACATCCTCCTCAGCTGGGTATTCTCCTTTTTTGTTGTACTTGGAGACATCCATCTTTTGGTTCGTTCTCCAAATTGGGGTCGACGGTGCCGGAGGAGGAGAATTTTTCCGGTGATTTGAAGAGAGTTTGGACTAATGTACATTGCAACCTTCAAGAGGCTAACAAGAAGTCCAAGAAGTATTTTGACAGGAAACGTAAGGAGGTTTTGTTTACTGTGGGTGACATGGTTTGGTTGTCTTCAAGGAACTTGCGGTTGAGGATTCCCTTTAAAAAACTGGGTCCTAAGTTTGTGGGTCCATTTAAAGTGGTTCAGGTTGTTAACCCGTCTGCGGTTAGGTTGGATGTCCCTGCTTCCTGGAAGATTAATCCTGTGTTTCATGTTTCCTTGTTGAAAAAGGCTGATGTATCAGATAGGGATGCCACTGTCACAGTTCCTCCTGTGGTGGAAGATGGCGAATATGAAATTTTTTGTATCTTGAATTCTAGATGACATAGAGGGAGATTACAGTATCTTGTCTCCTGGAAGGGTTTTGGTCCCGAAGATAACTCCTGGGTAAGGGTGGATGATGTCTCTGCTCCTAGGCTTGTTAGAGCTTTCCACAAGAGGTTTCTGGATAGGCCTGGTCCTGGAGGATCCAGAGGATCCTCATAAAAGAGGGGGTACTTTTAGAACCCTCCTGTTTGTTTTTCCATCTTGTGTTTTGCGGTCAAGTGACCATCTGCCTTTATATTCAAGCTCCACCCTTTTGGCTGTGCTGGACTTCAGTGTTGTTTGACTGTTTTGCTAGCCAGGTGCTTCTGTGCCTATCTCTGTCAGTTCACTTGGTCCTTCTGGGACCTCTAGTATCTTTTTGTCAGTTAATCTTTTTGTGTTCTGCAACAACTTTCTCTGTTCAGGTGGTGTCCCATTTTTGTTCAAGTCCTTAGTTCTTTTGGATTCCCCTTCCCTTTATGCTATAGGTCTTCGTTCAGACTAGCCGACGACTAAGGCGGGTCTGTTCACAAGGAACAGGCAGCCCACTGCATCGTAGGGATTCAGCTTAGTCTTACAGTAGGGATAGCCTTCCCCCTTCTTTCCTTAGTACTTATTGCAGATCATAACAGTCATGTGGTCAGATGGACCAAAATAGAACTTTTTGGTTTCAACTCCACTCGCCGTGTTTGGAGGAAGAAGAAGAATGAGTACATCCCCAAGAACACCGTCCCAATGATGAAGCATGGGGGGGAAACATCATACTTTGAGGGTGCTTTTCTGCAAGGGGGACAGGACGACTGCACCGTATTAAAGGGTGGATGCATAAGGTCATGTATCGTGAGATTTTGGACAACAACCTCCTTCCCTCAGTAAAAGCATTGAAGATGGGTCGTGGCTGGGTCTTCCAGCATGACAATGACCTGAAACACACAGCCATGGCAATTAAGGAGTGGCTCCATAAGAAGGTCCTGGAGTGGACTAGCCAGTCTCAAGACCTGAACCTAATAGAAAATCTTTGGAGGGATCTGAAACTCACTGTTGCCCAGTGACAGTTCTGAAACCTGAAAGATCTGTAGAAGATTTGTATGGAGGAGTGTGCCAAAATCTCTGCTGCAGTGTGTGCAAACTTGGTCGAAAACTACATTAAACGTCTGACCTCTGTAATTGCAAACAAAGGTTTCTGCACCAAATATTAAGTTCTGTTTTTGAATTGTATCAAATATTTATTTCATGCAATAAAATGCTAATTAATTATGTAAAAAACATACAATGTGATTTTCTGGATGGATTTTTTTAAGATTCTGTCTCTACCTGTGTACCTACTGTACAATAAAAATTACAGACCTCTCCATTCTCTGTAGGTGGGAAAACTTGCAAAATCATCAGTAAATCAAATATTTATTTTCCCCAAGGGAATATATAAACACTATTCTACAGCACTCTGCAATTAGTGAAGACATGAATTCATTAATGTTACTAGAAATGAGCGGATTGTTTGAGCCAACTTCAACAAATTTTTCCAAAAAATGTGATTTGCGGCAAATAAAGTTGTGTGAATCTCAATGATGGAAAGCTTGCAATTTCCCAGAAAATACATGTGGGAGAGAGGAAAGAGAGAGTACTTTGTTGACCATAACAGCTTGCACTTTACAGGAGAAAGGACCCTGCTGACCACAAGAGCTTCCATTTTACAGATGAGAGAAAGAACCTTACTGACCATAAGAGCTTACACTCTTCAGAAGAGAGAGACTTATCCAGTGAGTCTGGAAAAGGAAAACAACTCTGCTATACAAACTTTTCTCCACTGGGAACCACTGATCTCTGACTGCCCAGGTACTGACCATAATGATAATCGGTTTGGTTTCAATTAAGTGTACAGCATTTGACGACTGCCCTAGTGGAAACCAAACAGACCCCATGATAGATAAAGGGATATGTTTGAGGGTGTTTGCATCCATCATGTGACAAATACATCTTGCAACAAAGCTGATTTTGGTTCTTGTGCAGTATTCCTGTACTGATTGTGGCTCTGTTGACATATCCAAGTAGTAATGATGGTTCTGATAAGGAGATACTGGAAGTTGTTGTTATCAGTTATCTTAAGACTGTAGACCATACAGGAACCACAGTATTTATAAGACATAAGCTGTAGCAGAAATAAACTTTTTCACCCAGGTACTTTATATGTGCATCATTTCTGATTGGAGTTGTTCTCCTTCTTGGCCAAACACAATGAGGACTTTTCACATCCACAGCTTGTCTCTGCAGACTTCTCTCTTCTCCATTTTTTTGCAGCACAACCCGACACAGTGACCCTGAAAATAAAACTATTATTATAATGCTTTTGACTAAGAATATCTGTCCATACTATGCCCTAAATGATCCTCTTATTGTATAGGGCCTCCACAATGTCTGCTCTTATGAGCTACTCCTGTCACACATTCTGCCCTAATGAGCTATAATTACCACACTATCCGCCCTTATGAACCATGGCCTATACCATGGCTGTCCCCTGCCACTGTTTTCCCTTATGCTCTCTATATCTCCACACTTTTCCCTTCTTCTTATTCATACTGTGTCCCCTCTTCAGACTATGCCCTGATACTAACCACCATGCTGCCCTCTCCAAACTTTGCCTCCTTCTTACGCTGTCCCCTTTCACAATATGATGGTCACTGCAGCCACTTATATACTATGGTCACCACAGTCCCCCATATGCAGTATATTGGCCATCACAGACCCCCACACAGCATGATATCCACACTGCCTCACATACGGTATGGTCATCACAGCCTCTCTTATAGTATGATGTCCCCCACAGCCCCCCATTCAGTATGATGTCCACCACAGTCCCAATAAATAATATAATGCCCTACACATCCCCCTATGATTAACTCCACAGTCCCTATTGCAATATAATGGCCCAGACATCATCCTATACAGTATAGTCACCACAGCTCCCAGTATTATGCCCCCCACATCCTCCCATACAATATAATATCACTACAGCCCCCAGTATATTTTCCCCCACATCTTATATAATATGATGTCTTTCACAGCCCTACATATAATATGATCAGCCTTCAGTATCACCTCCCTACAGTCTCCAGTATAATAACCATCACCGACACCCATTTAGTGGCCAAATAATAATTATAAAAAACTTAAATAACCTAATCCAGGCTTCCTGTCCACCACAGCCTCCGTCTCCTCTTGTATCATGATTAGCAGTGAACGATGGATGGCACAACGCTGTGATGTTATGGCACCTCCTGGCATCCTCTGTTTGGCACCGCCACCGTCTTCCAACAGGGTGCAGGCCAAAAGTAGCCTGTGTCATACTGGGGTTACCAGCGGAGCAGGGAGCTAATTAGTGTTCTTCTGTTCCTGTCCCCACACTCGCATCAATTGTATTTGCGTCTGAAAGTTCTTAAAGATGTGAACACAATTAATTGCAGTGAGGGAACGCTGGCTGAGTGCAGCCAGAGAGTGGTGAGCAGTGTTAATACCTCAATGATAGTGCTCACATGTGCCTGCACCCTAGCCGTCAATGTGCTGAATGCCGGTGGCGGGAGGAAGGTACTGGGAGGCCACTGGCACAGAACTGCCAGTGATTTTTTTTAACTGCCCCCAAGGGGGTGAGAGGTAGCACCCTAGGCGGGTGCCTACCCTCCCTGCCCCTTGTCCCATCTTTGTCTGCAGCACATCCTTTCTTTTCAAGAGGCGCAGAGTCAACAATGAGTTTTATAACTATTCAATCAGCCATTGATCAAACATTTTGCTTATTAGTAGACTGATCCTCTGATATGCTTACACTGCACATGATCGGGAAACAATGTTCACATTGCAGACATTTCTACTTATGTAGGAAAGGTGGTTCTGTTGCTGATATAGGAAATAGTTCTTTAAATTAGGAGTGATACAACTTATGAATTACCTACCACAAGGTAGTGTAATCATGATAAAACAAGCACAACAGAGCACCACATTTACTTCGGAATAATAGATACATGACCATGAACATGTTGAGCTATTCTCTATTTTTAAAATTGACACTGATACACTTTTATATTACGCTTTATTTTTTCTATTGTGCTCTATGATAGACATAAGGCAGATTAGATCAGTACATCAGATATTATGAATATTGATAGTAAAATAGCATTTTCTTTGAAGAAGCACTCCAAATATTTTTTTTATTAGCTATATCTGTGTAAATTTATGTGTAATGCAGGGGCAGACATACCATTGGTGCAACCTGTGTGGCCTCACAGGGACACAAGCGGTAAACAAGCCCACTGCTACCTCCTAAGCAGATGGGATTGTGCATTATATTGAGCTATTGGATTGCAATTGACCCATATACAGTTCTTGCACCGTAGCCCTTTTCAGTCTTTGTCCACCAGCAGTGTAATGTGGTGTAAGGGTGTTAAAGACAAAGAGGTTGTTCACTACTTCAACATTGTCTGATTAGCCGAGATCCAACACCCCCGGCACCCCTGCTGATCAGCTGCTATCAATGGCGGCGGTAGCTGCTGGCTGGAAGTGCTCTCATGCAAAGCTGGCTTTGAATAGGAGGCGGATGTGCAATACCAAGCCTCAGCCACTAGCAGAAAATGGAGCAGCTGATGAAAGTGAGTACTTCCGGCCAGCAGTGATAGCACCTGATTGGCGGAGGTGCTGGGTGTCAGACCATGGCCAATCAGACATTGATGACCTATTCTAAGGAAAGGTCATCAATGTAAAAGTAGTGCACAATCTCTTTAATGTACTCACTGATCGCCATCTTCCCTGATTTCCAGCGCTGCTCCAGTCCACTTTTGAGTCACACGACTGAAATTCCGACTTGCTGGATCACACTGCTGGTTATTTGAGAGCTTGAAGTTGCTTTTACAATGTAAGTCTGAGGAACATCGGAACTAGGCTCATTAAGCTTCTATTGTGAAAAAGACTTTCAGCTCACACAAAGACACTGGTGTGATCTGGCTGGTCAGAATAGAAGTCACGTGAGTGAGAAGAGAACCAGAGAAGATTTGTGAGTATATTAACACACCCAATACATATACATTTACACAGGTTTAGCTAATAAAAAAATCATTTATAAATATTTATTTCAGCAATATATTTGTCTCTCCACATACTCCACAGTATTACAACCCAAAGCGATATTTACAAGTAGAGCCCCACCCTGATTATTACATGTAATAACTAGCACCCTTTTGAGAAGCTATACGTGTTTGCAAATGCCTTATTTAAATAAATTGAATATCAGTCTTTAATATATATTTTGCACAATATTATAAGCAAAATAAGAAATAGAAAGCTATGCCACAAAGGATATTTTAACCCCTTCACCAGCCTGTTTTCATCTTTCTGATCAGGCCAATTTTTTCAATACTGACCAGTGTTATTTTATGAGGTAATAACTCTGGAACGCTTCAACATATTCCAAGGATTTTGAAACTGTTTTTCGTGACACATTATACTTCATGTTAGTGGTAAATTTAGTTCAACATCGTTTGTGTTTAATTATGAAAATATCAAAAATTTGAAAAAAAATTAAGTATTTGCAATTTTCAAACTTTGAATTTTTATGCCCTTAAACCAGATAGTTATACCACACAAAATAGTTAATAAATAACATTTCCACATGTCTACTTTACATCAGCATAATTTTTTAAACATATTATTTTGTTGGAAAGTTAGAAGGGTTAAAAGTTTATCAGCAATTTCAACAAAATTTAAAAAAATATATATTTTTAGAGACCACATCACATTTGAAGTGACTTTGACTTTGAAGTGACATTGACTTTTGGAACGTAAAATTGGCTGGAATAGATAGTGGACGCCATGTCGCGTTTGGAGAGCCCCTGATGTGCCTAAAAAGTGAAAACCCCTCCACAAGTGACCCCATTTTGAAAACTACACCCTATTTAGAGGTGTGGTGAGCTCCTTGAACCCACAGGTGCCTTACAGAATTTTATAATGTTGACCTGTGAAAATGAAAAAATAAATTTTTCCCGCCAAAAGGTTTTAGCACAATTTTTTATTTTTCTCAAGTGTGAAATGGACCAATTTGTTGCATGATTTCTTCCGAGTACACCGATAACCCATATGTGGTGGAAATCTACTGTTTGGGCACATAGCATGGATCAGAAGGGAAGGAGTGCCAATTGAATTCTGTAGTGTAATTTTGACTGGAATAGATTGCGGATGCAGTGTCAAATTTAAAAAGCCCCTGACATGTCAAAACAGAAAAAAAAAAAAAAAAGTGACCCTATTTTGAAAACTACACCTCTTGAGGAATTTATAAAATTGTAATGAGCATTTTTAACCCACAGGTGATTCACAGAATTGTATAAAATTGGACTGAGTCAATGGAAAATTATCATTTTTTTTCCACTAAAATGTTGCTTTGGTGTCAAGTTTTCAGCTTTCAAAAGGGATAATAGGACAAAATGAACAGTACAATTTGTTATGCAATTCCTCTTAAGTACAACAATACCTCATATGTGATCAAAAAATAATTTTGAGACACAATGCAAAGCTCAAAAGTTAAGGGTGCAATGTCACATTTGCAGATCCACAAAGTTACCAGTACAGCAGGATCCCTCCATAAGTGCCCATTTTACAAACTATACCCCCCCAATTAATTTTCTTAGCAGAGCAGTGAGCGTGTTGACACCACATGTGCCTCACAGAAATTTATACCATTGGGCGGTGAAGAAAGTAATTACATTTTTTCCACTACAATGTTGTTTTAGCCCCAAGTTTTTAATTTTTGTAAGGGCTAATAGGAAAAAATGAACCTCTCAGTTTGTTGTGCAATTTTCCCTGAGTGCACCAATACCCTACATGTAATCAGGAACTACTTTTCAGGCACAGTGCAAAACTCAGAAGAAAAGAAGTGCCATATTATAGTACAGATATCGTTGTTATGGTTTGCGGGTGCCATGTCACATTGGCAGCGCCTCTGAGGTGCCAGAAGAGCAGAATAAGTGACCCCCTTTTACAAATGTCACCTCTCAATGAATTCATCTAGGGGTGCAGTGATCATATTGACCCCACGGGTGTGTCACAGAATTTTATACCATGGGGCAGTGAAGAAAAAATAATTACATTTTACAACATCTATTTTGTTTTAGCCACAGATTTTATATTTTCACATGGGTAAATGGGGAAAAATGGCACCAAAATTTGTCCCACAATTTCTACTGGATGAGGCAATACCCCATATGTGCGCTATTTGATTCCTGGATAATAAATTTCGTAGAATAATTTGCAGACTCCATATACAAAGCCCCTAAGTGCTTTGCAAATCCATCACTCTGGGAATTTATCTATAGGTGTAGTGAAAATTTTTACTCCATGGGTGTTTTCCAAAAACATTCAGCAATGAATGTTGCTGAGTGAAACTTGCAAATCTGCCATTCTAGTGCCCGTACATTGTAGTGCTAAGTACTTTGTAGTGCCCAGCTTGTGCTGCTGGATACATGGACCCCATAAATTAATTGGGCTCTCATCGTTAAAGAAATGCCAAATGTGAATGTTAACTGTGGTCTAGGCACACTGTGGGGCTCAGAAAGGAGGGGGACATTTGGATTTGGGAGTGCAGATTTTGTCGGATTTCTTTGGGGGGTGAGGATCCCTAGCTTTTTTCCAGAGCCTTTGTGCTACCAGTAAAATTGAAGTCCCCTATATTTCCTTTAACCCCTTCGCAACGCCGTTTACCGATCAGATAAATTCTTTTTTCATATTGATAGATCGGGCGATTCTGAACTTGGCGATACCAAATATGTGTATCTGTTTTTTTTTTTTATTATTTTATTTTGAATGGGGTGAAAGGGGGGTAATTTAAACTTTTATATTTTTTAATTTTTTTTATATTTTTCAAAACATTTTTTTTCACTTTTTGCATGCTTCTATAGTCTCCATAGGAGACTAGAAGCAGCACTTGTCTGATCGCCTCTGATCTGCTCATCACCTCTATGTAGCAGAAATGGTCCTGTGCTATGAGCGCCGACCACTAGGTGGTGCTCATAGCGATCAGGACATGACAACCACTGGGGTCTGCTGCAGACCCAGGGTTGTCATGCCCACCCATCAGTGAGCCCTGATCACGTGATGGGGTCACCGATGAGCAGGGTAAGTGATGCGCTTCCAGCGCGGCAATGTTAAATTCCGCTGTTCGAGATTGACAGCGGCATTTAACATGTTAACATCCATGGGTGGATCGCGATTCCACCCGCGGCTGTTGCGAGCACATGTCAGCTGTAATAATCAACAGACATGTGCCCGGTTCAGTGTGGGCTCACCGTCGGAGCATGCGCTGAATAGGGGGTGACAGCCTAGTGCGTACTAATACGCCACAGGCTGTACAGGGGTTAACAGATGATGGTCCTGAGTGGGGACTGGCTTTTTTGTGGATTGAGTTGAAGCTTTTATTGGGAACATTTTACATACCATTTTGGATCACATTTATTCTGCGCTCTACTCTGAGCACTAAGGTTTCCATTTTAATCTCCAAGTTATATGATTGAGTTGAAACCCCCGAGGGATTTATTCACTAAAGTGAGGCAGCAGTCTTACTCTGGACTCCATCTGGCTTCTGTTCAGTGGTGCCCTTCTTTTCAGAAGTATACAAAACTGTGGCCGACCACGCTTTTCTGCACTCCTAAAAAGGCTGACATCATCGGATCACAGGCCAGACGGTGTCCACAGTGTCTACATCTGCCTCATTACAGGGAATCTTCAGCCAAAGGTTCCAACTGAATCACGTATTTTATATATTTACACAGAAAGCCCATTGTAAGTGCTCAGCGTAGAGCGCAGGCTAAATGTGACACGATCAATAGTAGGTCAAAAATTGATTTTATTTATTTCTTACGCCGTTTCTTGTGCAGTATAATTGATTAGATGACTTTATTCTTCGGGCCAGTGTGATTTCAGCAATACCATATTTGTCTATTTTTTTGTGCTTGGCTGCTATCACATACTAAAGAGACTCTTTTAAAAAAAAAAAAAAAAAAAAGTTTTTCCTTCACCATATTTTGAAAGCTATAATTTTTCTATATTTCTGCTGACAGAGTCATGTAAGGGCTTGTTTTTTCGGCAACGAGTTGACATTTTCATTGGTGCCATTTTCAGGCACATAACTTTTTTTGATCGCTTTCTATTATGATTTTTGGGAGACAGAATGAACAAAGGCCAGCAACTTAGGAGTTTTTTTTATGCCATTCTCCATGTGGTAAAATTAATAAGGCAGCTTTATTCTTCAGTTCAGTACGATTACAGTGATAACACATTTATATCATTTTTTTAAGTTTGCCACTTTTACACAAAAAAACATTTTTTTAGATAAATAATTATTTTTGCATCTCTTTATTCTGAGAGCTATAACTTTTTTATTTCTCCGCTGACAGGGCGGTTTTGTTTTTTGCGGGATAAGATGATGTTTTCAGCTATACCAATTTTATTTTCATTCGACATTTTAATCATTATTATTATTATTAATTTATATAGAGCCATTGATTCCATGGCGCTGTACGTAAGGAGGGGTTACATTCCAAATACAGATGTCACTTACAGTAAACAAACTAACAATGATAGACTGGTACAGAGGGAAGAGGACCCTGCCCTTGCGGGTTTACATTCTACAGGAATGGGGTGGAGACAGTAGGTTGAGGGGTTGCAGTAGCTCCGGTGTTGTTGGTTGAGGTGGCAGCAAGCAAGGTCATGGCAGGCTGTAAGCTTGTTTGAAGAGATGGGTTTTCAGGTTCCGTCTGAAGGATTCAGGTGTGGTGGATAATCGGACGTGTTGAGGCACAGAATTTCATAGGACAGGGGATATTCGGGAGAAATCTTGGAGGCAATTGCGTGAGGAACGAATAAGTGTGGAGTAGAGAAGGAGGTCTTGGGAGGACCGGGACCATTTTATTCGCGTATTATTCTCCTTTTTGTTTGGCAGTATGATGAGAAAGCATTTTTTTTGCTTCGTGTTTTATTTTTATTTTTTTATGGTGTTCACTGAAGGGGCTAACTAGTATGACAGTTTTATAGTTCTGTTCGTTCTGGATGCGGCAATTCCAGATAAGTGTACTTTTTTGTTTATTTTTGTTTTACAGAAATATACAGTATGTATTTATTGGTATAATATTTTTTTCATTTTTTTTAGTTTGTGATTTTTTTAAAATATTTTTAAAATGTAAAGTCCCTCTATGGGACTTTAGCTTTCATTACTCTGACCGCTTGCATAATGCATTGCAATGCATTATACCTGTCAGTGCTGCGCTGACAGAAACCTCTTAGACCATGCTCCCAGCATGGTCTAACAGGCTTGCTGTAGCTGGCAGACCCAAAGGTCATCACGATGACCTTGAGTTGCCAAGGCAATGATTGGGCTCTCGCAATGACGTTGCAGGAGGTGCTGATCGGAGTGGAGAGGGAGCCCCCTCCCTTTCCTAACGTTTCAAATGTTGCAAATAATATCAATTGCTGCATTTAGGGGGTTAATTGGCAAGGGGCGGTGCGGGCACCACCCCTGGCAGTGACAGCCCGGTCTCAGCTATTACTTATGCTGAGCTCCCGGTGGAAATCCCTCTGGCATTGCTCCTGTGCACGCACGATCACCATGATGTAAGTTTACATCATAGGTCATGAACCTCTATCCAGCCATAACGTAAAGTTACATCAAAAGATCCTGGAGGGGTTAAAATAATGAGGGTTTTTATGTATGTATATATGTATAAATTTATATATATATACAGTACAGACCAAAAGTTTGGACACACCTTCTCATTTAAAGATTTTTCTGTATTTTCATGACTATGAAAATTGTACATTCACATTGAAGGCATCAAAACTATGAATTAGCACATGTGGAATTATATACTTAACAAAAAAGTGTGAAACAACTGAAAATATGTCTTATATTCTAGGTTCTTCAAAGTAGCCACCTTTTTCTTTGATGACTGCTTTGAACACTCTTGGCATTCTCTTGATGAGCTTCAAGAGGTAGTCATCGGAAATGGTTTTTACTTCACTGGTGTGCCCTGTCAGGTTTAATAAGTGGGATTTCTTGCCTTATTAATGGGGTTGGGACCATCATTTGTGTTGTGCAGAAGTCGGGTGGATACACAGCTGATAGTCCTACTGAATAGACTGTTAGAATTTGTATTATGGCAAGAAAAAAGCAGATAAGTAAAGAAAAACGAGTGGCCATCATTACTTTAAGAAATGAAGGTCAGTCAGTCCGAAAAATTGGGCAAACTTTGAAAGTGTCCCCAAGTGCAGTTGCAAAAACCATCAAGCGCTACAAAGAAACTGGCTCACATGAGGACCGCCCCAGGAAAGAAGACCAAGAGTCACCTCTGCTTCTGAGGATAAGTTTATCCGAGTCACCAGCCTCAGAAATCGCAGGTTAACAGCAGCTCAGATTAGAGACCAGGTCAATGCCGCACAGAGTTCTAGCGGCAGACTCATCTCTTCAACAACTGTTAAGAGGAGACTTTGTGCAGCAGGCCTTCATGGTAAAATAGCTGCTAGGAAACTACTGCTAAGGACAGGCAACAAGCAGAAGAGACTTGTTTGGGCTAAAGAACACAAAGAATGGACATTAGACCAGTGGAAATCTGTGCTTTGGTCTGATGAGTCCAAATTTGAGATCTTTAGTTCCAACCACTGTGTCTTTGTGCGACGCAGAAAAGGTGAACGGATGGACTCTACATGCCTGGTTCCCACCATGAAGCATGGAGGAGGAGGTGTGATGGTGTGGGGGTGCTTTGCTGGGGACACTGTTGGAGATTTATTCAAAATTGAAGGCATAATGAACCAGCATGGCTACCACAGCATCTTGCAGCGCTATGCTATTCCATTCGGTTTGCGTTTAGCTGGACCATCATTTATTTTTCAACAGGACAATGACCCCAAACACACCTTCAGGCTGTGTAAGGGCTATTTGACCAAGAAGGAGAGTGATGGGATGCTACGCCAGATGACCTGGCCTCCACAGTCACCAGACCTGAACCCAATCGAGATGGTTTGGGGTGAGCTGGACCACAGAGAGAAGGCAAAAGGGCCAACAAGTGCTAAGCATCTCTGGGAACTCCTTCAGGATTGTTGGAAGACCATTTCCAGTGACTACCTCTTGAAGCTCATCAAGAGAGTGTGCAAAGCAGTCATCAAAGCAAAAGGTGGCTACTTTGAAGAACCTAGAATATAAGACATATTTTCAGTTGTTTCACACTTTTTTTTGTTAAGTATATAATTCCACATGTGTTAATTCATAGTTTTGATGTCTTCAGTGTGAAAGTACAATTCTTATAGTCATGAAAATACAGAAAAATCTTTAAATGAGAAGGTGTGTCCAAACTTTTGGTCTGTACTGTATATATGTATATATATATATATATATATATATATATATATATATATATATATATATATATATTAGAGTACTGGAATACATAATAATGTTGTATCTTCCCTGCCAAAATCAATCCACTGGTGCATTAACCGCTCATCTAGAAAATCACAAAATATCCTAAGAGAAAATCCAAGTAAATGCCGACTTCTCTGGACCTAGCTATGGTGAGTGTTATGAGAGAATGCTCAACTATATGATATAACAAAGAGTAGCTAGGTGGAAATCATTCAAAAATTATATTAATGCTTATCTAACATTTGTAAAAAAAATCTTTTGAATGATTACAAAACTGACTGAAATACATCAAATAAGGAATTTCATTGAATTATGTAAACAGTCAAATATTGTGATAGTAGTATGATAGTATAACACGGGCACATTGAGAGCTGTCGAATCCCATCTATCATACAGCTTACTTATGACATAAAATACCTTATTTTTATAACTTATGAAAACAGTTTTATTGTTTTACATAGAAAGGAAGGAAAAAAATCCAGCGTAGTAAATCAATCCCAAAAATTGGCCAAAATTTTTTTTTTAAATAAAACTTAACATTTATTCCACTGTATAAAATCTCCATAGAGGTCCAAAAGCAAAGAAGGTAGACATGGAAGGGATCACAGATAGAAAAAGATCGACATGTTTCGACAAAATGCAAAACTCTTGAGACCATGAGTAAGGCATTTGGCTGAAACATGTCGGTCTTTTTCTATCTGTGATCCCCTCCATGTCTACCTTCTTTGTTTTTGGACCTCTATGGAGATTTTATACAATGGAATAAATATTAAGTTTTATTTAAAAAAAAAAAAATGGACAATTTTTGGGATTGATTTACTATGCTGGATTTTTTTCCTTCCTTCCTTACAAGCTTCCTGGCGGCTCTTGCCCAGCCCATTTCCTTGCACAGTGTCCCAGACTCCACTTAGAAGACCTGCAGTGTGGTGAGCTGACCCCATCCAATTAAAAAATTGTTTTACATAGTTACATAGTTAGTACCGTTGAAAAAAGGAGACAAATGTATATGTACTGTAGATAGGATATATTTACATCCATAATACATGGTCCAGTTTGCCCTAAAAAGCAAGTTTTCCTCTCTTGGTCCTAAGCGTCAATTACCAGGATGACCATATGTAAGTATTTACTGTATGTTATTTTCTCCTAAAAAAAACACTGTGACCAGCTCCTGAGGTTGGATGTTCCACAGATAAATAGTTCTTATGGTAAAGAAGCCTTGGCTCCAATAGAGATTGAACTTTTTTTCTACAGGTGGAGGGAGTGGTTTCTGGTCTTTTGAGGGGGATTTACATGAAACAGCTCTTGACCAATCCCATAATGGGCTATTTATGGGCTATTTATGTACTTGTACAAACTAATCATGTCACCTCTTATACATCTCTTCTCAAGACTAAATAATATAAAATAATTTAAATCTTTCCTATCTTTCATAACTGCATCAGCTTTATAGCTCTTCTATGTGGTTTTTTGAACTTCAGAGAATCATATCTATGAAAAGATGCCCAGAACTGAACTACATATTCCAGGTGAGATTGCACTAATACTTTATAAATCTTAATAAATATTATGCTCCTGTCCTGCGAGTCCATATCTCTTTTAATACATGACAATATCCTGGTGACCTGCTGACCTTAGAAGCCACTGATTGACGTTGTATCCTGTTATTTACTCGTGATCTACAAATACACTCAGATCCTTCTCTACAAGAGACTCGCCTAGTAATACTCCCCATAGAACATATGGTGCCCACTGGTTATTAGTGCTCAGATAATTAACTTTACATTTATCCGCAATGAACCTCATCTACTAAGTTGATGCCCAAAAAATCAGTTTGCCCAAGTCAGCTTGTAACTGATGAATATCTTCCATAGACAGCACCTAGGATTCACCAGGACTAAAATTCAGCCCTGCCATTTCAAAGCACACAGATCCATGCTTTCACCCCACCCCCCATTCCCTAGACTGGGGTCTCTATTATTAATATTACACTTCTTAGAGGAAGTTAAGATGTACTATTACCTCTATTTCCAATAATGCCACCAAAAAGGATTTAATATTAATATTACAATATTAGGTTATTTACCTACAATGAGTTTTTGGTGACTTTTTGATGTTGCGTATTTTAACTGCACAAAAAACGCCGCTTCTTACACTTCCAACAAGTGGATTAGATTCATAGAAATCTCATGCTCACTCTGATTTTATTTTTTATGTAGTGGAAACTGACCTATGGTGCGTGTTTGAAATACACGACATGATAATTCGTCTTGCTTGTACGCCACGTTTTATGTACATATTTTCACTATGGGATTGCATTAGATGCAAAAAATATATAAGTAAAAATGCATGAAATCTGCACATGACTGTATCAATAAAAAGTTTTGACAAAGCCACATACCAGGCAGTTTAAAAAACAAAGCAGCTTTATTCAAAACATTGGATATCAAAAATAGAGAAAAATATGCAGCGTCAAAAACATGAAAAAAAACTGAACAATCTAATTTACCTAATAGGTGCAGAAATGCTGCAAAGAATCTGCAACGTAAAAAAATACTCCTGGAAATGTCTAACAGACAAGTTCCACCAGACTACAACCAAATATTACCAGCATATTATCACGTGGGTGTCAGATGTGACAGACAGTCTCCCTGCAGTTGGTTGCAAAAGATCTCTTCATTTGGTATAACAGACACCTTCTTGAATCTGTCTCACTCTAGGACCCATCAGCTACATCCCTCCTGCTAATTGACACCCAGGCCTGGGTGTTTAAATACTTTCTGTTTGCAGCAGGGTGGTGCCGGAGATATTGACATATTTCCTTGTGAAGGCTTGGAGCTTATGCAGTCTGCTTACTTCCTTTTTGGTGCTAGGAGGACGTTTGGTGTAATCTCTCTGACGTCGGCTCAAGCTAAGTTACTTTTCCCCCGTGTGTGTCTCCCTTGTTGTCTTTAGTTGCTAGTGGGGACTTACTAGTGCTCACCCCCCCCTTCCCTGTCAAGGGCCTAGCGCTAGGGAAATACAGGGCTTAGGTTCCTGTGCGGCAATTGGTGAGGATCCAATATAGGGACGATAAGGAAGTCAGGGTGATATCAGATAAGCCTAGGAGGTCTCCACTCACCCTTACCCTAGCATCTGGCTCCTTTCCCCTCTTCCCTTCGTGTTGCACTCTGTCTTTCCCACACCTTGCATGACACATATACAGAAGTGATAATACTGACATACTGATCATTAACCAAAACCACTGCACTAGGACTGATATTACCACCATACAGTGACCTTATAATGGTAATATCAGTTGTACACCAGTGCTCTGCAGACCATATATGTGTATAGAGTACACTAGTGAGGTTTTCTATGATTGTAGTCGTTCATTTTACCTTTTCTTTTTCATTCAGCCCAGACTAACATGACAAATTCTTCCATCCATAACTCATCCCTGCAAAATGTAACACAGACACATCCTTGACTTACTGCTTCCCAGCACCCTCCTTATATTCCCCCTCCTTCACACAAACCATATAATGCTATAACCAGTATCCAAGGTAGTAGCGGTACCACCTTCTGTGTCCTGCACGGTAATAGTACACTGTTTCTGCACCCCATATAATAACAGTACCCTCTTATGTGCTCCTACACAGTTCTCTCTGTACTTCTTCATTGTAGGAATGCTCCCCTGTGCCTCTTTACAGTTATATAGCATCCTATATTAATAGCGTCCCCCTGAGCCACCTTGTAATAATAATTCCCCTTGACCCTTTATGATAATAATGATGCTATACTTCCTTATAATAATACAAATTTATTTCTAATAATAACAATAATGCCTTCTGTGCTTTCCCTATAATGCAATTTGTCTTTTCAGAGAGGAAGAGGACTATAATGTTCCTCCAGTGTGCCTCCATATAATAATGACCCTCAGTGCCTTTTTATTGTAATAATGCAAGGGCATACATATAAATCTCGGGGCCCCATAGCACAAGTCCTATCATGACACATAGAGCGCAGTCACTAAAGGGCGTACAGTACCTCCCAACCTCTAGGGCCAGACTGACCCATCTGGCATTTGCCAGATTTGTTCGAAGGCCTCTCTATTACTAACCCCTGGGCTTCATGTCAGCAAACATTACACAGCTGATATCAGCCCCAAAATTATTCTCCCGATTGGCACCGCATCATGGCAATCAGGAAGAGGTGAGGCTAAGCGCCAGAACTGGCACATATAATGGATGTTCCACTTCTGGGGCGGCTGAATGCTGGTGTTATTAGTCTGGGAAAGAGCCAATATCCATGACCCTTTCCCAGCCTATTAATATCAGCCTATATATAGCTGTCTGCTTAGTCTTTGCTGGTTATTAAAAATAGGTGGGACCCCACATCATTTTCTTTGGGTCCCCCCTTTTTAATAACTAGTAAAGGCTACGCAGACAGCAATGAGGTGTTATTAATAGGATTGGAAGCTCCATAGATATTGGCCCCTTCCCAGAATAATAACACCAGCTCAGAGCTGGTTAGTAAAAATAAGGGGGACCCCACACCATTTTTTTCATTTATTTATTTATTATCTAAATATAAGTACAGACAACTACACATCGAAAGCACTGATTATATATCTCACTGACATATTTCTATCTATCCTATCTATCCATTCTATTCTCTTGGTTCGGGCTGTAAATGTACTGTACTTGGCTGATGAAATGTCGGGTTTCCTTTGAGATGTGTGCGTAAAAATCAGACGGCACACGCATGGTCTGTAATATCAGGCTGGGAAGGTCCATGGTTATTGGTCCCTTCCCAGCCTAAAAATACCAGCCCGTAGCCACTCCAGAACTGGAACATCACATGAGATGCTCCAATTCTGGCACTTCGTCCTTGCTCTTCCTGATTGCCCTGACAACTGTGGTCGACCACACTTTTGTACACTAAAAGAACACCTTGAAGGACATACATCACCAGATTAGAGGCTAGACAAAGCTAAAGTGACTCCATCTTCCTTATTATGATGAATGATTCCGCCATGGCTTTCGTCTGAATCACATTTTTGGGGGGTTTAGACGGAGCTTGTAGCAATCTCTGCACGTGTCACAGCTGTCTAACGTGGCGACAGTAAAAGAAATGCCAAGCACTCCAAAATACTAGGCAAGCACCCGAGCGTGCTTGCCGAAAGGGTTAATGAAACTTACTCGCTCAATACTAGTGGCTACTGTTTTTCTTGATTTTCTTCTTGCATCTTTTGTGTGTTTTTTATTTTTTATTTTTATACATATTATTGAACTTTTTTACATTTTTATTTGGTACTACTATGGGACTTGAATATTTTTCAGTTTCATCACTTGTCTAATACACTATAGTACTCCTGTATTGCAGTGCATGAAACAAGTCAATTTCACGCTGACAGCCTGTTAGACCCTGCTTATGGCAGAGCCTAACAGGCCACCATACTCCAATGTCATTATTTTGCTTCAGGTTGCTATGGCACTTATAGGGACCCGCCAGTGATCACAGGATTCTGATAGGGTTAGAGAGGGAGTACTTTCCCTCTGTTAACCATCTAGATGCCACAGTTGTGATTGACAACAGCATTCAGGGTGTTTATCATGGCAATGCAGCAGGGTGTCAGCAATAAATGCAGCTTTACTCAACTACGTTTTGGTCTGTTGGGGGGCACCAATCACTTAATCCTTAGCGCCCTTAAAAAGCATCACTGAGGATTAAGACCCCTTAATGACTATCACAAAAAAGCGAATCAGTGGTCATTAATGTGTTAAAGGGTTTATTCACTTTTGAGGATCTTTTTTTTTTCAATGCACGTATTTGGGGCCAAGAAACATTTTTTCTATTGGGTTTCATTACAAATTTTGCAACGTTTGGCTTTTACAGACTCTTTGTTTCGTTGAGCAATCAACTTTAACGTAGTCTGGATCTATCAATATGCTGAAAGGAGCTCAGAAAAAGACAGATCAAAGAATTCCAAATTTTCTTGTAAGTCTGTCAGAACGAGCTTGCTGCCGAATTCTCAGTTAAATCATTCTGCAGCCAGCAGTAGATAGTGCAGCATAGAGGCTATAGGAGACAAATGGTGCAAACGTTTTATCGATATCCAACTGGAAAAAATATTTTTAATCCTATATGCATGCATTGATGTAAAAAAAAAGTTCTCGAAGATGAAAAACAAAAGCAATGTGAAAACAAGCAATGTTAGTGGAGACCATAAGAATGCATTTTATGAATCGAAAACACGGACACTGAATTGGGCATACTAGTATTTTTGCTCAGTTCTTAGGTAGATTTTTCTCTGAATTTTTAATAAATGTTTCAGAAACCAGGCAACATAAAGAATGATTTATATGAAACAACACAAGCAAAAGCTGTATTCTGACAGTTATTTAATATCGCAAGCATCCCAATGTGTTTTATTTAGGATATAATTAAGTGCTATTATGCAAGCGCCATTCCCACTGACGCTTCTCAGTCTGTCAACACTTTCATTGAGGACTGTGAGTAAGACTTGATATGCTGACAGAAAAGAAAAATTTAAGATGTAAGTTGAAAAACAACCTGTTAACACGTAATTTTTGCTGAGTATTTTTTTCCAATCTGTGCAGAACAGTGGCCGTTTTCTTTCTTACTATACAAACGTACTGACATTGGTACACATGTATAAAACCACTTGTATCTGTCTCTCACCAGTTTATCGAGTTACGTGTGTAGAATTGTGTGTATGTGTGACGATCTCTTTTATACTTAGACTAAGCATTTATGTTTATTATATTCTGTAGATGTGTGCACCTATGGAAATGCTTAAAGGTGCACTACACATAGGGTAGAAATCTTATGGAAATCATTCCTCTAAAATACATTTTCCACATTGCAGGTATGATGAGTGGAAGAGGGTAGGGTGACATTTTTTGGTCTTCCGGCCAGTAACTCTGTATAGTCGATCTGTCTATAATCAGTTTACATGCACAGTGATTTTAGTCTTTCTGCTGAGACAGAAAGTAAAATAGCACCCCTCCTGCCAAAATAGTGAGTCAAGACAAGTGTTTCTTATAGAAGCCACAGCCTTACTTTCTCAAGCCAAACCTTCTAAACCACTCCTGGTAAACATTACTCATAGAAGTGGCAAAGTGTCAGCCACAAAGTAGTGCCAGAAGCATTGTTATGCCCAGTTCACCAACCCCATAATAAAGCAGAGCAAACTTACCTCCACCATGTTTCCATGCTGTTCCCTCCTTCATTGTCATCAGCTAGGAAGTTCCATATGAGAACCCTATCAGTCATTCTATCTATTGTTGGATATAGCCCATTCCCTGTACATTAGACCGATGTCAGCCGCACCTGACAATACCGACAGGTTCATACAACACTCTAAAGTGTATGGGGACCCCAGATCATCAAGCGCTCTTGTATATAAATGTCCGAATGATTGGCCAGGCCTTCATTCTGCCCACAGCTATCTAAAGTGTATGGCAGGCTTAAAGAGGTTGTCCTGATTTTTCATGAAAGTCTGCAATTACTTTATGTGACTGCAGACTTGTGAATCCTCACATCGCGCACGCTGTGCGCAGTGAGGATTCTCCAGTGTTTGTGGCGAGACCGAGCAATCATTTGACCGCAAGTGTGCTATAAGCATACTCCCTGCCACACTCCCAACTAGTACTGGTATTGAATGCATGTCTAGTTGGAATGTGGCTGTAAGTATGCAAATAGCATACTTGTGGTCAAATGACTGCTTGGTCTCGCCACCAGCACCGTAGAGTAGACTGCAGAATTTCATGAGAAGCCCACTCAACCCATTTATGTCAGGAAAGGAAAAGGATGTTGTGCAACTAAAGTATAGCATTACTGATTGACAATACTAATGAAATGCAGGAACGGCAACGGAATCTACCAAAATGATGCCCTAGCAGACAGTATTAGTCCTACATTTACATGTTATGATCTTTCAAAGTTTGATGTTATTTTTTTGGAATTGCAATGCATTTAATTTACAATCATTTTTTTTGTATTGTATGTAAACATCTTTATATGCTATGGAGATCGTAAAATCATTGCACAAAGCCACCCAAAATGCATTTCATCTTACAATGTTTTATTTCCTTTGTTTACCACCTCATTTATGGAGTATGGATGCAATGAATTATTATTGGTCCATGTACAAAGTATGTCACCATGAAAGATAATTGAAAGGGTATTTTCACGCATAGTAGATAAATCTGACCCATAATTTCCGCAGCTGAAATTCAAGCTGACCCTTCACATTTCTGCAGTGGAAGGTGCTGTAGACTTTCACTTTGAACGGCTGTGAACTTGCACAAGGCTCAGCCCCATTCAATGCAACTATCCACATTGGGCTAATCCAACATTTAATCTCTATTGAATCCCCTGGAATAAGTAACAAACTAATTATTTTCACTAATTTTTTTTTTTTGGGCAGAAGTTTCCCAATTTTTGTTAACAAATTTGTGCAATCCTTCTAGACATGTATAGGAGCTGGATTGTTGTTGAATTTTGGTGCAAAATCCAAGCTGAAAACCACATTTGATCTGATCTGTGTAAACGTAGCCATAAAGTCCTTGAATTTATTTTTTCTTTCTTTCTTTTTCAATGCATTTTTTTTTAAAAAAGGGCTTAGCTTTCTTTAAAAAAAATGGTATTTTTCTTAAGTTTTTTTAAGTTTCTTCACTCTGAACTGTAGGGCTATTAACATGGCAATTCTAATTTCAGTTGCACTCAAGCCCTTGTCCCAGTAGAGGACCCTCGGCAACATGAATTGATGTCATTAGTATAGAGGGTACATGGGGGTCCTGTTATAGATTTTACATTGGGTCCAAGGAACTGGAACTGGTATTTCTCTGCCCTTTAAATGCTAAGTACAGTACTGTCCTAGGGAACTGTTAGCTGTCAATGTTTTATTTTTCCCCTCGTTTACTGACAACTATGAATATTATAGATCACCTTTATATTTAGTAATTAAAATAAATATTAGGAGAAACTATATAAGTCAGTTGAATGGCCTGGGAAGCTGAGCAAGCACATTTAGAATTTATTATTGAATATTAATTATTTATATTTTAGATTTGAGCCATAATTGTTTTTTTGTACTGTTTATTTTTTTTTTAAACTGTTGTCAATTCTATCTATTGTCTCTGGGGTTTCAGCTCAGCTGCATTTTGGAATATTTTGGACTAATATTAAGGCAGGTCAGAAGCTGACGGCATAAGCTTTGATAAGAATTATTAAATGTGGGGGTGGTGTATTTTTGCCCTGACTCTCGGGTGTTTGCCACTGAAACATAGTGGTAATTCTTCAAAGTATAGTCTGCATTTCAGCTACGTTTTTATAGGGATTCACAGGGATTTCGGGCCTCTCTATAAACACCATATTGAATACAGACAAAGTCAAACACACAGGACTAAACAATTGCTTTTAAAATCACTTAACCATTTCATTTTGACAAACCTTTTATTGTGTGTGAACTCACAGAGCAAACCTGGATAACTGGTATTTCTTCCTCATGTGTGGCATGCATTGCCGAGGAAGAAGGGAGGAGGGGGCTACGTCTATCCTCATAATTTAATGAAACTGTACAGCTATTTAATGGAGGAAATACAAACAAATGCCCCTGAAATACTTACTTAGCACACATGTAATCATTTCTTTTTTCTATTATCTATCCAATATCTATCTATTTCCATTATCTATATAATATCTATTTCCATTATCTATATAATATCTATTTTCATTATCTATATAATATCTATTTCCATTATCTATAAAATATCTATTTACATTATCTATATAATATCTATCTATTTCCATTATCTATATAATAATTATTTCCTCTATCTTATATATTGTACCAAATTAATTTTTTATTTCTTGTATATTTGTGTTTCTTCTTTCATTGTATTTTTCTTTCTTTTTCTCTCTCTCTTTCTTTTCTTCTATCCTTTCTTTTTTATCATAAAAGAACAGAAATTATCTTTTTGGCACCTTTCCTAAGCACAGAAAAAAAAACTAAATAATATTGACTAGCAAATATAAGAGCTTTCTACTCTGGCTTGACAAAGCCATATCTGTTAAACTTGTCCCAGCGTGCGTCTTGTGGCTGCCCCCCCCGATCAGCTTTGTCGGCAGTCCTTGTCAGGGCTGCGGGGACTACAGCTGCTGCTTCTGGCAAATACAGAGCTGAAGACTTAGATACATTGATCAGGAAGACTTCATCAACTAAAGAATTGTATAAAGTATGAACGTCTTTAGTTGTTAGTTAGAAAATATTCATTATTTTGCTATCATCAGTAATTCAAAAAGTCTACAGTCAAAATGCTTCTACTACTACTACTAAAAACTACTAAAAACACCTAACCTCTCATCTCATATTAAATAACATTATAAAAGCAAAAAATTGTAAACTCTACAAAAGAAACTTTGAAGTAATAAGACAATAAACATAATGTGTAAAAGTAGTGATAGAGCTGCAGTCAGCTATCAGCGCGATAACTGCGTACTTTAGCAGCATGCTCACATTTTGCTACCGAGAGCTTATAGCGTCATCTATTGGCTTTTAGTGAAATGTGACATAATAAGAGTAACATTAATTCTCAAAAAGGGGTATAAACTATAATATGATTATGATTGTTCTAAACCAAAGTAATTGGGATTATTATAATACTTCGGTACATCATATAGACACCACTCATGGCAAGTTATTGACATAACATGTATATGACTAAAGTTATAAAATATATATATATATATGAAAAATAACTATACATATTGATGCTTTTTTTAAAGGAAAGGTGTTCATAATACAATATTCTTGCAAAGTTTTTTTTAAGGCTGCGTAAAACAGTAAACCCATCATTAGCTTTTTTTTAGATAACTACAGGACCTAGCACGATTGATGTACTAAACTTTTCCTGCAGTCATATAAACATATACATGCATGTATATATATATATATATATATATATATATATATATATACACACACACACACACATATATATATATATATATATATATATATACATGTACTTATATATACATATATATTTATATATAAATACACACACGTACATATAATATATATGTGTATATAATTGTGTGTATGAGTATATATATATATTTATTTTAAATCCATCCCATAGTGTAGACTATATTAAGCATTAATCTACATAATATATATCATAAAGAATAGAAACAAATGGCTGATGATACATTTATTTCATTTTGCAAAAGTTGTATCATAATTACATTATAATAAATAACAGAATTTAACTCGCAAAAAACACCAAAAAGCTTTTGCTTAAATCTGTTTTATTCCCATGCTCTTAATTTTGAAAAAAAAAAAAGACAAAGAAAAAAGTATTCACAAAAAAAAATCAAAAACATAAGTTATAAAAAAATGACACTGCATTCTCTTATCCAGCACGACATCATTATTAAACATCCACACATCCACATTACGATTACCACAGGTGTACAATACACTGAGGAGCAGGAGGGGAGCAGGGGAGAGAATGAGGGACACTGTGCATTTTATACGGAGTTTCCTTAGATAAAAAACATTGACAAATGTCCGGCTAAAATGTTGATTATTTTTTGGCATACAATTAAAAAAAATCAGATTTAGAACAACAAACCACTATTAATGTTACACCAGAATATTTTGCCTTGTTTCACACTAACAGAATACTTTTTATGACTGGTGCGCCATCTGACTTTGAAGGCTAACTTGTTACATTGTCACACTATTAGGTACCTTGGTTTATTCCATTTAATCTACATAGCATATTTAAAAGATACATGGGAAGCTAAAAGAGAGTGCAGATAAATAAGATTGATCAACTGATCAAAGCATATGATAAATACAGCTGGGGTGGGAAAAGTAGTGGAGGCAATGCTGTGTATTTAACTTGATCACTGGGACGATTATGGGGGATATTGGGTATTTTCATTATACAGGAGGAACAAATAAACCAATAAATGATTATTTTATCTGGACAACCATTGAGATCCATGCACTTGAACCAGTTTATTAAACTGTGGCACACAATCATTTAACACAATGTAGCTGCAGATATATATTTATATATTTACATATAACCTTTTTAAGTGGTTAACCCTTATTATTTTAATACCTAATAGTTTAATATTCCCTCTCTCCCGCCTCTCCCCCTAGACTCTTGCTCTGCAAATAAATAATTTGCAGTGGTAAACGATCACCAATCTCAGTGTAGCCCACAATCCATCTCCCCCATCTTTGATGACTACCAAAAATTTAGATATGAAAACTTTACCTCCACTAAATCTCTCTATAAAGTGGACACTGGAAAATCCTGTGCAAGTTCAAGTACATACAACCCGCATAATCCAGAGAGAAGATTGCAACTCATCCATGTGTGTTAGTTTTTTGTGTCTCTTGCAAAACGTTTCTGGTCCTTTATTAAAGTCAAAAGTCCACAGGGCATAATGGTTTGATGCTCACTCCATCAGCTGTTGTATTGACAAGCATTCAAGCTAGATCCTGGACTTTGTAAGCTGCTATATCCAAAAGTTGAGTGTTGTTTGGATTTAAGTCTAAGGCTAGCCAGACTGGAATTACAAGTGTCCCTGTAAACGGTGTATGGGGAACCAGGAGGTCCATATGGACATGCTGTTGAAGACATAGCTGAGTTGAGCGAGGACCCACTGATATTGTTAAGATTATTGATATTATTCAGGCTTGAATTTGGCATACCAGGTACAGCAGAGTGCCCCATACTGGCTGGCATACTCATTGAAGAGATAGAACTTGGCCCAGAGAACATGGACTGAGAAGACAAAGGACTCATTGAGTTGAAAAAGGTGAAGCTTTTGGTAGACAGTGGAGCAGGAGTCAGACTTTTAGTAGCCCAGTTGTTGTAGGGGTATCCTGCATACATGTCATCATAGGGCTGCATGAGGCCGCTGAACTGAGGCACATAGCCATTCTTACATAGGTCCATCTGCTGGTTACGTTCCCTTTTCCTCCACTTAGCTCTGCGGTTTTTGAACCAGACCTGCAAAGTAAGAAAAAAATGGTTAAGCCATAAGTGTGGCTGAACCATAGAAAGGTCACCCACAATCATCTAGAGTAGACCTCTGACAACACCTACACTTGGCTGACCTCAATAATAATACAAGAACAAACTCTGAGGGTCAAGCGACCAAAGAAGATAAACAGTTCAAACCTAAATGGGAAGCATTTAGCAATTTCCTTACAGCCGTTTGTGTTGGGACAATAATGAAGTAGGCTTTCTAGATGTCTGGTGCCCTGGACCTCTTAGATCAATAGAAGAGAATATTAATCAGTCAATCATAGTGGTCCTTATAATAGATTAATAGGCTCCTCGAAGAACCTAGAGCGTGGTATTCATGGTAAAGGAAATTAGTATATCTACCTTTATTATTTAATCTGGATTCAATCTAATTAAAGTATGTCTAACATTTTAATAGCAACAACTGAAAGACTCTCTTGTTCTTCCCTATAGTGGAATTATCAAGAAATTGTTGCTTTCTGTTTGTCAACTAATCACTTTATGTGGGAATCGATATAATATTCTAATATGTACTCATATCCTACAAAATAATAGTATCAAGTTCAGGTCAGAATACACCATACATGTTGTTTATCCTGACAAAGGAATTGAGAGACCATTCTCTGTGACAATAAAGTCTACAGTGATACCATTTACCATATGACTAGAGCAATCAGGCTTGAATGGATAGTTTGCTGAATGGATAATGTTTGCATTAACTGAACGAATTGTTCTTTTGTTGCTCTTTAAACCAACTGGCCCTTTACAGTTCTTGTAGATCTACAAGACTGAGCATTTCATACCCATCATTAGATTATTTTTTATGTCCCGTCAGATAAGATACTTAGGTATGCAAGGATTTTTATGGTACGTAGATAACTTATTACTTGTCACCTTCAATATATTATGTTGATACAACAAATCAGATTCTGGTGATTTCACATTTTAATAATTAGATTCTTTATATGCCTCTGTTCCGCATTGTCCCTGCATTTAATTTGCCCCTCTAATTCTAGCAGCCCCTGGTTTCCATATTATATTAATTGGCCATGGTAAATGTTTTATCAATGGCTTCCCTCTAATAATATAGTGTGCATAATAAAAATCCCTGCTTACAGATCATAAAAGCAAGGATTGGATTAGTAATGCTGAAGCACAATCTTCCCACTGCCCTTTGGATATGCTGTGTATACAGGTAGAACTCATTAGGATTTACTACCCTGACCAGTCGCAGTTGCATCTGCCCCCATAGCCTTGGCTTTGCTTTACTTTTACAGAAAACACTCAAGGAACAAATAACGACTTTACAAAAAGCATTCCTAATTAAAAGGGTATTTGCAGCAGAAACACAGCAGACAGAGCCATTCATCATATGTAGTTTCCGTAACTAAAAGCAAAAGACCCTTTAAAGGGAAAGAAAATCATTAGGAGGATAAACCTAATTCATTTCATTCTTTGCCATTACATACTGGGCTGTATAAAATCATATCATTATTATAGCTATCATATATATATATATATATATATATATATATATATATATATATATATATAAACTAAGCTGTCTGTGAAGTATATAACACTTTACAACAAAGTAATGGAGTAGATCGACACAAATATAGGCTAAATGAAAATATATTTAGCATGAAAACTTATTACTGGATGTATGCATTATTTCTTTTATTTATGTTATTTAATTTTTTATAATATTACATATATTTTAATCTAATCGGATGTATATTTTAATATATTATAATATTAGAATAAATATTTCATTTAGAAAGGCATCTATTTGGTGTATACTTAGAATTGTATTAGATCATATGACATCATTTTCGTTTTCTAAAAATAATTCATTCAGAAGGCAAATCTGAATTATTCAATAATTTGAGGAGTATTTAGGATTTTGTTGAATATTATTAATATATCATTTTATTCCAGTAATTATAATCTAAAGTCATCCATACATAAACAGCCCCTGTTATAAATTCTCTCTGGAAATACAATTTAATTCTATCTATTTATCTAAAATCTATCTATCTAGCTATCTTTATTTTTTTCTAATCAGTGTATATGCAGAACTGTGTCATGTTAAAGAGATTTTAAGATTTTTCTGCTTGGTTTATATAAAAAAAAATCTAAATTTTCATTTAGTTATATTTTCTTTTTCCAGCCCTGTGTTATATGAAGTATACATTTAGGTGGACACACAAGGACATAATCTCTTTAGAATGTTTCTTTTTATTAATTGCTCTTTTAAAAAGCAATAAACCTACACAGCAAAGTAAATCAAAAATTGTACAAAAATAATCTAATAAATTACTAGAATTCTAAATCCTTCAGTAATGTGTTTTTTTCTCTGTTGCATTTTTCTCCAAAACAAATTGTTTAGTTTAATTTTTTTTTTTGTACAAAGAAACCTTTTTATATGTAAAGTACAAACGCCCTTTGCTTGCAGCATCAATAGTAATTTACATACTAGCGGAAGGTTTTTATGTATACACAAATATAGAGTTGTGGAAGGAAGCAACACAAAAAGTTAATACATTTCTAAATATCAAAAAATATGCAAGCAAAATCAAAAGAATAATGACTAGTTAAATTCATTTCCATAAGTTTTTAGTATTTATTTTTGCAAATAAGGGGCAATGTGTTTGACTATATTGGGGTTTAATGTTACTCGAGGTTTCTGCTATTTTCTGTATTTCTTTTTAGAATTTTCCAATTTTTTTTTTTTCTGATCTGGGTAACTTGCTTGGAAAGCATACGGATTTGAAGATATATTCGTTTAGAGTGCCTTAGTTCCCATAGAAAAGGATAAAAAAAAGAAGCAGGAACTGAAAAAAAAGAGACTGAAAAAAAAAAGTAAACTGAAATCAACTTATGCAGCTGTGATTCAAAACAATACAGATATATATATATATTTGTGCATATATATATATATATATATATATATATATATATATGTATGTGTGTGTGTATATGTACATGTATACAGAAAAACAGGATTGAGAGCCTCATTATACAGAGATCAACCTCTAGTATCTGCTGTTAATCTCTCATACTAGTTTGCTAATGCATCATCTCTGTAGTCAGCAAAAATAAATAGGACTCAAGTGTCCTAACATGGCAGCAGCTTATTGAAGTTTCCACTGCATAACCTGCAGCGTTGCGTGTTCACAGGGAATCACAAAGAGCCCCTGGTAAATCCAGAAACACATAACATCGAGAACTATCACATTTCCTGAGACTTCACATACATGTATCCTGTGCCTTATGTAAAATAGCCTCCTGAGCTGTGCAGAAAAACAACTGATTGACCTCATGCAGCACCATTTAACGGTTAGTTTTTACATGAAAATCATTTCCGTTTCTTCATTCTTTTATTAGGGGCCATATGAAATGAACCTTTCAATCTAACTTTGCCTTGAGGTTTTAGTTTTCCATCTCGTCTTTGTTAGGGGCCAGTGCTTTTTTTAATGTGTCTCTGTGCAAAATTATATTGGATTTAAGAAAATGAGAATGTATGAGTGTGAGATAGCTGCATTAATGGGGATATTATAGGCACAAAAGCATCGGGGTAGTTACTCATTGGGTGATCAATTATTATATTACCATTACTGTTATTATTAGTTTCAAGTACAAGAGTACATAATAACAATACCCCAAAACACAAATGTAATATTTATGTAAACTAAATAAAACACAGGAAGCAAAAAGTATATTTGCTAAGTATGTTTGATATGGAATATATATATATATATATATATATATATATATATATATATATGTTTATACATAAATATACATAGAGATCTATATGTATATGAATATATATATATGTATATATATACATATATATATATATATATATACACACACACATATATATATTCCATATCAAACATTCTTAACAAATATACTTTTTACTTCCTGTGTTTTATTTAGTTTACATATATATATACATGTATATGTAAAAGTAATAGAGAAGTAGTAATTCTATTAATTAGGTGACCAAGCTGGTACCAATATTAAATATTTCCCCTTTCTACATTTTTACTTACTCATTTAAACTTAGTGAAAGCATAAAGTTGTGGTTTAAAACATGAAATAAGGACCAGAAGTATTTAATAGTGTTTGCATAGACATCTATATATGTTTTTTTTTTTTTTTCCTGAAATTAAAATATTAATAATAATACAAAATAATATACGTTTAAAATAAAAAAAAAAATGGTTGCTAATAATGAGCACTGCAGTAATCCTTTATTTGCATCCCTGAGTTCATGGAACTGTAAGATTAGATTCCACTTTACATCATTGGAGGTGGATGTATGAATCCGTACATTATGCGGCTTAATTAATTTACCCTAAAAGCTAAAATCATGAGCGTCATACTTGGTGAGTCATTATTTCACATTTAACCAGTTATTGCTGGTTTAGATTCAGCATAAATACTAGCCCTATGGTTATCTTCACTATCATAGATGACTACTCTGTCTTGTCAAAATGCTCAATAAAAGCAGAAAAAAATGGAGCATTTCTACAATGTAACTAACTGAGCTGTGAAAGTCTGCAGAAAACAGTGAGGAAAGGAAACAGATCAGATTTCACAGTTATGAATTTTCCACTGCGGGTCCCCACTTCCCTCTCTGCTCCTCACTGTATCTTGACCGGTAGTAAATCTATCTATCTATATCTATCTATATCTCTATCTATCTATCTATATCTATCTAATATCTATATCTCTATTATCTATCCAATATCTATCTATCTCCATTATCTATCTATCTATCTATCTATCTATCTCTCTCTATTATCTATCTAATATCTATATCTCTATTATCTATCCAATATCTATCTCTCTATCTATCTCTCTATCTCTCTATCTATCTCTCTATCTCTCTATCTATATCTATCTAATATCTATATCTCTATTATCTACCCAATATCTATCTATCTCCATTATCTATCTATCTATCTCTCTATCTATCTATCTATCTATCTATCTATCTCTCTCTATTATCTATCTAATATCTATATCTCTATTATCTATCCAATATCTATCTCTCTATCTATCTATCTATCTATCTCTCTATCTCTCTCTCTATCTATCTATCTATCTATCTATCTATATCTATCTAATATCTATATCTCTATTATCTACCCAATATCTATCTATCTCCATTATCTATCTATCTATCTATCTATCTATCTATCTATCTATCTATCTATCTATCTCTCTATCTATCTCTCTCTCTATCTATATCTATCTAATATCTATATCTTTATTATCTATCCAATATCTATCTATCTATCTCCATTATCTATCTATCTATCTATCTATCTATCTCTATTATCTATCTAATATCTATATCTCTATTATCTATCCAATATCTATCTCTCTATCTATCTCTCTATCTATCTCTCTATCTATCTCTATCTATCTATCTATCTATCTCTCTCTATTATCTATCTAATATCTATATCTCTATTTATCTATCCAATATCTATCTCTCTATCTATCTATCTATCTATCTCTCTATCTATCTATCTATCTATCTATCTATCTATCTATCATCTATATAATATAATATGTAATATCTATATATTATTTATCTATCAATCATTCTATCTATTAATCTATCTTTCTAATATTTATGTATCAATCTTAATAAAGCATAGTGGGGTTGTGCATTGCTGCATACACACACACACACGCACACATACACACATACACATACACACACGCACACATACACACACACGAACACACATACACACACACACACACACATACATACACACACACACGCACACATACATACACACACACGCACACATACACACTAACACACACACACGCACACATACACACACACTCCTGATTGCCCTTACCCTGACTCTGGCTTCTGTCAGGTTTGTCCACACTGCTATCTCCTCTCTCATACTCATATCAGGGTAGCGGTTTCTCTGGAAGGTGGCCTCCAGCTCCTGTAGTTGTTGGCTGGTGAAATGAGTTCTCTGTCTCCTCTGCTTTTTCTTCTTAGACGGGTCATCCACATTGCCATCCTCACTTTTTGGCTCTCCACTTCTGTCTTTTTCTGTGAAGAGTTCAGAGACGCAGATTGATAACACTACAATAATGGGGTTTGGTTGTGTAAAATTAAATAAATGCATAGACAACAATTATTATTTTTGATTTTGACAGTTATATGCAATAAAACCATATTGAATCATATTAAAAGAATTTAAATATAATAATAAAAAATTTAAATCTTAGAATATTTAGTGACCACAAAAAAAAATTGAAGGCTAGCTTAAACTATCTGATATAATAATATTGTATTTATATATTTTTTAGCATAGAATGAGCAAAAGCTGACACACAATACAAGAGGAATAAAACCAGTGTTGTGCTGACTGAAGAATGCGGCATTTCAAATATACAATCAAACATGTTATTTTAAAAGACTTTCCTTTCAGTGTAACGTACGTGTGTTCTTTTCTGTAAAATGCTAATTTGAAAGGATTGAAAAAAAATGTTACACTGTAATTCTTTTGCTCCTACTATAAATACAATATTCATAGTGTTGATATTAATAAATCATAATGTTGTAAAAACGCTTTTATACTACTGCAGCCGATAACAATTATTGGTGCGACTCTTATTAATAATAAAAATCCTGATTGCCGTACTTGAATAAAATGTAGCCATTTCTACAAAACAATAATAACTGATTATAATAATAATCAGTAATCTTATTAATAAAAAAACACCCTGTGTAAATAAAATAAAATATGCTAGAACATTGTTATTTTTCTTTGCCTTTTATTTTGTTGTTTATTATTTTATCACTGTGTAAAAATAGAAGAAAAATATTTGAACGAGGCATCCGTCAATATTAAGAATAGTCTACTAATAATTTTGCCTCTGTATTCAGTTAATCTTTTGTAACAATACCTTTACCTCAGTTGTAATAAAGGAACAGATATTGATGTTCCCTGGATTACAAGGGCCCTTCAGTAGCTGCTTTCAATAGGCCACAGAGCGAAAAACCCTCTGGGAATTTGTGATATTTCTGTGAGGTTACCTAAACTGACCTGTCTAATTTTTACGTGTCTGAAGAGGGGAAAAGGCCTGTCAGGAGGAACACAAAGCACACAAGTTATTATTATTGCACAGGACTGACCCGGCATTATAATGCGGAATCGAAACAGGCGGCAACTACACATATATATTGTCTGTATACGTGCAATAACTACGTAACCAGTTCCACCAAAGAGTATGGGGATATCTGTCTATCTATCTATCTATCTATCTATCTATCTATCTAAATGGAAAAAATCAGGCAGCACTCCAGTTCAAGGAAAAATTGTGGACTTTAATCTAGCACCAAATGGTGCAATGTTTCGACCTCACAACACGGTATTGTCAAGTGGTCTTTTTTATCTATCTATCTATCTATCTATCTATCTATCTATCTATCTTTCTATCTATCATATATTTGTCTATCTACTATCTATTCTCTTTCTAAATTAAATTCTATTCATTCTATTAAATAAGATGAATCAATCTAAATTGACTGAAAGCGTACAAGCATACCTACTTCGTTATAGATTAATAATTCTCAGTAATAATTATTTTCAGAAGATTATGTGTCATCTTTCTTCCTCTGGGTAGCAGTATAAGGCCTGTCCTTAAATAATCTAAACCAACAGATGTCCAGAGATTCCTCCCAATCGAGAGTTATTGCAAGGAGACTACAAAATATTTATTTTCTTTAGCTATAAAAGCTCATAAACATGACAATACTGAAAATAATCTGTCCAAACAAAAACTGCTCCGGGAATTTAGATCTTAAGTTACACAGCCAAAAAAAGATAGTAAGTTATAATAATGACCTTGTAAAGAAGCAAGCGAAGCATTATCTATCTGTCTATCTATCTATCTATCTATCTATCTATCCATCCATCATATATCTATTATCTATCTATCTATCTATCTATCTATCTATCTATCTATCTATCTATCTATCTATCCATCCATAATATATCAATTATCTATCTATCTATTATCTATCTATCCATATATCTATCTATCTCCATATCTATCTATCTGTCATCTATCTATCTGCATTTATCTTCTGTCTAATTATATTATTATACATTAATTCACTACCGTAAACATTGTCTTTCTGTAGGCTAATATGGCGGTAAAGCAATATATTGTGATGATTATTATTAATTACATCCTAATGCACAATAATTATAGTGAACTACATATGATATGGCACGTCTTTGGCAATAGTAAGGCGTAAGTCGTATGGATAGGATTTCATAAAGTACCTTATTAATTAATATCATTACCTGCGAGTTCAGTATCAGATGATTCACTGGCTGAATTCTCAATTGGATCTCTAGTTTCAGCTGATCTTTGCAAATGGAAGTTGGAGGCCATGTCATGAGACGGCTGGGGTCTCAAACTTTCAGGCAACCTCTCCAGATTCATACCCCCTTTAAAAGAATCCATAACAATACTGCTCATGAAAACTGGTATTCCACAAGATCCTATACAAACCAAGTCACATCCAGGTTCTGTCCTTGTAAAGGTTGGAGACCCATAAAAACTGACTTGGATAAAGTTCCTTCTCCTTCTTTTTAGGCAGTATAATGTATGTAGTTTCCCAAGCAAAAATACATTAGAGTGTTAGGAAGTACAAGCTGCTGGCTTGATAGTTTTTAGCTAAAGAGATTAAAGGACCTGCCCTAGTAGAAGTGGCTGCAGTATACTGGAGCACCGCCCAACTGAGCTTAATACCTCCCTGTCTTACTAATAAATTACTATGTGCAGTCTTCAGCCCAACCTACAGTCTAGCTGAGAAGCAGCCTGCAAACTCCCCATAGATCTCTAGAGCTTCTCTCTAAGGTATCTAAGCTTTACTGGCAAGGCCCTTCTTAAAGAGACACCAATCCCTCTAAATAACCTTACTTCCCACTATCAGGGGATAACGTTGAGAATAAATGTGCAAAGAATAATTAGCTTTTGTTTTTCATTAGTTCAGACCTGCACCTTTTTATGGCTACGATATCCCTTGAACTTTACAACTTAGGTGATTTATATGGTTTTGTATAGCCCTGAATACCTTGCCTTACTTCAAATATTGATAGACTCTAAAGCAAATATATACTTTCATACCATTCAGCATACCATTCAACTATTCATTGTAGGCTTTGCCAGTAAAAGCTGGATACCTTAAAGAGCAGCTCCAAGGACCTTTGGGGAGTTTGAAAGCTGCTCCTTAACTGGACTGCAGATTGGGGTGAGACGGCATATAGTACTTCATTAGTCAGAGTCTTACAAAACAGAGGAAAAGGACAAAAAAAATAAAAAAGAAATATATTTTGTGGACACATTTATGTGTATGGAGCAATTATGTTAGTGTGTGCGCATATATATATATATATATATATATATATATATATATATATACACATGCATATATATATGTTTATATTTATACACATATATATATATATATATATATACTGACTGATATGATCATATTGTTATATTATTTTTTTACAAAGATGTTTTTATGTCTTTATGACTATTCTGCTATATATTCTGTGGAATTCTACTATATTACCACTAGTCTTTTTCTGTTTTGTCTCTCTCCCATAAATTATCTTATATGTGTTATGTTTATACTATTTATACTTTGGTATTATTAAGGCCAGACATCTGCATTATATATATATATTATATATATATATATATATATATATATATATACAGTATATAGGCATGTTTAGGGGATAAACCTACACTATCCAACAAGATTAAGAAGGATAGAAAGTCTCAGTGAGTCTTGCTGTCATTTGCGGTTCCACTGACCTTGAAAATGTATCTGTAGAAGTTAAGTAATTGACACAGTGTACAGCATCTCTCTATCGATCTATCTAATTCTGTTCAAAGAACATCGAAACTGGGTGCAGCATATTTAGGAGCCACACATTCTGTAGCATATCTCTACACAAAAGAACATTCACTTATGTCATTGGATCTATAAGAAAAGCCATTTTCCAGGTTTATATTCTCTAAAAACTTACATTTTTGTATGTTTCACAAATATTTTCATATAAATATAACATAAAGCCAGAGCACAGAAACATGTCCATTGCTTGTGCTACTTCAAGGCTGTGTAGTTTACACCTACATATTGTTGGCCGCACAGAGCACACACACTCACAGTCATATTGTGTAGCTTGCCACTTCATACAACACAAAGCACAGCAGGTTAGGGCTATTGAATGGTAAGATAAACACATGTAGAGTGAGTGGTAAGGACCTGCAGTCTGTGGACCAGGCTTGATAAGAGAATGTGATAAGATTACACGTGTTTGCCTAGACACTGTCTAGGTTTTCTATTCTGTAGAGACCTTGAGACACACAAAAAAAGTTGTTCTTCTCATTTTCTTTACATAGACAAAATAACATGTCTAAAAACATCTACTTTAAATGAACCGTTCCATCCATCTGTATTACTAAAGCAATGATCAACTGTGCAACTTTAGGAAAAATAAGAAAAATTCTTTACCGCTAAGGCAATTAGCAACTGCATCTAGTTATATAACTCTAAAGAGCAGCAAATATACCTGTCTATATTACAATTGGAAAGAACAAAAGCAGATATATGTATGATATTATAGCAATAAACAACCATAGCTAAAAGACGGATATATAATATTAAAACAGAGCAAGAATCTGTATTACTAAAGCCGCAAACAACCATCTGCATGTCATCTATAAGAATAAGATAGAAGAATCAGAGGAGATAATAGATAATAAAACTGTACATGAATGAAAACTATCTATTATCTATCTATCAATATATCTATCTATGTATCTAGTAGCAAAATTGGAACAGCACTATATATTTTAAATCCGGGTGCAAGGCCCCCCCCATACAAATATCCGTTTGTAGTAGTAATATAGGCAAAAAAAAGGCAGGCAGCCCTCCAAAAAAAAAGTTTGTGAAAAAGATGTGGGCTTTATTAGCCCATATGGTGTGGCAGCGTTTTGGTTTTGACCAACCTTTGTCAAGCCAAAGCCGAAATGTTGCCACACCATATGGGCTAATAAAGTCCACATCTTTTTCACAAACTTTTTTTTGGACTGCTGCCTGCCTTTTCTTGCCTCTATTTATCTATCTATCTATCTATCTATCTATCTATCTATCTATCTATCTATTTATCTATCGATCTATCTATATATCTATCTATCTAACATCTATCTATATATATTATCTATCAATATATCTATCTATCTATCAATACATCTATCTAACATCTATCAATATATTTATCAATCTAATATCTATCTATTATCTATCTATCATCTATCTATCTATTATCAATCTGATATATATATCTATCATCTGTGAAGTAGCTATCTATCTATTATCTATATATCATCTATTTATCTATCATCTATCTATTATCTATCTGATATATATATCTATCTATCATCTGTGTAGTAGCTATCTATCTATTATCTATATATCATCTATTTATCTATCATCTATCTATTATCTATCTGATATATATATCTATCTATCATCTGTGTAGTAGCTATCTATCTATTATCTATATATCATCTATTTATCTATCATCTATCTATCTAGAATCTATCATCTATCTATCTGATATCTGATCTTTCTAACTATCATCTATATATCTATTATCTATCTGATATCTATCTATCATTTATCTATCCATATATCTATTAATCTGATATCTATCTATCTATCTATGGCTTGAGAAAGGTTGTTCACCACCGAAATGTTGCCACACCAGATGGGCTAATAAAGTCTTCTTTTTTTCACCCATAATTTTGGGACTGCTGCCTGCTTTTCTTATTTCATTCATGTGACAACAGGATAGTTGTTTGGGAGACCTTGCACCCGCTTTTGTTTTTATAGTGTTATTCCAATATCTTTCATTCTACCTATTTATCTATCTTTCTAATATCTCTATCTATCTAATATATATTTCTATTATCTATCTATCTATCTATCTATGTAATATCTAGTTTCTATTTCTATTATCTATCTTATTGTAATAAGAACTACATAAACTCTATAGGCTTCAAAAGGCTGAAGGAATTGGACCATTGTACTCTGAGCATGAGTGAACAAAGATTTGTTAACTCTTGGAGAGCTGACTCATTTTTCTACATACTTTGTCTATATTAAAGCCATGTTACATATATACAAATGTTACCTATATAATATTTATTCGATCTATTTTTCTATAAATCATCTTTTCTTCTTTACCATTTTAATTTACTACATTAATGCTCCATAATTACCCACAACTGTATTACTATACCAAATGTATTTATATTGTTAAAGCAATCACAATCAATTAACTAATAAAGTCCTGGAGGGACCTGTTTAACTAGGGTTGCTGTAGCAAAACCCACCTAGAAGTGCAGTGTTCAGCCAGCAGGTAATCTTCCTAAATGCTCTTGTCTGCTGTGGGCTGCTCCCTGGAGCTATATGAAATGTGTGTATAGACTCAAATCAATTAGGCAAATCCTCTTAATGCCATAGGGACAATCAGATATGTGCGTCAGGGTGGGATAAATCCTCACTATATGTTTACAACATCTGATATTGATCACAAATAAAACTAAAGGCGAGAGCAAAGTTGTATAAAGTAAGGTGGCCATCTCAACTTAGTTATGTATTTTAAAGACATTTTTTAGGTAGATATAAAGTACTAAATCAGACATATCGTTAATACTAATATTTGGGATGTTAAATTTAGGAATTGACATGAAGTGGAAGACCACTAGAGGGAGAACCAGAGCTCTAGATACAATCAAACCATTATTCATTGATATCTATGTATCTATATCTATCCATGTATTTATCTATACATAAATGGAATTCATTTGATCAGATTTGCTCATTTTTAGAATTGTTAATCTAACCCACTCCCTGATTATATATAAATAGTAGCTATTAAAGACAATATTATTCTATTAATATATGCTTTTGTTGATGGGCATATAGAAAAATGCCAAAATAGTTTTTCACAACGTTTTGCAACATTTAAACTTATTAATTAAATTATTTTAATCATATTATCAGGATTTCAAAACAAAATGCAAATAAAAAGATGTATATTACCACATGTAGGATTTCTTATAAAACGAATAACATTGCATTTAATTTATAGTTTTAAATGTTCCTCTTAAAAAATTAAAAATCCCACCAATTCCTAATGTTCATTCATCATGACTATATCATATATTGTCTCCCCCTTATACAATTTACAAAAAAAACCTGAAACTGCATACATTTTTTAATGAAAATAAAGACAATTAGTAATAAACCCATATTTCTATCATTTCAAACAATTTATTGATGCATATATATATAAATATTTTACTATTTATTTCATGTATATAATTATAAGCACTCATGTTTATTACACATTTCTAAGACATTCGTTTGCTATACAAAGAATAAATAAAAATAAAACAGGTTAAAATTTTTCCTTATTTTTAATAAACATTTTGTTTTGTTATTTCCAAAAATAATACTCATTCTTTAAATTCATACATTAATTTAAAAACATTGATAAATTTAGCGTCTAATGGTTACTGTATTAAATAATATACACACATGTATTATTATTTTTTTTAAAATATTTATATATTTAATTTTGTGATTTTTCTATAACTGCTTAGTTCACTACATTGTTACTGAAATCCCAGGTGTAAATATAAATATATAACATAAGCAACTTATATGAGAAGAATAATGTATACACAAGCAAATGCTGCTAATTTAATAATGAATAGTAGTTGATAAAAAATATATATTAATTTATAAATATATAAGCCATCAGAAGTGACAATTAATACAGAAAAATTATGGGAAATTATTGAAATGTGCATTTTCAATAATTGCATTGACTCACCTATGCCTTAAAAATATAAAATAGCAATAATTAAATAGATATGCATGGCTGGTTTATAACCTATAGACTTGCCTGTACGTTTAAGAAAATAATTAGATTTAGGTGACATATTAACAGTAGTTTTTTTTTTATTCTAAAACTCAATATCAGATTTGATCATATTAAAGTCTAGAATACAATATACACTTTAACAATTACACTTTGTATATACAATTACACTTTTTCTATGATATATGTAGGTTAAAATCAAAAATATTCCCAATATTAGGATGATTTTACAATATTTATTACAACTAAAAGTTGGTAGCACTGTTTCCAGAGGGCATAAATTGTATAGATTGTTATTATTTTCAGATACTTTTTATTTAACAATTTGTAACATGTAACAAGGTATTTTTTGTAAATTAAAGGAATAATCTCTTACAAAAATACACAATCATTCTGAACATCCGAACAAGGCAGATTAATAACTTATAGGGTGGCTTGTATTTCTTGTAATTAGAAATAATTAGCCTTGAGGAGAGACTGGTTCTTAATAGTAGGTTAAAAATCTATCAAATTGTAAATAGATGATATTTAATGAAGATTTTTGTTTGATATATTGAACCTTTTTTATTTATTTGTACATTTTCTAGTTAGCCAATAGAAGTATTATTCCTATAGTACTTTTGACTTTTCATTAATCAATATATGGAAATACATATGGAATAAACCAAGAAGACATCCATATGTGCAATACAAAACACACACAAATGCAAGTATGTGTGTGTGCATATATATATATATATATATATATATATATATATATACATGTGTATATATAACATCTGTATTTATTTGAGGTGTGCTGTATATATATATATATATATATATATATATATATATATATATATATATATAATATTATATTATATGTATATATATTGCACATCTAAAAAGAAATACACCATTGTTGTTAAATCTAGAAGTTGGCTATAGTATATTTCTAATTAGGTTGTGGTAGAGGCTGTGCTATTCTCAGACAATGATATTGAAATTAATACCAAGAGCCACAACACAAAGTGTGTATACACGGAGAGAAGGCTTTGGAGCACAGTCAGTGTAAGGCAATGTAACCAGCAGAATCTAAGCAATAGATACATTACAATAGCATAAGTACACAACAAAGCACACACACACACGTTTGCTTCCATACAAAGTATATTGATACCTAGTTACAAATGTATTATCTATATCTATCATCTATCCATCTATGTACCTATCTTCTATCTATCTATCTATCTATCTATCTATCTATCTATCCATTATCTATTACCTATTTATCATCTATCTACCTATCATCTATCTATTATCTATTACCTATTTATCTATCAATGTATCATCTATCTATGTACCTATATTCTATCGATCTATCTATCTTTATATCTATCTATGTACCTATCATCTATCTATTCTCTTTTACCTATTTATCTATCAATGTATCATCTATCTATCTATCTACCTATCATCTATCTCTTACCTATTTACCTATCTATCATCTATCTGTCTAGCAGACTGGGTGTTTATCTGCTATATAGAAAAATAAATAGGGAGAGAAATAAAGGGGTGTCTCACATTTTAGTAGAACCCATGAGAGTTTTGCATTTCGTTCTACCTGTATCTCCTACTCTACAATATTCAATGAAGGAAACCTCTAGACGTAACAAATCTTGTTAAAAGAACTAAAGCTTATGTTGCTTTCTTACAGATGTTAAGTATAATATTACTTTTACTGTACATTAAACGATATATTCTAAGGGCAGTAGATGCCAATAATTATATTGATTATATTATCATGATTAAGTATATTAAATATGATTTTCTCCTGTTTTCTATCTATCTGTCTGTCTGTGCCTATGTCTAACAAGCTGTTGACATTTTGCTGCTACTTGGCCAGTAGACACCCTCTTCTGTGTTAATTTCATGTACTGGGTTAATGATATCATCAACTAGTTTTGCTGCCAAACATACACAAGATATGCAAGTTATACAATAAGGACATTTCCATGACCTACCAAACCCATAAAATAACCAATTGATGACATGACCAATCCCTAATAACCAAAATGAACTGTAATTTTAGGCTGAGCATAAAGCTCACATTATACAAGGTCTTTGTGTCTGGCTAAAGCTCCTATATCACAGCAGAGAGGCCACTGTGACCTACAGATTGGGAATTACACAGAGTTCCTCAAGTACTTATGGAAATTTAGGCATCGTATTTAACGGCATTAAATACAATGCACAATAAAATAATAATGTATTCCTAATAATACTTTATTATATTTTTGTGCATATATGTAGAATTTAACATAAAGCCAAAACCACATTTTGCTTTGTAAATGCATTGCTGGCACAACAATACATACATTTGCATCAGTAGCCAGCATCTTTTTTTAAAAACCCAAACAAACTATGCTTCAATTTGTAAATTAAGAAATATATATATATAGAATATTTTTATACATCAGTTAAAAATGGGAAACAAAATTATATAAGTCAAAAAAGTCTAAAAAGTCAGTCTAATATTATGGTCTATCTATCTATCTATCTATCTATCCATCTATCTATCCATCTATCTATCTATCTATCTATCTATCTATCTCTATAATCTATCTATCTATCCTTCTATCTATTCTTCTATCTATCTATATCTATCTATACCTATCCATATATCTATATATATATATATATATCTATCCATATATCTATCTATACCTATCCATATATCTATATATATATATATATATATCTATCCATATATCTATCTATACCTATCCATATATCTATATATATATCTATCCATATATCTATCTATCTATACCTATCCATCTATCTATCTATCTATATCTATCCATATATCTGTATATATCTATCCATATATCTATCAATCCTTATATCTAGCTATCAATATCTATCTATCTATCTATCTACTTATTTCTCTATCTATAATCTATCTATCTATCTACTTATCTATCAGAGGACCTATATGTTTATGTAAAAAAAAACTTGAATATATTATTTATTGATTGAATATATTATTATTATTATTATTATTGATTTTACTGAATTGAAATGATTTAGTTTACTTGTAATTTAACTAATTTACTTGTAATTTAATTTTTCACGTTTAATTTATTACCATCGTTGTTACTGTTGTTATGCATGTTACCAATATTAATACCAGGAATACTATTATTTTCTTATTTTGCAATATTATTTATATTATTTTTTATTATTATAATTAGTAACATTGTTATTATTATTTTGTGATGAATTTTGTTTTTATTTGTATGTGAATAACAATAGAGAAACTTAACACAAAAAACAAACAAACTCTTTACCTTACCTAAGTCAACATAGGAGGGGGCGTTCTTAGAAAGGCTAAGCTCCATGGCAGTAGCTCTGTAAATAAAATAAATGACAAATGTTATTATTTTTCGTTCTGGTTTTATTCTCCTGAAATGTCAATGTAACAAATGTGGATTTAAAGCATTGTGTATGAATTAGAGACCCAATTCTTCTTACTGTTCATGCAATAATTGTGAAATTTAGATGTCATTTGATTTCATTCCCAAATCAACCACCAACTTGTCAATCGTTTAGATTTAATTTAATAAAGTGTAAAGTAACATGTGGTCTCCCTCTCGGTATTCATGTAATTATTGTGCAGAATAAGAGTACCCTTATTTTTTTTTTTTTTTAATTAAAACAATAAAAACAGGGAAAAATAGTAACACGTTGTAAAACCATAATTCTACATAACGTCCAGAGTTACACAAATGAGGCTTTAATCAGGGACTAATTGTACAGTAGCCTGGATTCATTTGCATGAAGTTCCTCTACATACAAAACATTGTTCAATAGATTTTCCTTTTTTTTTTTCTTCAGGGAAGTGTTAAGGAGGAAGATGGGGGAGGGTGACCTGTATAATTCTTTATGGCTAATACTCTCATTTGGATACGTAATAGTGACGGATTATAACTTTTGCTTCACCGCTATTCATTATTATCAGGAGAAAATAATGAAGGAGCTCTTGTAATTATTCCATTAACACTTTGTGGTTTCCTTCTTTAAGAGATACTGATCTGTTAAGTCAAGCCCTGATATTGCCTCTAAACAAGCCATATTCCCAGGTACTATTACAGCGAACAGTGCTCTTTTTAGCAATATTAATTCATAAAGTAGACTTTTTCTTATGTAATCTTCAGCTTTTTACTGCCATAATAATGAACATTATTAAACCAAACAGAAGGCGCCTTTTAAGGAGAAATCTTTTCCTTGGCTCTTGTAAGTATTACATTTATTAGGCATTATAAAATGTGTGTCTTGTCAGATCACTCATGTTTTGCATGGCATTGAATTTTGTAAGGAAGTCTTGATATTGTATAATAATAACATCCATAAATACTGCAAGGCTACCTATATGGTGAGATCCAGTCCAAGAACAAACTGTTTTTTTGCTTAAATCCTTAAATTTGTGAAGTGAGCTAAAGCCCCATTGGAATTATATTTTCTAACATATTTGTCAGGTTTGACGAAGTGCAGGGGCACTAAAGAATTTATACAAGGTATAAAGATGTCAAGGACTTGACTTCAAGGCTGTGCTAAGAAATCAGCCCTGGAAAAATAGAAGACCTTGTCTAGAAAATGTGTATTTAGAGAGGCTCATTGCCCTATTTACAATGCAGATAATGGGAATCTGTCAATCTATCTCTAGCTACTCACAATATCTATCTTTAGAAAGTCCTGACTATTTGGGGAAATTACAACTTCTTCTAAATTCTAACCCCTTATTCTAAGATACTTTAAATTAGAAATTGTAATGAACAAATCAGGATATCAATAGAGGCCTGATGGTATAAATATAGAATAGGCATTGAGCCTATTAAAATGGGCATCTGTATTAGGAGGTCACATTTAATCCGGATGACTATCTAAATAATGACACACATTTTAAGTGGTTAAGGATAACCCAAGCAATTTTAGCTGTCAACTGTGCACAACAGAGAATGCTAGAAGCAAGGGGCCTCCGAAAATTGGGGGCTAATCAGAGGCAAGAAAGGGGGAAGCAACCAGGAAACATTAATGGGCAAACAGATGTTTGTAGGAAAATATCTAATAAAACTAATTTATGGGGAAAAAAAAACACTATTCAAGCAATGTTTTCTGATAGCCAGCAGTGATAAAACAAAATACTGCTGTTAGCAATAAAAACAACAACAATAATAATAATATTATTATTATCAACAACAATAATAATTATAATAATCATAATAATAGAAAATATTATTTATATATAATAATATATAATAATAGAAAATGTTATCTTGATATAATAATAATAATTTGCAGATCTCAGTGTACCGATTTCCAAATACTAATTCCCAGAAAATCAGCTTATTATAGAGATAACACGATGCAGCATTATCTTAACCGAAAGGAGATAATAAGATGATATTAATTATTGTTATTTCTAATCAGCATTGAAGAGGAAGGGTTTAATCTGAGCACAGAGTAAATTCTTGAAGGAGATGAAACTTCCTGAATGTAGAGAAATAGAAGCTGAGTGACTTACCAGCCCAGTGATCCCTGCTGCCAGCACAGCAGTGCAATCTGCCCGGCTAGATCCCCAGTGATTCCTGGCTGTGACTGGAGGCAGCAGATCTGGGAGACACTTCCAGCTCTTTTGGGTCCTCTGGAGGAGATCTGGAGAGATCTGGGTGACGTCACTGGGGTTGTGTCTGTGCACTGAGGAGAATGAGGCAGTGTGTGAGGAAACTGAGAGACAGGAGAGGAGTCCCAGCAGTCTGATGAAACTTGCCCCACACTTGTAGGTAATGTCATTGTTTCCTCTGCAGCTGTAAGCAGGTAGTGGATGGATCACATCCCCATCATGTCTGCTCAGACCTATACACTGTATACAGCGGACACATCCTACACCACAACATAATGCCTGACTAATGGAGGAAAACACATTTCCTGTTTAATAAATAACGAGAGAAATCCAACGTCGCATTATTCTATACCATTCAACCTAAAGCTGAAAATATTACCAGCTACAGTACAATATATACAAAATGTGTAACCTATATGTCTGTAGATTGTTTCACTTTGGAAATTTTAATATACATGTCTAGACATAAATTGCACGTCTCCTCTCTAATCTATATATCTAGAAGGAACAAAAAACACCAGCCCTCCCAATAGGAATGTGAGAAAAGTGAGGTCCTGTGTGGGGTCCTGGGATCTACACTAAGTGCTCTATCTATCTATCTATCTATCTATCTATCTATCTATCTATCTATCTATCTATCTATATCTCTATCTATATATCTATCTATCTATCTATATCTCTATCTATTTATCTATCTATCTATCTATATCTCTATCTATCTATCTATTATCTATTTATCTATCTATCTATCTATATCTCTATCTATATATCTATCTATCTATATCTCTATCTATCTATCTATCTATCTATCTATCTATATCTCTATCTATCTATTTATCTATCTATCTATCTATCTATATCTCTATCTATCTATATCTCTATCTATCTATCTATCTATCTATATCTCTATCTATCTATCTATCTATCTATCTATCTTATCTATCTATCTATCTATATCTCTATCTATCTATCTATATCTCTATCTATCTATCTATATCTCTATCTATCTATCTATTTATCTATCTATCTATCTATATCTCTATCTATCTATTTATCTATCTGTCTATCTATCTATCTATATCTCTATCTATCTATCTGTCTATTTATCTATCTGTCTATCTATCTATTATCTATCTATCTCTCAATCCACACAGATAAAAATAAAAAAATATATATATGTATACATATATATATATATTTGAATAAATAAATATTGTAGTGTGTATATGTATGTGTGTGTATATATATATTTATACATATACATATATATATATATATATATATATATACATATATATATATATACATATATATATATATAAATATATATATATACATATGTATCAGGTATATTATCTAACTCATCTATAAATGTCGATTTCTGTTTCAGCTATGATGCCAACACATCTAATTTGCACTATTGAATGTTAAGTCAAGCCCCTGGGTACAAGATCTACTCAATAAAATAGAGAAAAAGAATGCTACCCTACAATTATAGTGCACAAAAAATGAGGTACTTTATTCACCCATCTCAATACAACATTTTGTCTCCAGAAAAGAACAGTGGAGTTCTATCTTTTTCTGGAGCCACGGGCCCAGAATGCCGCATTAAGATGGGTCAGGAAAGTACTGTCACTTTTTTGGTACACTTTAATTGGATACTGCCTACTTTTTTCTCAGTTTTATCTATCTATCTATCTATCTATCTATCTATCTATCTATCTATCTATCTTTGTCTTCCACCAAATCACTGGTCTAAAGATGCCTATACACCTTCAATAACTAATGTTTAACTTAAAACTATTCTTTATAACTCTCATACACATTCACACTCAGCTTAGTTGAACGTGCATGTGTTTTCAATGTTGAGACCTCTGGCAACAGCTTCTTTCCCTTGGAAATAAAAGGATTAGAAATTGAAAATCAACATACCTGATCCCTTGTTCTTTTGACACTATATGTTGGAGAAGAGGTGGGAGGCCTCCATACACATTAGATAGCTCACCTAACACATTTCTCTCTTTTGTTTGGGTCTTTAGTTTGATGTTCTTTTGGAATTTTGATTGCCCCAATCTAAATGTTTTGTAACCACAACAAATACATTTAAAAGCTAAAAACAAAAACAATAATAAAGTAATATCTAATATATGATATTGTAGTGTCCATTAGATTTAGTAACGTGCAGCACATGTCCCTGTAAAGAAGGACTCAGCATCTGCAGTGTGGATTTCCCACTCTTCTGCGCAGGATGATTGTGATGAAAGCAGCCAGGGTACATGGCTGTTTATTGGCACCCATGAGCTACTACTTGTCTCCTAAACTCTTCCTAAAAGACACTTAAAGAGATGGAAGACCTCAAGCAAAGGATTTAATGGTGATCTGCAAAAGATTATTCCCAACAGTTTAATGCACTTAACTAAACCACCAGTTTCCCCTATCATAACTCAAATAAAATATGGAAAATATCAAGCAGATAACACAATGACAGACGGAAGAGGAAAATACATTCATCTTTACTGCATTTACTCCACTGGCTTTTGGGCTGGGTTTAACTTTCTTCACCTAGATAATGGATTGTTTTATATAGAAAAGGGTTTTACTGAGAATAAATGTTTTATTCTACAATAATAATTGTAGCATTTGGGAAGTGTGCATTTTGTTTATACCCTGAAAACAAAATTAAAATTTGTTTGTATAATTGTGATAGCAGTGTACATAGGAAAGGTTTTAAACCAGGTTTTTACCAGCTATTCATACGGCTTATGCACATTGTCATATTTTCGGTCTTAGTGCAATCTGACAAAACATCAGATCGCACTTGGAGCCTGGGACCATGTCACATGTCCAAGGAAAAATATCACAGCATGTCTGAGTTGGATCCAATATTCGGATAGTGTTCTGCCATGCAAGTCAATGAATCCCTGGAAACCATTGGACTGCACTCAGATGACATCTTTAAAATGTAGGTCCAAAGTCCCTTATTTAAATGAAACAGCAGCTGAGCAATCTGGTTCTCATGACCATTGGGTGTCCAAGCAGTAGGACCGTCAACAATCAGGGACAACCCCTTTAAATTGTTCAAATGGACAATAAGATTGGATGGAGCAGCAGAAACTGATAAATTCAATTCATAGGATTCCAGTATGGAAATTACATTATCATTGCTTTAAATGATAATGTAAAACAGGAGGCTTAGATATATAGATAGATAGATACAGTAGAGATGGATATACAGATACATACAGTAGATAGGTAGATAGATAGATAATAGATAGAGTGATAGATAGATATTAGATAGATAGATAGATAGATAGATAGATAGATAGATAGATAGATAGATAGGAATGGTTACATTCAGTCTGGCAGGTGAATGTGTTTTATGCACCAGATGTAATCTAGATATCAATGGCTAAAGGATTACTCAAATACATTAAAGAATTACTGAAGCTGCAGACTGAATCCCTCTAATCATCAATGATCTTCTGCAAATTATGTAAAATTTATTTAGTGCTCTATTTACTTCTTGTAGACAATTTTGTTAAAAAAGTGTTCTTCCGTTAAGGAAATATATGGTATAGTGATTAAAGATATATCCCATGTGTGATTGTTAGGTGTCCAACTTTTGTAACCCACACTGAAATGTGGTGCTTGATCAGAAATAGATGGGGATACAGAATGTACATTTAATGCTATTTTCAGGTGTTGCACCTTAAAAAATAATTAAATGTTAGTTTTTTTCATAAGTTTTCATGCTGGCCATAATTCTAAAAAAAATAAAAAGCTTAGTTACGCTTTAAAGAAAATTGTAAAATCCCTTAAAGGGCCTGTCTCCTCACAAAAATGGGTAAGAGTTATCTTCCAGGCAGCGTCCTCCCCAGAGCCTGGAAGAGGTAATTTACATAAAGTGATAAAAAGATGATTTAACAGCAACAAGGCATCTGATATGAGGCAGACAGGTATCACTCTCCTCAGCAGTCTATAACCTGTATGCCCATATTAATAGATTAGATAGGTCACATGTGGTGACAGATTCCCTTTAATGTAATTGTTTTCTGCTTATTGCCAAGATTACCAGCCACTTCTGCAGACTATCAGATGTGGATGGTCTCCTGGGCAAAGAGGGCAAATGTTAAAAGATGACAAGTAGAGATGAGCGAATGTTTCAATGTTCGGTTTGGATTACAATCGTCAAATTTGCAATATTCGCCAATTAATTTGTTGAATATTCATCAAACATTATCGAACTCCATTGGATTCAATGGAGGGCAAAAATAAACGCATACACAACACTTTCAAACAGGCCCAAAAGCTGCCAAAACACATCAAATTAGGGGTAGACACCAGGAAAGTGCCATCAATTGACCCAGAGTACAAGTACTATAATTATTATTATTATTACAGCGATATTTATTCTGTGGCGCTTTACATGTGTAAAGGGGTCACCAACTGGTACAAGAGGAGAGAGGACCCTGCCTGTGAGGACGCACAAACAATCTACAAGGGATGGGTGAGGATACAGTAGGTCAGGGTACAGCTGGTATTGCAACGTTATGCTGGAGCGAGGGTTGCTGCAGATTGTACGCTAGTTAGCAGAAGTGGATTTTCAGCTTCCTTTTCAAGATTTCCACGGTAGGCAACAGTCTGATGTGTTGGGTTCAGGGATGCACGGGACAAATCTGCCTAAATGAAGGTAAGCTTCCAGGAGCTCACAAATGAGCAGATTAACCCCTGCACTGCTAAATGAAACGTGCTCTGATTAATATGAAGGCGAAAGGCTTCTAATGACTGCAGGAGTGGGAGGAATCAGACGCTGCAGTATTCTGGCTCCTCTCTGCCATAGTAAACATGTGACACCTTACAAGCTTCAACACAATGTTCACAAGGTAGACAGCAGCAGTGGTCGGTCTCCTAGACAATGAGCTAACTATAATGAGTTATCACTTATGATGATAGAGGTCACCATCTCCTTAGCTTGCTGCTGGTACTTTTCTGTGGGAATGAGCTTGTATCCAACCAGCCTGGAATATTTCCAGTGAATTATGGCACGCTATGGAATTGGCACTGCACCCAGTACCAGAAGCAAAGCCATCCACAATTTACTTCTCAGGAATTTTATTTGATAGACTGAGTGGCTGCCCAAACATTAGTTTCTCACAAAGGAGCTGAAGACACTGAGTGGCAGTAGGTGCAAGTTTCTCCAGCATGTTAGATATCAGAGCCGAGAGAACAGAGAGGGCAGCATAGTGGCTCAGTGGTTAGCACTGCAGCCTTGCAGTGCTGGGGTCCTGGGTTCAAATCCCAGCAAGGACAACATCTGCAAGTAGTTTGTATGTTCTCCCCCTGTTTGCAGTGGTTTCCCCTGTGTTTTCCAATATTCTACTCAGTAAAAAAGCAGCCATACAGTGTCTGGGAACCGTCATACAGCCTTTTCTTAGCCAGGACTGCTTCTCGGCAGGGTTGGACAGGTCCACCAGAGAACCCTGGCTTCTCCTTCAGGAGAGTTCATAGCGCAAACCTTGCAGCTGCTATGGGGTTCTTGAGCAGGGGAGAAAGGTGGGTCCTCAGAATCATATCCTCTGGTGGGCCCATTGTTCTACAGTCTGACACTGCTTCTCGGTGACAGTTGTATTTGACCTCAGCCATATTCTTTAGTTTGGTGAAAGGACTGGCATAGAGGGAAACCGTATCTACTTCGGCTGTCATTTCTCCCAGGAAGTCCTCTAATGCAATTTATTCCATAAGCAATAGCAGCCCGTCCAACATCATCTCACACTTCTTGGTGGTGCTTAGTCACACACAAAGATCTTTCTATATTCCTTGAATTTCAGGACTACAGAGTTGGGAAATGGCCTGATCTGCAATACATTTTGAGAAATAACAGGCATAAGCAAAGCCACGGTTTAGGCTACTGAAGGTCATCATTAAGCAAAACTCATTTAGCTTTACCACAGACTGAAAAAGGGGTATCAAGACTTCCAAGACAGCCAAGACTTCTCTGTCCTCACCAAGAGGATGATTGTCCATGTTCTCCTCCTTCTCCTCATTATCACTCAGTCCGCATTGAGATGAGGCTGGGCTGTGTACCATCACCCTGTATAGTTCCTTGCTCCACCTGCAAAACCCCCTCTTTAATTGTGAGTAGCGAGCATTTCAGTAGACAGAGAAGCGGGACGGTGATACTAATTATGGCGTCATCACTGCTTACAATCTTGGTGGAGTCCTCAAAATTTTGGAGGACGGCGCAGATGTCAGACATTCATGCCCACTCATCATCTCTTAAGTGCAGAGGCTGACCTGAATTCTAATGGGCGTGTTGACAATGGTATTCAACAACTGCCCTCTGCTGCTCACATATCCTTCCCAACATTTGCAACGTTGATATCCAACGTATGGTCACATTGTACAGCAGTTAGTGTACACCAGCTGCAAGCACTGCTTAAGCACTGCCAGAGTGGTGGAAGCTGTAGCTGACTTTCTGAAATTGGCACACACGAGGCGTACTTTCATAAACATCTTTGGCAGATCTGGGTACATTTTGAGGAACCGCTGAACCACTTAGTTGAGCACATTTAGTGCTTGCTCATCACTAATGGGTACCCCTGTATAGAGAACAATATCAGCACCAAAGAATTAAAAGATGAAATGTAGCCTCCTTTATATACCACGGTAGTAAGGTAGTAAGAAAACCAATTTTTATTATATCATGTGTACCCCTGTGACATCAATATCTGCACCAAATAATTAATTTCACTAGAGTAGAACTAGTATAATGGGGACCGACAACTCTTCCACTACTGCCAACCCATCAGATGAAGACCCAATCACAAGTGTTCAAATTTCAAAAAATTAGGGCCTGATACCACCATTTCCGTGGCCAACAGATTGGAGATGGTGGAATTCAATCTCTTAGCTTTGTCATGTGTAGGAGGAAGCAAAATTTTTCATGACCGCAGCTACGGAACTGAGGGCTGGCTGCAGTGCTGAGAGAGGGCAGAGTACGCTGAACCGGACAAACAGCTGGACCGTGAGTGAGATGCAGACAGAGATGTTACGGTGGATTGAGAAACATGTGGTGTGCTCGATGCCATGGTTGTGGCTAAGTATGCAGTGCTTGTCGCAGTTGCATCACTCCGTGTCTGCCCCTTAGGACGCAATTTAACCTCTGCATCTTCCTCCTCCTCCACCCCCTCAGATGAGCAACTCAGCTGCGTGCCTTTGGGTTCATACAAAGTGGGATCTACAACCTCATCATCATCCAATATGTTATCCCATTCCTCACCCTGAGAGTCACTCTCCTCCTCTTCTTGCCCTGACAGCATAGTACAGTCGAGGGTCAGGAAGCTGCTCGAACCCAACCTTTTCTTTTTTCCCTTGTATGGAGAACAGTATTTGCCCCATAGAATTTTAAGCTGAGATGTAGCCTGATTTATATACCACGGTAGTAAGAAAACAAATTTTAAGTTTATCATATCTGTGTACCCCTGTGTGGAGAACAATATCTGCCACAAATAATTTTAAGCTGAGATGTCGCCTGATTTATTTACCAATTTTCAGTTTATCATGTCTGTGTACCCCTGTGTGGAGAACAATATCTGCCCCAAAGAAGTTTAAGCTGAGATGTTGCCTGCTTTATATACCAATTTTGAGTTTATCATGTCTGTGTACTCCTTTGTGGAGAACAGTATCTGCACTAAAGAATTAAAAGATGAAATATAGCCTGCTTTATATACCATGGTAGAAAAAAACAATTTCTATTTTATCATGTGTACCCCTGTGAGAACAATATCTGCACCAAAAGAATTATTTCAGTAGAGTATAACTATTGTAACGGAGACCAAAACCTCTTCCACTACAGCCAACCCAGGAGATGGAGACCTAACCAGGAGTGTTCACATTTCCCTAAATTAGGGCCTAACACCACCGAAGTGGCATCAATTTCACTAGAGTAGAAGTAGTGTAATGGAGACCAAAACCTCCACCACAGCCAACACAGCAGATGGAGACCTAATCAGGATTCTTCACATTTCCAAAAATTAGAGGCAGACATCAGCGAAGTGGCATTAATTTCACTACAGTAGAAATAGTAGATGGAAGCACAATCATATTTCCAAAAATTAATGTTAACATCTGCAGCAGCAACTGCAGGCGCAGAAGCCACACTAAAGATATCACAGATTGAAATTCCGCGAGATCAATGCAGCACACTAAAAACTACAACAATGCCTAGTCTGTACAGTCTGCGATTGGGGTGCAAAATTCCTTGGAGATCCATGACTTGTTCATCTTGATGAAAGTTAGGTGGTCTACACCTCTCTTAAGGTTGCATAAAAGCTTGTTTCGATAATCCAGCATTAGCGGGTCCCTTTCCAGGGCGGGAAGCATCTGGCAAAATTTACTCTAATAACGTGGATCTAACAGAGTGGCAACTCAATAGTCATCATTATTTCAAATCATAACTATACGGGGATCATGTTGCAGATAGTACATCAAGAAGGCACTGATATGCTGTGCTCTTCTGAGAGGTCCAAAGCCATGCTGTATTGATGGCTGCGTAACACTGATGCTTGTTTCCTCCATGCTCTCCAGCCATTCACAATCAAAAGAGAGGGGATGATTATCCTCTTCATCTTATGACTGTTGCTCGCCCATCACCTCTTCCTCCTCCATTTGTTCCTCGGCTCTTGCACCTTCACTAACAGTTTGTCTGGTATCTACAACCTCGCTGGATCGCGGTAATCCACCCTCACTTGGCATCTGCCTTTGTGACAACAGTCTGGAACTTTGAGACATTCTTAACCCTTCCGCATCCTCCTGTTCTTCTTGAACATGATCCCCTCCTCCAGCCTATTCAAAGTCTTCTCCAACATGTAGATAACCTGAATAGCGATGCTGATGACGGCATTGTCTGCGCTAACCATTTTAGTAGCCATTTCAAAACTGTGCAGAAGGGTGCAGAGGTCCTTAATCTGTGCCCACTCCGTAAACATGATATGCCCCACGTCCATACTGTGTTGACCCAGGTTATACGACATGACATACTTCATCAGGGCTCATTGCTGCTACCACAGTCGCTGCAACATGTACAGATGGAAGTTCACCGTGTCGGCACATTGCATATCCACCTGTTTAATGGTGTGGACAAAGACCTCTGTATCGATGCAAGTTGATGAGCTGAGGGGTGTGAACGGTGGAAGTGAGCACACAGCTTCTTTGCTTTCTGAAGCAGCTCATCCAGGCCGGGTTAGTGGCGGAGAAATCACTGTACCACCAGGTTGAGGGCGTGAGCCATGCAAGTCACATGTGTGAGCTCGCCTCAGCATAGGGCCGCCACCAGGTTTGCACCATTATTGCACATGGCCTTCCCTGGCTCCAAGTTCAGCAGAGACAGCCATTGCTTAAACTGAGCCTGGATAGGTGTATACAACTCTTCAGCTGTATGAAAGCGATCTCCAAGAAATATTAATTTTAACACTGCCTGATTGCGGTGAGCCCTGGCTGCACAGGATGGAGGTGCTGTAGATTTGTTCTGCACTGTTGGAATGCGTGTCGCATTAAGTCATAGGTTGAGTGTGCAGGTGGAGGCCCTAGAGGAGGTGGAGGAGGCAGAAGCAGTGGAGGAAATGTGAAATACAGAGGTTTGTTCTGCAAACCTTGGAGATTCCAAGATTTGTAGAGCAGCCCTTTCCTGCCTGCCCCAACAGCCACTGCAGTCACCCAGTGCCCAGTCAGTGAGATGTAACGCCCTTGGCCATGCTTACTCATCCAGGTGTCTGTGGTGAAATGCACCCTGGCAGACATAGATTTAGTCAAGGAATGTGTGATGTTGGCTGGGTAAATCTGATGCTTGTTTCCTCCTTCCCTTCCCGCCAAACACGAACAGGGAGGGGTTGATTTTCCTCTTCATGTTCTGACTGTTGCTCGCCCATCACCTCTTCCTCTTTCATTTGTTCCTCGCCTTCACTAACACCTTCATTAACAGTTTTTCTGGTATCTCCAACCCCCCCTCGATTGCAGTGAACCACCCTCCCTTGGCACCCTGAGATGTTCCCTAGTGTATGACGTTAGTTACAGAAGAAAGTATTTTTTTAGTGTGGATGAGGCATGTATAACGTTGGAGATATGCTACGAAAAATTTCAAACTGAGATGTCCCCTACTGTATCACATTAGTAACAGAAGAAATTTTTTTTTATTGTGGATGAGGCCTGTATAACATACGAGATATTCTCCAAACTAATTCAAACTGAGATATCCTGTGCTGTATAACGTTAGGAATCGAAAAAGTATTTTTTGACTGTATATGAGGCCTATACAACATAGAATATATGCTCCAAGATATTTCAAACTCAGATCTAGCCAGCTGTATCACGTTAGTCACAGTAAAAAATAGATTTTTTTTACTCTGCATGAGCTCTGCATACAGCAGAATTTCACCCCAACCAAAATAGTATGTGGCTTTTAGCAAAGTGTATCACGTTTGCGACACAAAAAAATCTTTTGTGGACTCTGCCTAGCAAGACAAAAAATATTTTTTTTTACTCTGAAAACAGTTGAGGTTCACCGCCACTAAAATAGTAGGTGGCTTTTAGCAGAGTGTATCATGTTTGCGATACAAAAAAGTATTTTGTGGATTTTGCCTGCCAACAGAAAAAGTATATTTGTTTTACTGTGTATACAGATGAAGTTCAGCCACCAAAAAAATGACAAAGTGGGCTAAGGCTTTGTGCCCACGATGCGGAAATGCTCCGGATTTTTTCCTGAGCGTTTCTGCATCTCCCTGGCAGAAAAAATGCATGCGGATTGTACATGACATGCGTTTTACCTGCCAAGGACAAGCGGAAGTGAAGCGTTCTTCACATGCATTTCCGCATGCGGGTTGTCAAGCGCTTTCCAAGCGATTTTAGCATCACTTGGAAAGTGCTTGACAACTTAGTCACACTATATAAATCCATGCAAACGGAATGGATTTATATAGTGTGACCGAAAGAATGTTAAAAAATGAAAAATAAATATCATACTTACCTTCTGATGGCCTCCGGTGTCTTTATCCCATGCGTCTTGGCTTGCCGGCAGCTCGCGGTACACTAAAGGACCTGCCGACGTCAGCGGTCGCGTGACCCGTCACATGACTAAATAACGTCATGGCAGGTTCTTGAGTCCACCGCGATCAGCCGGCAAGCCAAGACAAAGACACTGGGGGCCATCAGAAGGTAAGTATAATATTTATTTTTTATTTTATTCTTTTTTTACAGGTACTATGGTACCCGGGTCTGGAGGAGAGTCTCCTCTTCTCCAAACCCGGGTACCATCCGCACATTGAAACGCATGAATTCCGCATGTACAGATGCAGTGATGTGGATTCCATGCGTTCCAATGCAAGTCAATGGCGGCAAAAACGCAGCGCTTCCGCAAAATAATTGGTAGTGCTGCGTATTTTTCCGCAATGATAATCCGCAGCAGAAATTTTCGCAGCATGTGCACAGCACAAGCGGATTATCATTGGGGAACATGGCAGACCTTCTACCAAGCGTTTTTTAAGCATTTCTGCAGCATTTTTGCCGCTGCGGAAACGCTTAAAAAACGCATCGTGGGCACACAGCCTAACACAGCTTCTACTATCACATTAGCAAATGAAAAAAAAGTTTTTTGTGCTCTGCATTCAGAAGCTCTGCACTGACAAGCTCTGCAGATATCTGAATTTCAACCCCACAAAATCAGAAAGTGGCCTACAAATGCCTACAAAGGCTTGCTTGCTTTATCACATTAGCAAGTTCAAAAATAGATTGAATGTATACTGCATGGAGTACAATACAACCGGTGCACAAAACTATTCTATGCCATGGGCCCTGCTCTTTCTGTCAGAATCTCAGTAATTGCACAAGAAAAAAAAAAGTGCTGCAAGGTCAATTAAACAGGAACACAGCACATGACTTATCTACACTATCTGACTTCCACACAAGCGCCCATCTATCTAGCTAATATCTCTCAGTACACAGGTGCACACTCAGCAGCATCTGTCTCCAGCAGTGTGACATGCATAAAATGGCTTTGAGGGAACATGGCCACTTTTTACATAGAGAGATATGTGATTTCTGCAGAAGCCCTTGTGTATGGACAGTGTAGATGCTTCCTGTGCTCTGATTGGCCAGCTGCGCTTTCCTGAGTTGAAGTTACCGTCTACAGGACGAAAAAAATAAATAAAAAATTACAAGCGCACTGCTGATCTGACCTGTTCTGAGCTATCACCAGCCCCTCCACTCATCTACCACGACCCCCCGCTCATCATACACAAGCACTATGTGTTACGATCTGCAACATATACTAAGGAAAGATAGGGGAAAGCTGTCCCTACAGTAAGACTAAGCTGAATCCCTACGAAGTAGCGGGCTGCCTGTTCCTAGTGAACAGACCCGCCTTAGTCCTTGGCTAGTCTGAACGAAGACCTATAGAATTAAGGGAGGGGTCCCTAAAAGAACTAAGGACTGGGACAAAAATGGGACACCTCCTAAACAGAGAAGTTGTTGCGGAACACAAAAATACAAACTGTCAAAAATGTACAAGAGGTCCCAGAGGACCAAGCGTACTAGACAGAGGAAGGCACCAAAGCACCTGGCTAGAGAAACAGTCAAACACTGAAGTCCAGCACAGCCACAAGAGCGGAGCAGGAATATAAAGGCAGAAGGTTACGTGACCGAAAAACACTAGATAGAAAAAACAAACAGGAGGGTTCTAACACTATGCTAGCAAAACTATTTAAAACGCTGTAGTCGCCCCGCAATCACGTTCCCGCATTTATTCGCCGAACGTTGCCAATTTTTCCCGAATTAAAGAAATTTTGCTCGCATTTCTGATCACTAATTCGAATGTGCCATATCCGTGTCAAATTTAGGCTGTAAGTTCGGATTTCGAACAAATTCGCTCATCACTTCTCCGGTTCTCTGGTGGGCCCGTCAAACCCTGCCGAGAAGCATCCTTGGCTAAGAAAAGTCTGTGTGAAGGTTCCTCAACACTTTACGGCTGCTTTTTTACTGAGGGGGAAACCCACGCAAACACTGGGAGAACATACAAAATCCTTGCAGATGTTGTCCTTGCTGGGATTTGAATCCAGGATCCCAGCGCTGCAAGGCTTCAGTGCTAACCACTGAGCCACTGTGCTGCCTTCTCCCTCTGATCTCTAACATGCTGGAGAAACTTGCACCTACTGCCACTCTGTATCTTCAGCTCCTTTGTGAAAAACTAATGTATTTGGGCAGCCACTCAGTCTACCAAATAAACTTCCTGAGAAGGAAATTTTGGATGGCTTCACTGCTGGTACTGGGGGCACTGCTAATACCATGGCGTCGTGCCATACTTCACTGCACTGGTAATATTCCAGGTTGGTAGAAGCCAAGCAGATTCCCACAGAAAAGTACCCGCAGTAATGTTCTGGGACCCGTGCTTGTGGAAGGCGGTGACGACACCGGGAGAAATAGTGGCGGCTGGGGACCGAGTATGGAGACCCGGCCTCAGCCGCCATGAGGTTGTGAAAAGCTTCTGCCTCCAGGAGCCTAAAAGGCAACATTTCATGTTCAAGCAGCTGTCCAGAAATGTGTCAGTTTAGTTTTGCGGCCTGTGGATGGGTGGGTGGCTGGCTGCATACTCGTGCTTGCATTCCAAGTAACCAGAAAACTAAGGATATGGATGGCCTCATCATCATCACAACCTGCAAGGTTTGCATTATGAACTCTCATGATAGAGAAGCCAGGCCCCACCGTAGGATTCTCCGGTTCACTGGTGGGCCCATCCAACCCTGCCGAGAAGCAGCCCTGGTTAAGAAAAGTCTTTGTGAAGGTTCCTGGGCACTCTATGGCTGATTTTTACTGTGAACTGGCTCCAGCAATCCATAAGATTGCAATCTATAAGATCCTTTCACTGGTTTACTGAACATACAAAGCCATCCATAACCCTTCTTCTCCGTACATCTCTGAATTAATCTCCCCAATATATTCCCTTAGGTAATCTCTGATCCTCCCAACACCTCCTTCTCTCCACACTTATTTGTTCCTCACCCAATCGCCTCTAATACTTCTACCAAATATCCCCAATCCTCTGGAATTCTGTGCCTCAACATGTCCAATTAGCCACCACATTCGGATCCTTCAGACACAACCTGAAAACCCATCTCTTCAAGGCAGCCTACAGCCTGCCATTGCCTCGCTGCCACCTCAGCACCAACGGAGCTAACTCAACTCCACAACCTACTGTCTCCCTCCCCACCATCCTGTAGAATGTAAGCACGCAAGTGCAGGGTCTATAAGACTTAAGATGCAATATGGCACCTTAAAAAAGCCCAGTTATGTTCTCCCTCTGATATTTAACAATAACAAACAGGTCATGCTGGAGAAACTTGTACCTACTGCCACTAAGTGTCTTCGGTTCCTTTGTGAGAAACTAATGTTTGCTTAGCCTATCTACCAAATAAAATTCCTGAGGTACAGAAATTGTGGATGGCTTTGCTTCTGATACTGGGTGTTAATACCAAACTGTGACGTGCCATTCACTGGATATATCTGGCTGGATGGAGACAAGGTCATTTCCACAGAAAAGTACCAGCAAGGTAAGGAGATGGTGGCCTCTATCATCATGAAGGAGTTAACTCATTGTCTAGTAGTCTGTTTTTTATACTAAAGATCCTGCTCATTTTTATAGTTTTAAGTGAGCACGCAAAGACCGTGGTTTCTTCAGCAGTGCAACCAGGCCGGGATAGTGGCAGAGAAATTGCTGTACCATCAGGTTGGAGATGCGAGCCATGCAAGGCATGAGTGTGAGGTTGCCCGGCGTAGGGCCACCACCGGGTTTGCACCATTATCGCACTCGGCCCTGCTTTGCTCCAGGTTCAGGAGAAACAGCCATTGCTTAAACTTGGCCTGGAGAGCTGTACACAGCTCTTCAGCTGTATGACTGTGATCTGCAAGGCATATTATTTTTAACACTGCCTGATTGCAGTGATACCTGGCTGCGCAGTGCGGAGGTGGGGGGATTCTCTCTGCACTATTGGAACATGGGTCTCATTAAGGCAGAGGTTAAGGACGCAGGTGGAGGGCCTAGAGGAGGTGGAGGATGCAGAAGCACTGAAGGTAGTGTTATATACAGAGGTTTGTCCTGCAAGCCTTGGGGATTCTAACATTTGCTGTCTAGTGATACTTTGGTGTCTAGTGGTTTAGTTCTCCATCCCCTGGTGTGTAGTTGTTTAGTTCTCCAACCCTAGCTGTTTAGTAGGTTTGGTTTCCATTGTCTTATTAGTTTAGTTTTTCAACCCCTGTTGTATATTAGTTTAGTTCTCCATGTTCTGGTGTGTATTTATTTCTTTCTCCAACCCATTCATGCCCACCCCCCCCTGGGGTTAAGGTCTGGTCGTGAGGGTTTGGATTCTTATCAGACCCTACTTCGGATCAACTGAAAAAAATTTTGAGCATCGCTACACATGCTTTCCCTCTCTTGAGTCTGTGAAGCTTTGGATCAGACCTCTGATGCCCCAGAATAGAATATGTGAACAGCTCAGCAGACTCGCCCATCTGTGCTTCCCCACGGTCAGCTGGCTGGTTGGAGAGTTGTGAAATGGGTGAAAACAAGGGTAATTGGGGTGCCACCTCTGAAGACTGTACTGTGTGTGATGTTAAGGTGGAGGAAGAGGAGCAGAGGCCACTTGATGCAGCGCTTGTCATCTACTGGAGCACATGTTCTTCCTGCCCCCCATCTAAAAGGCGTACCGCTGTGCGATGGCCAAAGAAAGGGAGTGGAGTCCAGTAACAGAAGTTTTCAAAATGCTGCGCAATTGCTCACTGCAGCATAACAAACCTACTTCTCATCTCTCACATCATACGTGTCTCACAACCCTAAGCAGCTATTCTGTACTTTCAAGTGCCTCCTCTGTCCACCAGCTCCCCCTCCCTCTCCTCTCATCATAGCTGAAGACTTAGCCTCATTCTTCAATCAGATGATTGACAACATAGGTCAAAGCTTTTGCTTAAAGTCCCAACAGCCCCTTCTCATAACGACTCAACTCTCCTCCTCCAAAACCAGCTTCTTTGTCATCACAGAAGATCATCTTTACTCTCCAAATCACATCTCACCACCTGTGAACTTGACCCAGTACCATCCCACCTCATTCCAAACCGTACCACAGTCTTCATCCCAAGCCTAACCCTCCTCTTCAATGTGTCACTAACAACTGGCATCTTCCCTTCATGATTCAAATGTACCTCGATCACACCCATCCTCCAAAAGCCCTCCCTTGACCCATCCTATGTTTAGCTATCGCCCCATCTCACTTCTCCCTTATGCCTCCAAACTACTGGATCAACATGTCTATTTTGAACTGTCCTCCCTCCTCTCCTCCTGCTTCCTCTTTGCTTACAATCTGGCTTCCGGACCTCACTATTCCACTGAATCTGCCCTGACTAAAGTCAGCAACAACCTACTAACTGCCAAATTCAAGCAAGACAGGTCCTCCTCCTCCTAGACCTGTCATCTGCCTTCGACACCGTAGACCATACCCTCTAACTACAGACTCTCATCTCTCGGCATCACAGACATGGCCCTGTCTTGGATCTTTTCATACCTGACAGGACAGTCAGTGTCTTCCACTCACACACCACCTACTCATCTCACCCCCTATATGTCGGTGTCCCCCAAGGTTCAGTTCTAGGACCCAGGCTCTTCTTTATGTACACCTTCGGCCTGGGACAGCTCATAGTCTCACGGCTTTCAGTATCACCTCTATGCTGATGACACACAGATCTACCTCTCTGGACATGATATCACCTCCTTACTAACCAGAATCCCACAATGTGTGTCCTGTATTTCATCTTCTTCTCTGCTAGATTTGTAAAAATTAACATGGATAAAACACAATGCATCATCTTTCCACCATCTCATTCACCCCCCCCCCAAATGACCTATCCATCAAAGTTACTAGCTGCCCACTCTCCCCAGTCCCGCAAGCTTGACTCTGATCTGTCCTTCAAATGTCAGATCCAAGCCCTTTCCACTTGCTGCTGATTCCAACTCCATAGTATCTCGGGGATCCGCACATTCCTCAACCATGAATGTAGAAAAACACCAGTGCACACCCTCATCATCTCCCGCCTCGACTACTAAAAGCTCCTTTACTGTGGCCTCCCTTCTACCACTCTCACACCCCTCCAATCTATCCTAAACTGTGCTGGCTGATTAATCCACCTGTCACCCCGCTATTCCCAGGCTTCTCCCCTCTGTCAATCCCTGCGCAGGCTCCCTGTTGCCCAGAGACTCCAGTTGACAAGCCTAACTTTGGCATACCAAAGCATACCATACCTCCATACATGTGTGACCTAGTCTCCCTGTACTAGTTACCTGCACTCAACCTCTCATTCTTCCAAGATCTCCTTCTCTTTTATCTCTTCTTATCACAATCGCATACAAGATTTGTCCCGTGCATCTCACCTACTGTGTAACGCTGTACCCCAACACATCAGACTGAGATGGGTCGTTATCTCCGGGACATATGGTACCGGGAGCAATGAAAGGGGAGGCCGATAGTCAGATGGGGACCAGCAGGCAGATGCCAGAGCGGCACAGTGAGAGTAGATAGATGTCAGTAGGGGGACCAGGGAGCGATTTGTGACAGGATCAGAGTACTGTCCACTGCCCTTCGCCCAGTATAGTCAATGACAATTTAGTCCCTTTTCTCTGGCAAATCATCTTGGACTGCCGGCCCCTGAATTCCAGTACTTTCTTATAGTTTATTCTTTTGTGTGAACTTCTGTTTATTCTACTGCTAAGCATTGTGAATATTGTTACTGTATTATCCATACTTCATAATCAGCATAATTTATGTTAGCTTGTTAAATAAAAGAAATAGATTGTTGTTTTGACCTTTTCTCCGCTGTTGCATCCTGTTCACCTGTTTACACACACACACAGCCAGAACCCCCATTTTCATTTTGTGTGCCGGTGCATGGAAGACAAGTATCTTGCCCATGGCTACTGCCCTGCACCACGCTATGCATCAACAGATCAGCAGACTGTTTCCACTGAAAGATTATCATGGATGAGCATTCACAATAATCTTTCAGTGTTAATGGGCCTTCAGATATGTATTTACAGTCAGTCTTGGAATCTCAGAAAAATCTCACTGTCCAAGTATGGACCTCATTGCATCAACTGTCCATGGGTCTTTTGACCTGAACTTAAAAGCTCATAGGCATTTTTAAAGTTGTTGAGTTCGGATCAGGAGACCCGCAGCCGGTCTGTGCATCACAGTCATTCTCCTACCGCAATATACCAGATGATACACTGCCAAGAAACATAAATCTGTTGTGAAGCACAAAAAATTATTTCACCTGACAACTGAGCGTTTTGTTCTATAGTAGGATGAATGTGCAGTGTAAATGGGCCCTAATGGCCCATTTAGAAATTCCAACTGCAGCTGTGAAATGAGCACTGATCAGCTAAATGAAAGCCAGGCAATAGCTGTTTAAGGGCCAATTAGACATGCTAACTGCACTTCCATGAGCCCAGAACGATCTTTAAAACTATTCACATAGAACATAATTATAACGTAGGATGATGCGCTGCCGAGAACAATGATTTTAAGCAAATTTAAAAATCTTCTGACCTAAAAAATGAGCGTTTTGCTCCTTCAACAGGTGATTATCAGCCTATTCACATAGGCCAATAATTGGAAGGCTCGTTGCTGATTATCGGCCAGTGTAATTGGGTTCTTAATTATTTCATTTAGAGATGGCTGTGCTAATAATGAAACAGAGTGTAATATACTGGCATATTGTAAATTTTCCAGTACATAATTAGTTAAAAACAAAGATCAGTAATATTACTTTCTTAAAGTGATTGCAATAATTTGTAATACAAATTACACTAACAAGTTGGACATAAAATTAGTCCTTGAGGAGTAATTATGTGTCACCCCAGGCCTGGATGCCACAAACTTGTAAGGCTGTGTCTGAGAGCAGGAGGGAGGTTCTCTGGTCATGGACCATTTGCATGCAGCACCTCCTGTCCCAGGCCAGTAGGGGGAGCAGGCTGCCCCTATAAAAACTGGTATGGAGGGCAGGGTTAGAGAGACCAGGACCCGATTCTGAAGCATCCAGAAGGGTTCCCAGAAGCAGAGGGACAGGTCAGCCGCAGCTGAGGAGTCCAGGAGGCATAGGAGGAAAACCAAGCCAGGGACAGAGACGAGGAGAGCCGGTCCTGGCAGAGAGGAAACTGCATACCGGACACTGGGGTCCGAGGCTGTCAGGATTGCAAGTCCTGCAGCAGATCATCTACCTGCGAGGGATTTTAGGTCCCTTGGCCAAGAAGCCTGGAGGTTCCGCCACACAGAGGGACCGGTACAGCACGGAGAAGCTACAGGTACCTAAGGCCCGAGTCGCAAGCCATACAGGCGTAGTACACGGCAAGCTCAGGGACGTGGGCTATCATACCACTAAAGGGGGAGATAGTCAGCAAGGGCAGAAAGAGAACGGTAGGCCTACCCACTCACCCTGACCAGCGGAGCTCACCCAAATGCCCTCAGACACCCAGATCCATTCCTACCCTGTACTCCTGTTGGGTCTATGATAAGATCAGTAAAAGACCCTGGACTGCATTATTGGACTCTGTGTGGTTACTGCTGCGCCTGAACCATCACCCCCAGCATCCTATCACACTGCCCTGAGGCTACACTCCTCCCGTGGGGAGTTGTACTATTCCCTGCTGCATCCCCAACACCAGCCTCAGCGGTCTGCCTTGCAGCGGCGGTCCTCCCCGACCGCAATCCACGGGTGGCGTAGTCGAACATTACCTAAAACACATCATAGACTACCACTGGTCTGACCACCCTGAGCCATGGGACCGGGTCACCACTACTACTCCCAGCATTGCCCTGAAGTCCGGTCTCGAGTGCCCCACGGCCCGGGGGGCGAGTCAATTACACCTGTCTATATTTGAGCCATTTGGTCGTTTGTTCATATTTTGCCAAATAGTAGGCATTATGTCTCTTTACCTTTTTTGTTTCTTTCTTTTTTTAAAATGAAAGTATATATAGTATTTTGCGGACTATAAGACTCACCGACCATAAAACTTTCCCCAAATTTTGCAGAGGAAAATAAGAAAACATTTTTTTTAAATAAAATGCTGGTACATCTTATAGTCCAATTTTACGGTAGCTTACCCATCAAGGGGGGCAGTCGCGGTGAAGCGGGGTCACAGGAGGCAGGCTTGCTGCTGCCGGAGGCCAACGGCGGCAGGAGTGGGGCAATGCTCCCGAGATCTCAATTTGCGCATGCACTGACTCTGGTGGCCATTTTCCCAAAGCCCACCACAGGGAAATCAATGGGAAGGGGACTCTGCTCACTGCTGACATTTTATGAAAGCTCAGGGCTCACAGCTTTGCCTCGCCGGGAAACCCCCTCCTCCCAGCCCGGGTCCTGCAGCATCACCCCACTCCTGCCGCCACCAGCCTCCTGTAGCAGTGACTCTGCCTCCTGTGTCCCAGCTCCACTGCAGTCGGTAAGCTACATTTGGATTATAAGATAATGGCTAAGCAAATGCAATTTACCCAAAATGGTTTAAATGGTAATGAATATGGTGCACTTTTAAAAGCTATATTTTCTGAAGCACTAACATTTGTTTTGTCTGTGGCAGGTACTGTGCCATCTGGTTTAATGGAAATTGACATACATGTACACACTAAAGACTCCATTAGTATTCCTACTCCTAATAAGTAAAAAGCAGACGATATGTTTCAGTGACTTTCAACATTCAGTCATATGAATCTATCAACACACTATATTGTTCAAAAACCATTTACAGTTAGGCTTCTTGCCACTATGCGTTTTTCAAGCGTTTTTGCAGCGGAATTTCCGCAGCGAAAACGCTTAAAAAATGCTTGGTAATACGTGCCCCATGGTCCCCAATGATAATCCGCATGTGTTGTGCACATGCTGCGAAAATTTACGCTGCGGATTTTCATAGCGCAAAAATCCGCAGCATGTCCTTTCTGTGGAAACGTGGCATAATTGCCGCCATTGACTTGCATTGAATCGTATAATATCCGCATGACTACATGTACACATGCGGATATTAAGCGATTCAATGCGTGGATGGTACCCGGGTCTGGAGAAGAGGAGACTCTCCTCCAGGCCCGGGTACCATAGTACCTGTAGTTAAAAAAGAATTAAAATAAAAAAAAAAACATTAAACTCACCTTCTGATGGCCCCTGGTCTCTTGTACAGTGCGTAGGGTGTCTTTGACGGTTTGCGGTGGTGTAAAAGGACCTTCCATGATGTAATTTAGTCATGTGACAGGTTACGTGACCGCCGACGTCCTTTTACACCACTGCGAGCCGCCCAAGACACCGGACGCACCGGAGAAGGAGACCAGGGGCCATCGGAAGGAGAGTATAATGTTTTTTTTGTTTTTTTTTACCATTTTTTTCTTTTTTTAACTATTAACTTGGTCACACTATATAATTCCATGCCGGTTCCATGGATTTATATAATTTGACCAAGTTATCAAGCACTTTTCCAAGTGATGCTAAAATTGCTTGGAAAAGCGCTTGATAACCCACATGCAGAAATGCATGTGAAAAACGCTTCACTTACGCTTCTACCTGGCAAGAAAACGTATGTAAAATCCTGCATCTTATCTCCCATAAGAACAAAAGGATGGAGTGTGTTGATATCCAACATGCTTGACCATTTTTTCCCTGACATCTGTGTTTGGGGGAAAGTCTAGTCCCCACTATTTACACTAGATAGTTGGATAATGTCTGTCATATCTGCATGCCTTATTTGTAGGAAGAGGTGACTAAAGCCCCCGTCACACTAAGCGAGATCACTAGCGAAATCGCTGCTGAGTCACGAGTTTTGTGACGCAACAGCGACCTCAGTAGCGATCTCGCTACGTTTGACACTTAGCAGCGACTAGGCCCCTGCTGTGAGATCGCTGGTCGTGTCAGAATGGCCTGGACATTTCTTTGATCGTTGAGGCCCCGCTGGGTAGCATGCATCGCTGTGTTTGACACCTTACCAACGACCTTGTTGACGACTCAGACACAGAAACACATAGGCGTGCATCGTTATACAGATTGTTACGGGTCACTGCATAGCTGCTGCGTCATTGGGAAGATCTGACTGTTTGACATCTCACCAGCGACCACATAGCAACGCAGCAACGATTCGAGACAGGTCGTATCATTGTCGGGATCGCTGTAGCGTCGCTTAGTGTGACGGGGCCTTAAGACACTTATGACCACAGCTTATCTCCTGGTGAACAAATAGATTGGGTAGATAAAATTCAGCTGCATGATCATTATTTCATCTGACACTTGCTGTTGGGAAGAAGTGAAAAAGCCCTCAAACACATTAGATGATTGGCTGGTCCCATCAGAGCTGGATGATTTGACTGATGTATATCTGATGCATAGGGCCAGCCCTAGACTGTTCTACTATATCAGGCTGGAGTGATGGAAAGCATAACATAATTAATTATGAGCATTGTAAATATATTCTCAAAGGTAATGACCTGCACTTACCTTCTATTAGGTAGAAAGATTATTCTGGATCTTTGTGTGTCAATTTGTAACGCCAACTGTAAAGTTTGTTTGAAGAAAAATACTGGTCTTGGATTGCCTTTAATGGTTTTAGCTGCCCCCTTAATTCCAGTGTGGGAGAAAATGATAGTATTCTATTGCTCCTTATTCAAGCAACATTTTAGAAAATGGTCTGAAGACACTGAAAATGTCCAAAGACTCCTAAGCTTAACCCCATCAAAACAGTTTTAGGAATTTTGGGAATACTGATGTTATGCCATGGCTTATTTCTCAACATTAGTGCATGGCCACACTATTGTTTTTAGTATTAATGAGGCATGATCCCCTCACTCATGTTCCAAAATCTAATATAAGGTCTTGCCAAAGTGGTGGAAGATATAAAGGCAGCAAGTAGAAAATAACTCCTTATCCATGACTATGGATTTGGAAAGAAATGCAAATGTGGATCTCAAGATCTGAAGATTGAAATGTATTTTACAATTTTTAGAAGTTTTTAATGTAATACTTTTTATCTTCTCCACACTCTTGCCACTTTCCAGCTTCCATCTTTTCAATTTTAAAACCACCACATTATAGTTGTGTTCTCTAGTGATGAGCGAGTATGTTCTGTTAACCCTTTCGGCGAGCATGCTCGTGTGCTCGCCAAGTATCTTCAGCGTGCTCAGGTGTTATTTTTAGTCAATCTGTGTGCATGATTTCCGACTGTTTGACAGCTTTAATACATGTGAGGAAAGCCTAAGAAACAGGCATTCCTCACATGTACTAAAGCTGTCAAACAGTCGCAAATCATGTACACAGATTGACTAAACCATAACACCTGAGCACGCTGAAGATACTCGGAAAACACCCGAGCATGCTCTTAAATCTAGAGTAACAAGCATGCTCGCTCATCACTAGTGACCTCCCATCAAAAAGTGTAACACTGAAGGCTTGACAACATTTGAGGTTTTATGAACTGATAAGTCTGCATTTAAGAAAAATAGAAGAAGACAGCAAGTACAATAGTCTGCCAAATCAATGAACTTTCAGAACCATGTCTTTGATAACAATTGGTTCAAAATTGCTTACTTGAATCTTCATACAATACAAGACTATAAAATTCAAGACATATTTTTCATACAAAGCAGCTGTAGGTTTCCTTGTTACAAAGGACTACTTGAGTTTATATGGCTGGGTCTCTATTACCTGTGTATCTATGGACATTGTATTTATTTTTGTGATTTTCTAGAATTCTGAAGATAGTAGCAGATTTTTCTCAAAGTTAATTTTTTAATTGATTTTTACTTTTATTTTCTGAAGTTTTTGTGGGTTTGTTGTGGAGCAGGAGACCTTAAAAAAAAACGTCACCATGAAAATGCAGTATAATCTGCAGGCATCATGTTATAAAGCAGGAGGAGCTCAGCAGATTGATGTATAGTGCTGTGAGAAGAGACTAGGTATAACCTGTATTTTCATCATTTAATGCTCTGTTCTTTCTGGCATTTTTGGTCCAGTGGCGGGGCTATCAGTAACTGACAGCTATCTGTGTATAAGTGTGCATAGAGAAATAACTGTCAGTCACTGATAGGACCGCCCACTGGACCGGAAATCCCAGAAAGAGCATAGGTATATCTGAATAAATCACAGATTATAATGAATCTTTTCTCACAAAATCACATTTCATTCTGCTAACATATTCCTTCTCTAAAACATGGTGCCCACAGATCGCATTGCATTTTCTTGGTGACAGGTTCGCTTTAAGTATGATGGCATCACCATGCTTTTTGGTCAGGAATTTTTTATTTTGGCATTGTATGGCAGCAACATGTTAAATGCCACACTTGTTAAAATGCACTTCGTATCTGGAGTAGGTCCTTCCTCAGGTAAAAACAGAGTATTGTTTTTTAACTGAGCAATGATCTGTTCTGGTTCCACATCACATTGTAATGGATGATGGTTTGAAAAGGATCCAGTTTCTCTTTTGTTACCATACATGATATTAAATTTTGCTATATTGGCATAAGTTTGTTTTCCGCGTACCTTATAAAGAATTTATTCAAGTGAATGACTAAATACTCAGATTTCATTTTTATTTTAGGTTGCATTACTTAAAATGTATTTATGTAATGTTTTACTTTCCTTTGCTGATGTAGCATCAACAGATTCTACCATGCAAAAACCTATATTTAGACCATGTTGTACAAGGCTCTCCTGACGTACTAAAGAACCTGCAGAAACACCAGGAGTAAAATAGCCAAAGTAAAGATAGATGAATTTTTATTAAATGCACATAATACAAAATATGTTAAAAGGAGATGTTTAAACAGAGGCTGACACCACTACAGGTGCTTAAATTAAATTTGCTAATTCCTATGCCATAATCCATATACAGATCTCACATATAGATGGTAAAGCAATGTCATGGATTTTTTAGACAAGTATCAGAACAATTCGCAGACAAAAAAAGGTACTGGGAAAAAACCTTGATGAATCAGATAAAGATTTCCATTGGTGAGTCATGTAAAACTATTAGCACAATAGTAGGCCAAATGTCACAATAGGTCTTATGAAAAGAATAAAAAAACTGGAATGAATCAAATAATAGGAAGAAGCCGTACGTGAAACGCGCATCAGGGGTGTTCTCCTCTGGTCTGATCTCCACTCAGGGCTTGCCTCTTCTTTACCTCTGTCATGCCATGTGCATATAGAATTTTTCTGTTGTCAGTTATGTTCTTCTAATTTAGGCACCTGTAGTGGTGTCAGCCTCTGTTTTAACATCTCTTTTTAACACATGTTGAATTATGTGTCTTCAATAAAAATATGTAATCTCGTACTTTGACTGTTTTACTCCGGATGTTTTTGAAGATTCTGGATTCTACCATGCAGTACAGACATTGTTATCACTTTTATGTTTTTTGCATCTGTTTGAGCCTGATTTGGCACTTAGCTTGTTGAATTTCAACATGCCCCTTCATTTTTTGCTAATGTGATAAGCTGCCTGCAGAGTTGGCTGATAATGGCTTACTCACCTTTTCCTTTGAGACCACAAGCCAGGTGTGCATGTGTCCTAAGCCCCAATAAGTAGTCAGCTGACAGCTATCTCAGGTATATGGCCACTTAAAAAACATCCACAAAAAAGGGTCTACATGGAGAACCTTTATCACTTTCTGGTCTCTGGGGAAGATGCATATAGTCCATCATTTCCAAGGGATATTTCTCTGTCTAAAATGATTTCTATTCAATTGACCGAAATCTAATTAGAGCAGGGTTACAAAGAAAAAATAATAAAATCAACATGTCCACACCATTTATTCTTCTTTAAAAGAAATCTGACAGCAGATTTTTGCTACCTAATCTGAGTGCAGCATAATGTAGGGACCGGTTTGCTTAGTGTAGCTTTCATAAAACCAGTGTTTTATTGGCAGTAGATTATCATAATAGGACTATTTGGCCTGAAACTAGGTAGACCAACCCCATATCCACTACTGTTTGCCAGATTTCTGTGTACACCGTGTATAGGTAGAAAGCTGCCAATCAGTGGTGGGGGGCTTGGTTATACAGAATATGAAGGACTACATGGCAGCAGGTTTCCTAATCCTCTTTGAATTATATCCTGTTGATAAAACATTTTTTTTCCAAAACTACAGGAAATAGCCCAGTAAGTAACACATCGCTAGAATCAGGGTCTCTGTCTCCACATTTTGCTGCTTTCAGATTAAGTGGCAAAAAGATGGTGGCAAATTTCCTTTTAGGCCCACATACACATTAGAGAAAAGTTGGCTGAACCCACCAACAGTCTAATGTGTATTTGGGCCTCCAGACTCTCCCCGACAGATGATGTTGGTGAAGAGAAGGATTTCAGATTCTTTTGTTCTACAGACGTTAAGCCACTGTCGAGAGTTTGGCATACTGACGCATATCAGTATTTGCAGTTTAAGCCAGAAGCAATTCATGTCATACATTTCATCACATTGTTATCCGGACACTTTTTCTTTTTTCTCGTATTCATTATGCATGTTTGGATGAAACTATTGTGCACTGGATCTGCACACAATATGTGTACCCCACGAGAAATTAAACTGCTCCTAAACAGTGCATTCTTGATGAACTCTGGTCTGCTGGGCTGAGATAAGGAGCTTTCACTGTAAAACAATCGTGAACGAGTATTGGTATACACGCTTGTTTCATGACTATCTTGCCGTGTAAACAGGCTGCCGATTACCCGATGAATGAGAAAAACGCTTGTTCATCAAGTGACATGATCTTTTTTGCCACATAAAAGATTATTGATCTCATCGGTGCATTATACTGTGTAAACAGGACTCACAAAGCCAGGAACAACGGCAGCCTGTGAAAAGTGAGTGATCTAGTGTAGATCACTTAGAGCGGATCATTTAGCTTGGTCTCTCAGTGTAAACATCCATTCAAAGTTTACTGATTGGCGGTCGAATTGTGCCGCCAGTCAGTCTGTTTAAACGTACCCTTAGACGTGTCAACAGCAGAAGGGATGTCATCACATTCAGATCACACACTGTTCGCTGAGACACATGGCAAGTTTTTACAGCACTGAATGGGGGGCACTTTTTACGGTAAATAAATGAGAAAACTGAGATGGTTGGCGGTGGGCTGAATCACAAAAAAAAATTGCTCCCGGTAACCCCTGTGATGAAACTGTAATGAAATAAATGACACATTCCCTATAATTTCCCTACCTTAAACATTCTAGGGCCAGTTTCATAGAAGGTAAAAATAGATATTTAATAGGAGAGTACTTGGAGAGATCCCAACTATTGCCCCGGAGAACAATGATGGATGGCAATAGTGCAATCCTCTGAACTTTACATACAGAATACAAGAAAAGATTTTTTCCAACTTTTTTTCTTGTATGTTAAGCAAAGGATGTATATTGCCATCCAAACAGCAAAGGACCATCTAACAGTTGATAAAAGAATAACTCCTAAGTTTTGTGTCCTTTTAAAGATAGCATTGCATTCATCTGACTGATTTGTAATGTTCTACAAAATACAATAATCATTTATACAATGTATTGCAAGTGCTCTCGGTGTCAAATGTTTGGTATATATCAACTTGCATTTCAAATGTATCTCATCTTGTGTACCCCCACGGGGTACAAGAAATCCTCCACTGGAAATCCTTGCTGAGCTGTACTAAATGCAATAAAGAGTTTGCAAACGTTCCCATAAAAACGAAACAAAACAGTAGTAATAGTGAGGATACTCGTATGGCAAAGCACTTTACATTTCCATGAAAATACTGCATGTATAATTGTGGGTACTCTGCCAAACAAGAGGATCAGAAGGATTTTAGTATTAGTGAAACTGTTTCTTAAGTGAACACCATGATCCAGATACCTCCAATATATCATATCATGTTGTAGACACAACTTTTTGTATAAGTATTCAGTGTTTCAGACAGACTCAGCCTCTTCAGTAGATTAGTATAGGCCTCTTAGAAGTGTCCTTTTATTTCACACTTTCGGTAAAGCCTAAGACTTTTAGGCAAAATAAATAACTCCATAAATATCGAAACATTGTTTATTTTACAGCATTTGTGTTTATGTGTTTGTGTGGTTATTTTCTGTCTTGAGAGCTGATGAAATCTAAAAAGCCTTTAATTAAAGCAATAGATTTATGAATGTTATTATAAAAGATGTTTCATGTTGTCTCTTGAAATCCTTTGCAAGGGTGAATATTTGGAATTAGTTATATCCCAAATAATCTCAGCGCCTCCAAGAACTGGGAGATTTTAATCTGTTTTTTGTAAATAAAACATTAAAAGGATACATCTCCCAAAAAGTTACAGTAGTGCTAAAATGGCTTAAACCATAGCTGAAATTAACAGAAAAAAATCTAAGGCACGAAAATGGTTAGAAATATATTTGTTACATTTATATTGAAAATCTAAAATTTAGTAGGAAAGCAATATATTAATGATCGTATGGTTGGAGTAGGCGAAGTGGTGCGTATGCACAGACCTGATCAGATCCCGTTTGCTGATCTACGATCACATAATCGGTGTTCAGGACATTTAAAGTTAGTGTATTCTGCCCCCTGAGGAAGCAAAATTAAGACATGCGAAACGCGTTGAGGGGTATGTTTCTGTGGTAACATTTCATTGTGCATAACATGGGTAAAAGCATTATTGTCATATGTAATTGAAGAATATATGTATGTTATATATACAAACATGCATGTTTGTATATATAATGCAGTTTCTTACCACTGTGTTTATCTTAATTGGAATTTAATATATTTACATCTATTGTATCTATTTTATACTGCTACATATATTGCTCTATTGCCAATGTTGTTTTTTGCCACCTTTCATGTTTTTTGAATTATTAAATATTTGTTTACACATGTAATTCTAATAAAAAATATATTTTTTAGCTAAAACCTTCTCTTTCTTTGTTGTTATAAAAAAAATCTTGCAAAGTAGCTAATAGTTATTATTAAAACAGTGATGTGCGTTTTTTAGATTGAATGGCTGAATCTATAATTTAAGTATGTACCGGTGGATTTATATTTTATAATATTTACATAACGAATACAATATTTATTTTCAAATGATTATTGGGTGTTTGTGAGTCTGATACCTTATGAATTGAGCTGGAATATTTAGTACTGTATAATGCTCCAGTTCCATGAATCTTATTGTTTAGTCCATTTAATGTTAGTTGCTATACATGGCAGGGATAGTTTAGGGTCTTTTATAGAAATGAGTTAAGTTTTCTATTGTGATCAATTAGATCAGATTTATAAATATTTTAACACATATAGATAAAAATAACAACAGTTATAGGGGTTGTCTATTTTGAGCAACCCCTTTTAAAGTCCCTTTATTGATGAGATAATTACTGGGGTTCGTGATGCAATAATGCTAGGATATTAGTAAGAGCATTTGGCTGATTGTAATATGATATATTCACTTGAGAAAGCAGTGTGTGAAACGTGCGCCGGGGTACTGTCATTCTCTATGGTATTTGGGTAGTTATATTACATCATGTGATCTATTTGTTATGCTATTATGTGCAGGTGTATACTACAGCATATGCATTTTTGGTAGACGGATACAAGTTCACTATGTGCACCTGAGGACTACTTATTGACATTGACCCATGATTTTATATTTTGTTATACCCGTACCTATGTCTGTCCGCCTTTGTATTTTGTATTTCCCTGATCTTTTTGATTTACATTAAATATGATATTATATATGTTTATTTTTAATAATTTCCTAATAAAATTATACAAATTTTACTTTTTTGAAGATTGATATAATACTTGTAGGGATACATTTGATTGTGCACACTCAACTATCTATATTGTTCTATGAATTGCTGATCTGAATTTTTCCTGCAGAAATAAAGCATTGCTTGCTATTTTTTTTTAACCTGCTTACTTCTCTAGAGGATGGGCCATTTTATAGGGGGTCGCTTACTCCAGTTGCATTCATATGAAAAGGACTTATCTAGAGAATCCAGGTTCTTAAACTTACAAGTTAACCTATTCATTTGTTTAACAAAGTTTTCTTCGGCATCAATTTTCAAACATTTTTGTAGACATGTAGCTCTGAACGGTTTCAACATAGGAATTGTGTGTCAACCTATTAATGCTACAATTAACCTCATAATCATATAAAAAGTTAACATCTGACGTAAGCTAGCAAATTGAATAAATCACTAATTTGAAGTTGGATGTAAAGCATGTTTGCATTCTCTTGGCTGATATCATTTAAGAAATCAATGGACAATAGAAGATTGGTGATTTTAGTAACTATGGGCAGCACGGTGACTCAGTGGTTAGCACTGTAGCTTTGCAGTGCTGGGGTCTGTATGTTCTCCCTGTGTTTGTGTAGGTTTCCTACGGGTTCTCTGGTTTCCTCCCACACTCCAAAGACATACTGATAGGGAATTCAGATTGTGAATGTCTGTAAAGTGCTGTGGAATTAATGGCGCTATATAAGTGAGTAAAATAAATAAATAAAAAAATAACTGGCAATGGCCTCCTAAAGGAGTCTGAACTTTCAGGTTGTGGGATCATGGCATGCAGAGTAAGACTGCACAACCCTCTGCGGCCCCTCTTACATGATGTTACCATTTCGTAGGGGATGTTGCATTGCTTATTTAGTTCAAAGCGCAAGATTGTGCAATAATTTGGGAGATCTTGTGCTTTCACTGTAAGAGGGTCCACAGAGGGTTGCGTTATTCCACTCTACATGCCAGAATCCCACAAACAGTAATTTTAGACCCGATTGTTGCTAGAAAGTTGTATCATTTAGGGGGCCATTAGGGATACTTGTCAGCAATTTTTTAATGATGTTAATTCCGAAAATTACCAATCTGTGGCTGCCCATTGCTTTCTTAAAGAGTAACCATTTACATAAACAATAGTACAAGTGAAGATAAGAAAAGTAATATATGTTATCAGATAGACCTGCTTGTCCTTCTGAACTGATCTTTCACTCTCAATTCATGGGTCAAATCTTTAAGATCTGTCTTCAGTGAATACAGAGTTTCCCATTACTGAGATAAGAGATGACAGTTGGTGCTCACAAGATTCAATGGAGAGAGGACAGACTACAGGTAAACTGATGATCCTGTATATATTCTGTTTTACAGGGGAATTATTTATTTATTTATTTTACTCACTTATATAACACCATTAATTCCACAGCGCTTTATAGACATTATGGGCACCGTCCCCATTGGGGCTCACAATCTAAATTCCCTATCAGTATGTCTTTGGAGAGTGGGAGGAAACCGGAGAACCTGGAGGAAACCCACGCAAACACAGGGAGAACATACAAACTCCTTGCAGATGTTGTCCTTGGTGGGATTTGAACCCAGGACCCCAGTGCTGCAAGGCTACAGTGCTAACCACTGAGCCACCATGAATAGATCACTACAATTTGCCACATCATTTTATGCAATTTTCCCTAATGCAATATTGTGTTATCATATAGTGTCAAGCTGACAATTGTCTATAGTTTTTGTCTTTTGTCTTCCCTTCGTTCCCCCTCTCAGTGTCTCTCAATTGTTTTTAATCATGTCAGATAAGTTGGACAATCGATGTATTAGAATTCTATGGAGTACAACTCACCTTTTTGTAACTAGAAACACTTAGAAAATAGTTTCCATGTTTTTAATGTGGCCACTTAAGCTTAATGATAGGGCATCTTCGGCACCTTCAACAATATGGGACCTTAACATTTTTAGAAAACTGTATTTAAAATTCTCCCATTTCATCATCAATGTAAGCTTAGCACAAAAAAAAGAGCAGATTTAATTTGAGTAACAATAAAAATAAAATATATATATTTTTTTTCTAATTACTTAAATGAATTGCTACATTTACAAGTTAGAGAAATGCTTCGCTACTCAATAAAACTAATAAAAAATGTAACATGAAGCAAAGCACAAACTTGTTCCTAACTATTCATTCGCAAGTGATCATTTCCAGAAGAATATGAGTGATTGGTGAATGTAGAAAACATATGATGCACATGCCAATATAATGAGGGAACCTGCTTTGCACATTTTTTACTTAAACACATGCACCATCAAAACAGACTAAGGTTTTCTTTATGAATTCGCAGCAGTAAAGAACCTTTTTTGTAATGTGGGCACCAGGTGACCTCATTTATTCCACTCTGGGTGTAATTTAAATATGCCTGAAATAATTTCTTTAGATTGAAGTGGCCATAAATGTATCCTCAGTATACGAGGAATCATGTATAAATGCAAGCCAAACACGTATTTTATTCAGGTGAAACACTCTATATTGATGTCTTTAGCAAATACATAACAACCCGGGGAAGGATATTTCCTGTTTAGCGTTGCAGACCTGAGAGATCAAGTAAAAAGGTGCTATGTAGCTGCAGCCATTAAGCAGCTCGCGCCAGTGGAATGGGGGAAGAAAAGTAATTTGCTAACACAGCACAGCAACTGCAACGCGTTTTACAGCCAATGTCTGCTTGAAGCTATGAATGCTGATTTATGTAGCAATCAGATAAAAACACTTATATCTTGAAAGGGACTTGCTCTCAATTTCTGAATTAACTATGCAGGTCGGTTTTTGTAAAGTTAGCCATAATGCCTTCATTTTTACATACAGCTATTGAAGACCGAGGCAGGAAAGCTGAATGGTTTTGATTCTATGTCGAATTTTACAAATTTAGACTGTGAAATGCCAAGAAGGTATTTTTTTTCCTTAAGCGATGAATGCTAAATTCTATATGGAACCTAGGCCAAGGGTGGGTATTTTATGTGTTTAGAGTAACTTCTTCAGACTGAAATTACTGCGTGAGCTGCTATAAATTTTCCAAACTAAACTAGAGATTTATCTAGGAAAATACTGCTTGCTGTTTTTCTTTCTGCTTTGGAAAAATTGTACATTGATTCTAATGGAGGTAAAGTAAACACGGAGGAAGTAATTTCTTAATTGGAACTTTAGGACTGTTTCAATACATTCATATCAACATTACAGACACTTACTTTGAAGGCAGAAAGAGCCATAAGAACAGGGCTTCCATCATTTGAAATTAAATAAATGGTAATACTAGGACACCCAAATGGCCTGGAATTTGCCAACCCTAAAATCCACTCAGAACTTCCCACATAAAAGATTGTATGTATAAGTGTGCAGTTAAAAGTCTAATTTATTGAAAGCAATTATGTTTCTAAACTGAAGATCAACCATTTTGGCCACTTTAAACAGGAATTAGAGCCTCCATATAAACAGGGCACTTGAGAGTCTCTATCTAGTGATCTATAGGGTGTTCATCAAGTTATCACCTATCTTGTGGCTAGCTGATAATTTACTAAGATGGGAAAAATCATATTAGGGACTGTTGTCAGTCGGTGCTGGAGCATGGCTTAGCCACTGTTCACTATGCACTGAGTGGCGATTGAAGCCACACCGGCCCACTTCTATGACTGAAAGCCCGAGCCGGCTGGGAGGGGTAAAGTTAATTTCCTCCTGGCAGCGGGGCTCTCAGTGCTATGGTTACATGTGGCGTTTTTGCAGCATTTTTTTGCTGATTTCTTTCTGCAGAAAAAAAGCTATGTTTTACAGTACTAGCAAAAGCTATGAGATTTCAGAAATCTCATGCGCACACAGCTGTTTTTTTTCTGACTGAATTTTAGCACTGCTGTGTTTTTGAAAAAAATTGACAATTCTTTCAGCAATTTTCAGCATTTTTTTACTCATAGAAAGCAATGAGAAGTCAGAGGTTGCGGTCAAAAGTTCTTAATGTAAGTCTATGAGAGCCTCGTTCTGGCCTCATTCTGGCTCATAGACTTAGGCTGTGTGCCCACGATGCATTTTTCATGCGTTTCCGCTGCGGAATTTCCGCAGCGGAAACGCATCAAAAACGTATGGTAATCCGCACCTCATGGTCCCCAATGGCATTCCGCAATGTCAATGCCCATGCTGCGGATTTTTCCGCAGCGTTTCTGCAGCGCTCATAAATCCGCAGCATGTTCATTAATTTTGCGGAAGCGCAGCGGAATTGCCGCCATTGACTTGCATTGAGAGTCATAATATCCGTGTCGGTACATTTGTACACGCAGGTAATATGCGTTTCAATGTGCGGATGGTAGCCAGGTCTGGAGGAGAGAAGACTCTCATCCAGACCTGGGTACCATTGTACCTGTGAAAAAAAGAATAAAATAATAAATAAAGTTTATATTCACCTGCCCCTGCAGCGCTTATCTTCCAGGACCTGAGATGACGTCACGGTCATGTGACCGCAGGCTGTCTTGCGATATGCTGGCAACCCGGTAGGAGCGTGACAACACACGCGGCAGCACACGCGGCGGGGGATCGGTAAGTATAGCTCTATTTTTTACGGTCACACTATATAAATCCAGGGTGTTTGCATGAATTTATTTAGTGTAACCTAGTTGTCAAGCACTTTCCAAGTGATGCTATCGCCTGGAAAGTGCTTGTAGTCCGCATGCGTAAACGTATGCATTAACGCATGTGAATACGCATGTGAATACGCGTGTATTCTGCAGGAAAAACGCATGCACAATCTGCATGTGTTTTTTCTGGCAAGGGAGATGCAGAAACGATGCAGAAATTTTCTGCTTCATTTCTACATCGTGGGCACATAGCCTTACATTGAGTTGTGACTTCCAGATCACCCAGGTCATAACCTGCAGGAGACCGACCAATGGTAAGTGTAATACAAGGGGCAGGGAACGAAGATTAATTTCACCACTCCAGCTCTGTAATAAAAAAGAAACAATGGTGCTTTAACATGTACTGTTGGCAAATCACATACAAGTATGTTCTCTGCCTGAAAAACGTATAAAAAATGCTTCAAGAATGCAGAAAAAACATAAAAATGCAGCTATCTGCTGCTTTTTATATGCAGTGTTTTTAATGCCAAGAATGAAGGTTCTTGCTGCAGAAAAAATTGTTGTAAAAATGCCACTGTCAAGATACCCTGAGAGTTGACCGCCATTAATTTCATTTGCCAGCATGCTCCTGCCATTGTCCGAAGACTTGCCTGCCCCGAACTGGAAAACCACCTCTCTTTTTTTGCATTTTTATAACCTGAATGAATAGACATTTTCTTATCTTTTGCTTAGGGAATGAAAATGGACTTTGTTCAAAAGAATAGTCCATTCAAATCACTATGCAGTCCAGGTAGCTGGAAATGGAAGGGTGTCTTCCTTTGTATTTTTCTTTTGTTTTTCTCTTTATTACAAAACTTGAAAATCTATTTACAAAAAGTGATTTGAAGATTGTCTATGTAGCATATTAGCTAGAAAATCAGAACATGGTGTCCCAAAGTACAATTATAGTTTAAAGCATGCTTGCAACAGAAAAATGTTCTTCTGTTATATTACCTTTATTAGGCAGTCAAAGTCCATTGCATTGTTTCTAGATTCTGTGTAAGGTATTAGTAAATTTCAGATGCTGCTTTCAGATTTCCTCTACAATATTATCTACTATATTATATTAGATTATCTAAAGCTGAATCATGTTGCTGCTTTATTACCAATTCAACGATATTTTGGAATTATTGGACTTATATATTATTTTTCTACTAGAGATGACGTGTCACATGCACTAAATATATAATTTTTCCCCTGCTGTAAATGCCTCTGTATTCCTGAACATGTGTAATATTCATATGAGAACACACTCCTGCCACACCAGCCAGGTCCACTAGGCGGTGAGGCTTTAAGCCCGCAGGAGCAGCTGGGAAGCGTAGGCATTGCTCATTTAAAACCTAGGACTGGCAGACTGGTGGGACATCTTCTGTTTTGGTACTTCAAGGGTTAAGTTGATTAGTTTTCTGCTGGAGCCATAAGCGAGGTTATTTCTATTTAAACCCTCAGCAGTCAGTCCATGGCTGCCACATATATCTTTGCTATTAGGCTTACTGCTGGTTCCTTTAGTGTGTCTGTTTAGTGATACAGTCATGGCCGAAAGTGTTGGCACTCTTGAAATGGTTCCAATTCCAGTTGAGAGTTGTAAGAAGCTTGTTGATGGTTATAGGAAGTGACTGATTGCAGTTATTTAATTCAAAAGGTGTGCAACCAATTATCAAGCTGGGGGTGCCAATAATTTTGTCCGGACAATTTTTGTGGTTTTGTTTTAACCCCTTAATAACATCTGACATACTAATACGCGTCTGTGCCCTGGGACTTAAGAGCCAGACCCGTATTAGTACGTCATCGCGATCGCGCGCGCACACAGGCTGTGCGGGCGCGATCGCCGCCGGGTGTCAGCTGATTGTCACAGCTGACACCCGGTACTATGTGCAGGGAGCGGTCCTGCACCGCTCCCAGCACATTAACCCCCGCGATGCTGCGATCGAAGTCGATCGAAGTCGATCGCGGCATTGCGGGGGCAAGGGGAGGTGATCGGCGATACTCACCTCCTCTTCCGGCTTCCAGCGCAGTCTGCAAAGGCTTCCCGGGTGTTGCCATGACGACCCGATGTCGTCATGACAACATCCGGGTCACCAGAGAGCAGGAAGATTGCTTGGACATGCGCAGTGCATCTCCAAGCAATCTTCACACTGTGCACTTCTGACAGCCTTCATGGCATAGGGATGGTGCTCCATTCCTGTGCCATGCAGGCGATCAGAAAAAAAAAAGTGAAAGTCCCAGAGTGGGACAAAGTAATAAAGTGTATAAACTGTGTGAAAGTGGAAAAAAAAAATGTGCAAAAATATTACAAAAAAATAAAAAAAATAATACACCAAAAATAAAAATATAATGTACCCATCAATAAATATTATTATAAAAAAAATAAAAAAAAAACAATAAAAGTACACATATTTGGTATCGCCACGTCCGGAACAACCTGACCTATAAAACTGTCCCACTAGTTAACCCCTTCAGTGAACACGGTAAAAAAAAAAAAAAAAAAACGAAGCAAAAAACAATGCTTTATCACCATACCGCCAAACAAAAAGTGGAATAACACGCGATCAAAAAGATGCATATAAATAAAAATGATACCGCTGAAAACGTCATCTCGTCCCGCAAAAAACAAGCTGCCATACAGCTCCATCAGCCGAAAAATAAAAAAGTTATAGCTCTCAGAATAAAGCGATACTAAAAAATATTTTTTTCTAGAAAATAGCTTTTATTGTGTATAAGCGCCAAAACATAGAAAAATGATACAAATGTGGTACCGCTGTAAACGTACTGACCTGAAGAATAAACCTACCTCATCAATTTTACCACACGCGGAACAGAATAAAAAAAAAAAAAAAAAACAATTCCTGAATTGTTGGTTTTTGTTTATTCTGCCTCCCAAAAATCGGAATAGAAAGCGATGAAAAAATGTCACGTGCCTGAAAATGGCACCAATAACAACGTCAAGTCATCCCGCAAAAAACGAGCCATCACATGACTGTCTGCCAAAATCTGGAAATATTATAGCTCTCAAAATATGGCGATGCAAAAACTAGATTTTACAAAAATGCGTCTTTTAGTGTGTGACAGCTGTCAGTCATAAAAACCCCATATGATTCTGGCATTGCTGTAATCACACCGACCCGAAGAATAAAGTCGCCTGATCACTTATACCGCACAAGGAACGGCGTCAAAAATAAACTCTTGGGTTAGGATTGGGCTAGGGTTAGGGCTGGGTTTGGGGCTAGGGTTGTGCTGGGGCTAGGGTTGTGCTGGGGCTAGGGTTGTGATATGGTTAGGGCTGGGGTTGGGATTTTTTTCAAAAGTAAGAAAAAAAGATGACGATATGGCGACTAGTGTTGAGAGCAAGTGCTCGCTACTTGAGTTTGCATCGGGTGCTCTGGTATGCATTGAGTATCGTGGGTATTTGAGTGACATGCTCGAGTCTCTGCCCCATATGCTTCGCGGCCAAAAAACTTTACGGGGATTGCCTGCCATGCACGAGCGATCCCCGCATGGTTTTTTTTGGGTGTCTAATAACCGTGAAACATGCGGCGCAGGGACTCGAGCATGTCACTCGAGCACACGCTGTACATGGTGCATACCTGAGTACCCGATGCAAACTCAAGTAGCGAGCACTTGCGCTCAAGAATAATGACAACTTATTCAATATGATGACCTAATGTAAACAAATTCTGTGCCGTACCTCTGGGTTCAAAATGTTCACTATACACCTTAATAAAATCCTTGAGGGGTATAGTTTCCAAAATTGGACACTTGTGGGGGAGCTCCACTGTTTAGGCACATCACGGGCTCTCCAAATGCGACATGGTGTCCACTAACAAATTGAATGGAAAATCGGCTCAAATTGTTAGCGGACACCACATTGCGTTTGGAGAGCCCCTCTGTGCCCAAACTTTGGAGCTCCCCCACAAGTGACCCCATTTTGGAAACTAGACCCGTCAAGGCACCTTTCTAGATGCATAGTGAGCACTTGGAACCCCCAGGTGCTTCACAAATTGATTCGTAATAATGAAAAAGTGAAAAAAAAAACACTTTTTCATTTTTATGAATCAATTTGTGAAGCACCTGGGGTTCCAAGTGCTCACTATGAATCTAGATAGGTGCCTTGGGGGGTCTAGTTTCCAAAATGGGGTCACTTGTGGGGGAGCTCCAATGTTTGGGCACACAGGAACTCTCCAAATGCAACATGATATCCGCTAACAAATTGTCGGCTCAAATTGTTAGCGGATATCATGTTGCATTTGGAGAGTCCCTGTGTGCCCAAACATTGGAGCTCCCCCACAAGTGACCCCATTTTGGAAACTAGACCCCCCAAGGCACCTATCTAGATGCATAGTGAGCACTTGGAACCCCAAGTGCTTCACAAATTGATTCATAAAAATGAAAAAGTGTTTTTTTTTTCACTTTTTCATTTTTACGAATCAATTTGTGAAGCACCTGGGGGTTCCAAGTGCTCACTATGCATCTAGAAAGGTGCCTTGGGGGGTCTAGTTTCCAAAATGGGGTCACTTGTGGGGGAGCTCCAAAGTTTGGGCACAGAGGAGCTCTCCAAACGCAATGTGGTGTCCGCTAACAATTTGAGCCGATTTTCCATTCAATTTGTTAGCGGATACCATGTTGTATTTAGAGAGTCCCTGTGTGCCCAAACATTGGAGCTCCCCCACAAGTGACCCCATTTTGGAAAATAGACCCCCCAAGGCACCTATCTAGATGCATAGTGAGCACTTGGAACCCCTAGGTGCTTCACAAATTGATTCGTAAAAATGAAAAAGTGTTTTTTTTTTTCACTTTTTCATATTTACGAATCAATTTGTGAAGCACCTGGGGGTTCCAAGTGCTCACTATGCATCTATAAAGGTGCCTTGGGGGGTCTAGTTTCCAAAATTGGGTCACTTGTGGGGGAGCTCCAAAGTTTGGGCACACAGGGGCTCTCCAAACACAACATGGCGTCCGCTAATTATTCAAGCAAATTTTACAATCAAAAAGTCAAATGGAGCTCCTTCCCTTCCGAGCCCTGCCGTGCGCCCAAACAGTGTTTCTTGCCCAAATATTGGTTATCTACGTGCCCAGGGGAAATTGCACAACAAATTTTGGGGTCCATTTTTTCTTGTTACCCCAGTGAAAATAAAAAAAATTGGGTCTAAAGTAACATTTTTGTGAAAAAAGTTAAATGTTCATTTTTTTCTTCCACATTCAAAAAATTCCTGTGAAGCACCTGAAGGGTTAATAAAGTTCTTGAATGTGTTTTTGAGCACCTTGAGGGGTGCAGTTTTTAGAATGGTGTCACTTTTGTGTATTTTCTGTCATAAAGACCTCTCCAAGTGACTTCAAATGTGATGTGGTCCCTAAAAAAATGGTTTTATAAATTTTGTTGGAAAAATGAGAAATCGCTGGTCAACTTTTAACCCTTATAGCTCCCTAACAAAAAAAAATTTTGGTTCCAAAATTGTGCTGATGTAAATTAGACATGTGGGAAATGTTATTTATTAACTCTTTTGTGTGACATATCGCTCTTATTTCAGGGCTTAAAAATTCAAATTTTGAAAATTGCAAAATTTTCAAAATTTTCGCCAAATTTCCATTTTTTTCACAAATAAACGCAAGTGATATCGAAGAAATTTTTCCACAATCATGAAGTACAATATGTCACGAAAAAACAATCTCAGAATCAGGGGGATCCGTTGAAGCGTTCCAGAGTAATTACCTCATAAAGTGACAGTGGTCAGAATTGTAAAAATTGGCCCAGTCATTAACGTGCAAACCACCCGCGGGGCTTAAGGGGTTAAATTATGTCCAATTTTCTTTTTTTCTCAGTTTTTTTTGTGTTGTTTAAATACACACTGTGACGGCACAGTCAGGGAGGCATACAGACAGACCGAGCAGACCGTAGATGAGGCATAAACAGCGGAATTCGGATGGTACCATGTCCAACCCCACCAGCCAGGCCTTGGGAGGAGCACCGGAGAGGATACACAGCAGCAACAAGAAACGACAACTACAGGAGCTGTGCCAGCTTCAAAGGATTGAATACCATGCCACCAACACTCATTGGATTTAATTCAGGAACTATAGGATGCTGAGAATGGCATGTGTGAATGCAATGGATATGAGTCGATTCTCCTCAATTACGTGTGGAGTTTATTCGCAAGGAGACATGGAATAAGCTCTGAGGAAACTGGATGGTAAAAATTTTTGGTCTCATGAAAGTGAGACCTCTTACATTTGTGTCTGTGCTTAAAGACATGCTGATGGACTGTCCCCAATAAGTGGAGAAGGATGATTGGGATCCTATCATGTCTGGCTAATTAAGATGGAAGAGCAGTGTCATGACACAGCTTCTAATCTTAATCAACCAGACATTTAAATTTGTTAAGCCAGGAGAAATACAGTATTATCTTTGTTGACTTTTGAATGTACAGTACAGACCAAAAGTTTGGACACATCTTCTCATTTAAAGATTTTTCAGTATTTTCATGACTATGAAAATTGTACATTCACGCTGAAGGCATCAAAACTATGAATTAACACATGTGGAATTATAGCCTCTCACCTAGCCAAATCAGATCTCATACTTTGCACTGACGAGGGCCAACAGCCCGAAACACCGTGTCTGCAAATTGAGATTCTGATTTGGCTTTTATCCTAAGTCATATTGCACGACTCGTTAAAGGGTTGAATGTGACTTGTAGGATTGCTACTTCCAATAGGTGGCGCTATAGAGTACAAGTCCTCTTTTTCTCTGAAGAGGCAATTTGCATATATACTTAACAAAAAAGTGTGAAACAACTGAAAATATGTCTTATATTCTAGGTTCTTCAAAGTAGCCACCTTTTGCTTTGCTGACTGCTTTGCACACTCTTGGCATTCTCTTGATGAGCTTCAAGAGGTAGTCACCGGAAATGGTTTTCACTTCACAGGTGTGCCCTGTCAGGTTTAATAAGTGGTATTTCTTGCCTTATAAATGGGGTTGGGACCATCAGTTGTGTTGTGCAGAAGTCAGGTGGATACACAGCTGATAGTCCTACTGAATAGACTGTTAGAATTTGTATTATGGCAAGAAAAAAGCAGCTAAGTAAAGAAAGACGAGTGGCCATCATTACTTTAAGAAATGAAGGTCAGTCGGTCCGAAAAATTGGAAAAACTTTGAATGTGTCCCCAAGTGCAGTTGCAAAAACCATCAAGCACTACAAAGAAACTGGCTCACATGAGGACCGCCCCAGGAAAGGAAGACCAAGAGTCACCTCTGCTTCTGAGGATAAGTTTATCTGAGTCACCAGCCTCAGAAATCGCAGGTTAACAGAAGCTCAGACTAGAGACCAGGTCAATGCCACACAGAGTTCTAGCAGCAGACACATCTCTACAACAACTGTTAAGAGGAGACTTTGTGCAGCAGGCCTTCAAGGTAAAATAGCTGCTAGGAAACTACTGCTAAGGACAGGCAACAAGCAAAAGAGACTTGTTTGGGCTAAAGAACACAAGGAATGGACATTAGACCAGTGGAAATTTGTGCTTTGGTCTGATGAGTTCATATTTGAGATCTTTGGTTCCAACCACCGTGCCTTTGTGCGACGCAGAAAAGGTGAACTGATGGACTCTACATGCCTGGTTCCCACCGTGAAGCATGGAGGAGGAGGTGTGATCGTGTGGGGGTGCTTTGCTGGTGACACTGTTGGGGATTTATTCAAAATTGAAGGCATACTGAACCAGCATGGCTACCACAGCATCTTGCAGCAGTATGCTATTCCATCCGGTTTGCATTTAGTAGGACCATTATTTATTTTTCAACAGGACAATGACTCCAAACACACCTCCAGGCTGTGTAAGGGCTATTTGACCAAAAAGGAGAGTGATGGGGTGCTATGCCAGATGACCTGGCCTCCACAGTCACCAGACCTGAACCCAATCGAGATGGTTTGGGGTGAGCTGGACTGCAGATTGAAGGCAAAAGGGCCAACAAGTGCTAAGCATCTCTGGGAACTCCATCAAGATTGTTGGAAGACTATTTCCGGTGACTACCTCTTGATGGTCATCAAGAGAATGCCAAGAGTGTGCAAAGCAGTCAGCAAAGCAAAAGGTGGCTACTTTTAAGAACCTAGAATATAAGCCATATTTTCAGTTGTTTCACACTTTTTTTGTTAAGTATATAATTCCTCATGTGTTAATTCATAGTTTTGATGCCTTCAGTGTGAATGTACAATTTTCATAGTCATGAAAATGCAGAAAAATATTTATATGAGAAGGTGTGTCCAAACTTTTGGTCTGTACTGTATGTGTTTCTTTGGCTGGTCAAGAAGGACAGTGACTCAGTGTTTGGGAACAATGATGTTTGTTACCATGCTAATTGCATACTGTGCTAAGCCAGCTAGTTTATTTACAAGAGCAGAAGGATTAGCTCAAACAGTGAGACTTGAACATTGCACATTTCCCCCCGACCTGTAACTGATGACCTTATCCACATATGTAAAATTAAAAAGGGTTTTCTATCCTGCTGTAAGGAGATTCAAGGAGAAGAAGAGAATCAGAGAGACATTCTTCAGGACAGCAGATAGATAGCATGGCTCCATCCAGAGAGACACAGATTTGGATTCTACAAGGCTCCAGCCTAACGGTATATGGCCCTGACTGGAAGGATACATATCTGCTCCATTGACCATCAGAGAACCCATGGATACATTTGGGAGCAACCAGGTTAGGACAATGAGGTCACCTGGCCCCATGGATATGTTGTTGGGGTTGCCAGGTGGGACCCTCCGGTCACCTGGGACCCATGGAGACATTCAGAGAAGCCAGATTGGGGCCAGTCAGTCATCTGGCCCCTTGGAAACTCTAGGAGAAGCCAGGGTGGGACCCTCGAGTCTCCTGACCTTGTACCTCGATGGATGGTCAGCTTCCTAAGCTTTCCACTACCTCCTCTTTGTGGGGGCCCACCAAAAGCGGGGGGCCACTTGTTGAGGTAGTTGGCCCTGGAAGTCCCAAAGTTGCAGCTGCTCTATTCCCATCGGGCCAGCGAAAGGGTGAGACTGTGTAATTTTGCACCATCTTGGGAATTTTCTGGGACAGTTCTATGTGTTTATTGTCTGTTTGATGGTTCAATAAACTATTGCCACACTGTTTTACTCTCAACCTGTGTTGTCTGAATAGTGTTCTGCCCACAGAAGACCCCGGGTCTTCACACACACAATGGAAATAAACATCTGCATAACAAAACTTGTAATTGCAATAATCTTCTGGAAGAAATACTTCATTTTCTGGAACAATTTCAAGGGTGCCAACACTTTCGGCCATTACTGTATATCCTGCTATTGACCGAGGTTTTGCCTTTTATTGCCATTATGCCTGACAAATCTGCCTACTACTCTGAATTTTCAGGTTTGACGCGGCTTCCCTGACTTCTCTTTGCCTGTCTGTCCTGCGGGCCTGCCGCCCGGCAGTTCAGTATCGTGACAATATGGTGTTGTTCTTTTGTTCCAGCGCCTCTCCACTCATGAGATATGGCCTGTCTTCCCATAAATTGAGTAATTTAGTCAGTTGAGTGTATCCATAAATTTGACACTCATAAAGAGTTGACCCATGTGGCTAACACAACTAGATTTACTTACGGGAGACCGAACTTTATATCTCAGGAGAGGCACAAGAACAAAAGAAATACCAGATTCAGTAGCACAATGGCATTCACACCAGGGAATAAAAAAGTCTGTCGAGGTACACAATCAACACTATCTAAGGGTCAAATGCAGCTAATTTTTGTTCAAGTGGGTGGCGTTGAGTCACAATGCGATACTGTCATGCTGTAATCATAGGAAAGTCGGGGAATAGGGGCCCTATACTGTCCCTCAATCTAGGGAAGCCCTAGTCTATCCCTAACTCTGAGGTTACTCCTGAAAGTGAAAATGCCCTATTCTCGTACCTCTCTGTGCTGTTACAAAATCCAATGCTGCTTCTAACCTCCCCCCAGTGAGCAAAGGGGCTGGAGTATAAGGGGCAACACCGGCTGGACAGACAGGGGCAAACCAAGGCACAATCAAACAACAGGCACACAGGATAAAATACAAAGGGGAGATGGATGCACAGTAACAGGACAGAAAAGCAACACAAAGGAACGCCAACAAGGGGAAGGAAGAGGTATACACAACAAACCGCATACAACAAGACGACATGCGACAAGAGCGACTCTCCAGAAACACCTTCTCCAATGTAGCCAAGAACAGAATGAAGATTCTGTTGCTCGCATGGAGGGAAACTAGACACAGGTTTATATAATGGAACGTTGTGGTTCCAATAAGAAGCACAGCCAATAGATCACGAGGAACTCTAAACCCTTTCCATGCCACAAGAATCATGAATGATCGTGAAGATTTAAAGAGGACCTGTGTTCAGCTGATATCTGCAATCTTCTAATCTCAGCTGTACCACAGATGTCAGCAGAATGTGGCACATTCATGACAAAGAAACAGCCCACGAGTTAATCCTAAATAATTCTTCTAAATCCACGAATTTAAATTCTCAAAACTGGCGTATCCATTTGTCCATTGCATCCTAAAGACTGGAGAATGAGAAGTCAGCTTGTAAATCTGCAACATTGGGTAAATTAAGTTTAGCATTTCTGTTCAGTGTTAAAAAAATAACTGGCCTTATATCGAAGGGAATCTGGGATTTGGCAGATTTGAAAATCTTTCATACTAATTCATTTTTCTCACTTTGTAACTGAAGTCATACGTCCTCTGTTCATTTGGTGAAGTGTTGAACATTACAATTTCCACCAAAGGATTTTTGTACATATTCGTGTCAGTTTTTTTTAATACTCTAACCTATTTGTGATGAGTAATAATATCCAATCCAAAAGTAATTTATTTTGCTCCAGAAATCACTTGGCCTCCAGGTCACAAGTGGCACAATTACATATTTTTACCACATGCCAGGACTAATGCTTGACCCCATTTTCTTCTCTCATAGTTTAAAATGAAAGAACAACTAAATGTTACAAAAGTTTCTCTGCCAATCAAATGTTTAAAATGGAACTGTACTTTCAACACACTTTGCATAAATTAACCCCTTCACGAAACGGCCATTTTCTGTTTTTGCGTTTTCTTGTTTTTCTCACCTTCTTCTACGAGCCATAACTTTGTAAAAATGTCCTGTTCACATAAACATATGAGGGCTTGTTTTTTGCGGGATGAGTTGTAATTTTGAATGACACCATTCATTTTACCACATAATGAAAAAAATTCCAAGTGGGTAGAAACTTTTAATAACACTCATTACATTGTGTGGTAAAAATGACCTTCAAATATAATTCTATTTATCAGTACAATTATGGTTATACCAATCATGTCCAGTGTTTTTATTATGTTAGTGGTGAAAAAAAAATTAGACGTTTGAAAAAAATGATTTTTTTGGGCTGTGTCACCATTTTCTGAGACAAGTTTCCTTTTTCGGTCGATGGCTTATTTTTTGCAGGGTGAGGCAACATTTTTATTGATACTATTTTGGGATAGATATGACGTTTTGATTGCTCGTTACAGCATTTTTCGTGGCATTGCAGTGACCAAAAAAATGTAATTTAACATTCTTGAATTTATTTCATTTACAATGTCTACAGATTGGATTATTTTTTAAATTTTGATATGTCAGACTTTTCTGAACCTAGCGATACCACATATGTGTATGCTTTGGGGGGGGGGGGGTAATGTGAACACATGTTATTTTTATTTATTTATTTTCCATATTTTTTAAAACAATTTTCTTTACTTTTCACTGTTCTTGTTAGTCCCCTCAGGGGACTTGAAGCTGGTATTGTCTGTTCGCTTGTGCTATATAGCAATGCTCCAAAAATCACAGTCTCCTTTGAAGCCCAGTCACAGGCTGGGTTTCAAGGAAGTTCTGTAATGACAAGCATGGATATCTTCAACAGATCCCCTCCTGTCATAGCAACTCATCAGCGACTCATAGCAACTCATCAGCGACTCATAGCAACTAACCTTTGCTTCCTGATAGTATGGTGTAATGTGGTGCACTCCAAACAGTCAAGAGAACACGGAGGCCACATGGGCAGTTGAAAACATTTATTTGTTGGAAGATTACACAGGTACATCCAGATTAATTATGCTTGAACAAAGACTCAATTCCTATATAGCAATCACAGTTACACACTATAGTAAAGCAGTTACATATCAGGTGCAGCTTCACTTTCTGCTTCTATGCACAATCCTTATAATGCAACTGTCTGCAGCTAAGGCTGTGGTTCCTCATATAAAGGAGCTATGGTTACTCTCCTCCATCAGCTTGTCCAGGAGGACTCATTCTAACTAAAATGTCTCATTCTCTTCACTGCTAGGCCCAGAACCAGATCATATGGTCTAACCATGTGACCTTATGGCCATATATTGAAAGCAAAGCTGCTTTATTAACCCTTAACATTCTCCTAATGGCAGAACACAATAAGTACATCACTTTGGGCATATACAGTACAAACTACTTCTATGTACTGTATTCTCATGTGCATTATAAGTAGAGATGAGCGTTGTTCTACTCGAACTGTTCGCCAATCTCAAATTCGAGCTGTTTTGGGCGGTGTTCGAGCCGGTCGGCGAACACGAACAATTTGAGAAAAATTCGGCTGTTCGAGGTTATGTTCGATAACTGTTCGTGCACCAAAATCATAACTGGATTTTTTCTCAGTAATGATGAAAATTAATGTTAATACGCAGTTTGAGTGTACAGCGGGGCGGGGGGAGGGGCAGGGGATGGATCTCTGCAGGAACAATGAAGATCTCCATTTTTTTTTCTCTTTCCCGCATTTGCAGTGGGGAGGTGCAATCTGTCAGCCTATCAGCAGCGCACACACGGAGCGAAGTGCTTTTTTTCACACAAGCAAGGGCATGTGTCATTGGCAGTGTATGTCACATGTCCTTGCCCTATAAGACCAAGCCATTTTCCCCGTCGCCACCATTTTCTCACTGCTGCAGCTGCGTGTTAGACGGCACCGCTGTTGCTGTGTGCGCTATACCTTGTTAATTTCAAGCCAATTTTCGCACAAATATACAGATAGCTTGGGAGTAGGGAATAGTTGTGATTGCAGTCCTTTTAAGGACTAGGTTACAGCATTTCCTACGACTTTTATCAGGCAGGTCTGTGCTCTTAAATAGATAGATTGTGGGAGTAAAGACTAATTGTAATTGGAGTCCTTTTCAGGACTAGGTTACATCAGTTCCTATCAGTTGTTGCCAGGCAGGTCTGTGCCAGTGCTGTGCAAGTTTTTTTCACAGCATTTGGCTGAATCTAGCAAAGCTAATCCTTTTTGGCCTATTGCAGAGTGTGTTAGTCAGTGGAGTAGCCTATCTGTGTTGCAAGATATACCACCTGTGTATAGAATACCAATTTTTTTACTGCACCTAGTGAAGTAAAATCTTTTGGGCATAGCATCATTCTATTAGTCCATCTATACTGACCTCCATCAGGTTGCAAACTGAATATAATTTTTTTCTGCATCTAGCTCTGAAAAAATATTTGGGCTTCTAGCAGTGTGTGGGACTTGGTCTATTAGTCCATCTATACTGACCTCCATCAGGTTGCAAATTAAAAATAATTTTTTTCTGCATCTAGCTCTGAAAAAATATTTGGGCTTCTAGCAGTGTGTGGGACTTGGTCTATTAGTCCATCTATACTGACCTCCATCAGGTTGCAAATTAAAAATAATTTTTTTCTTCATTTATCTCTGAAAAAATATTTGGGCTTCTAGCAGCGTGTGGGACTTGGTCTATTAGTCCATCTATACTGACCTCCATCAGGTTGCAAATTAAAAATAATTTTTTTCTGCATCTAGCTCTGAAAAAATATTTGGGCTTCTAGCAGTGTGTGGGACTTGGTCTATTAGTCCATCTATACTGACCTCCATCAGGTTGCAAATTAAAAATAATTTTTTTCTGCATCTAGCTCTGAAAAAATATTTGGGCTTCTAGCAGTGTGTGGGACTTGGTCTATTAGTCCATCTATACTGACCTCCATCAGGTTGCAAATTAAAAATAATTTTTTTCTGCATCTAGCTCTGAAAAAATATTTGGGCTTCTAGCAGTGTGTGGGACTTGGTCTATTAGTCCATCTATACTGACCTCCATCAGGTTGCAAATTAAAAATAATTTTTTTCTGCATCTAGCTCTGAAAAAATATTTGGGCTTCTAGCAGTGTGTGGGACTTGGTCTATTAGTCCATCTATACTGACCTCCATCAGGTTGCAAATTAAAAATAATTTTTTTCTTCATTTATCTCTGAAAAAATATTTGGGCTTCTAGCAGCGTGTGGGACTTGTTCTATTAGTCCATCTATACTGACCTCCATCAGGTTGCAAATTAAAAATAATTTTTTTCTGCATCTAGCTCTGAAAAAATATTTGGGCTTCTAGCAGTGTGTGGGACTTGGTCTATTAGTCCATCTATACTGACCTCCATCAGGTTGCAAATTAAAAATAATTTTTTTCTGCATCTAGCTCTGAAAAAATATTTGGGCTTCTAGCAGTGTGTGGGACTTGGTCTATTAGTCCATCTATACTGACCTCCATCAGGTTGCAAATTAAAAATAATTTTTTTCTTCATTTATCTCTGAAAAAATATTTGGGCTTCTAGCAGCGTGTGGGACTTGTTCTATTAGTCCATCTATACTGACCTCCAGCAGGTTGCAAATTAAAAATAATTTTTTTCTGCATCTAGCTCTGAAAAAATATTTGGGCTTCTAGCAGTGTGTGGGACTTGGTCTATTAGTCCATCTATACTGACCTCCATCAGGTTGCAAATTAAAAATAATTTTTTTCTGCATCTAGCTCTGAAAAAATATTTGGGCTTCTAGCGGTGTGTGGGACTTGGTCTATTAGTCCATCTATACTGACCTCCATCAGGTTGCAAATTAAAAATATTTTTTTTCTGCATCTAGCTCTGAAAAAATATTTGGGCTTCTAGCAGTGTGTGGGACTTGGTCTATTAGTCCATCTATACTGACCTCCATCAGGTTGCAAATTGAATAAAAAAATTTTGTGCATCTAGCTCTGAAAAAATATTTGGGCTTCTAGCGGTGTGTGGGACTTGGTCTATTAGTCCATCTATACTGACCTCCATCAGGTTGCAAATTAAAAATAATTTTTTTCTGCATCTAGCTCTGAAAAAATATTTGGGCTTCTAGCAGTGTGTGGGACTTGGTCTATTAGTCCATCTATACTGACCTCCATCAGGTTGCAAATTAAAAATAATTTTTTTCTTCATTTATCTCTGAAAAAATATTTGGGCATCTAGCAGCGTGTGGGACTTGTTCTATTAGTCCATCTATACTGACCTCCATCAGGTTGCAAATTAAAAATAATTTTTTTCTGCATCTAGCTCTGAAAAAATATTTGGGCTTCTAGCAGTGTGTGGGACTTGGTCTATTAGTCCATCTATGCTGACCTCCATCAGGTTGCAAATTAAAAATAATTTTTTTCTGCATCTAGCTCTGAAAAAATATTTGGGCTTCTAGCAGTGTGTGGGACTTGGTCTATTAGTCCATCTATACTGACCTCCATCAGGTTGCAAATTGAATAAAGAAATTTTCTGCATCTAGCTCTGAAAAAATATTTGGGCTTCTAGCGGTGTGTGGGACTTGGTCTATTAGTCCATCTATACTGACCTCCATCAGGTTGCAAATTAAAAATAATTTTTTTCTGCATCTAACCCAGCCAATAGTTTTGGCCTAATACCACAGTTTGGCCACTCAGCTCTGCTCGGTTACCATCCATTGTTTTTTTGTGCAAACAACTCCAGAGTTGTGAATTAGTTAACCACCAAAATGAGTGGAAAAAGGCCTGCTGCTGGTGGAAAGGGGAATAGGCGTGTTGGGAAGGGGAAAAAAGGTTGTGTCCGTGGGGTAGGTGCAGAAGAAAGACCATCTTCCAGCCAAACTAAAATGTCTACTTCTTTTAGCGGACAATGTGATAAGATCCCTTTCTTACGGCCACGCCAATCGCTACAAATTCCAGATGAGGCACAAAAACAGCAGGTGCTTCAACGGATATCAAGTGCTCCTTTAAGTGGGCTCTCCTCCACATCAACTTCAACATCACAAATACTCCAGTCCTCAAAGGTGTCACCCAAATCGCACTTGCTTCCTCACAGCTCCCAAATCTCCAGCTGCCCGTCTGAGTATGAGGTAGAACAGATGGTTGAGTCTGCAGAGCTGTTTACTCATACTATAGCCTGGGAATCAGAGGTCGACTCCAGCGCTTCTGTGAATCCAGACGAGGAAATGATCTGCACTGATGCCCAGAATCTTTATGAGTCGGATCCAGGACCAGACGCAGAAGGTTCTGACCATAATGTAGACCCTCATTCCCAAACTGTAACTCCTGTTGGTGGAGACAATGAGGAAGACGATGATAAGACTCAAATACCTGATTGGAGCGACAACTTTAGTTTTTTGTCAGGGCAGGAACAGGTTGGCTCTGAGGACGACGGGTGTGATAACGCACAGGGTGATGATGATGAGGTCGGAGATCCCACTTACTGTCAACCCACAGTCAGCCAAGAGATGAGGTCAGCAGAGGAGGTGGAGGAAGATGCTAATGACGACGAGGTCAGGTTGCGCCTTCCTGGACAGAGACGTAGTACTGGAAGCACGTCAACAACTGCATCCTCAAACACAACTCTGCCTCTCACCACAAGTCGTGGTGGCTCTTCAGGTCGCATGGGTGCTAAGCCTTGCATAGCCTGGGCATTTTTTCAGATCGATAAAGATGACCCAACTCGTGTTATCTGTAACATTTGTCAGCAAAAGCTAAGTAGAGGCCAAAAAATACATAGTTTGAGTACTTCATGCATGAACCGGCACATGGACATGAAGCATAAGTTGCAGTGGGAAGCTCAGTGTGCTACAATGCGGTCTAGCCGGCCGGGCCAACCACCGTCTGCCATATCTTGTGCATCCGCGGCCTCTTCATCCTCTGTGACTGGGGGGACAGCAGTCACACCTGTTTTGGGGCGCAGACCTGCCACCTCTTTACCCGCAACAGCCAGCGTGATTGGCAGGTCATCATTTTCTTTGGAGGTGGTAACACCAGCTGGTCTTGAGCGCTGTCCGACATCGATAGCACCACCTTTGGATCAAGGCAACCTAACATGTCCGCCTGCATCTTCCTCACAGACCGGCAGTTTGCCGGGGACACCCTTATCAACCCCGTCTAAGCACAATAGCCAGCCCTCGGTCCCTCAGATGTGGACAAGTAAAAGACCATTTCCTCCTAGCCATGAGAAAGCTAAGAGGTTGAATTTCACCATCTGCAAGCTCTTGGCTACAGAAATGCTGCCTTTCCGCCTGGTGGACACAGAGGATTTTCGAGACCTTATGTCCGTCGCAGTGCCCCAGTACCAGATGCCCAGTCGGCACTACTTCTCAAAGAAAGGTGTGCCTGCGCTCCACCAGCATGTCGCACACAACATCACCGCTTCTTTGAGAAACTCTGTGTGTGACAGGGTGCATTTCACCACAGACACTTGGACGAGTAGGCATGGACAGGGGCGTTACATGTCGCTGACTGGGCACTGGGTAACTATGGTGACAGCAGGACAAGGGGCTGCTGTCCAAGTCTTGCCGTCCCCACGAGTTGTGCGTCAATCCTCTTTATGTCATTTTTCCTCCACTGCTTCTGCCTCCTCAACCTCCTCTCGGTCTTCCACCTGCACCCAAAGCCTGTCTGGTCATGCCACAAGCTTTCTAACTGCGCAGAAGGGATCCTGCACACCTCCTTACTATGCTGGCAGTAGGGCTCAACGTCATCAGGCGGTTTTTACATTGAAATGTCTGGGAAATGTGAGTCACACAGCTGAGGAGTTGTGGTCAGCTCTGGAGAACCAATTTCATGAATGGTTGTCTCCACTGGACCTGAAACCAGGGAAGGCCGTGTGCGACAATGCTGCAAACCTGGGTGCGGCCCTTCGCCGGGGCAATGTCACACACGTGCCTTGTATGGCTCACGTGTTGAACCTGGTTGTCCAGCAATTTTTAGCCCACTATCCCAGACTAGATGGCCTTCTGCAGAGGGCACGGTCGCTGTGTGCTCACTTCCGCCGTTCGCATCCCGCAGCTCAGCGACTTACATCTCTACAGAAGTCGTTGGGCCTGCCACTTCACCGGCTAAAATGCGATGTGCCTACCCGGTGGAATTCAACTCTGCACATGTTGCAGCGACTGTGGCAGCACCGACAAGCCCTGGTGCAATACGTTCTGACGTATAGCCTGGGCCAACGAGATTCAGAGGTGGGGCAAATCACGCTGGAGGAGTGGTCTCAGATCAGGGACCTATGCACCCTTCTGCACAGTTTTGAAATGGCGACGAAGATGTTTAGTGCTGACGATGCCATTATCAGCATGACTATTCCGGTGATTTACATGCTGGAGCACATGTTAAACAGAATTCGGAGTCAGGTGGTGGCACAAGAGGAGGTGGAGGAAGTAGAGGAGGAGGAGTTGTATGCGGAAGGGCTAACATCTGCAAGGTCCAGACGGTCGGCAGCACCAAGGCGGCAGGCATGTGAGGGTGGGGGAGATGATTTTACCAGGGCGCATGGTAGCAGCCAAACTAGTGAGGAAGGTGCAGGAGCCCAGGAAGAAGTGGAGGACGAACTGATGGAAGACTCATCAGATGAGGGAGACCTTGATCACATTTCTGTTGTGCGAGGTTGGGGGGAGAGGACAGAGGAAGGAAGCATGATTGCTACCTCGCCACCAACACAACAGGGACTTGGTGCTCCTGGATGCGCAACACACATGAGTGCCTTCTTGCTGCACTACCTGCAACATGACCCTCGAATTGTGAGAATTAGAAATAATCCTGACTACTGGGTTGCCACACTGTTAGATCCCCGGTACAAAAGTAAATTTGCAGAAATTATTCCTGCCATAGAAAGGGATGCACGCATGCAGGAGTATCAGTAGAGACTGTTGCAGAATCTTACATGTGCTTTTCCACAAAATACCAGTGGTGCACGTAGTGAATCTCACAGTTCCAACTTGCCAACCGTGGGACCGTCAAGTGTTCAGCACTCAAACCGTAACAGAACCACAGTATCTGCTGGTAACATCAATTTTGCGGAATCATTTCACCACTTTTTTAGCCCATCCTTTGCAAGGCCACAGGAGACAAGAAGTCTGACACATAGTCAACGCCTAGAGACGATGGTCCAGGAGTATCTCCAAGTAAACATTGAAGCCACGACTGTGTCACTGGACCCTTGCTCTTTTTGGGCTTCCAATCTGGATAAATGGCCGGAGCTAGCCACTTACGCCTTGGAGATCTTGTCATGCCCCGCAGCCAGCGTTCTGTCTGAACGTGTGTTCAGCGCTGCTGGTGGTGTGCTGACAGATAAGCGCACGCGGCTCTCCACTGATAATGTAGACAGACTCACGTTCATAAAGATGAACAAATCATGGATCCGAAACGACTTTTCTACCCCTGTGTCATCCTGGGGAGAGTAAAAGCTTGATGATTGGTTAAAATCACCCTACCAACCGTTTTAAGCTTTCAAATTACTAATCATGTTTATCTGTATCTTGACTGGAAAATAATTTGGGCTTTGTAGCAGTGTGCAGCACTGATCCTATTAGGCCATCTATAATAAGCTTCACCAGATTTAAAATTAAAAATAATTTTTAGCTGCATCTAGCCCGGAAAATAATTTTGGGGCTCCGAGATGCGCAAGACACATAAGTGCCTTCTTGCTGCACTACCTGCAGCATGACCCTCATATTGTCAGAATTCGAAGTAATCATGACTACTGGGTTGCCACACTCTTAGATCCCCCAAACTTTTCGATCAACCTTTTCATTTTAATAAAGACCAAAAAAATGGTCATTTTTGAAATTATAAGCATTAGCAGGTTGTTAGACACTCCTTTTAATGATGCTCCAAAGGTTCTGAATGGGGTAGAGGTCAGGGGAGCATGGGGGTCACACCATAAGTTTGTCCCCTTTTATGCCCATATCAGCCAGAGATGCAGATGTTTTATGTGCAGCATGAGATGGTGCATTATCATGCAGAAAAATGATCTTGCTGTGAAATACACGGTTCTTCTTCTTGAACCATGGCAGGAAGTGCTGTTTGAGAAAATCCACATACATTATGGAGTTCATCTTTAGCGCCTTCAGGGATCCTAAAGGTGCCGACAATCTCTCTCCCCATGATTCCAGCCCAAAACATTACTCCACCTCCTCCTTGTTGGCGCTGTAGCCGTGTTTGCGTGGGGTGTCCATCAACCAGCCATCCTCCACTCCATTCATCTGGACCATCGAGCGCTGCACGGCACTCATCCGTGAACAAAACAGTTTTGAAATCAGTCTTCATGTAATGTTTGGCCCACTGGAGCCGTTTCTGCTTGTGTGAAGTGGATAGAGGAGGTCGACAGGATGGCGTATGCACAGCTGCAAACCTCTGAAGGACCCTGCATCTTGTTGTTCGGGGGACGTTGGAGGCACAAGCAGCTTCAAAAACTTGTCTGCTGCTATGACAAGGCTTTTTTGCCGCTGCTCTTTCAACCTGACGTAATTGCCTGTAGGAAAGAGTCCTCAATTTGCCCTTATCAGCACGCACACGTGTGTACTGTGATCAGCTACATACTTCTTGATTGCCAAGACACTTCATCCTGATCATCGCACAATGTTGATTGTAGTCATGCCTTGACCTAAACACTCCACAATTTGTTGCTTCTCAGCAGCCGACACATCCTTTTTCTTTCCCATTTTGGCAGAAAATGTAGGCTGCTTAATAATGTGAGAGAGCCTTCTTAAGTAGTCTTGCCTTTCATTGGACACACCTGCCAAACTAATTAGCACAGGTGTCTGCAATTGCTTACAGTGATATAAAGAGCCCTGACACACATCACCATCAATGAGTTTAACTGACAAACAAACAAATTCTTCCCTTATCACTCCTAAACACTTTTTGCATAATAATTTGGAACGCGGTGTACATGTGCTTTTCCACAAAACACCAGTGGTTCACGTAGTGAATCTTACAGTTCTAACTTGCCAACCGTGGTCTGTATGGAATTGTTCAATAAAGGGCCCAAAATTAAGATAACATAGATGGGAGAGGTCTCTATGAATAGGAATTCCTAAGTATTTGATACCCTGTGAGGGCCAGGCAAAGGGAAAGTTGGACTGGATGGAATCCTATATGGATTTAGGGAGGGAGACATCGAGGGCCTCAGACTTCGCTGCATTGATTTTAAAATTTTACCATGTAACAAAGTGATCTATTTCAGCCATAACAGCAGGGATGGATATATGTGATTGAGTGATATATACTAGGACATCATCAGCAAATAGAGAGCACTTGTACTCGGTGCCTCCCACCTCAATCCACCTAATATTGGGGTTATGGCGAATTGATGAGAGCAGGTGCTCCGTCACTAGGATGTATAAGAGAGGGGACAGAGGACATCCCTGCCTTGTCCCATTGGTGATTGTGAAAGGTGATGAAAATGTTCTGACGCACCCCCTGGGCCTTGGGACACCCGGAGCCGGACCCTTTTTGGTGGATGCTGGTGGTTGTAGTCTTCGTGGCGGCGATCCGGTTCCGTGGCTCAGGGCAGTCAAACCAGTGGCGGAACTATTTATGTGGTTTTGATGTTTAAATGTCCGACTACGCCACCCGTGGATTGCGGTCAGAGTGAACCGCCGCTACAGGGCAGACCACTGAGGCTGGTGTTGTGGGTGCAGCAGAGCGTAGCATAACTCCCCACGGGAGGAGTATAGCCTCAGGGCAGTGTATGCGGTGGATGGGGGTGATGGTGCAGGGCAGCAGCAGTAACGACACGGAGTCAGTGATGCAGTTCAGGGCCTTTACTCACAGTTCTTATTATCCAGACCACGTCTGCAGGTAACGGCTGCCCACGTCGTACTGTGCTCACCAGGTGAGGGGCTCAGACAACTCCCAGATAACTTTGGAGCGCTTCACAGGACCCCCTTTGTGTGTCCTTTGTCTGGCCTTTCTTACCAACACTTCTGTCCGGCTGCCTCGGGCCTCCTCTTGGTAAACTTGGCGCCAGTTTCCCTGACCCTATGTGGTGCCTTCCTAGCGGGTGGAGCAAGGGGCTGCGCCACATAAAATGTCAGAGCCTCCGGTTTCTAGCTGAGGGTCGTTTCCTGCCTCCACTAGTTCGGGGACCGGTCTCCCCCTTTGGCCTGACCCCTCCACGCAGGTGGATTCGGGCGTGTGGTGGCGACTCGCCCGTCCGCACCCCTGGGATCCCTTCATTCCTCGTTCCTGGAGCCTTCTCCGCTCCTCTTCCTTCCTTCTCCCTCTTGCAGGCCTGGGCCTCTGTTACTAGGCCCGCCTCCGGAGCAGAGCTCATGCAGAGCCCCTGCTCCCTGCCACTTCTGCTCAGACTTCTCTGCACTGAACTAAGATGGTGCCCACCTTTTATACTCCCTTCTCAATGCACCCAGGAACTGCTTCCTCCCTGCTCCTGCACTGCAGGGTTCCCCTTCCTCAGTGTTCCCTCCCCCCACTCCAGCCAGGGACAGGGACTGTCGTGCCCATCTCAGGGGCATATTGGTCGCCCTGCCCCACAGCAATGTGGTGTAATGCATGCAGGTGTCGGGTCCTGATCCACACTCCATCCTTATCTGAGAGTGAGATATCACACCTCTGGGTGAGGTGCAATACGTCTGTAGCAACCGAGCCCTCGGTGCTACAGTTCCATTTATCTTCAGCCTAGGTGACGTATTGTGATACAGGGCCGTGATTTTGGCTATAAAAGGGTCCCCTAGACCCCTACCCCAAGCTTTTTAAGAGAATCATATATGGCGTGCCAGGAGACTCTATGGAATGCTTTCTCAGCATCCAACGAGAGTATCTACTTACAAATTTTTAACTGCATCTAGCCCAGGAAATACTTTGTGCCTAGTAGCAGTGTCTGCTAGTCAGCGGATTATCCCGGCTGTTAAGCAAGCTACACCACCTGTAGTTTGGACACTTAATTTTTTCAAAGGAAATGCTTCGGGACCACGGGATACTTAGTGAAGAGCATCAGGAGGCACCCCAAGGCATAGGGGCTGGGACTGGCACTAGGATGCCTTGCGGTGGACAGCCGAGCTCGATCCTTATAAAAGCTTTTTAACTGCAGCAGCTTTAGTGGACGCTACTGGAGCTGGAATTACGCGGCTGCTGGCATGAGACTTGCCCTCCAATAGATCCTTGTAAATGGATTTAAAGTGTATTCATTTAAACTAGAGGGACAATTTAAATTAAAAAGCTTAGAGCTGCCTCCACCACAGGGGGGCTCTCTCGACCCACCAGCGGACAGGCACCAGTATTGGGAGAGGGGGGCTGGCCGTCAGGGTTCACCGCGGCTCTGGCACAAACCCGGCGACACGGAGGTGGCACGGGCAGGAGCGGACTGGCCGTCTCGGCTTCTCACTTTTTGGATTTTAGAAGGGCATGACATGCCTATATCTGTGTCTCCCCCTCCTTTTACTTCTCCACCTCTTTTCTTTTCGCATGACTATATGTACTTGTCACTTTTCCATGTGTTAGTTGTGTCTTCTGAGCAGTTTGTCAGCTTTTGGACACCTTTGAAGGTGTTTTCTATGTGTTTCTATGTGTTTTTGTTTGCCTGCCATTGGTTTTAATGGTGTTCGAAGGTGTTCGACGAACAGTTCGACGAACAGTTCGGCGAACACACGGGTGTTCGACGAACCGAACCGAACTCGAACACTACGGGGGTGGCTCAACACTAATTATAAGCCTACAACCTGCAGTAACCGTAGTTTCACCATACCACTGTACGACCATCTCTGTCCTCACCTAGTGTATCCTCACCCATCCCTTATAGATTGTGGACAGGGTCCTCTCTCCTACTGTACCAGTCACTGACTCGTTTTTGTTCAAGATCCTTGTACTTGTTTTTTACTATGTATACCACTTTTCACATGTAAGGCGCCATGGAATTTAATAGACTCAAGTAAAGTAAATAAAATATATGATACAGTAAGAATGCAGAATAAGAATGCAATAATTAACCAGAGTCAGCATGGGTTTGTAGTAAGCAAGTCATGCCAGACTAATCTAATTTCCTTCTATGATGGAATCACTGACTGGGTGGATTAGGGAAATGCAGTAGATATAGTACAGGTGCATCTCACTAAATTAGAATACCATCAAAAAGTTAATTTATTTCAGTTCTTCAATTCAAAAAGTGAAACTCATATATTATATAGAGTCATTACAAACAGAGTTATCTATTTCAAGTATTTATTTCTGTTAATGTTGATGATCATGGCTTACAGCCAATGAAAACGCAAAAGTCATTATCTCAGTAAATTAAAATAATTAACAAAAAACATCTGCAAAGGCTTTCTAAGTGTTTAAAAAGGTCCCTTAGTTTGTTTAAGTAGGCATCACAATCATGGAGAAGACTGCTGACTTGACAGATGTCCAGAAGGCAATCATTGCCACACTCCAGAAGGTCCCAGAGATCCAATTTTCATTTGGAAATCAAGGAGTGGAGAGGCACACAATCCAAGCTACTTGAGGTCTAGTGTGAAGTTTCCACAATCAGTTATGGTTTGGGGAGTCATGTCATCTGCTGGTGTAGGTCCACTGTGTTTTATCAAGACCATCATCTAGATAAGGGAATCGAGAGTAAACTAATCACATTTGCAGAAGATGCAAAGCTAGGAGGGATAGCTAACACAAGAGAAGACAGAGAAAGGATTCAGAAAGATCTAAATAAGCTTGAACAATTAGTAGCGATTTTTAACAGGGAGAAATGCAAGATTATACATCTGGGCAAGAAAAACGAAAATTACATCCACAGAATGGGAAGAATAGAACTAAGCAACATCACTTGTGAAAAAGACTTGGTTATACTAATAGATTACAGCCTGCAAATGAGTCAACAGTGTAATGCAGCAGCCAAATAGTCAAACACAGTTCTGGGATGTATTAAGAGAAGTATAGAGTCTATGTCATGGGAAAAAATTATTCCCCCTCTACTCCTCCTTGGTCAGACCTCAACTGGAATAATGTGTCCAGTTATGGGCAACACATTTTAAAAAAGACAAGGAAATAATTATTCCCCCTCTACTCCTCCTTTGTCAGACCTCAACTGGAATAATGTGTCCAGTTATGGGCACCACATTTTAAAATAGACAATCGAAAAACTGGAGCAAGTTCAGAGAAGAGCTACCAGGATGGTGAGCTTACTGCAGAGTATGTCCTATGATGAACAGTTAAAGGATCTGGGAATGTTTAGCTTGTGAAAAAGAAGGCTAAGAGGACGCTTAATAGCTGTCCACAAATATCTGAAGGGATGTCACAGTGTAGAGGGATCAGCCTTATTCTCATTTGCACATGGAAACTCGATAAGCAATGGATTGAAACTGAAAGGGAGAAGACACAGATTTTATATTAGAGAAAACTTTGTGACAGTGAGGGTGATCACTGAGTAGAACAGGCTGCCACAAGAGGTGATAAGTTCTTCAATGAAAGTCTTCAAACAGAGGCTGGACAGACATCTGTCTGAGATGGTTTAGTGAATCCTGCATTGAGCAGGGGGTTGGACATGATGAAGATCCCTTCCAACTCTAACATTCTATGATTCTATGAGGAGTAACTCCATCATTCAAGGTATCTTGCTGGCATATGGCCCTTAGTTACACTTTCTCTGACCTTATCAATGAGTCATTTGTGATTCCTGATGGGGGCTCATTCTCTAAGGATTCAGAGTCAATAAATTTAGTGAGGGTTGGCTGAGAGTCAACAAGTTTATAAGGTGGGTAAACAGGTTGTGAGATGGACCACTGCAAGCAAGGACCAAATGGCCAGCCAACAGGAAACATATTACCTTTACATCCTGTAGCTGTCTCTGACCTTTTGTCAGGGGGTACCTCAACTGGAACGGCACTCTCTGCAGGAATCTCCCTGGGATCAATTCTGAAGTTGTCTTGCTGATGGTCGGTGATGCCATCTCCTCTGTCATCGCTGGAGGGATTTTGGGGGTAACCAGTCAGGCAAAGCTTCAGTTGGCTATGGTATACCACATTAGATGTCTCTTCATTCTTTTAGAGAATTTGTAAATTTCTACACTAGGTTGAGGGATAGCTCGAATGATGTATGGGCTAGTCTTCAACTTCTCATCTAGCTTGCTGGTGCTGATTCTTTTTAAGCCAGACTCGATCTCCAACTGTCTCGCTTTGGCATTCTCGTTTTGGTTCTCCTCTTGTCTCTGATGTATGCTGATGATCTGTGACTCAATCAGTGTGTGGCAGAGTACTAACTGTCTCTGGAACTCACACTTCCAAGACAACATCTGCTGGTAGTCTTCTTTGTCGATCAAACATCAGGTAATATTGCGTATACCCGGTGGAATAATGAACATTTTTTTGTACAGCTAAACCAAATCTAGCAGTAGATTTGTCCAATCAGTTCTCTACTGAGCAGTATATCAATTAGGGTCTTGTTCATCCGCTCACACAGTCCTTAACACTGTAGATAATATGCAGATGTTTGCACTTTTTTACAGCCATACAGGGTATACCATTCTTGTAACAATTAGGATTCAAATGCAGCACCTCTATCAGTTAGGATCTTTTCTGGGTATCCATAAGGTTGTACAAAAGTCTTCCTGAAAATTGGCTTTGTTCTTTTCGCTGTAAGGTCTTTGACAGGCACTGCGACAGCAAATTTTGTATAGTGGTCGATGACACGGCTTGGGAGAATCCAGTTCCACTAGTCTGTAGTTTCACATGATGCAATTCAACAAAATCCAGAGGTTTGTGAGTGACTATCGGTTGCAAAGGTGTTTTCTAGTCGGAACTTTCTACAAGCGATACATTCACGGCACCATTTTTCTATATCACTTTTCATTACGATCCAATAGAATCTCTTTTGAATGTTGGCCTCTGTCTTGTGGCAATCAAAATGTTGGGATTGGTCATCATAGGCTTCTAAGACAAGCTTGGCATCTCGTCTAGGTATAATGATCTGGACTACTTTCTCATTTGTAGTTGAGTCAATGGTTCTTCGAAGCAGCATGCCTCTTTTAAAGAATAGCCATTTCCTTTGTTTCCAAAATCTTGTTAGATCAATGTTCATGTAGCTGCCCTGGTCTCTATGGAGTCTGTTTCTTGTAGTAAGAAGGTTTCTCAGAGTTTCAGCACTCTACTCACTTTATGGATATGAATTCATTGTACTCTGTCAGTTTGCAACTGTTGCTCCAGCTGGTCAAATAATGGCTGAGGATCTTGTCGTGAGATGCCAGCATCTTGCTTTACAATAGATTTCTGTGCTCTGTATTTAATAGTGAATTTATAATTTTCCAGTCGTGATGCCCATCTCAGCTCTAGAGCTCCCAGTCGGGCTGAGTTCAGGTGCGACAATGGGTTGTTGTCCGTGAAGGATATGAATGGAGTAGCTGCCAAGTAGTCTGTTACGCCAAGTGGATTAGTGGACCCACTGTGCCACAGGGCCGGGTCTGCCTAGGTAGATGCCGGTACTGCAGCAGCTGACCCCAGGAGTCAGGTAGCTGACACAAATTAGGACTCCATTCAGATTCAGAAGGTACAGTCCAACATCACTGGCACGGAGACTCAGATAGGGGAACATTCACATAATGGCTGGTCTGGGACCAGGGAACAATGTTGAGGGCATTGGCCGCACCAGGACGAAGTGACAATGTTTGGAGCACTGGCCGCTCCAGGACCAGGGGACAATGTTCAGTGACTTGTCGCACCAGTAACAGAGGACAATGTTCAGGGAACTTATCACACCAGGACCTTGGGACTTTCAGAACAGGACTGGCCGCTCCAGGACCAGGGGTCAATCTTCGGGCACTGGCCACACCAGGACCAGAGGACCTAACAACTCACTAATAGGGGAGACTACGTACTAATGAAAGCTGTTGCTTTGTCGACTCCCTAAGGGAGAGAGAGTCTTTTATACAGGATGATTCTCAGCAATAGGCTGAGAGCCATCCAGCAGGTGAACTCATTATACTAAATGTTTCCCAGCTACTTACTGCTGAGAGAACTTTACTATGTGCCCGCGTGAAGAGGTGCTGAAAGCACACTAGGCAAGCTGCCAGGAAGTGTAGCATGCACAAACAGGGTACATGCCAGCAGGAGGGGACCACGCCGCCGGGCTCCAGCAGTGATCATGCCAGCATGCCTGCATGGAGGGTGGAGAGGAAGCCATGCAGGCAATGGTGTTACATAGTCTTTGATCTTCCCCCTAACTGGCCATACCAATGCAAGGAACACATGCTTGAAGAAACTGTGGTTCTCTGAATTCCTCTCTGTTGGTTTGAGGGAACATCTGGCATAAGCAATCACCTTCTCCTTACCATCTTGCCTTGTGCAAGGACAGCACCTAGTCCTTTCTTGCTTTTTTGTAAAGAGGTAAAAAGGTCAGTTGTAGTCAGAACATGCAAGGATAGAAGCCTCTGTCAACATTTTCTTCAGCTGGCTGAAAGAGACATCTAGTGAATCAGTCCAGATGATCAAAGGACTGTTTCTTGTCTGGCGTGCAGAATGACCCCTCAACAGTTCTTGAAGGAGTGTAGCAACCTGGGTGAAATTTTAGATGAAGCGGCGATAGTATCCATCAAATCCCATGAAACTTCTGACTTCCAGGATAGTAGTCTGGCCAGGCCACTTCTGGACAACAGCTGTCAGGATCTGGAACCACTCCTTTAGCACTCACTATGTGGCCTAGATACTGCACTCTGGGTTTCAATAGATGGCACTTGGAGGGCTTGACTTTCAGGCCATAGTTGATGAAAGTCTTGAAGACATCGAATAGGTGCTCGAGATGTTCTTCATAGGTTCTGGAAAACACGAAGATGTAATCCAGATAAATCATTACTGTCTCAAATTTCTTGTGACCTAGGCAGTATTCCATTAGGCTTTGGAAAGTTACTGTGGCATTGCACAGGCCAAATGGCATACAGTTAAATTCAAACAATCCCATCGGTTTCATGAAAGCTGTTTGTTTTCTGTCTTTTTGGCTATGGGCACTTGCTAATACCCACTGGACAAGTCCAATGTTGAGAAAAATGAAGCTGATTTTAAATCTGTGCAGGACTCTTCAATACAGGGCATGGGGTAAGCATCTTTGTGGGTGACACTATTCAACTCTATATAGTCCACACAGAAGCAGATGTTCCCGTATTTCTTCCTCATGAGGCAAGTGATGCCACCCAAGAACTATGACTGTCTCTGATAACATTTGTGCTCTTCATGTCCTGCATTAATTTCCTCACAGGCTGGTACATCGATGGAGGGATAGTGTCTTTGGCGGAAAGGTGGATATGAACGAGTAGGGATGTTGTGCTGTATGATCTCCAGTTTCCCAAAGTCCATGTAATTCTTACTGAAGGCCTGATGGTGTTCGTTCACAACCTTCAGAACTCCACTTTCCACCATGGGTTTTCGGGAGTTTTCACAGGACTAACCTCTGTCTGGGCACCTTGTTAACAGTTCAGCACCTCTTGACTCAGGATATCCTGGAAGGACACTCTTGACAGCTTGGCAACAGGGTAGTACTTTCTCACCTTCATTTGTTGATTAATGAGACACAGCAAACAAAGGGACTCTCCCTCCGGTTACTGAAGCTAGGCTCCATGCAACCAGAATGGACTCTTCACCATTCAGCTGGACAGGTTCCACCAAGACATCATAATCTTGACCTAGCGGTTCATTAACCAGATCACAGTCTCAGGACTTCCAGATAAAAAAATGGTACTGAATAGTAGGACAACTTATTCTGAACAGTTACTTGGGTAAGGTCCTTGAGGGGAGATGTGTATCACCCAGGTTGGTAGCTTCGGTGATGTAAAACCGGGAAAGCATGCTCCAGCATGTTTAATGCTGAGAGGGTTAATAGGGCGTATCAGTGCCGGTTTTTATGAGCAGTCATAAGAGTTGGGAGGGATTGGCTGCTCACATATCCCCACCCCAGGGCGTGTATACAAAATGGAGACCCAGTGTCTCATTTCTGGTTTGTGTCTGGAGATGTGTGGATCTCCAGAGTGTGGGTCTGTGTTAGGACCTAAGGATTGGACTTTAACCTGAGCGGACGAAACCGCAACCTTGTATGGACATTTTACTTTGTGTTTACGCTTTGTGCCAAGAAAGGCTGTGTTTTTGCTTTGCTTCCTTAGTGGTTTATGCTATTTAATAAACCAGCCTGGATTTCCCTGAAAACGATTTTGTGCCTACCTCAACTGCAGCTGAGTGCGTACCAAACCCTACAATACATAAACACATTATGAGCTTTTGAAGTGTAAAGTATTATTTTTTAGTACATATACAAACACATTATGCACTTTTGAAGTGTAAAGCAATACATGAAATAAGGATCAAATTAAGTTAGATTTTGCATCAACACCTTGGTCTTATATTAGATTTCTTATAAACTCATACTGTAATGCAATACATCTTTGATATTTTTTTACTGAATGTTACAAAACGTTAAAGAAAAAAAATCATGCTATAATCAAGTGCTATATTGTGGTAGCCACAGATGGGCCCTCGTGCCTGAGGTGGTCCGAAGGCCTCTATGTCAATTAAGAAAACACTAGTAGTTATTGGTGGGGGGCTTGTTACAAATTTTGTACTAAGCCACACGCATTTATTCTAATGCATGCCAAATTAACGGTACATAAATTAGAATCTAGCAGAATTGGTCATGAAATCACTACAGCACATAGGGTACGCAATAGGTGTCTTTAATGGACATTCAGGGCCCCCCGGTGCCAATATATAGAGCCTATGAAGCTGATTAAACAATAGTTAAGCACAAATCAACTTCACAAATGTAAAATTGAGATCAGTGCAGACAAAGTTCAAAGACACAGTCCAACCAAGCAAAGAAGAAGCCGTCAGGCGAAACCCAAGGTTGGGTGATGCTTGGCGTACCGCTTATGTCTCTCTTCTTATTGCTTTTTATTGCAATTGTATCACCTTGTTCCTGTGAGTATAATGAAGTCCTTTCTTGGAAGTCTCTTACATGGCTGTGCTGCACTATATTCAGTCTTGTTTCCTGAGGTCATCTGCACCGAATATTGGAAGATTGGAAGTGAAGGAGGGTTGCATGCCTGCCACACAAGATGTTTGTTTTTTTACTACATGCAGACGCTGTAAATGTGATAAAGTAGAGGAAATCTGGAGGGTATGTTATGTACTACAAAGATCGTGTTTGTGGTAAAATGCAATCTACTACATTAAAGAAGCACTCCCATCAAAATTTTTATTCTCTTAATATAGTGCAATCATCATATTATATAGCACTGTATATTTACTGTGTCTTGCTCATTTTGCCTTTCTACCCAGTTAATTCTTCTGTTTTCCATTAGGTCTATAACATCACGTGATTAAAAACTAGCTAGCTGAATCTTTCTAAGCTCTAAGTAAAAAAAAGATGTACATTTTCCCTTTATAATGCATTGATTACTGCAAAAGTCCCTGGCAGGAGGAAGAGGGAGCAGCTGGATCAGGAGTTGAAGAGGGGAATGATAAATGCAGGGAGAAGATACTTCCTGCTTCTACAGTACGTAAAGCAGAGAAAAGAGAAGAATTCGCTCTGTAGAAGGACAAAATGAACAATTGTAAGTGCATAGGGCTATATAATAGGATGATTCCAAAATGTGGCACTAGAGTTCAAGTCCTTTTCCTCTCTGAAGAGCCAAGTTGCATATTTAATTTCCAATAGAAGCATTACATGGCCTATACATCTCATTATCCTGGCATGAGACTCTCCACAAGGAGGAACGTTACCCCTTAGATTCAAGATATATGTAAACATTAAGCCCTTCACCCCGAAGCCTGTTTTCACCTTCCTGACCAGGTCAATTTTTTTAATTCTGACCAGTGTCACTATATGACATAATAACTCTGAAATACTTAAACGGATCACGGTCATTCTGAGAATGTTTTTTCATGATATATTGTACTTCATAAGAGTGGTAAAATTTATTTGACATGACGTTTATTTATGAAAAAAAACGGAAATTTGGCGAAAATTGTGAAAATTTAGCAATTTTCAAAATTACATTTTTATGCCCTTAAATCAGAGGGCCATCCCACACAAAATAGTTCATAAATAACATTTCCCACATGTCTACTTTACAGCACAGTTTTGTAAACATAATTTTTTTGTTAGGAAGTTATAAGGGTTAAAAGTTGACTAGGGATTTCTCATTTTTCCAACAAAATGTACAAAACCAATTTTTTTAGGGACCACATCACATTCGAAGTGACTTTGAGAGGTCTATATGACAGAAAATACCCAAAAGTGACACCATTCTAAAAACTGCACCCCTGCTTAAAACCATATGCAAGAAGTTTATTAACCCTTCAGGTGCTTCACAAGAATTAATGGAATGTGGAAGGAAAAAATAAAACATTTAACATTTTTTCACACAAATTTTACTTTAGACCCAATTTTTTTTACTTTCACAAGGGTTACAGGAGAAAATGGACCCAAAAATTTGTTGTGCAACTTCTCCTGAACACACCGATGTCTAATATGTTGGGGAAAACCATTCTTTGGGCAAATGAGTGGCATTTGATTTTTTGAATGTAAAATTTGCTGGCATAATTAACTGAGGCAATGTCGTGTTTAGAGGGCCGCTGATGTGCCTAAACAATGGAAACCCACCACAAGTGACACCATTTTGGAAAATAGACCCCTCTGGGAGCTTATCTAGATGTATGGTGAGCACCTTGTACCCCTAGGTGCTTCACAGAAGTTTATAATGTTGAGCTGTGAAAATAAAGAAATTAAATTTTTCCACCCAAAAATTTTTTTAGACCCAAATTTTGCATTTTTACTAAGGTAACACGAAAAATTGCACCATACAATTTATTTTGCAATTTCTCCTGAGCATGCAGATGCCCAATATGTGGAGGAAAACTACTGTTTGGGTGAATAGAAAGGTTTGGAACTAAAGGAGAACCATTTGACTTTTTGATTGTAAAATTTGCTGAAATAATTAGCAGACGTCATGTCGCGTTTGGAGAGCCCCCTGAGCGTCACCCTTTTGGAAACTAGACCCCTAAGGGAACTTATCTAGATGTATGGTGAGCACTTTGAACTCCCAGGTGCTTCACAGAAGTTTATAACATTGAGCCGTGAAAATAATAAAAAAAAATTTTTTCCCGCAAAAATGTTTTTAGCACAAAATTTAGCAATTTCACAAGGGTAACAGGAGATAATGGACCCCAAAATTTGTTTTGCAATTTCTCCTGAGTACGTAGATACCCCATATGTGGTCGAAACTACTTTTGAGGCATAGTGCAAAGCTCAGAAGGGAAGAAGCCAGAACAGCAGACCCCCCATAAGTGACCCCATTTTACAAACTACAACTCTCAATGAATTAATCTAGGGGTATAGTGATCATATTGACACAACAGGTGTGTCACAGAATGTTATACCATAGGGCAGTGAAGAAAAAATAATTACATTGTTACCAATAATTTAGCTTTACATTCTTACACTGAGAAATGGGTAAAAATGGCACCAAAATTTGTCCCACAATTTCTGCTGAATGTAGAAATACCCCATATGTGGCTGTACAGTACTGAATAGCCACACGGCGAGACTCGGGAGGGACGGAGCACTTTTTGCCTCCTGGAGCACAGATTTTCCTAGAATAGTTTGCAGACTCCATCTACAGAGCCCCTATGTGCTAGAAGAGCAGAAACTGTGGCCGACGCCACTTTTATGCATGCTTAATAAAAAGTGTCTCCATCTGCCTCACTATATGGAATCTTCCACCGGGGGTTCTGTCTGAATTACGTATTTTACAGATTTACACGGAAACCCCGTTGCAAGCGCTCAGCACAGAGCACAGGATACATGTGAGCCGAGCTTTGAGAGGCAGAAAGAGACAATAAACAGCAGGGGAAGAATTAGTTTTATTTTTTTTACGCCATTCCTCATGCGGTATAAGTGATTAGGTGACTTTATTCCTCGGGTCGGTGCGATTACAGTGATACCAGTTTATATTGGGTTTTTATGTTTGGCAACTGTCACACACTAAAAGACGCTTTTATTGTAAAAACAAGTTTTTGCATTGCCATATTATGAGAGGTATCATTTTTTCATATATCTGCCGACAGAGTCATGTGATAGCTTGCTTTTTACGGGACGAATTGAAGTTTTTATTGGTACCATTTTCGGGCAAATGACATGTTTTGATCTCCTTCTTTTCCTTTTTTTGGGACATAGAATTAACAAAAACCAACAAATCAGGAATTGTTGTTTTTTTTTTATGCCATTCCGCGTGTAGTAAAATTTATAAGGCAACTTTATTCTTTGGGTCAGTACGATTACATCAATACCACATTTATATTGTTTTTTTATGTTTTGTCGCTTTTACACAATAAAATCTATTTGATAGAAAAAATAATTATTTTGGCATCGCTTTATTCTGAGAGCTGAAACCTTTTTATTTTTCTGCTGGCGGAGCTATATGGTGGCGTGTTTTTTGCGGGATAAGATGACGTTTTCAGAGGTATCATATTTATTTACATTCATCTTTTTGATTGCGTTTTATTCCACTTTTTGTTCGACGGTATCATGATAAAGCATCGTTTTTGCCTTGTGTTTAATTTATTATTTTTTACGGTGTTCACTGAAGGGGTTAACTAGTGGGGCAGTTTTATAAGTTGGGGGTTATGGATGCGGCGATGCCAAATATGTGTACTTTTTTTTTTTACACAGATAAATGCATTTATTGGATTAATGTTTTTTCCTTTTTTTTGTTCTTTATTTTGTAGTTTTTTTTTAATATTTTTACAATTTCTATTAACTTTTTTTTACTTTTTCACATTGTCCCACTGTGGGACCTTAACTTTCTCTTCCATGATAGCAGATATCACTGCAGAGCATCAGATCAGCGTCTGACAGGCAGGAAGTTGGCGTCTCAGCTCCAGGTCTCCGAGCAGGCGCTGAGTGGCCACCTTCCTGAAGGACCCCGTGGTCATCTTGGGACTGGTGGTCACCATGGAGACCATTAACACAACGCGATCACATCGCGGTGTGTTCATAGGATCACAGAGGGAGCCCACTCCCTATGCAATGCCCTGCGATGTCACTGTCACTATTGACAGCGGCATCAGAGGGGTTAAACGCCCACGATCGCTGCTAGCATGTGATCATGGCAGCGCTCAGCGTAAGCCCATGCGATCACTGCGCCATACATATACTACTCTTTGCGGGAACGCAGCTCCCGAAGAGCAGTGCATGTACGGCACATGTCAGGAAGGGGTTAAATATATGAAATTTGGACTGCATTACTGCTATGAAGAATATATAAAATATATAGAAATGAATGTACTTAACGCACAATTTTGCCAATTAATGTGTGCCCATCAGATGTGACAAGGCGTACCTATCAGCTTAAGGCTGTCTTTAAATTGTGCTGGATCCTACCTGCCCTTTAACTTTGTAGGTTTTTATTCCTAGAGAGGCATGTTTGATAAATATCAGGTTAGGGTCCTATCAAAGATAGGTACACTTTGTTGCGACTGGTGGCCCCTCATAAATTGGCCAATTTGTGCGCTAAGTACCTAAATTTTATAAGTATATTTTATATAGCAGTAATGCAGTCCCTGTGTCATATAGTCAATGCTTCTATACATCTTAGCCCTTACAAAGTGCTGATGAATAGTTTTGTTAGTCTATCATACAGTCATAGCAGAATGCACCTGTTCACAATTGCTTTATTCTGTTCGGAGGTGGTGGTCAGGTTTTTGGTTTCCATTCAAACAGGTCATTAAGAACATTAAAAGCTGATATCATACCATGTAATGCATTGAGATGAATCTATTAATTTTGGTGTAGCCAATTAGATTTAGGAGGGACAATGAGTTTTAGAAGTTGTCACAAAAACAACATATATCACCTATCTTGAGGATTTATTTTTATTGATTCATTTAATTTATATAGCGCCATTAATTCCACAATACTTTATACACATCATCATCACAGTCCCCATTGGGCTCCCAATCTAAATTATCTTCGAGTACGTCTTTGGCTTGTGGGAGGAAACTGGAGAACCCAGAGGAAGATTGCAGATGATATCCTTGGTGGGATTTGAATCTAGGACCCCAGCACTGTAAGGGTTAGTGCCCACGATGCAGATTTGATGCAGAGTGTTTTTGCCTCTCTCTGGCAGAAAAAAACTCATGCAGATTTACATGCGTTTTTTCTGCCAGAGAGAAGCGTTTTTTCAGCGTTTTTACATGCGTTTTTGCATGCTTTTTTTCAAGCACTTTTCCATGCGATTTTGAGCATCACTTGGAAAAGTGCTTGACAAGTTGGTCACACAATATAAATCCATGCAACTGGCATGGATTTATATTGTGTGACCAACTTAGATGCTTTAAATGCTGCCTCTGTAGTAAAAAAAAGAATTAAAAGTTAAAAATAAAAAAAACCTGTATACTCACCTCTCTGGTCTCCTCCGGCAGCATCCTCTCTCCTCGGCGTCCCGCGGTGTACTTGCAGGACCTGTGGTGACGTCATTTAGTCAGCTGATGGTCACGCGACCATCACCTGACCGCTGACGTCAGCGGTCGTGTGACCATCAGCTGATTAAATGACGTCACCACAGGTCCTGCAAGTACACCGCGGGACGCCGAGGAGAGAGGATGCTGCCGGAGGAGACCAGAGAGGTGAGTATACAGGTTTTTTTAATTTTTAACTTTTTTATTTCTTTTTTTTCACTGCGTGGTAGCCGGGATGAAGAGGAGTTGTAGTCTCCTCTTCATCCTGGGTACCACACGCACAGCGATTATGCCGCAAATTCGCGGCCATTGAGTTTAATTGAAACGCAGCAAATCCACATATACCTGCGGGTTTGCTGCGTTTCAATGTTCCTCAATGGCCGAGAATTTGCGGCGTAATCGCGGTAGAAATGGTCATGCTGCGTTTTGCAACGCAATGCGAATTCGGCGCGCTAATTAGCGCATCATGTGCACAGCACATCCGAATTCACATTGCTTTGCATGGCAGACAGTTTTACAAGCATTTTCCCAGCCGTAAAAACGCAGCAAAAATGCTACAAGAACGCTATGTGGGCACATAGCCTTAAGCTACAGTGCTAACCACTGAGAGGATAGGTGATAAAAGTATGATTCATGGAAGTCTGATTGATCCCAAAGAATCCCAAAGTTCCTCTGTGAATGGAGTAGTAGGGAAGTGGTATATTGCACTGCTCACTATCTATTGGAGTGGTTGATGCACATTTATATAAGAGTTTTTAGGTCCCTTGTTCTCTGGTTCAATGCAATCATCAGTATTATACCTTTATATTAGAGGCTAGGTGAAAAATGTTATTTATGGGACAACCACTTTGAAGCTTCACATGGGCGGAATAAATATTATAGAAATGCTTAAAGCGCACCTGTCAGCAGGATTGTGCTTAGTAAATCACATACATTGTCAGGTGGGCGCCGTTACACTGAGTAAAATGATACCTTTGTTGATGATCAGTCCAGTGGTTCTTTTATAATCTTCATTTTCATTTCTGCTATAATGATATGCTCATGCTCTGGTGCTATCATTATGTATTCATGTATTCCTATCTGTGCCTTGTGACAGGTCACTGTGCTTTCAGTGACCTGCCTACTTTTTTACATACTGACTTTGTAATTTCTGTGTCACATTGAAATTTACATTCCCCAAGATGGCCGCCGCGTCCACTAGCGCATGCGCAGTAGCATCTCTCGTTTGCAGAGAGATGCTACTGAACATGTGCGGGCACCATTTTGCCTTTGGAAAAAGAATTTGGGCGCAGCAATATGGCGCTGCGTATGCTCAGTAGCATCTCTCGGCCACCGAGAAATGCTACTGCGCAAGCGCTGGTGGCGGCCATATTGCTGCAGGTAAATGTCGTTTTCCTCCAGCAACATGGCACCACTAGCGGCACTTAGCTACTGCGCACATGCGCGGACGTCATTTTGCTAGAGGAAAAAGAAATTTGCCTGCAGCAATATGGCCTCCGTCACCCGCGCTTGCACAGTAGCATTTCTTGGTTGCTGAGAGATGCTACTGCGCATGCCCAGCGCTACATTGCTGCACCCAAATTCTTTTTTCAAAAGCAAAATGACGCCCGCCCGTGCGCAGTAGTATCTCTCGGCAAACGAGAGATGCTACTGCGCATGCGCTAGTGGACGTGGCGGCCATCTTGGGGAATGTAAATTTCAATGTGACACAAAAATTACAAAGTCAGTATGTAAAATAGTAGGCAGGTCACTGAAATCACAGTGTCCTGTCACAAGGCACAGATAGGATTACATGAATACATAATGAGAGCACCAGAGCACATGCATATCATTATAGCAGAAATTAAAATAAAGATTACACAAGAACAACTGGACGGATGTCATCTACCAAGGATTCATTTTACTCAGTATAACGGCACCCACCTGACAGTGTATACTAAGCACAATCCAGCTGACAGGTGCGCTTTAAGTGCTCTACATTAATACAGTAATAATCCAAAAACTGTATTCCTTCAATCCCTATTGTAGAAGGAATACTAATGTCTGTGACTCTGTATAAGAAAGCATCTTTATATAAAACCAGGTTACTGTTTGCCTATCTAAAGGAAAACATAAACTCATTTCTTACATATAAAGACTGGAAAGCAAATAGGTTCAAATATTATCTGAATGTCTACAATGTCACTTGTTCGAAGAGAAAGAAAAAAAAAATAGTGGAGATTTCTGCACTGTGTATTGTGATCAAGTTGTGAGAGGGTAAGCCCTGAAATAATGCAGTAAAAGCTCTGGCTTGTTTGCTTAAGTTTAAAGCATAGTAAGCTGCTATCCTTAAAAGCAAACAATTAAATGCACTCACTAATCCTGTGACACACAATATATGATTATACAAGCACCCTTGAAAAAACGTTTGCTTTTTATTTATTTTTTTTACAAAAAGAGAGATAAAATGCATATATACTGTAGTTAAATCTAGAAATCTTGACTACTGAAGTATTAAGAAAAAAAATGTTTACAATGTCTGAATACCCAAGCTTAACTGAAAATTCTTTGATATAAAATGGCTAATTGGGCAAGAAATAATGGTATTATGGCCATATGTAATGAAGAATGGCATAAAACATAGGACGAATATACTTAATAACCCTATTGCAGCTTTAAAGACTTGCAGCCATCTTCCCTCCAAATTGGTGATCAAGTAGAGGTCGCTAAAACAGATAAAGTGGAAAGAGCCCTGGATAGTTTAGATGGTGTGGGCCCCCCAGTCACCTATGCCATGTGACATGTTACGTGAGGATGGAGGGATTCAGTGGCGTAACTAGAGTCCAATGGGCCTGAGTGCAAAATTTGAACCCTGGACACCCCCGCATATTGGTCAGATATATTGGCCCTTGTAGCGTTCTAAATCCTATAAAGACATATGAGCTGCACCCACTTCCCCATTATGTAGTTATGTCCCCCATCTAGGGCTCCTTCCTGGCATATATTACCCCCATCCTGGAATATATGTGCAGCATCTGAAACAACGGATACTGGAAGCCTGTGCTAGCATTTCTTCTGCAGTGTTGCTATCAGTGTGCCAAGAGTGGGAGAAGAGGGTTGCATTGACAATCCAACACAATGGGCAGCACTTTGAACACATTTTATAAGTGGTCATAAACTTGTAAAAAACTCATGAAAGAATAAAGTTACGTTAAAACCAAGCACACCATTGTTTTTCTTATGAAATTCTCAATAAGTTTGATGTGTCACATGACCCTCTTCCCATTGAAAAAAATAAAGTTGGATCCAAAATGGCCAACTTAAAAATGGCCACCATGGTCACCACCCATCTGGAAAAGTTTTCCCCCTCCCACATACTAATGTGCCACAAACAGGAAGTTGATATCACCAATCATTCCCATTTAATTTAGGTGTATCCATATAAATGGCCCACCCTGTAGATCAATAAGGTATGTGAAAAAGGTCCAGAGCAGCATGAGGCTCCCTAAAAGTCACAAAAAAAAAGAGAGGATATTATTCCAAAGAGTCTAATACCAAGACTAAAGGTGAATCCAAAAGGTGATAAGAGAAAAGAAAAAGATCAATATAAAAGTTAAAAAAGGAAAGTGAAAGAGAAAAAAGTAAGAGAAGGGACTGTATGTAAGGAAGAGGGATATACTGTACATAAATGAGAAAAACCCATCGACAACATTTATATCATTATTTGACTGGGTGGATCAGGAAAATGCAGTAGATATAGTAAATCTTGCCTTCAGCAAATCATTTGATAAAGTATCTCATACTATCCTAATTCAAAAAATGACCAAGTATGGGATTGACAAGGCTACGGTTAGGTGGATTCATAAATGGCTCAGTGATCGTACTCAAAGAGTAGTAATAAATGATTGCACATCCAATTGGAAGAGTGTTTCAAGTGGGGTACCAAAAGGCTCTGTCCTGGCTCCAGTGTTCTTCAACATTTTTATAAATGATCTAGATAAGGGAACTGAAGGTAAACTAATCAAATTTGCAGACGATGCAAAGCTACGAGGGATAGCTAAGGGCCCCGTCACACTAAGCGATGCAGCAGCGATCCCGACAACGATACGACCTGTCAGAGATCGTTGCTGCATCGCTAATACATCGCTGGTGAGCTGTCAAACAGGCAGGCTCACCAGCGACCAGGGGAGCAGCAATATCGTGGAAAGAATCGTTCCACAATGTCCTGCTCCCGTTACCAGCCTGCTGCAAGCAGGAGCAGGCTGGTAACTATGGTAAACATCGGGTTACTAAGTGCGCGTGTGCCCCTAGTAACCCGCTGTTTACCATGGATACCACTCTGCTACGGTGCGCGGGAGCCTCCGCGCACCGTAGCAGAGTGGTATCCATGGTAAACAGCGGGTTACTAAGTGCGCGCGTGCCCCTAGTAACCCGATGTTTACCATAGTTACCAGCGAGATCGTTGGTCCCGCTGGTCACACACAGCGATGTGTGCTGGCCAGCGGGAGGCCAACGACCAAAAAATGGTCCAGGACACTTTGCAACGATCAGCGACCTCACAGCAGGGGCCTGATCATTGCAAAGTGTCACACACAGCGACATCGCTGGTGAGGTCGCTGGTGAGACGGGGGCTTAACACTATAGAAGATAGAGAAAGGATTCAGAAGGATCTAGATAAGCTTGAACAATGGGCAGCAACTAATACAATGGTATTTAACGGAGAAATACAATATTCTTCATCTGGGCAAGAAAAATGACAATTACATCTACAGAATGGGAGGAATAGAACTAAGCAACAGTGCTTGTGAAAAAGACTTGAGTATACTAATAGATCACAGACTGCACATGAGTCAACAGTGTGATGCAGCAGCAAAAAAGACAAATACAGTTCTGGGATCTTTTAAGAGAAGCATAGAGTCTAGATCACGAGAAGTAATTATCCCCTTCATTTGCACATGGAAACTCGAGAAGCAATGGAATGAAACTGAAAGGGAGAAGATACAGATTTTATATTAGAAAAAACTTTTTGACAGTGAGGGTGATCAATGAGTGGAATAGGCTTCCGCGAGTGGGGATAAGTTCTCCTTCAATGGAAGTCTTCAAACAGGGGCTGGATGGACATCTGTCCGAGATGGTTTAGTGAATCCTGCATTGAGCAGAGGGTTGGACACAATGAGCCTCGAGGTCTCTTCCAACTTTAACATTCTATGATTCTATTTAGTGCAAGGTGGCTAATGGTCGCATAGTCAATGGGAGGTATGTGTCACAGAGATTGCCAGTCTCTGTGATGTAACCTGGAGTGTTTCTCTAGTGTACTAAGATGTTCGTTTGGTGCACCTGGGAGGTGGGTTATGGGTAGTTTAGAGACTTGGGTGGGTCTAGCTACCCACATGCCTCACCTATGGGTGTAGTTAACAGCCTATATAATGATGGCTGTTGTTTGGCACATGGTCTGTGTGTTTGGAGGGAGAAGGCCTCCTGTGTATGTTTGTCTCCAGACCGAGCCAGGATACTGAATGCTATCCCAGCCTGTGCGCCACACAGACCTGGCTGAGCAGAGACCTGCTATGGACATTTTACTTTGTTTACCTGAGCTAAAGGCTGTTTGCTTTTCTGTTTGGCTTCTGGGTTTATGAAGCAATAAACCCACATGAACTTTAAAGGAACAAGCCTCCTGTTTTCCTCACGTCGCACCCAAGTGAGTAAAACCCCTACAGTAGATAAGCAAAAAGAGGAGCACAATGGCGTGGGATCCCAGCATGTGATTATGTGGTGCTGTTGTAACGCCTGGTGGCTGAGTGGTGCGCTTTCTGTGATGTGGGCGTGGGACCACAAATCACTTCCTGTGATGCAGGGTCGGCTATCGGAGATAGTAGTGCGCATGCACAAGCAGAAGAGTGTTGGAAAAAGCCGAGGACAGTGCGGTCATGCGCAGTATAAATCTAATGAGAGAAAGGATACAGTGCGCATGCATGGAAACATAATGTGCCCTGGCAAGAGGAACATAGGAGAACAGGATGAATGTGTGATGGAGAAAAGAAGAGGGAGCAACAAAAGAGGAAAAAGTAAGTAGAGAAGCAATGCATATAACAGAAAACAATGAAAAAAAATAATGGGAAATAACTAAAGGAGAATAAAAGATAAAAAGAAAAGTGGTAGAAAAAGACAGCGACAATAGGGAAAGAGGAGGAGGAAAGGAGAAAGGAGACTGAAAAGAACAAAAAAGGGGAGGAAAAAAAGGTGGAACTAGAAAACAAAAATAAAGGTTAGTGTATATATATAGAAAAGAAAAAAATAAAATGAAGAATGATAGATTGACCGAATAAAGATAAACATATGGGTCCTCACAATGCAAGGGGAAGGACCATATTGTGTATAGGGATCTATACCTGTAGGAGTCTATTAGGAAATCGAGGGAAAAGAGTGAAAGAAATGGTTTAAAATTTAAACATGTTGTAACATTATACCAAATTCACAACATTAGGGCAATATTATAACAAATCCCATAAATTAGAACTGAACCTAATATTAACTATTGAAAATGATCCCATAAGTCAGTATTGGACCTCATATTCACTGTTGAGGCCAAGCAAGGATAAAGTTTGTAGGACATGAATCCAATAGGATTTGTGTTCTTCGACTTTTCTTACCTGATCACCACCTTTCCTAGCCTGAAGTACATGTTCTATGATTTTTGTATGTTAATTGGGATATAGCATGTCTCATGGAGATGAAGTGAGCTGGAATGGGTAGGTTCACCTAATGCCTCATACAAGACTATAATGCTTTTCCTGTGTACCGATTCCTGGCTTTTCCTGACTATGCTACCTGCTGATGCTGCCCTTAGTGGTTGCAATACAACTACTCCAATTCAGGTCAGTTCCTAACAGGGGGAGTGGGAATCACCATTATTGATGTCTGAGCACTGTAGACTACTCAAACAAAGGGAAAAGTACCCCTACGTGATGTTGAAAGAGTACATTGTATAGGCTCTACAAATTTAGAGTCAAGATCTGCTTTGACCAAGGGATTCCTAATGTTTCTACGACGTTTGTTACAAAGAATAGTTTGGTTGTAAATTCGGATATGTTAGTATAAGACTTCTGTAACAAAGTCCAATATTTCATATTGCATTGATCTATTCTTCCAATGAATGGATGGTAAGTACTATCGAAGACCACTGAATGAAAATTATTACCTGATGTATTCCGTGAATCATTAGCTTTCAAGATTTGTTTGGGATAACCTCTGTGACAACATTTTTGGTTGATTTCATTATGCCTGATGTCACGAACCAAATCGTTAGAAACAATGCAATCAACTCGGCAGTGTTGTGATTTTGGGAGAGCCTTTTTTATATGCTTTGGATGACAACTAGAGTAGTGTAGCAAACTATTTTTGTCAGTTGGTTTCACATACAAGTCTTTTTTCTAAAAGGCCATCTGCAGTGATGGTGACGAATGTGTCAAGAAAATTAATGGAGCAGTTGTGATGATGTATGCAAAAGGTTAAACCTGGGACATTAAGGTCCTGAAAGAAAAGAAGAAGAGTATCATTATCGCCAAACAAAACCGAAAAAAATGTGTCTATATATCGCTTTCAGTAGATGGCATGATTCTGAAAAAGGGTGTGGTTGTAGACAAAGATTTTCTCGAAATTCGCCATATACATGTTAATCATGTATATAAGTAAATCAATGCAGAATTGTATCTGGTCTCATGTAAACGTGTAATTCCTCAAAAAAATCCAATACAGCCTGTATGCAAATCTCCACTTTGATGATCTACACTAGTGTATAAACTATTGACATCGAGGGTAACAAGAATGAGAACTGGCAAAATATTGCCCACAGAATGTATAGTTGTAAGAAAGTCTGATGTGTCTTTTAGATAAGAGGTGATTTTTGGAATGAGTGGAGTAAGAATTTTCTCCAATGTTATGGCTAGCGGAGAAAGGATGGAGTTGGTGGAGGTGACGATGGGGTGCCCTGGAGGTTTTTTGACAATTCCTATGTATTTTAGGCAGTGTGTAAAAAAACTGGAACAAGAGGGTGGCGGATGACCAAAAACGCACCAAGTTTAGAATCTATTGTGATAGGAGGTGATTTTTGGAATGAGTGGAGTAAGAATTTTCTCCAACGTTATGGCTAGAAGAGAAAGGATGGAATTGGTGTAGGTGACGATGGGGCGCTCCCTGGAGGTTTTTTGAAGATTCTTATGTATTTCTTGGCAGTGTGTAAAAAAACTGGAACAACAGGGTAGGGGATGACCAAAAACTCACCAAGTTTAGAATCTATTGTGTCTAACTGTAAGTAACGTTCAACTAGATTTTTAATCAATCAGGCAATTTAAAAGCTGGGGTTGCATGGAATCTGGAAATATATAGTTGTATCATTCAGCTGAGAATAAATCTCACAAATGTAGTAAGATCTATCCATGAACACAATCGCGCCCCGTTTATCAGCTGGCTTAATGATTAAATCTTATTTTTGTCCCTCAATATTGAAAGTGTCCTACTTTCCTCACATGTTGGGTTATTTTTAATATGTAAATTACCCCTATCTATGGAACGTAGTGCATCGGTTACATCCTTTTTTACCAGATCAATATACGTTTCAATTGGATAAGAACGGGGAGATTGAAAATTACTGGGGGTATGTAACTGTAAATTCTTAAGAGAAAACACATTAGTTGACAAAAGTTCATTATCGATGACTGTATCTGTATCCCTTCCAAAAAAATGCACCTTAAAGCGTAAAGAGCTGTAAAACTGATGAAGTTCTTGGTCCAATAGAAAAGTGTTGAAAACCGGGATAGGACAAAAGAAAGTCCGTTTCAGGGGGTGAGAGACAGTAGGATGAAATGTTATAGACAATATTTTTCACATACCTTATTGATCAATACCATTATGGGAACCATTCGCTTTATGATGCCTCTCTTGGAACTCTTCAAAGGATCGCCTTCATTTATTCCACATATTCACTTATACCGGACAGTTATCCTCTTGATAATTCTTTGCGTTATTGATCTTGTGAACTTATTAAATGTGTTTTTCCTGTTTGTAAACATGTAAGATACATGACAATTGTACTTTATTCAATTTATTTTGATATATGAACCTGGTTCATTTCTATTTTACCTGTCATTTCCCATTTGTACAGATATACATTGAAAAAGGCCATGTATGGCCGAAATGTTGGTTGACAATTATCTGTTTTCATTTGGGTCGTTCATATGCTAAGAAATATTACACTTCATTGCAACCGGAGTGATGAAGCTTTTTCAACTGCTGAACTATTTTTTTCCTAAACATAACAAGTAAGGACTAGTGTTGAGCGAGCACTAAAATGCTCGGGTGCTCGAAGCTCGTGCCGAGCTCACCGTGATACTCGAGTGCTCGACCCGAGCAACGAGCCCAATGTTAGTCTATGGAAGAACCGAGCATTTTTGCGGCGGCACCCCCGGCAGTCTTTTAAAAGCCTAACAAGTGCCCAAAACGAGTGACAGTGCTCAAATGACATGGGGACAGAATGGGGATCACCCCAGGAAGCATTTCTGACCCCCAGGTCACTGCTGTCAACAACGTGGTCAGAGGTATTAAGGAACTTTTACGGGCTCACAATAAAACGTTCAAAAACGAAACTGACACGGTTTTCCTGTGAAATATGTTAAGGAACATCCTTTCCAGGGTAAAGACTTGTGTATAAGGTAAAATAAATAACCCCCCAAAAAAATGCTCCTCCACACCTTGGGCTATGTTCACAAGTAGCATTTTTTATGCGTTTTTGCACTTTTGTATTGCTTTCAACCGTGACAAATGCATTCGCCGGGAAATGTCATTTTAACATTTTACAATCTTATCTGGCCATGTGCTGTGTGACACATGCATACAGTGCTGAAAAGACATGGGAACAGCATAGGGAAGACCCCTGGAAGCATCTCTGACACCCAGGTCACTGCCTAAAAGTGGGCCCATCAGAAGTGATCCTTGCCGCATCTGAAGATGCAGACTTGAAACTATCCCCGTGCAAGTCCTTTTCCCAGGGCAGTGTTCAATTGTACCTCCCCCATTCCTTGCAATGAAAGCGCAAACATGCAGCCAACCAACCACCCACCCAGGCTGCAATACTATACTGCTAGCTTTCACTTGAAATGGGGCCTTTTAGTTTGGAGGAGGCCAAAGCTGGCCACTACCTCATGGCTGCTTCGGCAGCGAGGTATCCATACTCAGTCCCCAGCCGCCCAGCGGCCGGATGTCCATACTCGGTCCCCAGCCGCCCCGCGGCCGGGTGTCCACACATGGTCCCCAGCCGCCTGGGGGCGGCCGGGTGTCCATAAACGGTCCCCAGCCGCCCCTATTTCTCCTGTTACCTTCCCACACAATTTTCTTAGCCTGGCCTGCTTTAGGGCAGCATTGGACGAGCCCACTAGAGAACCAGACTCCTCCGGTGGGCCCTGGCTTCTCCATCAGGGGAGTTGAGAGTACCAAGGTGAGGAGCATGATGATGATAGAAGTTAGCATCTGCTCTGTTTTCTTGGAATGCAAGTGTAAGTGTGAAACCTGACACCCACCCACCCCCAGGCTGCAATACCATACTGCTAGCTTGCTTGCACTTGAAATTGGGCCTTTTAGGTATGTGGAGGCAGACGCCGGCCACAATGTCATGTCTGCGTCGGCGGCCTGGTATCCATACTCAGTCCCCAGCCGCCCGGCGGCCGGGTGTCCACGTTCGGTCCCCAGCCACCAGGGGAGTTGAGAGTGCCAAGGTGAGGAGCATGATGATGATAGAAGTTAGCATCTTCTTTGTTTCTTGGAATGCAAGCGCATGTATGTAGTAGCGGCTAGGCCTGAGGTGGTCAGCGTTTTGGCACATATCCTACCTCCTCCGAGGATTGCTGGATGTTTTCCTGCTACTATCCCAGTTCTATGACTCCCGTTAAAAAAAAGCTTTAGGTGATAAATGATGGATGAGGTGGTGGCAAAGGAGAAAGAGCAGGAGGAACAGGGACCATTCACATCAATATCAGGCCAGTCAACCACACATGTCTTGTAGGATATGTTTCTGTACCAAAAGGAGTGGTTCGGCTACATAGTTATAGGGCATACAGTGAGTGCAATGCCTACCAAAAATTTAGAGGCACTCCAATGCCCCTTGGAAGTGACATGGAGGTCAGAGGGCCTTAACTTAACGATTTTTTCCATTTATAGCAACTGGTTCTCCTGTGCACTGTTGGCCTAAGCAGTGAATGGAAGGCTTACCAAAAATTATGAGGAACTGCAATGCCACTTGAAACAGAAGTGGATTACAGCGTACTAAAAACCTTCTACCCATTATTGGGGAGTGGGTCTCCCTTAGTGTTCGCGTATGCATTGAAAAGCAAAAGCTGACTAAAATTAGGAGGAAATACAATGCCCGTTGGAAGAGTCGTGGAGGTCGCAGTAGCTTCACAAGATGGTTTTAATGCCCCTTGGAAGAGACGTGGAGATCATAGTAGCTTAACAAGACGGTTTTAATGCCCCTTGGAAGAGACGTGGAGGTCGCAGTAGCTTAACAAGACGGTTTTAATGCCCCTTGCAAAAGTGGTGGAGGTCACAGTAGCTTAACAAGATGGTTTGTATGCCCCTTGGAAAAGTGGTGGAGGTCACAGTAGCTTAACAAGACAGTTTGAATGCCCCTTTGAAAAGTGGTGGAGGTCGCAGTAGCTTAACAAGTAAAAGTACAACATCTTAAAAACATTATTCCCATTATTGGGGAGTGAGTCTCCCATAGTCTTTGCTTATGCCTACCAAGCAAAAGCTGCCAAAAATTAGGATGGAGAAACTTGCAATGCCCCTTACAAGAGCCATGCAGTACAGCATATTGCAAACTTTATTGCCATTATTGGGGAGTAGGTCTCCCATATTCTTTGCTTATGCCTTCCAAGCAAAAGCTGCCAAAAATTAGGACGGAGGAACTTGCAATGCCCCTTACAAGAGCCATGCAGTACAGCATATTACAAACATTATTCACATTATTGGGGAGTGGGTCTCCCATAGTCTTTGCTTATGCCTTCCAAGCAAAAGCTGCCAAAAATTAGGAGGAAATGCAATGCCCGTTCGAAGAGTCGTGGAGGTCAGAATTAATTAAAAACAACATTTCAATGCCCCTTGGAAGAGCTGTGGAGTTCAGAGTGGTTTAACAAGATGGTTTTAATGCCCCTCGGAAGAGACGTGGAGGTCGCAGTAGCTTAACAAGACGGTTTTAATGCCGCTTGGAAAAGTGGTGGAGGTCACAGTAGCTTAACAAAATGGTTTTAATGGCCCTTGGAAAAGTGGTGGAGGTCGCAGTAGCTTAAAAAGACGGTTTTAATGCCCCTTGGAAAAGTGATGGAGGTTGCAGTAGCTTAACAAGACGGTTTTAATGCCCCTTGAAAGAGACGTGGAGGTCCCAGTAGCTTATCAAGACGGTTTTAATGCCCCTCGGAAGAGATGTGGAGGTCGCAGTAGCTTAACAAGATGGTTTTAATGCCCCTTGGAAAAGTGGTGGAGGTCCCAGTAGCTTAACAAGACGGTTTTAATGCCCCTCGGAAGAGACGTGGAGGTCGCAGCAGCTTAACAAGACGGTTTTAATGCCCCTTGGAATTGACGTGGAGGTCGCAGTAGCTTAGCAAGATGGTTTTAATTCCCCTTGGAAAAGTGGTGGAGGTCGCAGTAGCTTAACAAGTCGGTTTTAATGCGCCTTGGAAAAGTGGTGGAGGTCACAGTAGCTTAACAAGACGGTTTTAATGCCCCTCGGAAGAGTCATGGAGATTGCAGTTTCTTAACAAGATGGTTTTAATGCCCCTTGGAAGAGATGTGGAGGTCGCAGTTGCTTAACAAGACAGTTTTAATGCCACTTGGAAAAGTGGTGGAGGTCGCAGTAGCTTAACAAGACGGTTTTAATGCCCCATACAAGTGCCATACAGTACAGCATTTTAAAAATATTCAAAACCTACAAAAGACAAAAAATATATCTCATACCCTACCATCATTATATAT